>NC_041349.1:16872126-17512126 GCF_004354835.1 Perca flavescens
CTCAGCATACCAGACAGCCAGGAGCTCTCATGGCTTCAGAGTCAGTGTACCTCGCCCCCACTGGAGTTCCAAGAGCGGCTGATGAACCAGAGGACACTACATATCTAGTCCCTAGAGAAACACTAACAACAGGACACTCTGAAGACTGTTACTTGGTGCCCAAAGGTACACCACTTGCAGGTGACAGTGTTTACCAATCCCCAACAGGAGGAGTTGTGGGCACTGCTGTCTGCTCTAATGGCCCTACCGGAACACTCAGTACCCCACAGTCGAAAGTCAGCCAGGACACACCTGGAATGTACCAAACACCTACCCCTGTGGGAGCAAGCCTTCACAGGACTTCAGCCACAGCTTTGGCCCACCAGCACCCATCTCAGTTATCCCCAGTCCAAGCATCTCCCAGACCTCTGCTCAAGGGAGTTTCTCCCAAACCGGCTGTTGCCAGAGGCAAACCAGGCCTGGCCTGTCACCGCGGCTCTCCTTTGCTGATCAGAGCAGGGCAGGTCAGGGTTCCTGGCTCACCAAATTTGACCCGCAAACCTCGTCCACCAGCACCTCCAGTGAGGGGAGTCACCAGGAAAGATGCCGCACCATCATCAGCTGATTCTAACAGTGTCCCCAAACCCGCTGCTCAGGTCACTTCTACAAGCCTGCAGCAAGAAGAGGACAAACAGAGGGGACTTCCTCCGAGTATGGAGGAAAGGATAAATAATGGCCTGGAGAAAAGTAATAACATGCTGAACAAAAAAGAAGAAAATCGGGATTTCTCAGATGCCGTGGATGACCAGGTATGCGATGGCTACTTCAACTACCACACTGTTGGAATTGTTGTTCTGCCTAGAACAGTGTTATGTTGTAGGTTAATTCATATTCTAATTGCTCCAAAAAGGTATTCTGTCTTTGGGAGGTTGTGAGTGGAGTGCGTTTGTATGTTGTCAGAGTTTCATTAGCATGTTAGAAAAGTATAAAAATGTTGGTCGACCAAGACCTGCAATCATAATTCGGTTTTGTGCTTTCGTTGTCTTGGTAGGTGTATGATACGCCTCCCAGAGGCAGGTGGCATCGTCCAGTCCCATCTTCCCTTGGTGGTGGTGGTGGTGATGATGATGATGGCATCTATGACACCCCTCGCAGTGTCCCACCACAAGCTGATTCTGAGACCGAGGTAAAGATAACACTAAGCAATCCTTACAGAGCCACAGATAGACCTGTGTTATTAGTACCTGTTTTCTCAAATGTGTTTAATCTCCTCTTACCTTTTATGATTTTATATCAAATTTTGGAGGTTAAAATTTCTATTTACACAACATCTGTGTTTTAAAGTAATTGTGCAGACGTTAAACTTTCATTGATGATGTATTCCATTGGTTGTCCTTTTTAAATGTGTTGTGCCTATAATTTGCTCTTTCTTTTATTCAAATAACAATCCTTATGAATGTTATAATTGACCAAGATATAGCTGGGAACTAAACTGGTGAATTAAATTCATGTCTGTACAAGTGAAGGGATTCACCTACAAGAGACATTTGTCCCACATTCCACCATCAGTCTGCCTCCCTGCCCCCCTTCAAGGCGAGGCCACACCTGTCTCTTTCTGCTGGGGGAGCCTGTGTATCCAGTCCAAATGCTGTTGCTATTTTCTCTCCGTCACACCCATTTGTCATGGCCATACCACTAGCACCCTGCCCCCAGTGGTCTTCTGTTTGTTACTTGAATATGTCTGCCAGCTGTTGATTATTTTTTCTCTTTGCCTGGAATTACTGTATGTGGACTCATTGCTTTTACACTTAGCTGATTTTAAGGGGACAAATCTGTCTCTTTTGACCTTTGGTGGTTGTTGCAACTCTTTGACGGTGTGGGTATCATGTGTTTTTACTTTAACCAGTTCAGTCTGATCATCCACGCACAAGCCAGGTTTAAAAGTGGACTAAAGTCTTCTAAACTCGCAAAAAACATGTTGTTGTTACAAATTCTGTATGCCCACAGTATTGTGGCTGCAACATGGTTCCCTTATTGACACATAAACCCCATACTGTGTTATGGCACAATGATACTTTGCATCCCTGTCTCATAGAATCATTCTCCTTCCAAATAATCAAAGTCAACAACACGCATAATTTCAAAACATTCCCTCTGTCTTATCCCCCACTTGTAGGTCTATGATGTCCCCACCATCACTCTGAATTTGTCCACACTAGATGTCCAGCCTGACGAAGTTGATGACGATGTATACAGTGTTCCTACACTTCCAGGTGTACCTCTAGGCCCGGGGGAGTCCACCAACAGCCTCTCTGGTGATGATGTTGGACAGGTCTATCGTGTCCCTGGACCTGAGAAACGAGCCAGCAGTGGAGGTCATAACCGAGACTCTTCTGAGCATGACTGTGGCATCTATGACATGCCTGCATTGACTGCGGAAATCCTCCCTCACTCTTTGTCATCCTCCTCCACCTCTACTCGCCGCCTCTCTGTTTCTAGTAATGGTTCAGGTGACATGCAGTGGAGAGCCACACTTTCCAGCCTTGTCCACTCGGTGCTTAACACAGCCTCCAGCTCGGCCTCCACTCTGTCGTCACGGGACCTGGCCACCTCGTTGGCTGAAATCCTGTCGACCTGGAAAGCCAGTCATTCAGATGATCCTCCACCGCCTCTTCAGCAGGCATGGGCTCGTCTGTCAGACCTCCTTCCGCCGTTATCCGCTATTGGCAACGCTCCTCCATCAGAAGGGTTGTTGACGCTGGTTCAGCGCTCCCTAGAGGAAAGCGCCCTCCTCTTGCAGGCTCAGGGCCGACCACGTTTGCCTTCCCAAGATTCCCTGTCCCGCAGGCCATTGCCTGCGCTCCCAGTGCCTGATGGGAAGTCCTCAGGAGGTGGGATGGGCTCGCGTAAAGGTAGCTGGATCCAGGAGCGGCCCCTGCCACCAACCCCTCAGCCTGCCTTCCCCTTGCCTCCCACTCTGTCGACTGTGACACTTACAGTGGGCGCCATTGATGGAGAAGATGACCCAAGCAATGAGTATGCAGGGATCGGCTTGACTCCCATCCCTGCCCCTGTACCTACTGGAGACAGTGTTGGATACGTCAAGCTGCAGGTCAGTTTTCATGAAATGAATTTGTTATGCGACATCTGCATTTTATTTTCCCATGCTACTATTGAGTGTAGGGGTGGAAATCTCTTGGCGCCTCACGATTCGATTCCGATTCAGAGGCCAACGATTCAATTCTAAACCGATTCTCGATGCAACAATTTTTTAATGTACGTTTCCATGCGTGATTTAAAAAAAAAATATACATATAAATCCGAGTTTGCTAATCACTTCCTAGACAAAGCAGCTAGACAATGCTTAGATTTTGAGATATATATATATATATATATATATATATATATATATATATATATATATATATATATATATATATATATATATATATATATATATATATATATATATATATATATATACATACATACATACATACACACAAAATTTAATTTTGTTTTTCCTTTTGGCCATTTTTGTGTGTTTTTCTTTATTTATTTTCTTTCTGCACTCTTGCCTAACTAATCTCTCTAAGTTGTTGTCTATTATCCCATCCTCTTTCAGTCACTCTGTTTTCTGATTTGTACTTGTCTGGAGACAGTAACTTTTTTTCTTTTCTTTTGATTATTAACTTATCTGCATCGAGCATCGAATCATTCTAGAGAGGACTAAGATGCATTTAAGAATCGATTATTTTTCCCACCCCTAATTGAGTGTTTGTCATGTTCATCCACAATTCCATCTTTGTCATTTATCTTTACATGTTTTATATATACCTGCATTCTTTTCTTTTTTTGTGCTTCAACACATCTGTACAATTGCTGGTAACTATTTATACATATCATGAGTGCGCATGTAGTTTTATGGTAACAATACAATCAAACATAGACAGTAAATGTGTCTGTGAACATGCCTGACGGATCTCTCCGTCCCACTCTAGGGTAAACCTGAGCCACTTCCTGATGTCCTGGGTGAGAACGGACACATACAAACTATCACTGCAGAGCCAACAGTGAGTCTCTACTTCTGTTATTTTTACACATTCCTTAGCTTCTACAGTCCAAAGACTGTAATTTTTTAGATGTTTTTTTTTGTTGAACAGAAACACACAGCAAGTCCACACAGATAAGTCATTGATTCACTCTGTGTTCACAGTGCGCTCTGTTTACTAATGAGCACTGTGACTCATTAATCCAGCTTGATGCAGCTTTTCAGCTCCTGATGTGGTCCAAATTCATCTTCAGTCTACACTAATGATGATTACCCAACGCCACTGACTTTATATCAAATGAACCCCTGTTGATGTCGGTCTCATTAATCTGTCCATTAATCCATTATGCGTGGAGATTGAGAGAATGTTTACAATGTTAAAGCTTTCATTTTTTTTTTTTTTTTCTGATAATCCAACATCAAGGCCTACAGTTGGAGACTTGTAACAGCATACAAAGCAAAATTACAATCATGTATTGTGTTCTGTTATCTCTTAAGTCAGTTTTGTCTTCTGTTGATTGAGACTAAGGTCATGTTATCTTATCGCTCAGTCTGCATTTTCTTGAGTCGTGGCTAGATTCCTTGGTTACGCCATAGACCACCAACAAGAGGTCACTTGTAAATCGTAACAATCTTGCCTCACATAGAATGGAGGCTGCAGGACAACAAGTGACAGAAAAGCACAGTCATTCTTTCAACAGTGCCACTTGCTGACGTACCATATATGTGTGTGTGTTTGTGTCTGACTTTCTCTGGCTTTTAAGTTCGGTGTAAGACTCTGTCAACCTTATTTAAAAATATTTAAAAGAGAGTTGAGTGCCTCACGTCCTGTATTACATTAATACAGTTATACATCATCAATCAGAGGTCTGCATAATGTTTGTTTACATTAGGAAGTCAGATAAATGGTTGCTTAAGATTACTGTTACTAATGATTATTTTTTGTTATGGATTCATGCCGATTAATTGTTGATAAATCATTTGGTCCATAAAATCAGGTCAGAAAATAGTGGGAAATTACTGTTGTAAGTATAAAAATATTATAAAATCTCTTGTGTTGTTCACCTAACAGTCCAAAACTCAAAAATGTTCAGTTTACCATAATATTTAACAAAGAAAAGCATCAAATCCTCACGTTCAAGAAGCTGAGATAGGGCATTTTTGCTTACATTGTTTTTTTCGATTATCAAAATAGTTGGCCAATCAACAGAAAATGAATTGGGTATCAGTTAATCGTCTTATTGTTGCAGCTATGCTAAACAGTCATTTAAATGTAATGTAATTATGTTGTGTGCAGTATAGCAAAATGGCTTAAAGCTTTAATTGCATCTGTGGTTGTTGTGTAATTATTGGATGTCTCCAATTCATTCTCCTTGTTTGGATTTTCCCAGCTGTGACAAGGATTCAAAAGGGAAAACTTGTCAAAACTCCAATTAGCCATCCAATTTCTCAGATTTGTCATCCCCTAAAGGCAATGATACATTTTGTGCCCGTGGCATATTTGACTCTGAAACATGACTTTCTCTATTGATCTTCCTTGTACAGTTGACCCCATCCCCTCCACTTCCTGTGTCTCTCTCCCTGGAGGACTCAGAGCTGCTGTCCTTTTACTTGTCTCAAAGCCTCGCTCACCTCTCCTGCCTGGCAGACGCCATCGATGTGCTCTTCAGCAGCGTGCAGGGAAACCAACCTCCCCGCGTCTTCGTCGCTAGAGGAAAGAGTCTTATTGTGACGGCACACAAACTGGTGTTTATTGGGGACACGCTCTCCCGCCTTCTCACCTCCGCCGACCTCCGGGCCAAGGTATGTTTTTTTTGTTTTTTTTATGACATTATTCATGTGAAATCATAAGGTATAGCCTGTATGTTGAGGAATAAAAGCACAAAGTATACTCTTTTTTTTTTAATTTTTTTTTTTTTTTTTTTTTAATTTTTTTATAAATATCAAAGCTGTGTAATAATTGCTTTTATTTCTTTTCTCTACTTCAGATCACAACCTCAGGGGGACGACTCTGTCAGGCCTTGAAGTCAGTTGTTGTGGCAACAAAGGGCGCTGCACAAAACTACCCTTCAGTATCCGCCACCCAGGAGATGGTTGACCGTGTCGCTGAGCTCTCCCAGCAAGCAGCTGGCTTCTCCACTCTGCTCCAGCGCCTGGCAGAAATATCTTCATGATATTTCATATCACTTTCGTAAAAACTTTGTTTACACTACACGTATATTTTCTCTCTTTGAAATGCCTTATTTGTTGTTAGACTCTTTCATTACCTTTCGTTTGAATGGGTTTGAAGCGAGCGAAGTTGAATCCTGGAACACGTGTTTAGCCTCGCTGCAGCTGCTACAAAGCTGAGTTTTGACGGTTGGTTCTGTCCTCCAAGTGTGTGTTGGTTTGCCTTTTGTTTATATACTGACCTTCCCAGCTTTGATGCCACGTCTTTTTGAGTGTTAACTTATTGAATATTTGAAGCTCCTCTGTGGCTTTGAGTGTCCATGTGGACTGTTTGTCTTGGGAGCTTTGCTTTATTATGTTTGCCATATTTTCTTTCACTCACATGATAGCAGTTTTCCTTCCTTGCTCTATTTATTTAGCCATCCCCCCATTCCAAAAATAGCACAGAAGGAGGCCTCACATCCTGGTTTTGGCCTACTTTTTACTGTTTACCTGAAAGCCCTTTTGTTATTATCATTCTGAAGCTGTTGAAGCAGCATATCAAGTGTTTTGGGCAAACTTCCTGAACCCTATTCCATTTCTTCCATATTAAGCCTGATTTCCATTTATAATCTGTGCAAGTATGTGTTGTGTTTGTGTAGTACCCATTTCCACTAGAGAGCAAAGATTAACTGCAGTACAGCTTGTAATCCACTCAATGAGGATAACAAACATCTCTGTCTACGTTCATGCAGTCTTACACACCTCTTGAAGAAAATTAAAATCCTGTCTGACAGAGAGAGAGAGATCATATTTGAGGGAGTAATAATGGTTGGGTGAGAAATTGCCTAATCCTGTTCTTTCCCACAGTCACATGGTAGCCTGGCAATGGATAAGAAACTTGTCGACCAAGCTCACCTGTCTCGACACGTCTTGTTATGATCTGCTTACCTTTCTTTGCTTTTCATGTTAATTTCCCATACGATGCTTACCCCTGTCAACACTTCTTAATCACATCTGCTTTGATAGTTCAAGTCAGGTAGAAACTAAGGCTGGGTATGATACATATATAATAAATTAATTGATAATGTAAAGCATAGCAGTGGAACACGTTACTGTACTGAACATAAGTTTCATTATTTTACACTTGCCGTATCAAGATTTTTGTTAATATTTTGACAATTATTACTGTTGTGATATTGATCGTAACTATATTGCCCATCCTTAGTAGAAACTGAAATGAAGCACAGCATTTTTTGTTAATTGAAATGGGGGGATTTTGCATTTTACATCCAAGATAACGTACCCGTTTTTCATGTCAGACCATTGTATTCGTGTCTGACATCTACCATTTTCATTTATACCAGTTATTATATTTAAAATGTTGCGCACAAACAGCTCAGAAACATGTTGAATATGAAGCTGTGGTGGAACATAAAGTAGACTGGAAGTTGAACAAACGTGATTCTTTTCACATTTACACTACATATCTCAACTTCACAAAGGTGCTCTACAAAAGTTGGATTATAATACTATAAGTGTTATCTATTTTCTGTGTTGTCAGTCATATTGCTTAACCTTGCATTCAAATTTTACTTTTCAGATCCAAATCCGTATCATCAGGGCACTGCATAATCATTTTTTTCTGTTTAAATCCTTTTTTGAGGTAAACTGTATCCTGTTTTTACATCCTCTCTGCTGCATTGCCACCTTGTGGGGGTTTGAAGTATTAATTAATGAATACCTGCCTGCCAAATCGGACATGGCATATGTATGAAGAGAGCATGATCGCAAGTAACCTTTAGCAGTATATACTGTCAATGTTTATATTCTTTGCTTTCCAGTTTGCATGGCTTTAATTTGGATACATTTAAATATGCACATCACCAGGGGGTGATTTTACTGGGTAATTTACAACAAACATTTTATTTCTTCTGAAAAAATGTTTAGTTACAGTTCAAATATATGGCTGTTTTTTTCTTTAGTACAAGGAAGTTATTTACACAATGTGGACTCATTTGAGTCGCTTATCTGTATTTGCTGAAGTATAGAAGTGAATATTTGACTTTTCTCCTACAGTAATACACCTCTTTACTTTTAACACTACATTTGATGCCTGTCTTGTATTCCTGTTCCGAATGCACAAATGCATATTTTACAATTAAACAATTGTGTTTGAATTATTGATTGCAGTGGTAGTATGTCAAAAGAAAAATGTATCTGCAGGATGTCTCTATTTGCCGTGCCGACAATAATTGGTGCATTTTTAATCCAGAGTTCGAATAAAACCTCCTTTAAATGAAATAAAGTATTACAATTGTGTGGCTAGTGGCCTAAATTGGCCTAATAATTGTTTACAACTCACTGTAATGCTGTGTGATTCGGAAAACACGAGCTTTTCCGGAAACTGCCGAGTTGTGACGTTGAGCAGCAGCCGTAGCGACGCTTGTTGGAGTTTAGACAAGCGGAGGGAGCAAAATGGCGGACGAAGATATTACGCTTGATGGAAAACCTCTACAATCGCTTAGAGTCGCGGATTTGAAAGCCGCTCTGGAGAAAAGAAACCTCCCCAAGAGTGGACAGAAAAACACACTCTTGAAACGACTGAAAGGGGTAAGTTTTCGCTCATGTTATGGACGCCTGTCGAGTCTGTCTAAGTTCACCAGGAGGCGAGAGACGGTAGGGGTTAACGTTAGAGGCCGTAACGGTGTGTGGGCTCGGAAGCGGGAATACATAAATCGACTAGCACCCGTTATTACACATCAACAACAGTTTTTGTCTTCTGATATTTGTGACGGACCGTACAATGCAGCTGTCCACCGACCGACTTCAGACTTAATTCGTAACTACACTTAGTGCACCGTGTTGCACACAGTTGAACTGTGCACCTGTCAACTCGAGGCCTAAGCAAGCGAACAGCCGCACACAGTGTACAGTACATGATCGTGCCCGCGCTCGGTATGTAAGTGTATCGGGGTTACGGGGGCGCGCCTCGCCATGTAAACACACGAGCTTCATCAATTTATTCAATTTAGTTTTAAGTATATTTTTTTCAACAATATTGTTGTTTTGCACCAGACATCTAGCCCATAAACAACCATAGGTTTCAGGGTAGTAGCTAGGATTTTAGAAATACTGAGGTCATGAGTCGCTCTTCCCCCAGAAAAATGTTAGCAGCAAATAAAGCCTAAACACAGATTTTTAAACATTTGATTTGCTCAGTTTACTATTCTCTTACAATGTTTTTAAATTAAATTTACAGAATTAGGGCGTAAATGTTGTTTCAAAACTCCCTCCACGTGGCCAGGAATATAGTTGTTGATTATGGTTGGAAAATAATTTCACCTTTTAATTATTTATTTTTCATGGCCTAAAAGTAGTTAGTTCTAAAATATACTGGAATTATTATTAATAGTGGATTGTAAAAACGGCAAACCTGGGGAGAGAGAGGTGAATGACATGCCCTGTCGGAATTAAACAAGGGATGTTGTAATTGGTATGGTAATGCACATTTTTTAAATGATAGCAAAAAGACCATGATAATGCTGATGAAAATATATTAGTACAATAGGTTTACCATAAAGTCACAAGTTTCTGTAGGTGGAGAGTGGAGACCAGTGTAATCGTGATTTGCATACATACAAAACACATGCCTGCGTTGGCCCAGGGTACAACCAAGCCTTCAAAGTTGTGTTTATGATGACGCACTTTTAGAGGTGTGATTTCCAATTTTTTTCTGGGGGAGGAGTGTTTTATTACAGCTGTCCTGAATTTATTTAAAAATAAAAATGGTATTACTTTTCCTTGTGATTCAGTGTTTTACATTTAGATATATTTCCCCCCTTCCTTATTCCCTGCAGGCTCTGATGCTGGAAAATCTTCAGAAGTCGTCCTCCTCTCACAGCGGGCTGCAGCCCAACTCACAGGTAAGAATAGATTTTAATATTTAATTTTTTTTTAAATGTGTGGACATTTTAAGTTCTGTAGAAATGTATAACTCTCATACATTATTGGCATAAGATAAATAAAATAAGAAACCCATAGACATTCCCTACAAAGACAAAGAGTTCTCAATAAATACTTGTTTGGATGTCAAATGTGCTCATTTTTGTTTTACTAGCAATACTTCTATCAGGACAGGAGAAATACTTTAAAGATCAGGTTTCACCATGCAAACAGTCACTGCTGTTGGCTCTGTGAATTTTAACCGTACAGATGTAATAATAAAGTGTTGTTTTGTGTACCTTATTTTGTTGTAGATAGGTGAGGAGATGAGCCAGAATAGCTTCATAAAACAGTATCTGGCTAAACAGCAGGAGCTTCTTCGCCAGAGACTGGAGAGAGAGGCCCAGCAAGAGGAAGAGTCAGATGGTAATACATAAACACACACAATCACAAATAGCCTAAAGGAACTGGGCAATATTTGTGTCTTTCTGTCCTATACACGCTTTCTCTTTCAGCAGTCTTGTTACTTTATGTTGTCCAAACATCTGTACTCGCCTAATTTCATGAATGGTTGTATGAACCTGCTCATAAATGCATTAACAGATAACAGCAGTTCCCATAATGGCTAATTAAAAGAAGATAATTAATTTCTCTACCTAATTCATTCAGAAGTCAGGGCTCCAGACTAACTTTTTTCACTAGGAGCACAGTGGCCCCCAACTGAAAATTTTAGGGGCGCAACCAGAAAATTTAGGGGCACACACCGTAAATCAACATGCTAACCAAATATTCACATTTCTGCTAATTTCCACTGTATTACTAATAAATACTTTGATAATAGATGCAGAAATTACAATGAGCCGTTTCAAATTCAGTGTCACTTTTGAAGATTCAACATAGAAGGCACCATTGCTGTCATGACAGTAAACAAAATATTTAAAAAATATACCAGCTCTAGTCTACAATTACAATGAAATCAACTTAAAATTAAACATGCATTGTTTAGGCTACTACCCTTAGGATTGGGTACCTTTTGCATCTGAACCAATATCGGTACCGATACCTGAAATTCTGTTCCAGTACCCAACGGTACATTTTTTCGGTACTTTCCCTCTGTAATTACAAAACAATTATTTCAGTTGTAAAAATAATTTCAAACCTATTCATCCTATGTACTTAGAACATTAATATCATATCGTAGCAAACGCTGTCGGCGTGAAGTTTTTAAAAACTTTAACCATACTTGCAACCATTTTATCGGCATTGCCGTGACTTCAACAAAACTGCAGAGCCGACGTAGCTAGTTTGCACCGTCTGCACCTCTGCGTGTGTGTGCGGGTGTGTCAGAGCTCTGCTCTATGTCAACTTTCAGAGAAGACAGATAAGCCTGCGCTTCCGTGCTCAGGTACCGACATTTCGACATTTAACGTGTAAAAAAAGGGGGGAAATTTACTGGTCGCACACGTGCTGGATGACTGGAAATTTTGGTCGCCCATTTGGTCGCAGTCTGGAGCCCTGGAAGTTGTCCCTGGTTGGCAATCAGTGGGCGTGTGCCATAAATCATATCATCACATCACATTACAGACATTGGTGCTGACTTTTAACCCCTGCCTCGTGTCTCTCTCTGACAGAAAGCCCAGCAGTGCCGGAGGAGGATGAAGACCACTCGGAGGACAATGACAGCTCTTCCTATGTCTCTGACAAGGTCAGTAACCTCCACACACTGAATAGTCAGATGAGGAAAACTAAGGATTTATCTCAAAGAACAGGACACACTAAGCTGCTAAATATTGATCAGATGAAGGTAAAATGTATTTTTCATTCCCTCAATATTCTTCTTATCATGCAGGTGGTGGTGGTTTTTAATTTACACAAAGTTATTTTTAGTTTGAATAGTGATCCTATGCTCAACATACACCTGGAAATTAATGTTCCTTGCTTGTAAATGCCTAAACATGTTAATAAATGTATAGAACAAATTTAGTCATTTTGGCTTCTCTCAGACTGACTCCATTAATTTTGCCCAGAAGCATTGCTCCATACCCCCCAAGCCCTCAATGACCAGGACGGAGGAGAAAGGAGGAGGTGATACAATGAAGGGTCATGGGATGATGGCATGCGGACCTGATATGGGCCCCGGTCCTACCCTCCAACCCCAGGAGTCCCTTGAGGCTCCAGGAGCTAGGATGCAGCGAGCCACCTTTCATCAAGGACATAAGGAGCCACCAGCCCCATCTCCTCCCCGTGCCGTAGCTTCCCTGTCAGTGCGCGTCCTGGGCCAGCCTGACCGCCAGGGGCTGCCCCCTGCCGTATCTCGAGCCCAAGAGAAGGAGGGCACTGCACCGATTGAACCAGGATCAGCTCATCCTGTCCTCCACCTTAGCCGATCTGCCAGGGTCTCAGCATGTCAGGTCCATGAGGACAGTGATGACGATGACGACGGTGATGATGAGAGCGAGAACGACGAGGATTGGGGGCCCGGTCCTGGCGGGGCACCAAGGGGCAACAGAGTACCTCCCCAGCCCCAGCAGATGGCTCCCAGTGTCCCATCAACAGCTGCCAGATCCAAACGCAAGCTTCAGCCTCCGCAGCACATCCCACCACCACAGGTACACCACACACCAATGCAACTGCGCCACCCCACTCCTCCTCCCTCTCCACCCCCTGACCTGTTTCCCCTACCTGACACTCCCAAACAGAGCCCACCAGACACAGACGACCAGGAGGGAGAAGGCCCTGAGGCTTCACGTGGTCCAAGGGTGCTGCCATTCCCATCTTCCACCATGCAGAGGCAAGACTCTGACTCAAGCTCTCGTTCCAGCAGTCCTGAGCCCTCTGCGGAGCGCAGGCCAGGGCCTCTTTCTCTGCTCGTACACAAGATGGAGTCAGAGGGGGCTTTCCGTGCAGCAGAGGCCACCTCTGCTGTGGATATGTCAGCAGAAACAGCACACTCCACTGCTGGGTCTGGCAGTTCCAGTGAATCTCCACTGCTAAGATTGGAGAGAAAGAGGCTACTAGAGAACAGAGAGATGGAGGAAGAAAGGCGACTGAAGGAGGAGAAAGAGAGAAAACAATGCCAGAAGCAAGAGAAAGAAAGAAAGAAGATAGAAGAACAGGAGAGAGAGAAGAAACGCTTGGAAGAAAAGAAGGAAAAAGAGCGGAAACAACTGGAAGAGGAGGAGAAGCAGCGTCTGAAAGAGGAGCGAGAAAAAGAGAGAAAACGCCAGGAAGAGGAAAAAGAGAGAAAACGCCAGGAAGAGGAAAAAGAGAGAAAACGCCAGGGTGAGGAGAAGACAAGAGAGGAGAAACTGCTGAAGGAGAAGGTAAAGAGACAGGAGACAGCAAACAAAGGCAGGGTGGCTGTAACTGAGGCCCAAGACTCAGGTTCCTCATCAGATTCTGACTCCAAATCAGACTCCTCTTCACGCTCATCTCAATCCTCTTCCTCCTCCGGGGATAAAACCAGCCATGCCATGCTGAAGGTCAGTGATCAAACTAATGTGGGTGTCAATCACTCACTACAGCATTGATAGAGCTCTATGAGCGATAGGGATTGTGAATTGGATGCCATGCAGCGTCACACTCTTGAGTGTGCTTCATTTCACTTTTGCCATGCTAATGTCCATCTACCAGGTTGACAGTGTTTAAGTGCATAGAAATATTAACATGTAGAAGTAATTTTGGACCCAAATTATTGCAGAATATTGGCTAATTTATTTTTGTTAACAGTATTTCAGCCTTCTTGTGTGTATTTGTTCTGCTTACATTGAGATGCACTTTAAAGCTAAATAATCTTTGAGCATAGTGCTATTTGTTTTACATTGTTTTTACTTGAATAATTTTTTACAGAAGGCAGACCAAGGACAAGAAGCAGAGGATGAGAAAAAGACTAACCTGAGTAAAGGGGCAGAGAAACGATACCTTTCAAAAAGGTCTGTAACCATCACTAAAATACAGTTAACCTTATTAACAAGTGGATGCAACACCTTCTTGCACTGTGATGTGACACATGAATTCCTATAATATTTTCCACTGATGAGGTCTGTTTTCTTTCAATTGATTCTGCTATTCTCTCTATTCCTCTTTCTGGATATCTCAACTTGCTTTTGACTTTCAGGATTAACCTTCTAAAAGAAGTTTATAAATTAAATGTGGTGATGAAATCACAAAAAAAATCACTTGATTTTCTGGATATTAAGGATGATGATTACATTTTTAGCTATGCGGTCATGCTCCTGCACACTTTGGTTAAATTAACTTTGGACCTCAGAGGAAAGACCAAAAAGCAATGTGTATTTTGGATACAAGAGATCTCCATGCAACAGCTCCCACTAAAACCCATCTTAAAATATATAATGTATCCAGTATTAAAGAAAGGACCATGTCTGCACTGAAGTTAAGTGATGTGCATTATGTTTAAGGGCTCTATTAACTTGTGTTTTACAAACATCAGTTTCTCTTAAACTTTGCAGTTTTTACCAATATATTTTTACCACCATGTTTATGTTTTGTCTTGGGGGGGGGGGCATTGATTGGTCACACAAGTGTGGAAATAATTTAATATTGTATATTAATTGTCAGCATATAAAGGCATAATAAATATATGTTCCATTTTAAAAACATTGGTGACAGAGCTGACAACATGCATCCAAGATCTGTTAAACATGCATCGGTTGTAAACTGCTTTCCCACTCACCGCTCAGAGGTGTTGGAAAGGGGACTGATTACACAGGTAATATGATGCTAGAATGAATAGGCTCGTTCAAGATGATCCAAGCCTGCGCAGAATCGATCATGCCGCCCAATGCATGCATGTTATATTTGTGTCCGACTTGATCCCGACTTGCTCTGATGTCATGCACACGTGGGCAACGATAACCCCACAAGATCAAGGCGGCTGCAGTTTTTAGAGCCAGGCGCCGCAGTTGCTCTCCAGCGACTGCAAGACCCAGGGCATGATGGGAAACGCCTGGCTCTCAGCTGATCTAACAGCTGATTGGTTCAGAATTGACTCAAAACGATGACGTTTCATATAAACGTTTAATTTTTTTAAATATTTGTCTGATTTGAAGGCTTAATCAGTTAACTGAACACGTGTGTGGCTGATGATGAAATTTATTATTTAGACTAAATGCATTCAGATTACAGATAGTATGTTGAATATTAACATCAGCAACAAATTGCCTGTAGAGCATTTTAACAGCTACTCTGGCATAGTAAAAAAAACTGGAGACTGCATACAAGCTGATATATGTGTCTGATAACATTTTAATAAATTGGAATCGAACCTAACAGGATATGAGTGTTTCTGTGACTTCCAGACGGAAACGGCTGTAAACTGTCCGACTTGACCACGGCTTTTTGTCACTGGCCCTGGCTGCTGCCGCCTGTTCCCGTCCACTTAACAGGCAAGGCGCAACTTATCTTGAATGAGCCTAATAGCTGTTGATGTGGGGAGGGGCCCATAGAGAATGCCTTTGTACAGAGCCCAGAATTTTGTGCTACGCCCTTGCTCCTACTTGTATTTCTTGTCAGGCGTTCGATGTGGCAGCCCTACAAGCGGCGTGGCTGCCTGCAGCTGATTTTCTTTTGAGAAAAAAACGTCCCTTTCCCGGTCGTCTTTTTTGTGTTATTCCAATTTGTTGCTGGCAGCAGAAAACGTAATTTCATTCAGCGCAGTTGCTTAATCAATATTTATTCGCTTATATTTCTGAATGCGACACGTTTGAGCAACTAACATAGCTTTTATTTTGGAAATCTTTACCGGAAGATAGTTCGTAGTTACTCTGGTAGACTTGACACTGGTCTCGCTAGCCAACATGGCCGTCATGCATGCATTGCATCCTTGATACCGACGCAGTGCACGGCTAATCAGCAGGAGAAACAACCGCGACCGGATTTTTATTTATTTCGCGTCCCCGATTTCAACCCACGCCTGACCGGAATAATCGTTAGTGTCAGAGTGTTATTGTCTGTCCCCGTGGGTTTCCTTTCAAGGCCGGCCATAATGCTGTCCGAAGGCAACAAAAACGGGTAAGAGTGAGCTAACGTTAGAGGGCGACTCAAGGCTTTAGGTTGATGGTTTTACTTTTACACCCCTTATCTAGAACGCAATGGAGATACATCAGCCTGTCTCAGTCTGTCGTGTCCTACCGGGAAACTGGCTGTACATTACGATGCTGATTAGCTAGCATCTCCTTCCTGCCTGTTCCATGTCATCAGTTCACATTGGCCTGGTTATGAGCGTGTTGCATGTTCGTCCATGTGAGGAGGACCGGGGTTGGGACCGTCGGTGAGAGTCTTTTGTTGAGTGAGGAGCCAGGGAGATTTTTTTTTGGGGGGAAGGGGGTCTCCTTTCTATGATTTGTGGTTAAAATAGCTTCACATTGGAGGAGCACATTGATAAATAAATAATGGGCTCAGATTTCATGGTGTGATGACGAGTCATGCGGACTGTGATTTCTCTTTCATCTTGACCTCAACATTTTCTGACATGCTAGGTAGCAAAAATATAGTTTTTTTTTTTTTTTTTTTTTTTTTTTTTTTTTTTTTTTAACCATTTCAGAATATACGTTTTCTCATGTGTGCCATCCTCATGTTGTTGTCCATTAAGGCTCATGTATGGCCATACTGTACATGCATCTTGTTGTCTAGCCTGCAGAAGACTATATTTTTTTATTTTTTTTATTTTTCGTTTGTGTGGCTGTAGCTGTTAATGATCTCACTGTTGTCAAGGGAGATCATTAAAGCAGACATCTGTTAGTTGTACAGTCAGTGTGAATGGACCCTTATGCTGTGATATAATTCTCCCAGCTGGCACCAGCACTCTCTTCTCTTGGGAACTGACTACTTGTCTGCTTTATGAGTCCAGTTTGATGATTAAGACATGATTTGAGTAATTCTGCTGAGCTACAGGTCAAACTACACTTTGTCAGGTTTTTGAGAAGTTTAACTAGAAGTAATGGATTTATTTTGTGATCCATTTGACATATCTCAATATTGTTACTTAGGTTCAAGCTGTACTTAAATGTGCTTCTTCATTCCAGCCCAGTCATAGAGATACAAAGATGTTTTAAATGAAAGCATTCAAGGATGTTATTTGAAAAGAAAAAGCCAAGCATTGTGCATGCTCACAGTTAGTCACTCATTCATCTTTCTTTCAGTGATCATTACATCACCTCGTCCTGGCTTTTCCTTCTTTCCTGATTCTGAGGGATTGTATTTCTAGGTGACATCTGTCTCCTTTTATAGCCTGTGCAGGTGTGTCTCTGGCCTTGCCTAAGAGCAACTTAGACATTGACATTCACACCTCGGGCAAATCAGGAAAAACAGTTTGGAGTAGAGGAGGGGGAAATGCTGCCCTCCTGCCTACACTCCTCACTGCCAGTGACTAATCTCCAAGGTTGAACAGGTCTCTTAACACTCTGGGTAAATTTCAGTGTTACGGAGACAAACTACAGGCCCTCCTTTTAAAGAAACTTTGCCAATGACCATGCTACATGTCATGGAAAAGCTGAGGTTTGGTTGTCAGAGCTGACTGTGTGAGTAATTATTAGCAAGTTAGAGTGATTTATTTTTTTTCTTTACACTTATTGTTATTGGTGTTTGAGCAAGAAAGATTCTTCCGAGGGTTAAATTGGGCACTCTACCACTTTCATCCTGGAGGTCACTTAAATAATGGCTGCAATAATTTGTCAATTAATCAATAAGGAAATTAGTCGATCGACAGAAAATAAATTTTTCAAGCAAAAAATGCCAAACATGTCCTTGCTCCACCTTCTCAAATGCAAGATGTTGCTGCTTTTCCTTGTCTTGCATAATAGTAAAGTGAAAAGTTTTGTGATGTGCCCTTTTTACTGTTTAATCTATTAATCGAGAAAACAATCAGCAGATTAAAAACTGAAAAGCAATACTCATCACAAGCGCTACTGAATATGTTCCTTTTTGAAAATTACTGTATTGCTGCTTTTAATTCAGGAATTTTCTGCAATAACTGAGAAAACATTTAAGACAAAACTTGCTGCAGAGATTGGTATTGGCACCTGGGATTCACTTTCACTACCAAACATCTTTTTGTTTGATACTTTTCAGAAATGAGAAGTATTTTTAAACCTATTTACTTTCTTTCCCAGTTAAATGAGAACTATGAAATGCACTGCAAATCATCACATAATGAATCAAACATTAGAGGAGACTATGCACTGTGATAGAGAGAAGGATGCGATTCTCCCACCTACAGGGTGCTGCCTCGGTGCCTGTGTCATCACATGGAGGCAGTGGAGGAGACTTTGGATACTGCTGGTAGGGGAGTATGAGGGAGTAGCTAAAAATATAATGATGACATCTGCTTGGTTTTGTCTTAGATAACAGTGATACAATCAAATAACATGTAGAGAAGCTTTTGGCTGTGTAAGGTCTGACTCATAGTAACTACAAAGCGTGACTTTTATTAGCTGGAGTTAGATTTGTTTACATTTTGTTTCAATAATGACCCAGCGTGGATCAGATGAAGACCAGACACATGGAGTCAGCTGTGAGTGTGTGTGTCTTGGACTATGAGTTAGTTTGAGGAGTGTTTGTGACCCTGGGTGTCAGCTAACTGGTGAGTTATTCATAGCAGGAGTGACCCAGATCACTGGCCCCTAGCACCCTGCCTCTGACTCTTCCCAGTGTTTTTCTCTGTCTTGCCCTACACATCATTTTGTCTCCTCTCAGACTAAACCTCACATTGTCTCTAGAGCTGAGCTTGAAAGCAGTTTTTCTTGCCTAAGTCCAGATTGTCTTTGATTAGGGCAGAAACATATTGTTTTTTATTTAAATTTTTCTTTATTTAATCTACTAATTGTTTCCTTGATTTTTGATTGATCTACAACATCTCAGATTATAGTGAAAAATGCCCATTACAATGTCCTAAAGCTCCAGATGATGTCATCAAATTGCTAGTTTTGTCTGATCCAAACACCCAAAACTTAAATGTAATCTATTATCACATAAAACATAGCAAAGCATCAAAATCTCACAGTTAAGAAGCTGGAACTAGATCACGTTTGTTAATTTTGTATTGAAAAATTACTTAAATAATGAATCCATCATCAAAATAGTTCCCGATTGTTTTTCGGTCCATTGACTAATCGATTAATCAAGTCATTTCATCTGTATCTTAAATATTTAAAGTAGTGATACATGTAGAGCAGCACTGCTTTGTGTTGTTTCTAACATATTAATCTCTCAGAATCAACATGAAGAACTTATTCACGAGCCAGTCAGACTAATAAATCAGTTTGACTCATACTTGGTATTTTTTCATTGATCCAGAAGCAATAAATTAAGGTAACCACTTTATTTTTCTGAATATAAGGTTGAGCAATACATATTTTTTTTTTAAAGCATGCTCAACAACTATCAGAAAATTAAACCTACCAAAATGTTGAAAACTAAAAAAATCAGAAACGAAAGTCATGATACTGGTATTTCTTTGAACATAACAGTCACACCCACTCAGAGAGGGTGCTGCCTGGTCATTATCAATGACTTCTAAAAATATAACTGATGTGTTTAAATTATGCTTCACTTGTTTGACTCATTGAAGAAAAATAATTTTACTCTGTGATTCATAATTTGAAATGTCAACTGCCACAACGTAACTCGTAGTGATTCAGAGGTAGCGTCAGAGATGGATTTAGCAAAAGTTACACAAGGGCAAAGATAACAAGCTTATCACCAGGTGAGAATTGGTAAGACTAGACACTCTTACCGATCAGTATTGACCCCTAGCTCTCAAACAGTCTTTACAGTCAAATCCTTTTTTTTTTTTCCCACCCGACCTCTTCACCCTAACCTTCTCTTCCTCCTGCAGGGAGGTGTCAGAGCCCAGCGCAGCTGCTGTGACAGAGGTGGAACCAGACTCTGAGAGCTCCATGGCCCAGCAGCCACCCTCTGGGGCTGAGCCAGAGAACAGCGAGGGCCGTCTGGAGGAGGTAAGGTCACTGAGAAGGGTGGGGATGCCTGGGTCTTTGCTCGGTCTCTCACTAACCCGCAGCCTCATTCATATAAAAGCATGTGTAGTTGGCAACACAAGTTAATATGGTTACTTAAAACCAACACAACCCCAACATTTTTATAACCATTAATTCCTTTGGCTCCTGTGGAGATTTTATCCTTTTGATTCTGGCTCTGTATTCAGTTTCTGCGTCCTTTTAATCTCTTAAACGCTCATCAGATTACTCAATTGGGGGCTTCCACAAATGCTCATTGCTGAACAAACAGGGGTTGAGTTGGAATTGGGTCCTGGGGTAAAGAGAAATGAACTAATCCCTTTCATCTGCGTTTAATGCAACTAATATTTCATGACCTTAGATGATCTCTCACACACTTGCCTTGTCTGTCTAGTACCTGCTGAGGGATGTTAATGCTGCTAGAATGCAAGTAGTCATGGTAATAGTATGTTAAATTAGATAAGATACTTTATTTGTCATTGTACACACAGAACAAGGTGTGTGTGTGTGTGTGTGTGTGTGTGTGTGTGTGTGTGTGTGTGTGTGTGTGTGTGTGTGTGTGTGTGTGTGTGTGTGTGTGTGAGAAAAAAAAAGATAATTTACTAGTTATCCTGCAGGCATGCTCTTCAGCCACCAGCGTCACCTATTCGGGTGACACCTACGTCCTAAAGCATTTGATCGGTCTGCCTTAGTCAGCTCAAGTTCTTGCATGTGGTGTGTCAGGGTCTTCAAAGTCCTTGTATCGGACCATACTACTGTATTTTATGCTATCACAAGCAGTTTCCTGTGTTTAAATAAAAAAATGCAATCAATTTACATTTTCACATTCACAACCTAATTATACAATTGAGAACAGTTTCTGGAGCTCATTAAGAAGCTACTGTTAGATGTGGCCATCAGCCTTTACTACTTATACTGTTGAAACCAGATGCCCACAACCATACATTACATTACATTTTAGGCATTGAGGTTGAGAGTATCTAATTTAGATTTGCTTGTGAGCTGCTAAGCGATTAAAGTTATTATCAGCAAGTGTTTTTTTTGTTGTTTTTTACTGTTTGTGGTTTTTTTTTCCCCCTCCTTGGGTTTGCATGAGTAATGGACCCTGACAGTGTGTGTAGAGATGCATCAGGGTTTGTTTCTGCTGTTTCTTTCACCCTGTTTTCATTCTCTCTGCTCTCTTGCTTGCTCCTTTCACCTGGCCTCTCTATCTGTCTCTCTTTTATTCACTCTCTCTTTTACTGTCTCTCTTCCCCCCTTTGTCCTCTTACTTTCCATCTTTTGCCTTTGTATCCCATCATGAACGCTTCTCTCTCACTATATATATTTATGGTGTGATTGCTGTTTAAAACCACATTGATTGCTTTGTTATGAAGGTGCCCATGACTCTTCCATTGCCCCTAATGGTACCTGCTGCGTACTACTACTACCACCAACACCAACACCTCCTCTCCTCCTCCTACTCCTACATCTCCTGTCCCGCTATGCCCAAGTGCGTCGCTGATACCAGAATTAGGCCCAGAGTCTGCAACCCCATCGCACTGAAAAGCATGAGCCTGCAAGGCCTCCCCTGTAGCCCTCCAGTGACGTGCTGAGCCAGCAGGAACTGGAACTCGCAGACTACCACCGATAGAAGTGGCAGCCATGGTAACTGCAGCAGCCCACAGTTGCCATGGTAACCCAGCCTTAGGGGTTGGAAGCCTGCTTACTGATCTGAACCGGACTGGACTGTACTGCACTGTTCTGTGGTGATCAATGATGGCGTACGGGCAGGAGGGGGGGGGTCTCCCCGCCCTATCTGCCATTTTAAGCATCATAAGCACATCCTCAGTGTTGCCCTCCAACATCCATACCTCTGTCCTCCAAAAGGCAGATGCATAGACAAAAGACAAAACTCTTCAGCACTCCAGTTTTGTATTTTCTTCTACCTCTAATCCCACACTGCCCCCTGCTTGTGGGGTGGAGTAATGACTTTGGACTGAGATCCCCTGCAATAACCCATACAGTGATCAGGGCTTGAGCGTTTATATGATCACTGTTTGGGGTTTTAAAATTTAAAACACTGCTTGGAAGTGATGATTATGGGACTTTTTTTGAAAACTTTGTGGATAAGACGTTGTGGATTTTTACTCACACTTTGAAAAATCTTTATCCTCTGACTTGACAAGCTGGCCAGCCTTTTAAAAGTGACTTCAATTACTCAGCTGTGCATGTAAGTTCTGTCACCATGCTCAAAGTTGCCAACCATAAGAGAAATGTTCCCCTGAACTCTGCACCAGTTCTAATGTAACCGAGACTTTTAAGTAATCTGACCCACATTGTGCTCAAAGATTTATTTTTTTTGGGTTTGAGTGACATTGATTGTCCACAGTGAGAGCTGGATCTACTCAACAAGTCATCACCCCCCTTCCTCTGCTGCCACACTGTCAGTGATCTCAAGTGTGACTCTGTCGATGTTTCACCGGGACGTCATGATATCCTGCCTCCCCTGTGGATTGACAGATGGACGACTGCAGTTGTTGCTCTTCGCTACACCCACAACTTGACCCTTGCATCTCGTATGATTTCATGTGAGTGCAGAGGCACTCATGTCAGCAAATATTGTCACGATGTCCATCGGCCCTCTCATTTTGACTTCTTCCCTGGATTATAATTTAACAAAGACATATCTGGATTACTTTTGTCCACCTTTATCCCACTGAAAAGACCTTATGCCTGAGCTGTCAATTTACAAAACAAACTCGAGAACTGTGCAGCACGTTCTGGCTGCTTAAAAACAGGAACTTATCCGGACAACAGACACTTTACAGGACAACCTGTTAACATTTTGACATTTCAGATACCGGTCACAAAGGCTTTCAGGACTTTGCTTTGGATAATATGGACAACTGTGACGGTTAAAGACGATAATTTCAAGCATCACAAAATGGATTTTTTTTTTTCCTTTTCACTTGCCAGATGTACTGTAACTCACAGATCATGGACTCTAACAAAGTATACGTCAACCCCCACTGCCGTAAGAATCCATCACAAAGTAATTTTAAACTCTTGGCTGCCCAAAAGACTGAAACGTGACTTTTTAATCAGCAGTCAATCAAGAAAACTCCTCCCCAGTCCCATTCAAGAAAAAAAGTCCAATCCAGTGATCAGTTCCTGCCTGGTGGCAAATCTGCACACTCAAATCGAGCCCCGCCCTCACTCCTCTGCCTTCTCTGATTGGATCCTTGTTGCCTAGATACAGTACACACTGTCGTGCGGTTGGGCCATAGTCGAGCCAGTAAGGAATCAGGTGTCAAATGGTACCAGGAAATGACTTGTGATTATTCCTCTATTTAAAAATGTATACAATTGTAAAGGATTAACTGTAAAAACAAAAAAAACTCTTTCCTCCACATCTTCTTTGTAAATAAGAGGAATTCATTTATTTCCTCCTCGTAATTTAGTGCAAATTTGTTAACTGTCACGTGGACTGCAGTTTTAATTAGATATTTTGTCACCAAAATGAAAGTGTTGATCATACATTTGACATACATTGCTAGTCTACAGTTGTTCTATTGAACATGTTCAATCTTCAAAGGGAATTTAAACTGCAGTACTGAAAGTTCTACTGACAGATTTTTTACTCTTCAACACTCGGTTCTCCACCTCTGCTGCACAGAACTCAGCACTAACAACATTCAACAATGATAGTCCACTACAATACTTGATTCAACTACATGCCATATTTTTGATGTTAAAGGAGCACCATGGCATTATTAACACCACACAGAAATTATGCTAGAGCTACTCAGGACTGATCTGCTACCATCCCACAATTTGTGTGTTGAAAGCCCCGTTCGTACAGAATGAATATTACAGTGGATGTTGCAAATAAAAGAATAGAATTTGTCAAAACACTTGAGATATTAGTGCTGTAATTATTACTGGTTTGGGATGTAAAATAAGTCACAGACATATGCACTCTGGACAAGTTTAAAACCATTAACCAGGGCAAGTAATATTGAAATCATCCCCACCTCCAGTTAAAAATGGGATGGGAATCTTGTAAAGTGACAGGATCCACTCTAACACACTGACAGACACTTTGCTTGTCTCTCTTTCCTCTCTATTCTCAGTCCTCTGATGGACATTATCTTGTAATAACTTACAGCACTAAGATACGACCCAGTTTGAGTTTCACACAGGCCTACTCATGTCCTAATACACATGATGTACTTGCTTTGTCCTAAGAGTCTAACACACACACACACACACACACACACACACACACACACACACACACACACACACACACACACACACACACACACACACACAGGGAGTAGTGCAATGATTTATCTCAGTGTCTTTGAGCAGAGGTGGAAGGCGGAAATGTGTCTGGAGTCTCTATCGACCAAGAACTCTCCATAATGTGGTACAATTGGAACCTCCAGGCCTCTGTTACTTTAACCCCCCGGCCCCACCCCTCCTCCACTTTTCCTGTTTCACCTCTTCTCTGTTGTTGCCTGTTTGGGTTTTGACTCTTGGTTCTCATCTCACCCCGCACCCCTGGGGTTTCTGTATGTTCTCTTTCTGTCTCTCCCTCTTTCTAGAGCACCACTCCTAAGGCTTTTGCTGCTCGCAAGATATCCTTGACCAGTGAGTACACCAGTTACATCTTTTGTCCAACATGAGAAACAAGGGTGAAACAAGAATGAAAAAGAAAATACCTGACTCTTGGCTTTTAAAACCCTTGTGCAGAATTATGTTTTTAAGCTGCTGATTAAAGTTTTTGACCTAAAACAAACAGAAAATTGTGAAAGAATAAGTCAGAGTTCGGCGGTAGATAAAAATGAATTTAAACTCTTTGTGGTCTGTAATGTTGATAGAAATAAGATTACACCAGTGTTATCCTTTTTCGTACGGAAATGCTGTGTTGACATAATGTTGTGGAAACGCTGATTTAAAAGTGATATTTAAACAAAACACTTTAATTAATGTGCTGGTTTGGGCAACAAAGCTACAATATTTCCTGCTATTTCAATCAGCAAGGACCCTTTTCATGCTTGTGGCTCCAGTCACATTGCCCTACATACAAGTGCTCACTATATTTATCTACTGCATGGTTCCTTTTATTTTTCACTGCTTACCAAATGTGTAAAAACATGTAACATGTTGAATTATGTTATAAATAAACTAATATTTGGAAATAGTTACTGAAATAATTTAAGTGTGCAGTTCCATTTATAGACTCTGTAAACTTGAATTACTTACTGGCACCTATGGAAAAACTATTTGGGTTTAAGTATGTAAGCAATTATTTTGTGCTTTTAGGCTATGAGCTTGCAGTAACTTGTCACTAAAGTTATGTTCAACAGGGAGCAAATCATCTATCTGGGAGTGCATTTCCTCTCTTAATGATGAACTGAATTTCTTGCTCTTTTTTTCTTTTTTTACTCCTCTGCAGGTAGTAAGACGTCTCCAGCCACCACAGATGGAGGAGCAGGTGAGCCTGAGACGGGAACTGCAGCAGGGAGGAAGAGGCGGTGGGGCTCCAGCACAGCAGTCACTGCTAAGAAACCATCCATCATCATCACCACTGACTCACTGAAGGTACTGGCACGGCATAGCGACCAGGAACAGCTGTCCATGCAGGCTTGGGAAAATGTGGAAAATACATTTTTAATGAGTTCACTTATTTTAACTATGGCAATATTGTTTTAATGGAGCTGATATTTTGGACAATATTTAATTATTATTTTCATGCCAGAAAACAAACACCGAAGCTTCTGAATCAATAAGGATACTTATTATACTAAAGGATACTTTACTCTTTAAGATCATTTTATTTTTCAGGGTGAAATCCTTTAACCTACTGGTGACCCTCTATGTAAAACCCATCTAAATGTACTGGGTAGGTCTGGAAAATTGCATTTGTTTAAACCGATGAGAAAAAGTTTTTAAATTGGTGGTGTTACTCTGACAGCTACTGGTTTGGTTACATCTTCCCTAGTCTCGCATTGCCAGACCTATCTCCACAGCACTGCGGGGGAAGGTCTGGCAAGTCCACATAACATTCCTGGATGGGAGAATAAACGGTCAGGGGTTGTTTGCATTTCTTTAAACCAATCGCAATCGTCTTGGGCTGCCGGACGCAGCAACGCTGGCTCTGCAAAATGGTCTCGGGAAGGAACTTATTTGCACCCGGCATACGAAAATGCCACATACAATAAACTGTTGACACAATACAGTACCGTGAGCTATATAAATTAGCTGGATACATGGTTAAATGTGATTGCTCTTACCAGTGTATCGATGTGTGTATTTTGTCCATAGCAAATCACCGTCAATAGGTCCCAAAATGTCCCAGTTAGAGAGTAAATGCCGTAAACATATTCTTGGTAAATTCTTTCAATCATTCCCCGAACGAACCAAGCAAGCCTGCCTTGTTGCGCTATCCAAATTTTCTTTAAAACTTGCTATTTGAAACGCTGCATTGAGGTTCCGGTTAATGTTGCTCGATGCGTCTGGAGTTTAAAGTTAACTCAAACAAAGCGGAACGTGAGGGAAATCCGCCGGAACTTCCAGCGGCGGTGGAACTATCCTGTAAATAAACTGTCGTCGATATAGACTACATCTTCCCTAAATCAGAAGATTTATTTCCAGTAATAATGTTTTGAAACTCAACTGTGAAATGTATTAAGTTTTAAAACCTCCCAAGTGAGCTAGGAGAAATTTGAGGATTTTATTAAAAGAAATGCTCATGATTTACATAAGTCTGTGAAGGTTCTCAGTCATCCAGGTCATAGTTTTCTAGGGAAGGGCTAAACTCAAGGGCAACTGGACTTGGTTAAATTTGGTCTGAACATGTTTTGTCTCATCCAAGATACTTCTTCAGTTCTCCAGAACAGAGCACCTTTAACCAAGTTCAGTTTAACCCTTCCCCTGGACATTTACATAAGATAAACCTTTGCAAAATGACTGAGGGAAAACAAAACCGCTATCCATCTTTGCTTGCAGTGTATCAGCTAACCGATGTAGTCAACATATTCAACTATTATCCTCCTGTCTTTCTACTCTTCAGTCATTGATCCCAGACATTAAAGTGAACCAGGAGGCAGTGGTGGAGCTGCACCCAGAGGAGCTGCAAATGTCTGGGGACGAGGAGGGCCTGGACACCAGCCGGGGCGACCAGGACAAAGGCCTGAAGATCAGAAGAACTGTCACACAGGTCAGAAGAGGCATACTATATCATTGCTGTCAGATGAAAACGTAATTGTAAATACTGACTAAACTTCAGGTTTCTGTTTGTACATCTAAAGCTCTAAAGCTTACACACTGACCAGACGGCCGACCGTTGACAGAAAAGCCAGTCGAAATGATCAGTCTCCCCGTGTTGGTCCAAAAAGTGCAACAGAACACACCAAAAAGACGAGACGTAATACATCTCTATAACAGCAGGCGGCGCTAATCTGTATTGTTGCCCAGGAAATGGGTGAGTCCCGACTGCCCTGCCGGCGACCGAACATGTCAGGTCGGCCAAAATGAAGGCCGACAGCCCCCCAGACTGATGACGGCACGGGACACACCGAACAGATTCGCGTCACTGACCTCGCCAGACTGTCTTACGGCCGATAATCGGCTAAGTGTGTCCCGGGCATAACATGCCACATCGTTATAAAGGCCCGGACACATAGAGCCGATAATCGGCCGTTGGACAGTCTGGCGCAGTCAGTAACTCGAGTCTGTTCAGTTTTTTCCGTGCCGTCTCAAATGACCCATCTGATTGGTAGAGTGCTAACCCGGAAATGGGGAGCGGAATGAGTGTGACTAGAGTCTCTCAAAATCTGACGGAAATCTTTTAAACTGACCTTTGTTGAGCTGAAATGAAGACAGATTCAGCAACTGCTCTGCCTATTTCTTGCTTAAAATGTTTTCAGAAACCCGTTTCGGTGAACTATTTTAGTAAAATATGAGATCATATTCTGAACGGCCGTCATGACAGTCTGTCTTTGAATTTCCGGAGAAAACAAACCCACGTGACGCGTTCGTCCAATCAGCTGCCGGTTTCCTTTTTTGGGCGACAATACAGATTAGCGCCGCCTGCTGTTATGGAGACGTATTACGTCTCGTCTCTTCGGTGTGTTGCGAGGCACTTTTTTGATCAACTCGGGGAGACTGATCAGTCCAACTGCCTTTTCTGCCGACGGTCGGTCGTCTGGTTGGTGTGTAAGCAGCTTAATTGATGCAGAGAAGCTCGAGAAATGTTCCCTACGTCTTTTGCCAGTGGTTTTGAATTGTCACATTACTGTTTTTCCACCTTTTTAATTCCTCCTCAGGTTGTTCCAGGTGACCAGGAAAACGGGCAGACAAATGAAGAGGAAGAGGTGGAGAAAACTGAGAAAGAAAAACAACGCAGGACCTCCAAAGACAAAAGGAAGAACAGCGTTTCTGAGGAAACGTCTGAAACACAGACATCTGTCAAGCTTGAAGGAGAGGCAAAGAAAGGTGAACTGCCTCACTGTTAAGTTTGTGGGTTTGTAATTGCTGTAGATTGTTGGGTACACATCTCTTTGATGCCTTCTCTCTTCCATGATCCCTCTGGCAGTACTTCATCTTTCTCTCTGGGGGGGAGGGGATGTCTGTAATCAAGGGCACTCTTCTCACCTCTTCATCATCTTTTTCCTCAGTTACCCCCAGCGACAGTCTGGTGCGTCGCTCCATAAGTCAACAGAAGTCTGGCGTGTCCGTCACCATCGATGACCCCATCCGCACAACCAGGCAGCCCTCGCCGCCTCACGGCAAAGTCTCAAATATCATCCATGTGACCAACCTGGTGGGTTTGTAACTCATTGCATTACATTACAAGGCATGTAGGAAGTACAGTGAAATGTGGTGTTCTTTGGTTGAGTTGGTGCTTCAAACTTTCCCCACAAACTAAAATAATATGGGGGGGAAATAATTGTACAGCGAAATCCAGCCTTTCCGAATCTACCCTACAAGTTTTTCATGAATGAAGCATAATGTGTTGATGCCAGTGGTAACCACATATTCATCATTCCCATAATTAGAGTCAGGAACACTTACCCAGGTATTATGGCTGTAGTCAAGTATCACCTTAGGTTTTGGGCACACTGCATGACTAAACAGACTACGACAAGACTAGACATTACACATTTAATGACTAGCATTTGCAGATTTTTTAAAACTTGCGTCATAGAAGCTAGACTGAAAGTTACACGTGGATCACAGACTACCAGATATCTAATGCCACCCAGCCTCACTAATCTCCGAAAAACAGGAGCTCTCAGACTACACGAACACAAAACCCAAACAAACGAGACTAAAAGTTTATAGCTCTGCTGTGTGACTGCAATCATCCTTTTGATTACCTGAAAACTATACTGATGGAATGAATGGATTTAAAATGCAACTTTGCTCTCTGATTGATAGAAACCAGCAAGAATTCAGTCATTATTTTTTTTTAGGTATTATGTCATGAAGTGTTGGACAAATTGAAATTATGACCCGTTGGTGGTGCTAGATAAAATGTCAGGGGGTGCACAAAGTCATTCTCTGGAAAATATGAATATTTATGCAACATTTAATGGCACTCCATTCACTAGTTGTCAAGACCATCATCATCATCCTCCTCATCATCATTTTTACAGCTACACTATTAGAGCTTGAGCATTTCTCTCTCCACACTTTCTGTACTTGATTCCCCCTGATCTTACTCTCATTGGCTGTTGGCAGGCTTCATTCATATTAAAGTCGTCAACACTTTATATTCCGATACGTTCCATGGTTAAATAAAACTTGAAGCACATTTGATTTAATCACACTCTGTTATCTTGATACAGAACAAGGTCATCTCAGCTGAGCTCTTTTATTAATTTCTCTCATGTCTCCCCTTGCTTTACTTGAACTGACCCAGTCTGACTGAAATTGACCATTGATCTTGAATGAGCCATGATCCTTGTGTATCCCAAAAGGTGCGACCCTTCACCCTGGGCCAACTTAAAGAGCTGCTGAAGAGGACGGGCAGCGTGGTGGAAGAGGGCTTCTGGATCGACAAGATCAAGTCTCACTGCTATGTCACAGTTAGTAACAATGAATCAGCATTTTTATATTGAGTGCAAACCCTTGTCCACCAAGCGTGTTGTTTGGCTGGAAGTGTTAACCAGCTGCTTGTGGAATTTGTCAGAAATCAATCCAGCTGCCAAAACTTGTTTTATACACATTGTCCACCACACAGCCTGGGGGTAGGAGCATTGTGATGGGTGAACTAACCTTGTTTTCTGCTATTCTAGTGGAGTATGCGGCTGAAAATGTATATGAAAACAGTCAGTAAATAATGTGTGTTTTTGCATAGACATATTTGAGCTCATGAATCAATACGAGCCTGGTTCCGGCCAGTTGTGTTATACACTGTAACACACTAAAGATATTTTTTAGAAAAGAAAGAAAGAAAGAAAGAAAGAAAGAAAGAAAATAGCTAAATAAACACCAGTATTAGTCAATTGCTGACCATTTAAATTAAGAATCAAAATAAAACCTAGCTATATGTCACTATTTCTAAATCACACCAAGCATGGTTTTCTTTATGTTCTGTAAAAAAAAGGTTTTCATATTGGCATATATCGGAAAACATAAAACGCCAATACCAGTAGATATTTCTGTGATAGGCCAATGACTGATATATTGGTCTTACTTTAGTAACTACACATAAAAAGGATTATTTTCAGCCTAATAACCTTTTTCCTTCTCTCCTGTCCTCCTAGTACTCTACAACAGAGGAGGCTGTCGCCACCAGAGCAGCCCTCCATGGATTCAAATGGCCTCCGAGCAATCCCAAGGTCCTCTGTGTCGACTTCTGTGCGCAGGATGAGGTAATGAACATCTGAAATGCCAATTTTCTCTATTCATCAATGTTAGATACTGAGGAAAATAAAGAGAGGAATCACCGTAATTTGTCTTAGTCTGTTATTGGAACAACAAAATAATTGTACTTGGTCAATTTTAAACCACGCAAACAAGATTATGAGATTATTATACAACCATATTTCAGCAAACCGCACATTCATCAATGTTAAAATAAAAATAAAGAGAAATAAAATAATTGTACACAATTTTAAACCAACAAAACAAGATTATGAGATTTTATAACATTTTCAGCTTTTTTCTTTCATCAAAATACAAAAAATAAAGAGAGGAATTGTCTTAAGTTATTGGAACAACAAAATAATTGTAGATTTTAAACCACGCAAAACAAGATTATGTTGTTATAAAAACCGCACAGTAGTAAAATAAATTAACTTAAATAAATACACATACCAACAACTTTTAACATTGCTTTCTTTTAAAAACAAAATATTGTAAGATAGATAGTTGTATAAACACTTCCTTGACCACAGGTATGTTGTTGTAGAAAAATAGGTGACTGACCGTAGCTTTCGGTATTGTTGGTATGATGTTTAGATAGTAACGTTAGTTTGGCTGAAGTATTTTGCCCCCGTCAAGACATATCTTAAATCCAGTGTTTTAATCATTGCTCTGAAAACATCTTTCTCGACTGTCTGTAGCGAACTGTAGGTGGATTGTTATTGCGATCATAATGTCCCTCCGCTGCATGCTTGAGAGGACAGGTCTTAACGTTAGCACGAACGGCAACGATGGTCAAACTTTAACATCCTTGCTTTTGTCTCCTTATTGTTATGTTTTTCTTCCTGCAGCTGGATGTTCACAAAGGCATCCTGAAGCTAAAAAGGGAGGAGGACCATGTTGCCCCGCCAGGTGGTCCTCAGAACCGGCTGCCTCCTCTGATGCCTGAGCGCGACAGGGACAGAGAACGAGACCGAGACAGGGACAGAGATCTCGAACGGGACCGTGGGGTGGTAGGAGTGCGGGATCTGTGGGCGGAGCGGGAGAGAGAAATGGAGCGCCGTGAACGAGCCCGTGGTGAGCGGGAATGGGACCGGGATAAGGTCCGGGAATTTGCCAGGCCGGGAGAGGACGGACAGCGATCTCGATCCAGAGACAGAGAGAGGAGGAGGAGGGAGAGGGCCAAGAGCAAGGAGAGGAAGACTGATAAGAAGGGTAACGCACCTCTCTGTGATTTAAATAGAAGCCAAAAGAGAAAAATGGAAGAGAAAGGGATTTTAAACAGGGGAGAAAGGCCAGAACAAAGCATGCTAGATATATACAAGATATATAGTAATAAATCAATCTAGGGCTGCACAGTTTGGAGAAAGTCATATTGTGATTGCGATTTACAATATTGCAAAATATTGACAAAGCTATAAAATTGTAGCCTGACAAGCCAGAGCCACATCAAGATGTTGGGTCTGGAAACTCACCATTGGCAGGGCTCAATCCGAGGGGCGGGATAAACTGTTGTCTGTCAAATTCCCACTGCACGCAATAGAATAGCGCTACAACCAGAGCAACGAAGAAGGTAGCTTCAGAATGACTTCAGTGCCGTTCTTTGTTCTTTTCTCAAAGAAAAGCTTAACTCCAAGTCTTCCAGAGTCGCGGCCAAAGCCGACTCAAAAGACCACTGTTAGCCAGCAGCAGCCATGAGCCTGCCCACCGACTCTATACACAATGTGATTGGCCCGGCCAGAGTTTGGTTTTTCCAGCTCCTAAGCCAACGGAGAGTTGCTAGACTGACCCTGGCTGCAAATTACATTTGCTGCCGCTAGGGTGCGTCTACAGTAGCTTTCTAGGCAAATAAAGTTGTCCATAAAGCTAAAAAACCTTAAATAAAACAAAGATGAATCTACCTTCAGTACCCAGCTAATTACAACAAAGAAGAATCTTAAGCAGCACTGGAAGTCAAAAAAAAAATCTCTACACCTCAGTCTACTGAAGATTAGCAGAAGAAAAGTTGTATTGGTAATTATTAGGAATATCCCCACAAAACCAGCCGCATTGATTAAAGAGGAACAGACTGACACACATACAGTACACACAGTTGACAAATACTGTTGACTAGGAATGCAACCTCATATTCCCACCTCTGTAGTAATGTTTGCAGTAATAATTTAGTTAACCGTTTGAAGAAATTCACCCTTCTGTTTCCACTAACAGAGAAAGGAGATGAGCCTCCTGCAAAACTGCTGGACGACTTGTTCCTGAAGACCAAAGCAGCTCCGTGTATATACTGGCTTCCCCTGTCTGAGGAGCAGGTCGGTCACTTACGCACTTACAAACACGTTTACAATGTTCTGTCATAATGATTAGTTCAGACTTGATTTCATCCAACTAAACTGCTTTGTGTCCACAAGGCGGCGCAGAGGCTTTTGGACCGCACAGAGCGGCAAAAGGAGCGTGAACGGAGGCGCAAGGAACAGCAAGAGGAGGAGGAGAAGAAGCGAGAAGAGGAAAAGAAAGAGAGGCTGAAGGGTCGGGAGAAGGACAGCAGCGTTACGGCGAGCAGCGGAGCAGCCGGGCGAGGAGCCGACAGAGACCGAGAGAGGGACCGCGGCCGAGACCGAGAGGGGGACAAGAAGAGGGACAACAGCTACCGGCCCAGACGACCCTCTGTAGGCGCTGGCAGTGGACGCCGCTCTCGCAGCCGTAGCAACCCCAGAGATAGACGCCGCTGAGGGCCAGTGGCTGCAGGGAAAGCTGGAGGGAGAGAGAGAGAGGGGGGGAGGGACGCGGCATAGCTAGGCACACTGCAGACAGGAAGTCTTGGGAGGGAGTGTTTCCACTTGGAGATACTTTTCTTTTTTTTTTGCCTCAAGTTCAGGACTTGTCTGCTCCTCGCGACCTGCCCCACCGTGCTTTAATTCGTCCACTTTGACGCCAGCGTTGTCTTCCACACACTTCTGCCATTTCCCCCCCACCTTGTCCGTGTCAGTTTACACAGAAAATGTTGATGACCTGTTTTGTGAATAGTAAAATCTAGTATAATCTAGCTCCTATCCACTCTCTGCTGTTCTTTCTGTTTTCCACAAGCAAAAGTGAGTCCTTTCCCTCTGTAGAGAGCAGCGTTTCTTCTCGTCTCAGTGTAGCGCAGCTAAAGAAAAGAAGCAGAGAGGATGGTGGTTTTTTTGGCTCACCTCAGCATTTTGTCCCACTGAGGTTTGAGAGCTCGCCTCTTTATTTTAGTTTTGCGGGTGCACAGTTCCTTCCTCCTCAGAGCCCTGTAATAAAACCAGTCCAAAATAGATCCCTGACCTTCAAATATTTTCTAGGATCAGTTTTAGTGTTCTAAGTAAGCAGTTTTTTTTTTTTTTTTTTTTTTATTAAATGCACGACTACATTTTGTCTTTGTCAAAGTGAGGATTTTGTTTTAAGTTTTATGAATCATGTTCATTTTTCTCAGCCTTGGAAGGTTGTTTGTTACTGCAGGTGGTTTGTGTGAGTAATAACCTTCATCTCCCTCTCCCACGAAGATGCAACTGGTACTGGTAGTCTCAACACTGTAACCTAGAAAAGTGTGTGATAGGAAGAGACGTGATGTGTTGTGGTGATGCAGGAGAAATGCACATGCCCGAGTTTGTCTTTAGTGGATGGTTTTGAAATCGACGAGGATATAATATTCTTGTCATGGGGTTTATTCTGTAATAATTACAGGAAGTGGACCTTCCCTGCACTGAAGTCTCCATCTGAAAATCTCTCCTGACCCTTCAATCATATATATATATTCATATTCATATTCAAGAGGAGGTACAAAGAAGTTTACCTTCTCATAGAGTAATGGTTAAAATTTTAATACTTTAAATTTTATGTTTAGTTTAAAGTTAGATTTTGTTGCATTTTCCCTCCTGCAAGTGCTGAATGTACTGAGAATTTAAGAAATTAATAAATTTAAATTGGTTATCAGCCTCTCTACTTGATGTTTTTGATTAGTCTTTTCTCACAAAGAAGCATCATGTCCTGGCTGATGGAGTTTTGACGCCTTCAATGAGGAATTTAAGTGCAAAGGAAAAAATTGTTAGAATTTGTCAACTAATACTTGTTAAGTAGACCATTAGCTGAACACAAATGAAAATATTTATTACAACAGAAATTACAGTAATGTATTTCCCCAAATTGTACAGCTTCATGTAACCAATGTCTTACAGTAAAGTCAAATTTAAGTGCAAAATGTTTGCTAGCGATAATATGTACAAAACAGTTAAGCAAAATCCCTTGTTCTTCTACAGCAAACCGTAGCCACATTGGGGTAAAAAAAAAAAGCAGTAGTTTCTTTTCCATTCCCTTATAACTATGGTACAGTAATAGTACAAGAAGTACAGCAGGCAGTACATGTGACAAAAGGTTCCAAAGAAAAAGTGAATCAGTGGACATTTCTGAATATCAGCAGTTACATCTTCAGAAAAAGTCGCATGACATGTTAAGACCAGCTTTTTCCAAACATCCACAGCTGCATAGGTGCTGATCAGTAGGTGTTGTGAGAGGAAATGTGTGTGGCGCACGCTCTGCTCATGTGACAGGAGTGGCAGAGGAGATGAGAGTCCAGAGGGAAGCACTGCGAGCCAGGCTTATCAGAGAGCTGCTTACCACACTCCTGGGGGGGGGAAATGACACAGATAAGGACAGGAATGCACACAGGAAGTGAGGTCAGCCATCAATGCACTTTGTAACAAAAGTCAGTTCGGAAAAAAGAGGGACAAAGATTGCTCACCTCGCAGTAGTAGCACTCAAAGTGATAGTCCTTGTTCATAGACACGACCCTGAGGATCTCTTCACTGCCCTGAGACCCCAAAACAAACAAAACTACGTTACAGGGAGAAATTGTGTGAATCGCCACAAATATATGCTAGAGAAACGGATTTTGAAATACTCTTCTGTGTTTGACTGAAAGTCGTTCTTCTATATTACATTGGTTTGGAAAGTTTATTTAGGAAAACTGTGTCAAGGTCGACTGAAAACAGTCTACTCCCACGTAACGTTCAAGGTTATACGTACAAGAGAAATAAATCAAACGGCTCCAGCATGGAGACACGCACACAAATACACTTGTATTCACCTCAGTAGGTAAGATGGGTTGTAAACAGGCGGCGCACTTTGGGGCAAAAGTCCTGTAGGGCGATAGGAGAAAGTTTATTTACTGTGGAAACCAGCAGCACTCACACAGTGGAGTCATGAAGGAAGTGTGATGAGTAAGCAGGACATTCTTTAAATGTTACACATGCAAAAAGTAAAGTCCATAACATCTTTGTTGCACATAATTGGTCAATAGGATAAAATACGGACAGAAATAGCCACCAAGCTACAGTACCAGGACTCTTTCGAAACAGCATTTACAGTAAATGTCTCACTTGTTGTAGTCTGCCACGCAGTAGATTTTGCTTTGATGGTCCACGGTAAAAGGCACCCCATCCAGAGCCTTGGAGCACACCATGCAGCGAAAACAGGTGGGATGGTACGAGTTCCCAATAGCCTGCAGGATCTGGGAATTAAGAACGATAATTATTAAGGTCACTTAAAAGATTTTTAAAACATTTCTGGTCTTGTTTTCTTTATTAGGATTTGCATTTATTTCAAAGTGGTTATCAATACATTTCACAGCAAATTTGACTAACACTTCTTGATGAACAGTGAATAAATTGGTTACTGTAATTTCAATGATACAGTGGCATGATCACTAATTACAATACTTACCAACATCCTTTAGTTTGTAATCAGACCAGAAAATAGTCAATGCAGGATATGAGAATAAAGTATTATTGTTATTTCACTGGCCTTAGGCAACTTCACGGGCCTTCATTTTTCAAAACGCTTGCACCAACTTGCTTTTTGAGCATTAAACTTTTGTAGTCCTAAGAATGTTAATGTGGTTAAGCCATTCAAATTGTGCGGAAAACGATGCCTGTGGATCACACACACACACAGAGCTTTCCATTTATATTATGGGTTTTATGTGGTTCAAATATGGCAAAACAGGCTAATCACTACAGAACCATTTCTTTATTTATCAAAAAACCCAAGGCAAACATTCCACTAAAGAATTGCTGTGGGAACCCAAAGAGGAGCCAACAAAAAGATGTAACTGAATTTCTCTATCCTCTTGGGTGGGGGTATTCTGGGAAACATAGGACACAAGTAACTAAAAATTACACAGGGAAGGTTAGGGTTAAAGTATACATACAGTATTTTAAATCTAGCTTAAGTCTCATGTGTTTAGAGGCATTTGTGCACTTCTTCATGTAACACACACACACACACACACACACACACACACACACACACACACACACACACACACACACACACACACACACACACACACACACACACACACACACACACACACACACACACACACACACCTGTTCAAGGATAAGGTGGCCACACACACTACACTTCTCAGCAGCAGCCTGGAATCCTGAAAACTGTAATTATAACAAAGAGATTTCCATTAGCAGAAAATCAATCCTCGGACTCTGAATGTGACTGTGTGTGGAGACTCGAGTGTGTGTGTGTGTGTGTGTGTGTGTGTGTGTGAGAAAGAAAGACGGATGACAAAACACGCCTTGACCTCAGCTTTTACCATGTAATCCTCTTTACAGTACACAGAGCCATTGACATTGTAGAAGTCCTTGTTTCTTAGGGTGCGTCCTGCAGAGGGAGAGGGATGTTTGACTCAGCAGGATCAACCCGGGACATTTTTATGGCAAATGGTTAAAAGGTGTTGGTGATAGAAATTCATTGCTCTTTAAATACTTTAAGATCATTGTTGTGTCTCGGGGGGTGTGGGGTTTAGGGTAGGGGTACTCACCACAGGACACACAGGTGAAGCAGCGTGTGTGATAGAGGCTATCCAGAGCCTGGCAGGCATTATCCGCCCCGTACACGCCTTTTCCACACTTTCCACAGGTTCCTGCCAGCACAATGAGCAAAACCCAACGGACACAAACACACATTTAGTCGAGAGTAATCGCTCAGCGGCTCTTAACACTTCGTTTACGACGCATTCCAAGAGGATGTGTCTGAAATCCAACTCCACACAAAGTGTCAACACTTGTAAATCCTCTCGTTCGCACCACCTAGGGGATTTTCACACAGTTAAAACCCAGTTCCCCATGCCAGCCTGTTTGCGCATCCACTCAAGTGTCTCTGTTGAAGCTCTGTTATTAAAAAGGGAAACTCCACCGGATCTGACTTTTTGTCGTTCCAGAAAATAGACGGCTCTTTCTTCTGGAGTTTTGCAGTTAAGACTTCCCTTTAAATTTTACTTTAAACCCCACAATTGGAGCAATTTGGAGATTAAATAAGATGCCCCTTTTTGTCTGATGTTAGGAGCCTAAACTACTTCAGGAAACAGAATTGGTAAATGACAAACATTATCACTTTTGCTGCTTCCTTCAAATCATTATCTAATGGTAGATCATTGTTTGGTTCCCATTGGCCAAATTCTTACATTAACCAAACAACAAACACACCTTTCAACTCTGTTTTTTTTCCTAATTTTTCAGTTTGGTGTCAGATATGAGAACTGAAATAACAGTTAGCACCAGGAAAGTAATAAGCATTTCAAGGTCAAAATTAGCACGTAAAAAAAAAAACAATATAGTACCAACACTTAAAACCTTTACAGCTAACTACCCCCTCCATGTATTTGTCGTCTAACAGAATACAGTTAAGTCTAAGTACATGTTCAGCACTAGTCAGGGCACTAAATGTAAAGTGGAAAAGTGGTGTGGTGGTCCGAGCTACAGCGTTTCTGTGATCTATTTAAAGGACCTGCCTGCGTTTTTTTCCCCCCTTTCTAATGTGGCCGAGGGAGTGCCACACAAATCAAGAATTCCTACACCCTTGGACAGTTCTTTTCGATACAGATACAAGTCTCTGCCAAAACCAGAAGCCAAAAAGAGCCAAGACTCAAACTCCAGGCTTTAAAAGGCTTTTAAAGCTGCTACATATAGAAAATGTTGGGCTATAGTTGGTTTAAGTGCCTGGGATAGCATTCAGGGACTTTTTGGGGGCCCAGGAATTGAGCACCAATGCACTAAAATGAAAATGAGAAAATTTAAAATATTTGTGCATTTGTCCTCATTTCTGTGCTTATAACTAAATTATTAAGCACAAGAAGACACATTACCTGAGTACATTTCTGTGTACTCATTATTATTCCTTTTAAACTTGTGGGACAAAAACTTGTTATTTTAGGCATTGGCTCTAAATGAAGCTCTATTGTTTCTTGGTATATGGGGCAATATTTTTCATTTTTACTTTCTTTTTAGTTTATTTTAAGAATTTAATAAAAAGGTGTGTGTGTGCTGAGCTCAGAGCGTCTGTCTCCATGGCTCAGAGCTTTGGATTTCTTCCTAATGGCTGAAAGGAGTACAGTATTGTATGTCCCCTCTGGGCACACATACCTGAGCAGGAAAACAGGCTACAGCACACTGCCCCTGCACACGCCAAGGCAGCATTACACACACCAGGACGCACACATGACTCACACACAAACTGCATTACTGTGGCCTGAAGTCACTTAGGGGAAACACACCCTGACACACACACACACACCCTGACACACACGCGCACACACCTGTGACTTGCAGTAATGGTCGGAGCTGTGTTTATATGGAACCATGTAATTTGTGTCTGAGTGTTACAGCAGAAGTTTGCAGTTTAATGGCCATGTAGATACGCTGCATTAGCCCTCCATGTGCACCCTACTGTTGCAAATTGGCAACGCCTGCCTGAAACAACAGTTGACTGCCTGATGTTTTGGCTACAGGTGTGGACCTAAATCAGTATATACATATCTGTCATACATGTATCCGTCATACATGTTCTTTTTCCTTTCTTCTCTTCAGCTAAACACATCTACTTGTCTGGATCAGTTTCTGAAGTGCTTCCCCCTCTCCTTTATGCTTTGCATGCTACAACCCTGCATGTCTCTGCAGGTTCTAAGGTACCATCCATCCATAAACTCTTTCAACTATTAATCTGTCCATCCATCCATCCCTTTCATTTAGAAAGAATCCTGTGATCTGACACCAGGCAGCGAGGAGTACAATAATAACACACTGAGGGTGGATGGTGGGTGACCCAGCGCTCTATTATGAATGCATGGGATACCGTGCATGAACAGTGTCTGCACTGGCTCAAATTAGGGATGTGATTTTACAATTTGTGTTAAATGCAGCTCAGTTTAACTTGTATCCTGCCTACCTTTCTCCTAACTTTCCTCTTTCCACCACGTACCCTGAAAACTACTGTTAAAAAAAAAAAAAAAATGGATCTCACCAAAGAACTCCTGGCGGTTCTCCACGGCCTCCCTTCCAGATCCGAGTCCTGGATCCTCTTGAGGTTTGCCCGGACCTCCAGCTGAGCAAGGCCCCTGTGTTGTCATGCTCGGTTTGGAAAGAGCCGTCAGGGCCAGGGACTGCTCTTTCAGCATCAGGCCCTCCAGGAGCCCCCCACCTGCCAGCGCATCGTCTCTCAGTAGAAGTCGAGTGAGCTCTTCCTGGTACCGGGTGCCAGGCAGGTCCGAGTATCGGGCCCTGTCTCCCATCACAACCCCCTCTTTGCCTCGGACTCCTGTCTGCTGCTCTTCCCACCACTCTGAACCAGCCTGGTAGCACGCTGCTCCTGGAGTTCCAACAGCAGGTGGGTAGGAGTGTCGGCTATCATACGCCCCTGGACGCATCCCTCCCTCGAGGTATGGTGTCCAGGCCTCCACAGGGGTCACCCCGGCCCTGCCTGGAGCTCCATAACCAGCTGCGGATCCCCCTGTCTGCATGGAGGGTGACTGCTGCTGTGGGGGGAGGCCTCCAGAGGCGGAGTAGCGAGAGTCATAGCCCAGGCTGATGCCACTGGTCCGGTTGCTGCTGCAGCGGCTCCCCATGGGGCTTCCTCCGCCGCCGCCACTGGCCGTGCTGGAGGCAAAGCTGGACCTGGGGCTGACCAGCAGCGACTCCTGGAGGCTGAATGACGAGCATGGGCTCAGAGTAGGTCCTGGGGGATAAAAGAAGCCTCCTACACCTCCTCCGGTCACATCAGATGTGCGATGCAGTGGATGGGAGAGGGATGCAGGTCTGGTGCTCTCCCACAGTTCACTGCCCGTGCTCAGGCGTTTGTAGAACATGGCCTCCTGGAGAGAGAGGCGTTTGTGCCTCTCAGGCTCGGCGAGGTAGCCAGGCTCTGCCAGGCCGCCTCCACCACACCTGGGGGCCGACCCATAGCCCATGGAGGCAGAGTACGGTGGAGGAACAGAGAGAGGCGGCGGCTGAGAGAGGACCTGCTGTCGTTTGACCAGCTGCTGGAGCTCCAGGGAGTAGCGCCGTTGATTGAGGGACGACCTGGAGCCAAACGCTCCCATAGGGTCATACTCGAGGCCCAGGCCGGACTCACGCCTCAGGTGGGAATCCATGCCTTCACCCAGGTAACAGGAAGCTCGCTGCTGGGGGGAGCGACGCCTCAGTGGTGCCAAGGTGGAAGGGTGAAGTGGTTGCTCGCCATCTTGAGGTATGGCACCGACCGTGGAGGAAGACGACGGTGGGGAGAGGAGCTGAGAGGGAGGCATTCCCATCCCTCCTCCTCCCCCCCCTCCTCCTCCTCCTCCTCCTCTCCCACTCACTGGAACACATGCATCGCTTGTGGTTGCAGAGGCAAGCGAGAACTGGCTGGGTCTCGAGGGCGAGGCAGCTGCAGAGCTGGGAGCTGGTGGTAGACTGCTGCCCCCACCGCTGCCTCCGGAGATGCCAGTGTTGGCGTTGCTGTTATTAGAGTTGTTGGCAGAGTCATGTTTTTTCTTTGAACTGTTGAATTTCACACTGCCCGAGTCAGTTAGCTTTAACTTCTCCAATAACTTGCTTATCGGCCTGTCCATGATGAAGCCTTTTAGTGCCTGTCTGGGCAAAGTCAAGTGATACAGCTCCCCCTTTAAATAACAGATTAATGTGCTCAATACAGTGTGGGTAGATATACAGCAGAACAAAGATGTTCAAGTAAATCTACAGTTTTCACTACAACAGATGAAATTGCAGCTTTCAAATTCTTACTAAGAAATTAAAAGCTGGCCTTGAAACTAGCACAAAGCTTTAAAAAAAAAATACCATTATATACACACAATAAATACAAAATGGATAAATAAGACTTTTAAGACATTTCAGGGTGGTTACATGACTAAAGTCCTCTTGAGTCATCTGGTTTGCCCAAATGTGGAAAATCCACAGGCACAGGTAGGCTGTGGTGAGAAAGAATCCATTGGATTATTAGCCAATTACTAGGTTAATAGTTCAAGTCAATCCAGCCAGGAAAAAGGAGAAACCTACATCCTGGACACTTCAGCGTGACCTATGGTCGTGGAGGGCCTCCTTTGTGGACCCTCATGTGGCTCCACATCTGTATCTGCATTAGTTAAACTGTCTGAAATACACTTGAGTAAAGTCGGTTTGTTATCTTGGTTATCCAGTGCGGTGTGGGGGTGTCTCTCCCGTTTGAATTTTCTTCTTTTTTTCCACAAAGCGGAGATGTTCAGCGGGATGCAGGCTATCACCACTTCATGTGGGTCCAGTGTAGACAAGAAAATACATCCGTTTGTGCACAGATAGTCGACTCACCCGACTTTTTCATCCATTCATCGCAGGGCGAAATGCGATCGGAAAAAAACTTAAATAACGTTAACACGTTCAACTTTAACTCAGGCAACTGAAAACACACACACGGCACTCGCTAGACTCCTCAGTCCGTCCGTCCATTCGCCTCTGCTCGGCTGCTTTTATCAGTCCCGTTTTCAAAGGAGAAGTCCTGTCCGGGAAATAGTAGCGGAGAAGTTTGGAGAGAGAGAGAGAAGGAAATGAAGGAAACCGGTGCGCCGTTACACTTCCATCCCAGCAGACCGGTGCCGGACTAAACGAGTCGCCCGAAATAAATAAAATCCCTCCCCGTGTGCATTGCACGGTCGACAACTTTGTTTCTTTCTTTCTTCCCCCTAAATAATTACTTACCTCCCCCTCTTTTTTAAAACAGTGTCGAGCTAACTATGCGGTGAGAGCTACTTCCGGTAACCCTTTTCAAAATGAACTTCTTCCTGGCTCGCAACCGTTATATTTAGCTAAGGGGAGACATTCAGGCAAAAGCATAATTTTTCGGTTTTGAGCTTTCGGGCTCTTTTGCTTACCTCCCAAATCGTGGCGTGACAGCGAGCTACCATGATGTAGCCTATGTCCTCATTCTCAATAGGCTCACGTTTTCTTTCAGGCTACTGTAAATAAAACATCCAAAATACACATTTAGGAGCTCATTTTACTACACTATGCCAAGCAAAAGATGAAGCCTCATTTTCATAGGCTATTTAAACATACAATTTCAGAAAACGTGTAATATAAAAACATATTGTCTTAATATAGGCCAACTAGGGAGGTTTTATGGTAGGCCTAATAGGAGTTAAAATAATTCCCTATTCACGTATCTCCCCTTGAACGAAACAAACCCTTAAACGAATTTTTAGTACATCTTTCGTTTCTTTTCACATAGAAGATATTTCTACCGCTTAATATTTAAGACATATTTTTAATAGTGACACCCAAATGGTTATTATTTATTCGCTTCCTTTTGAAAGCGGCAGTAGGCCTATATTTATTGCTTTTATTTTGAAGGTAATATCAGTGAACGAAAGTCACTTTGCGTTCTGTCGGTTTTTTCAGCTTGACGCATCACTGCTCCTTTATCAGTCAGCGGAGGTTGGTTTCCCCCACAGGACCGGAACACCTTTCCATCAGCCATGGCTCTTTCGTCATTCATATGAAAAACTCCCTCAGAGGATGTGAGCCCGGTCCGCTCCGCCAAGACCTGCCCTTTACAACATGTCCAATCACTAGATTCCTTTAGAGGCTTTCAGCCACAGAATCTTGAGTCAAATTTTCAAACCAAAATAAAAAAGTTTCCACAGAGTTTCTGCCATTTAAAATAAAGACTTCTACCAACGCAATTAATGCTCTGCTGAGATCATGTCTTCAGTAGTTTTCGCTTAAAATGTGTGGGGTCTGACAGTGGTGGAAGAAGTATTCAGATCTTTTAGTAAAAGCAGCAACAATAGGCCTACCACAGTTTAAAAATAGTCTTCTAAGTTCTGCGATTAAAGTCGTATTAACATCAAAATAAACCATAGGTTAATGTTTAGTAGGCCTAGGCTAGACTGAGCACTGGATGTAGTAGCCTATTAATGTGGCTTGGCACGACCTCAAACATTGAACTGACCATGTTCCAAGCCAAACCACCATAAACAATTCTGTTTTCAGAAAAGCCATTATGTTGTTTTACTCATATAACTGTAACCTCAAAATCACAACTAAAACCTGTATGTATTCTGCTTAATTCTGTGCAAATTTTAATGTTTTAAACCAGAAAGTAACCAAGTAAAGTAGGCTAACTCAAGTAGCCTACTGTAATTACAGTACAATTTTTAGGTAGGCCATTGTATTTTACATTAGTTTTTCATTTAGGCTACTGGTATATTAGCCTAGATAGTTCTACTCCACACCACAAATAAGGGGAATATTGTACTTTTTACTCTATTAATTTCAGACTTATATATTAGGTACTTTGCAAATTAAGATTTTCCACACAAAACATATAGGCCTATTATTAAAACACATTGTTAAAGATTAATCTCCCAACAACATATAAATTAGTTAAATTAGCTCCACCTTCACCAACTACAACATTAAAGTGCTGCATACACATTCATAAATCAATACTAATACAATAATATAATATAGGCCTATAATATAGCCTAACACCTTGGCAGGGTTCCATCTGCACAATTTCAAATAGGCTACATAACTTATACTTGTAATGAACTATTTGTTGTACATACATATTATTACTATTTTTAGTTAAATTAAAGATATGAGTGCTTCCTACACAACTGTTACACAACAATTGTAATCACTGTTATTCTACAGTCAAATCATATAAAACTGCGTCGTTTAGGCAACGGTACTAGTTTATTGTACCACCAGCCTGTGGAATGCGCGGAGGGACACCGCGGGGTGAGGCGACTGTTGAATTTTTTCGGCGTGTCTGTCTTCTCCAAGGAGGATACAGGGTAAACATCCCGCTAATATTTCAGTACTGGCCGCATAGTCAGTCCCTCTTCCGGCCGTTTTGTGGCAGTTAACGGACACACCAACACACAACAAGCCCTGATAAAGTTTGGCGTGGCGTGTTTAAATAGGTTTGTCGGCTTTCTCCCTCCTCCATATGGAGCCTTTCATGGCCTCTGCGGTTCACCGGAGTCCCTGCAGCAGCCTCTGCAGACTCTAGCGTTTACCTCACAAGCTGCGAGTGGGAACTTGCCTGAAAAGCTAACAGAGAAATTCTTCTGGGCTTAGCAGTGGAGCACTTCATACAAAAACAATACTTTGAAGAGCTGCGAAAGCGCGGCTGTCTGCATTTCTGCTCCACAGTCATGTCTAAAATATTTTCAGATAGACACATGAAGTCCTCTCCTCCACAATCTATCTGAGTATTTCCCTATTAGTGTGGATGTGTGTCGCCTAATTATTTCTTCAAATGGCAGACATGGCAAACATTTAACAACACAGCTTAGATCTGTTCATTTCTTTCTTGGAAATGTGACGTTTTTTGTTTTTAGTAATTTTCATTAGAAAACTGCACTCTAGTTCTTTAGTATAGCACACTTATTTTTTTTTTTTAAGTTGGGGGATCTCATGAGAGACAGGTAAAAAATAATGTTCAAAATTGAAGGCTCTGATATCCTGCCTTTAAGTCCAAAGCATGGGTCAAGCTTTAAAGGCCCCATGGCAGGAAAATTTCACTTTATGAGGTTTTTTAACATTAATATGCGTTCCTCCAGCCTGTCTATGGTCCCTCAGTGGCTAGAAATGGTGATAGGTGTAAACCGAGCCCTGGGTATCCTGCTCTGCCTTTGAGAAAATGAAAGCTCAGATGGGCCGATCTGGAATCTTCTCCTTATGAGGTCATAAGGAGCAAGGTTACCTCCCCTTTCTCTGCTTTGCCCGCCCAGAGAATTTGGCCCACCCATGAGAGAGAGACATCATCGCTTTCAAACAAGCAAAGTGGCAGTTGGTCAAGGCCACACCACCACCCTCCACATTGCCCCCTCCTCTCTCCTCCTCAATAGCTCCAGACACAGAAATGGCACATACTGTGGGACTGGCTCTAGTGGCTGTAATTCTGCACCAAAGCTGAATTTCGGGAAAGACTTCAGATACAGTATTAGAGGACCATTAAGGCCTATATAAAAGCATCCAAAGAGCACCATGTCATGGGACCTTTAAAAACCCTGTGTCATACAGTTCCTGTAATGCAACTCAATAACATCCCTCATTAGTCCAGTGGTTCCAAAGATAGGGGTCAGGGTCACCCAAGGGGTCCCAAAATAAATCGTACGGGAACAAAGTGGAACCACTGCATTAGACCCTTCCTGTCTAATTAAAACCCATGTCTTTCAAAACGTCTCAGTCTGCAGTCTCAAATTGAGGTAAGCCTGATGACATCACTATATGACATTATCAGACATAAGCCTACTATCTTAGACTTGACAAAACTCACCCAGAGCCTCAGGCTGAAAAATACTCATGATGAGCCTCTTGACTTTGACCTGTAAAATTAGTGGAGTGCTCCTTTAATGTGTTAATGCAATCCCTAATAGCTTATTTCCTTTACACTTCTTTGCAGATAATCAGCACTGTAAATAGCATGTAGGCCTACTTTCCCTTGGACAGGGGGGTTAAGCCGAGCAGTTTTATGTAGCATATATAGCCCATTAGGTAAACTCAGTGTGCTTTACATTAAAATCATATAGCAACAGATAACATGTACAATAGACAAAGGGAAAAAGTCTATTTCAATGATCTCCAACATATGGCCTTGTTATGGGGGCCCTGGGGCAAAATAATTGGCTGTTGGGCCGCTATTGAACTGTAAATGCCACTACCACCCCTCTGCCCTCTGTTCCCTCAATGCACAGAGCAGACTATATGCATCTCTATTTAGCTTATAGTATCTGGACTGTTTTTGTATTGTTGCTTGCTCATTGTTAAAAAAAATGAAAATGGATGGAAACAGGTTTGAATGACAAAACAATGTGTAAAATATATGTGAAAAGAATCCAAGATAATTTATTGTCACTTTCAGAGCATACCCCTCCCTCCACCCCCAGAAATCAGAAATAATTAAGATAGTGCTGGACGCTGCTAGGAGCTGGATACTGCACTGAGGGAGGGATCTGGGTAATAGTCATAGACAGTATATAAGAGGGTGATAGCATGGTCAATGTCCTGAATGTGATCAATTTGGGTGGACACCAAATAAAACTCAACAATAGAAAAAGGTGGCACAGTAAAAGACTAGTCCCAGAAGGTGGCAGCAATGCAACATTACGGATGCCGGCTGCCGTAAAACTCCGAAGAAGAGACAGAAGAACAGTGCATCTTTAGCCCCACCTGGTGGTCAATACAGAAGTGTGCAGACAACATGGCTGCCCCCGTGAGGACTTTGTGCTGTTCAGGTGAGACAGAGGTTATTCACTAAATCTGTTGTTTGTGTGAGGCCCGTTAAAACCTTAAATTTGAGCATCGCTGCTCGAAATATCTTCTTGTACTGCCGCTGCCTGTTTGAATAAGCACCGTAACGGTAAATGCAATAGCGAGCATCAAGGCTAACGCTACTGCTAACAGTGCTGTCATGCAAACTCTTTAATAAAGCTGGCTTTATTCTGTTTATAGTTATTTTTGCACGATTTCTCAACTGACACACTAAGGAGAGAAAGTACCACATACACACGTATGGACTACCGATCTGTGTCTGCTCATAAAATGGAGTCACCAAAGTGTACCCTAGGTGTCCAGAGGTAACTTCAGGGCTGTTTTGTCTCTGTACTTGTTGTTTTCCAGTGTTGAGGCACTCCAGCAGGCAGTTCAGCACAACATGTGGAGTACAGGCTGGAGAGAAATGGAGGAAAGAGTAAGTTCACTTTTGAATAACTAATTCTGTGTCCTATCCCTTAACTCATTTTTAGCATGCAATGCGCTCACAATGGAAACATGACAACACATAAAAGTAAGTATGAACAGGCCTACTAAGGATGCTTGTTTTGTTGAGTGATGCTGTTTGTGTATGAGGCTGCATTAGCTATATACCTTTTTTTTTTCTTTTTTTTTTTTTGTACAGCAGACTTTGTGGCTTCTAATGACATTAAAAACGATTAAATTCCTGATTTTACATCTCACAGTCTGTTTACAAGTCTTGGGTAGTATGACTGCTTATGCTAAACAGGTTGTATAAAGTGTTTTGTTACATTACATGGAATTTAGCTGACGCTTTTATCCAAAGCAACTTCCAATTAAGTGCTTTCAACCTTGAAGGTGCAAACTCTAGACAACAACTAGTCAGTGCAAGTACACTAGCTTTAAATAAGCAAAACTACAAATATATATATATTTATTTTATTTTTTAAATTTGCGATGCAGTTGGCAGAGATGTGTTTTTAGCCTTTGACTGAAGACGTGTAGGTTTTCGGCGGTCCTGATGTCAATAGGGGGCTCATTCCACCATTTAGGAGCCAGGACAGCAAACCGTTGGGATTTTGTTGAGTGATTAGTTGTCCTTTGCTGTGAGGGGGCAGCAAGCAGGTTGGCTGATGCAGAGCGGAGTGGGTGGGTTGGGGTATAGGGTTTGACCATGTCCTGGATGTAAGCAGGGGCCGTTTGTGGCCCTGTATGCAAGTACTAGTGTCTTAAAGTGGATGCGGGCAGCAATTGTTAACCAGTGAAGAGAGCAAAGGGGCGGTGTAGTGTGAGAGAACTTGGGGAGGTTGAAGACAAGTCGAGCTGCTGTGTTCTGAATGAGCTGCAGGGGTCGGATGGCACAGGCAGGCCAGCCAAGAGGGAGTTGCAGTAATCTAGACGGGAGATGACTAGAGCCTGAACCAGAACCTGTTGTCAATTGTTATAGTCCTGTCCTGGGTAGGAGAGCCTTTCCCTGGAAGGAAAAGGAGCTCAGTCTTGTCAAGGTAGAGTTTCAGATGGTGTGTGGACATCCAAGAAGTAATGTCAGTCAGACAGGCCAAGATACGTGCTGCTACTTGCGTTTCAGACTCTGGAAAGCAGAGAATTGGTTGGGTGCCATGTGCGTAGCTTTGATAAGAAAAGCTGTGCGAGTGGATGACAGACCCGAGAGAGTTGGTGTACAGAGAAAAGATGAGGGGACTCAGGACTGATCCCTGAGGAACCCCAGTTTTGAGTGGGCAAGGTTCTGAGATAGATCCTCTCTAAATGAGGATCTGGTGGTTCACTGTGTCAAAGGCAGCAGAAAGGTCCAGAAGGATGACGACCGAAGAGAGAGAGAGAGAGGTTGCTCTAGTGATGTGAAGCTGCACAGTGACAGCAAGGAGGGCAGTTTCTGTTGAGTGGCCTGTCTTGAAGCCAGACTGGTGGGGATCAAGAAGGTCTTTCTGGTGGAGATAAGTAGATAGTTGATAATAAATGGCACACTGAAGAGTTTTGGATAGAAATGGAAGAAGGGAGACGGGTCTGTAGTTATTTAATGTAGTTTTTTTGAGTTGTGGATTTATTTATTAGGCTATTATTTATATAAGTATGAAAATGAAAAAACTGGGGATTTGGAGTGAGTTTTTTTCTCTGTAGGCTTATCTCAGTTTTAAGCTACTGGCTCACAGCTTCCCACTTCATCTAGCTCACAAACACACCAGAATTGACAGTCAGTGGTCGTGTTGCATTGTGGGTAATGTAGGCGCTCGGTTTTGAGTAAGAATGTGAGGAATAGAAAAAAAGAGACAATTTCTGGTACTTCTGCATTTATTTTCATACTTAAAAAACAAAAACATGAGTTTGGAAATGTTTGTAGACAATGCAAATGCTGAAGTGCAAAATCTGTGATTATAGTCCTGGTTCATCCTGTGGTTACCATGGAAACAGCAAGTGTGATTTAATACTACAGCAACCAGTCCTTGAGCAGCTACTTATAGCTACAGCCAAATGTAACTTTATGCATCATAACCGTAGGGCTATGAAGCAAAAAATGTGCTAATGCTCCTATTAGCCAAAAGTCCTCCCATTCTCTGCATTTGTTTTCCAGCAACACTGCCCTCATCACTATCCCATTGTATAATTTCTAATTTCATAACGTTTTTGTTTGCTTGCAGACATGGACTTTCCCGAAGCGGCACAGAATATGGCCCTCTGACAGATCTGCCTGATTGGTCCTTTGCCGGTATTGTTTATTTTGGGCATTAGTTTTTTTATGGAGTCACAGGTATTAGGTGTTATTTTCAGGCAACAGAGGCTTAATTCAGAGCTCACAAAAGGTCACCAGTGACTCACGCTCTTTATTTCTATAATTGAGTTCACTTGACATTGATCTTATTAAAATCAGGGTAATTTAGCTAATGCCTCATCTGCTTGCGATAGTTAATGAGAAAGCTTACCATTTCTTATCTGTTTCTCGCACATTTTGTAATTTCTTTTGTGTTTTTTCACAAGATGGGAGACTGGCACCTCCAATGAAGGGACAGCTGAGAAGAAAGCAAGAGAGGGAAGTTTTAGCAGTGAGTATCAACATATTTGCCTTTTTTTCATTATCTTCTTTCGGTGTTTCTTCCATACTTTTGTCTGTAACCTTGGCGATCTTTCTTTCAGAGACGTATTGTGATGCTGAACTCGGAGGTGGAAAGAGGGATGGAGGCGTGGAGCGAAAAACAAGAAGAAGCCAAAAGAATGGAGGAGCACAAAAAGTCTCTTTTACTCAAACCTAAAGGGAAGTTGTTAATGAAGAAAAAATCAAAAAGTTAGAATTATCATTGTAATCATGTTGCCATGTCCTTATTCTGAACAATATGTTGATGTCAGTCTATTGAATATATTTATAAGGACGTTTGTGTTTTTCACTATTAGTGGATTTCTGCAATAAATGTTATGATTTATACTTTAAATATGAATCTGTTATGATCGTGAATTTGTGGGCTGGATCATTTTATAGATTAGTTCTGAGTTTCTCTCAGCTTCCACTAGAATGCAGCATTTATCCTTTTGTAAGGCAGTGGGAAGGGCTCAAACGCCATTTTGTCTGGTGTTGAGTTTTGTTGGGCACGCAGAGGAAGGGAGGAGCTGACCAACATAAAGTAGCTCTGATTCAGGACCTTGCTGTGTATGAGTGTGTGTTTTAAAGAGAGGGGTTCACACCTTGGCATGCTTTAGTAACTCAGTGTTATTACTCGAAATACATGACGAATGTTCGCTCAAGACCACCTCGGTGAAGCAGCTTAGTTAAGTTTAAGTGGAGAGCCACTAAAAAATAAGTTATGTGACGCCATCATTAGAATAACATGAAAAAGACGATTTACACGATTTTAGTAACAAGAATGAAGACAAATCCGTTCCAGGATTAAAACTCATTGATGCTTGTGGATAGAAAGGGGTGTCTCAGGCAAAAAGTTGGGCTCATATCAAACTTTGTGTTACTCATTTAAAGCAACCTACTTTTTGTTGGGCATCTCTACCAACACAGAGGAAAAAGTCTAAATTGTGAATGTGTCTGGAAAGATGATTAGCTGGATGCAGCCAAGTTGGCTGAATGTTGCATCTCACCGCGAAAGTGAAGTCTTAATCAAGTTGCAGAAACACTTGTCTTTTGCATCATTTTATTTTAAAACCAGAAAACAAATGAGATTTAGTTATTTTCAAAATCTAATTTAATTTCTTCTGTGTCTTTAAAGTTTTTTTGAGTAAGTGGCTCCTGCAGGGACTTTTGTACCTCTGTAAAAAAGCATTATTGCCACACTGATGATTTCTTTTTGAAGACAATCAACGGTACTTTTTGTCGTATGAATTAATGGTGTAAAGGGACATTTTGCAGAGATGCTGAGCAGCTGTGCCTTTGTAAAGTCAGCAGTAATTTAGTGTGACTTTGACTTATAAACAGACTATTTACAAAATGAGGTAACCCTCTCCTTGCCCTCACTCTTGCTTTCTGCTCCCTTCCTCCTCATGTCTTTTTCTCCCTCCATCTGCCTCTTTTTCTTCTCTCTCTCTTTTTGTCTTGTTGCAGACTTCAGCAAAGCCCCACTGTAATTAGGGCTGCTAGCCGCTGAGTTGCAGATTCTTTTCTGTGGAGATGGAAGTTTTTTCCCCCTCCTCTGTTTGAAAAAGTCTTAACTTTTTTATACAGTTGACCAAAGGAGCTGACTGTTTGTTACCGAAGTGTGGGAGGACATTAAACAGGCCACAGAGGGTATTAAAGTGTTGTAAGAAATGTCAAAGTGCAAGGTGACATTTTTCATTCACACACACATCCTCACATCTGCACCATCAAAGACCTCCAACTGCACCTACAGTGAGAAATGTGACTCCTCATTCTTTCTCTTTACGCACCATTTTTTCACATCCTGCTTTTCTGTGAATGTCTTTCTCCTCAACAACCTTTCCTCCGACTCCTCCCATCCTCCCCCATCTCTCCCTTCCTCTCCTCCTCGTGTTGTTTTGGTTTTGGGGAAATGAGAACCAGATGTTGCTTATTGTGCAGAAGCCAGATGTGGCTGCATTTGGAGATTAGCTGACAGGCCTCTGTAGTTTTACCCGCAGACCAGAAACGGGGAGGGTTTCCTGGCAGATAGGACTGGGATGGGGGTCCAGGAGGATGAGCAGTGCCCTGGTGCAGAGTCGGGTGTGGGGGGTTGTATAGAGGCTCTGATTCAGCAACTCTGTTCCCAAAGACCGCTTCCTGACCTGGGTGTTCCTGGAGTATGGGGCACCTTGGGTAGCAAAATTCCACAGCCTGAACGTTTCGAACTGTGCATGACTGTATGACAACTGGCACTGCAGGCCGCAATTATCTTTGTTTGTTGCTAGATGGACAGTAAATCACGTGGCTTCCTTGGTACTTGGGATATTTATTTGCTTTTTATGCAACTGAATTAGTATTTGTTTGGCATCAGGACAGCTTATTTTCACTCATGTTTCATATCAGCTTGTTTAAATGCTTCGGCTTCGGTGGGAGTTTGTTCTGTAGAAGATAAAGATGAGATTTGAAGTAGAGGAAGTAGTACTTACATCCTTTACTTAAGTACAAATTCCTTCTTTATATTCAGTTAGCTAGTTTAGTCCAGTGGTTCCCAACTTGAGGTTCAAGCCCCTCCAAAGGAACACAAGATAAATCTGGGGGGTTGTGAGATGATCATTGGGGGAAGAAAAAAGAGTGACGAAGTTCTGCCTCACAAATTTGTATTCATATTTTGGAAATATTGCATAGTTTGACCTCTTTGGGTCTTAAACTGTTATTGAAACCATGTGAGAAGTTTAGAGGGGAAATATATTATCACCTATACCATAGCCATCTGAACCAAGACGATAAGTCCCAAAATCTGTAGACAATACTTTATGTAAGGGGTCATAAACCAAAAAATGTTGGGAATGACTGGCTTAATCTGTACCATTTATTTATAATTTTTTAAGCTTATATGTTGATAATGTAAAATTAATTTGAAACATAGTAACTATAGCTGTCTGATAAATACAGACAACTATAGTGCAGTATTTGAAATCAGCATCAAATGGGAATACTCAAGTACCTCAAAAGTACACTACTTGAGTAAATGTACTTAGTTAGTTTGCAGCAAAATGATAAAATGAAGAGGAAAAAGTTACAGTAGAAAGTAGATGGTGCCATACAGTAGGTCACCCAAACAAAGTCTCAGGTTGAATTGCAAGCAGCTGTCCTGGCCACTTCCTGCCTGGCACGGAGAAGGAGGGCTGAGCCTGATTGTTGTTCCTGCAACTCCCAGCCAGACTACATGAGTTCAGCATTAAAATGGCTGACAGAGAGAGAGAGAGGGGGAGATAAAGTGTGGGGGAGAAAGAGGAATAGAAGCCATCATGGCTGCCAGAGGTCTCATCTGTGTTCATGTCCGTGAACTACAAGACGGAGAGCAGATGCTTGGCAGATAAACTTGTAGAACCTCTGAACAGGCATCCAGATTTCTGCGAGAAATGGCCAGAATAAGGTGACAAATATGTGCCTGTCTAATTCTGTGGAGTTATTTTCCCTCCCCCTTCCTGATCAGCAACATCTTTTACAACATTAAACATGATTAGATCTTCTCTGACTGCTCCCCTGTGTGTCCGCCCACCAAGATGGCATCACAAACACAATTTAAAAGTCAAACTCTTAAACAGGGCTGTGGGGAAAAAAGAACAGAAACAGAGGAAGGTTTCTGGCAACATTATACTTTCACAGGACCCATAATTTCCTCATAATTTCCTAGAAAGAAACGGTGAATCCTTGGTTCCTGGGAACAACTACAGAATGTCATTTTGTTATAATTATAGGGATCATGAAGACATTGTTAAATTGGTACACTACCAATTAATTAATCGCAAAACCTGGGGCTCAGAACCTTTAATCTTTGCCTTTTTCTTGTGAATTACTGGATAACATCATCTCTTTATCTTTAGGCCTTAAAAAAAATGACTCACTTTTAATTTTTGTAAAGCTTGTTCATAACACAACAAAATAGACATTTTGCCTCATTTCAAGGGGTCATAAGCTAAAAGGATGGTACCCACAGACCTAGAGAGTGTTTCAGTCAGTGTACAGCAGCATCTTACAAATATGGAGAGTAATTATAAATTAATTTATGATGATTTTAGCAGCTCTTTCTAGGTAATCCCTCTGAATTGCTTCAACTGCCAATAGGTTAAATAACTATCTCAGAACAGTTCCAGGAAACTCCCTATGAAATTGTTAGGGAATAGACAAAATTGTCCTTTTTGGAGGTCAGAGGTCAGGGTCAACTACACACAATAGAAAGAAATGAAAACCAATGCAGGGATTGAAGGACAGTTTCTCTGCTCACCCCGTTGGTGCAGTCTTTAAATGTCCCTTATTCTCTATTCCGATGTGAATAAACTCTGCACCCTTTGCAAATGCTTTATAATGTTGTAACTAATTACTGTATTCATTACTGTAAATCATTTGATAATTCTTTCTAGATGTAAACCATCAGAACACATTTTGGTGTGTAGAAAATCCATTGGGCTGCTATTTATCCTCTCTCTTTGGTAATAATGCTATTATAATGTATTCCAGCAGCATCTGTGTATCCATCAGTGATACAGTGGAGCAGTGGATGTTTCTCTAGAAAGATTGATTGGTCAAAACGATTGTTATTGTGCATGAGAGAGCTCCACTGAGACGAATGGAAACACCAGGTGACAGAGGGAGAAAGAGACCGTTTGGCCAGTGGAAGGAGGCAAGTGGATGAACAGATGTGACATGTGAGTAGAAAAAATTGAAAAGTTGGGGTCAGGTTAGTTTACAGTAGATTCATGAAGTCCACAGAGGCTGCACTTAGTGCTACAATGTCTCTTCTAGTGTCTCACAAACCGACATGCAGAGATAGTTGAAGCCTGACCTGTTTACAATCAAGCTTAATTATAAATCTGTAATAAGGAAAAGAGGTAAGATTATTTATTTTTTTCTCTGTGGTGTTTTGCCTAATGGCCACAGAGAGGATGATTGCATTTACATTAAAGAGCAACTTTAAACCAGCTAAAGATCTAGTTTTTGCTGCCCTCCAGTGGTTTAACTTTCTGACTTGTTGCAGTGATGTAAAAGTGTACTTCAGGGTGTGTCAGTGCATTGTGACATCACTGTTGCATTCTTGCTCAAAAGCACTTTAATCTCTTTGATTTGATCTTAACCAGTGGAGGTTAATCTGTATTCATAAGGCAGTTTTTATTAAGTCGTGGAACACAAAGCACTTTGCCAAAAGAGTGTAAATAGTTTAAAGTATTCATGTATTCTGGAAAATGTCATTTACATGAAAATAGGTTTTTTGAGAGATCAAACCGTAATTGCTAAAAATCTTTTGTGGTTGTATGCCTTGATATTGTGGTTCACCCAGGTTGTTGTTGTTTAACGTTACACTAGTCTCCGATTGCCAGACCCTCACAACGCTGCGAAGGAGGGTCTGGCTACACAGCATTACGGGATGGGAGAAAAACATGCTTTATTGGTATTTCTTTAAACCAATCACAATCCTCTTGGGCAGCGCTAAGCACTGGACGGAACTGCGGTGCCACTGCAAAATAGCCTCATGAAGGAACTTGTTTTGGTGGAATGTGTACTTTCAAAAGCTGAGTCGTACAACAGAAACCTCAGATTGGACAGATAGTCTAGCTAGCTGTCTGGATTTACCCTGCAGAGATCTGAGGAGCAGTTAACCATAGTCCTCACAAACACAACACAAAGAAAGCGGAAGGTAACAGACATCCGGCCAAAAAGAGGGATATCCGGCCGAATTTCCAGCGGGACCGGAGCAATCCCAGAAGTGGAACATCATGGATATAGACTAGGGTTACACTGATACATTTACAGTACGTGAAGAGTTAAAACAGAGAGCAAGAGGAAAAAGGTTTTGAAGGGGGGAGGAAAGAGCTGAGAAAGAAAGAGCAAAAACAGACTAGAGATACTTGTGGTGAGGAGTGGTTTGTGACTGAAGCCTCATAAAAAGAACAATTTTGCAGTGGCTGAGGAAATAAGAAAGAGGGAGGACAGCTGCTTGCAAAAGGATTTGTTTGGATAGAAATGTGCAAAGGGAAAAATATCCCCAACCCTATGAAATATTTCTGTTTCACTGCCCTTCTTACTTCTCTCTGCCTTTTCTTTCACACGTTTTTACAATTAATTTTAAGATAGCCAGGGCATAAACTTTTTTTTTGTATAAACTTGAACACCACAAGAATACCAGATGCTTAGTTGGAAAGCACTTCTTCTGAAAAATGTGACCGTTGCATCACTTTTTCCGACTCGTTCCTTGACACATGATTGCTGGCTCCACGTCCAAAAGACCAGCGGTGGTGTAAGACTGCTCCATCCGTGTCCCCTCAGCTGCTCATGAGCATTGCTGCAAATCACTTCTCTTTGTTTCCTCCTTTTTGTTTTTGTACAACACTGCAGCGCTCATTAATTACTGATTAATATCTACTAGGTTTGAATTGTTAGCTTGTGGATTATGTTGTGCATAGTGCAGTTAATGGCGTGTTGACAAAAAAATGCTGTAATTCTTCTCTATCTTATACATTAATATATTTTCTTTCTATGAATGGAACTACTCAATATGAATTAGATGACAACAACAATCAGTTCTGTCACTGATGGGCATTATTGTCCCACAGAGCAGTACATAATAGAAATGGAAGATGGAAAAAATGGCAAAATAACAGATGTTAATCTGGCAACAGCTCAGAATGAAACTGAATACATTGGAATGATCTAAACATCCCAAACAAACTGTGTCCAAACAAAAAATATGGCAGTGACACGCTTGCACATTTCCTTCTATGCACAAAATGGTATACATTTGTGTCTGGATACTTACTGCCAAAACAAAAGTACATTATGAAGATTACAACATAGTATGTACTTAATGGTTTTAACACGTAGCATGGAGTTGTAAATTTCGATTAAAGCCTCTCAAGCTGAATGTTTGCCTAAATGGAGGCCTGAATCCTGGAAATAATGATGTACACTGCTGAAATAAAAAACCCTTCTGTCTCCAAAACTTAAGCTCTATCTTTTTGTTTCGTAAATTACATCACAAATGATTAAATCGAACACAATTTCCTCTAAAATGATTTTAACTAAGAATGTAATAAGAAAGAACTGGTTAGTGGTGTGTTAGTGACATTTCCCTTTATTATCTGGTAAATATTTCATAAGGAAGATTTTTAATTTTTAAATTAATACATTTTTGGTTAGGTCAAATTTAATATAAAAAATTTAAAAAAAAAAAATCGAAGTTGTATCAGGCGCTGTCCTTTTGGCGTCGTTGGGCAAAAATTCAAGTGGTCTGAGAGAAAAATAGACTTCTGCACCTCCTGTTTTCAGCCTTTAGTAAATCTAACTGTGACAGGAGACTTTGGCCAATCACAGGTCAGATCAGAGAGAGAGAGAGAGAGAGAGAGAGAGAGAGAGAGAGAGAGAGAGAGAGAGAGAGCGTTCCTATTGGCTGTTCTGCACATGCATTGCCCCGTGCAACAGAGTGGGGAGAGGATGACTGCAAGTCTCTCTTGTAAACTTACTGGGTTAAGATTAGTTATTTTATGGTGAATGAAACGACGAAGTAGGTCATCGAATCAAATCGAAACATTGACGTCAATGCTGCTGCCAGTTCTGCCGTTGTTTACCTTTTTTGTCTTCTTCTAGTCCGTAGAAATAGCAAAGTCGGTAGACTTTCCTCAGTTGCGCCACCTCAGGAGAAGACTGCAACTAGTGTTGCGACCACCGCAAGTATAAATATTTACGGCGCTCCCATGACGTCACACTGGCGCGAGACAGGTCGGAAACGGCGAGTATACCGCACGTTTGACTCTACTTCAAATTCTGGCATTTTTTGCTTACCCATTGGCAGGTTTAAAGTTGCATTTATTATTGTGCTTTTCTGTCTGTGTTGAAGTGTGTGTGTGTGTGTGTGTGTGTGTGTGTGTGTGTGTGTGTGTGCTCAGCCACACTGGAGAATATGAAAGCATGGAAGAAATGTATTACAAGATTGTAGAAAATAGTTTAATTTCACTTTATCTAACGAAATACAAAAGTGAAAACAGGCAGAAAAAAAAAATCTCATTCCATTTTATTGATATGATCATCATTATAAATATCATTACCATTATCATTGTTATTAACTAAATCAATTCACTTCTAATTTTGATTTGTGTAAAAAAAAAAAAAAAAGCATAATCAAAGTTCATAAATAGCATCGCTTGTTATTCTGTGCCAACATTTCAGACTCCCTGAAGTCACATTTAACCCCCTGATCTGATCTAATTCATCACATGCTGAGTGTAAACTGGGATTCATTTCCATCATTGTCACGTTATGCCTCTGTCCAGCAGAACTTCAAATGACAATGTACAAAAGCAAAAAAAAGTCACTTTAACTTTACCAGGAGAACAATAATAACAATAACCATACTTATAATAACAATTCCCCATAACAATGATAATAATTACAAATTGCACCATACTGTTGGAAACTGTACCGCTTACTGACACATCTGGACAAGCAGCTCTGCTCCTATTCCACAACAAATGTACTGGAATGTTTGAAAACTGTCGTTTGTGAGTTAAAACATCATGTTTTTAAGAAAATATTTTTCCCGTCTGACTGCTTACACTGAAAGTGTTTTGGAGTTTTGCCTGCGAATGCAGCTAGACCATCAAGGGGAGCAGCCTCGTGTTAAGTCTGACTTTTGTGAACATAAACCCGGTTAAACAAATACTAATTATGAATCATATCTGTGCATTTTCAAAAGTCTGCATCAATCAATACTAACACTGTGCATAAGTGACATGCTGTTACTCCGCTCATAGACATACAGACAGGTGATAATAACTAAACCTGAACATGGTGATGGGTGATAATCGTTTTAAATAGTAGGCTAGGTATCATTTTTAAATTCCCCATACTAGTGTGGATATGATACCTGAGTAACGATATCAAAACAATCTTTTTTTTCAGTACCTTTCCAAAATATTTGCATTTTTTTCCATTAACACAAGCCAGAGTTTTCAATAAAATAGTAAAATTGGCAGAATTTTGCTTTAAATCTGGAACTGTTTTATCACAAAATAAGGAAACAAGGTTACAAATCTGCAAAAATGTCACGTTGAAATGAATGAATTTCACAATAAAAACTCCCCAAAAAAACCTAACAGCAAATGTGTTTCAGAGCAAAAACTCTTAACAGAGATGGTGAATTTCTGAGTAAATGAATCAGACAGCAGTTCAGCTGGAGTCGTCCAGTTAAAGGAGAGGAAGGAAGGAGGGATGTTTTTTTTTTCTATACCACGGATGTGAGAGAGGAGAGGCGGGAGGAAGTCGTTGATGAGTCTCTTTGTAAATTTCCCTTCTCTATTTTTTCTTTCATACCAATGACCTGGGTTTGGCCCGGGTTGTCTGATCAGGGTTCAACCCTCCTTTTGAAAATTCAAACCCAGCCAGTCAACATGGGTATATCCCTGCTCATGACAATTCAGTGACGACCTGGGTCACAACCCGGGAGCGATGCATGACAATTATGTGAGATTGTGGGTATGTTGTTAATCTCTGAACACAGAACAGTACATGTAAATACTTAACATACAAATAAACATTTTCCTGATTTCAGTTTCTAGGGCCTTTTTTCTCTCGGTTGTGGCACGTACAAACCACTCAAAACTTAACACAGCATCCCTAACCCCCATTTCTTCGGTTTTTTTCTCCAGTTGCTCTCTCCTCCTCTTCCATTTCTTCCTCCTTCCTCAGTTTCCATCTTCACCCGGCCCTCATTCTCTCCTCTCTTTCTGTCCCTCTGTGGCAGTCTGTCTGTCAATCACCCCGTCGCTCTGCCTACACCTTGTCCAGGAGGGATCTCTGGCAGTAGAGGAGGCGTCGAGGCGTGCCGTACTTCCTGAAGAACAAAAGCGCTCCCAGAGTGATCACAACCAGCACCAGTAAGAGGAGAGGGATCACCACGGCCGCCGGCCCGATGATGATCTCCTCCTCCGTCCGACCTATGTTGGGCTCCTCGCCCTCGCAGCCCATCCAGTCAGTGAGCACAGACTTGGGGTAACCGGACTCCACCTTCATGTACTGGTTGTTGAACTTCCAGTACTTGTTGGCTTTGTAGAAATATGTGTAAGCTGAAGAAAGTGGAGAGAAAGAGTTTTGCTTTAAATCAAAACACAACAACACAGCTGTTGTTTGGGTTAGAACGACTATACGTACAGTATATAAGTGTGTGTCAACAATAGAACTGCAAATGAGGGTTTTTTTTATTTATTTTTTTCTCAATTAAATAATTGATTGGTTGATGGAAATTGTAAAAAAAATAAATAAAAACCCACCACAATCTTGTTTTGTTTGGCCAACAGTAAAATAAATGTAATAAATTAACTTTACTATCAACAAATAAAAACATCAAAACCTCACATTTAAGAAGCTGGAACGGAGTAATGTTGGCATTTTTCTTTGTTTGTGATTAATCGATTGACAAAATAGTTGCCGATTAATTATCTATCTGTTTAATAACCAACTTATTGTTTCAGCTTTCAGTCTTGAAATATCGACATCCACGTGATCAGTTTAACGGGGAGGAAAACTTACATCCATCTTCACTCATGATGACAGCTTTGATGTTTTCCGGTGCACCGCTCCACATGCTGATGGGCTTAGGATAACCGCTGTCCACTGTGCGAGTCTGCTCGTTGAAACGGTAGTACCTGCGAATGACACCAAGACACAATCAACAATCAAAGATCTAACTGCTTCGGGTGATTCATTCATACAACTAAGACTGTAGGGAAACAACAAGGTGCATGTCCTCATTCATATTGTTACACGGAAATGACACCTGGTAGCTTTTAGGGTGGTTCTGACATATTTTAGACTCCATCTCTTTAAATTTAGAGAGACAGAAAATTGAATTAAATCAAATTGAGGACTTTACTATTTTTCTTCTTTTGTTTACATATGCAGTAAATCTCGGCAAATAAATCAAAGACCGGGAGTGTGAGTCAGAGAACTGAAATGTGGGATGCTACCTTCATAACTACTTCACTGATAAGCACGATAAAAGTACAAGTTAGAACAGGTAACTACAACTGTACAAAAAGTATGACCAGTATTTGTTTGGGCAAAAGGTAAATCTATTCATGAGTGCTGCAGGAATGCTCCCATAATGTTTCATAGAAGAAATGTGCAAGAGGACGACGAAGAAGTACTGCCAGTCATTGGGCCTTTGAAATGAGGACTAAACTGGGGGAATAACTTGTTTTAACTTCTCTTCAGAAAGAATTGCATTTGTGAAAAACATTGTTTTCACAACTGCAAAAGAGGTTTAACAGATCAGATTCCACATATAAAAAGTTCACCATACTTTAAGCGTATGTGGTGAAGCCTGAATAGATAGTGGACGGACTCACTTAGTGCCTCTGAAAAAGTACGTCTGTCCTGTTGGTGTGTAGAAGAGAGCAGCATCGATCTTGTCTTTAGGTAGACCGGTGCCCAGGTCTTTCAGGCTCTTGGGGGAATCCTTATCCATGCTGTTCTCATTAAAAACCCAGTACCTATCAGCTGGAGATGTAGGAAAGAAAAACAGGGAGATGATCAGAAGTGAGACAGAAAACAAAAAAACTGAAGAAAAAGAGATGAAAGAAGTCATAACAATTAACACATGAAGTTCATCACTCGAGCAGTTGCAGTGACTCAATTATCCCAAATCTGGTTCCAATCTAATCTCAGATGGAACCTACCTTTAAAGAAGACAAACTTCCCATCATCCCTCTCGTAGGCTGCGTTGATGTTTGATGGCAGGCCCTTCCAGAAGTGACTGATGGCCATCGGGTAACCTGGCAACACCTTGTTGTTACGCACACGCCAAAACCACTTGTCCTGCAAACACACACACACACACACACACACACACACACACACACACACACACACACACACACACACACACACACACAGATTAGAAGATCTTTAGTTCAATAATAATAATGTATATTAGTGGGACACTTGCATAGAACACAACCATTGTTATTATTTGTAACACCTGTGTGTATCCTATTATGACAAGTCAAAAACGTCTGCGGTGAGAAAAGTCTATAATTTGGTTTCTGAGAACATTTAAATGTTTGAGAAAAATTTTTCTCCTGTACCTTAAATACAAACTTTTCCCCTCTGAGGATAGCAATGGTGTCAAAGTGTCCCTCACAGATGTCTGGGCCATTGTCAGGGGTGGACGGCTTTGTGGGTCGAGGGGGAGGAGGGGGAGGTGGGGGAGCCCCAGACTTGGATCCTGTGGGAAAGAGAGAAGAGAGAAATGGTTAATAACATAATAATTCAACGTATGTACGTACCAACACGATGTCAACTCCACCACTTTGGTCCGGACTGAAATATCTTAACAACTACTAAATGTGTTTCATGGCATTCAATACTTTGTTTTACGACTAAATACCTGCAAAGCTAATGGCATTCCCATCAGCCTCTGTTGTATTTTGTGTTTAGTGATAATTAGCAAATGTTAGCATGCCAATGAAGATGGGAAAAATGTTAAAGATTATTCCTAAGAAACATCAGCATGTTAGCATTTTGCTCAGAGCATCGCTGTGACTAAGTCAAGCCTCACAGAGCTGCTAGCATGGCTGCACACTCTCTTGTTAGGGTTTAGTCTAGTCTATCAATACAGTATGTTACATGTACATAATTATGTAACATTTTATAGTACTACTGACAGTATGTCAATTTCTACTTAGTACTAACGTCCCCTGAGCGGAACAGTGGTGGCTAAAAGGTGGTGGATGTTATAAAAGAAACATCACTGCAAATATATCCCATACATTCCCACTTCCTTTGGGAGAACAACCCACCGTAGATTGCTTGGATGCCTCTGCGGTCGTCGTCTGGGAGCTGGAAGTTTTCTGTTTCAAACCACTGGTAGAAGGGGGCCATGATGGCAGAGGGGTCGTTGGAGTGCTCCAGACCCAGAGCATGACCAAGCTCATGGACAGCCACCAGGAAAACATCATTACCTTCAGAGAGAGAGAGAGAGAGAGAGAGAGAGAGAAAGAGAGAGAGAAAGAGAAAGAGATAACATTCAGTTTATTGTTCTCTTCCTTCCAGGATCTACATGTCACCGTCTGCTCTTCTCTCTCTTACCGCCCTGGTCTGTGTTCCCGGTGGTCCAGGGCTCAGAAAGGTCAAAGTGAGTGTCTCCCCCGATGCCGTGTCCGGGGAAGTAAGCATGAGCCAGGAAGCCGCCCTCGCCGTCAAACGGCGTGCTGTCGCCATGGAAACCCGATGAGAACGAGAGCATGATGTCTGCAAACTTGTCGACCTTGTCCCTGATTTGGCTGTATGGGATCTCCCTGAAGGTGAGCGGGATCACACTCTCCCACACCTTGAAGGCTTTTCGGATGGCTTCATATGTGGCTCGCTCTCCGATCTTAGGCGTGTAGTTCTGTATGCTGTTAGGAAGAACGAAGAGACGGGGATTCATGCTTACTCTATAGTCTAGTTAAGTTAAGTCTAATATATCAAACATGACTGTAGATCAGTCCGCAGTCTTGAGTCTTGTATTCATAGTAAAATGGTCTAAAAACAAGTGTCTGTATCATTAATAAATGTAGAATAAAGCAGATCACTCCACTATTATTAAGAAATTACACTTAAGTCAAAAAGGCAGTTAAATTCCAGACATTAACAAAGTTTTTTCCAATTCCTTTTTCCATTGTTTTATTAGTAGCCTAATAGTAATATTTAGAGTTTGGATTTTGAGTTTAAAAAGTGTTTAATTTCATTATATATAGAAAACTGAATATCTTTTGGTTTTGGACTGTTGGTCGGACAAAACAAGCAATATGAATATTTCAACTTATCTAGGAAACTGCAATGAGCATTTTTCACATTTATAGATCAAATGATCAATCCAAGAAAATAATAAAAAAAAACAATAGTGTGTATCATCACCTGCATAATAAATCATGTTTACATGTGAAGCTTTGGTCGTGAAAGCCAAAAAATATTGAACAGCTAGATGTGTACCTGAAGGTCACCTCAGACTTTTCCCACTTCAGACCCTGCACGGCGTATCTCTTCCTCCTCAGGTTGGTTTTCAGCTCCGGGCCAAACTTGTCTGGGACGCCACACCGCGGCCGGCTCATCGCTCTGGCAACAGCAAAATAAAATTCCCAGTTCTTAACTTCAAATATTTCAACTGAAGGACACATTATTTGTAAATAGCAATATTGCTTTCATAGACTCTCTTAACGCCAATCCCAAGTCATTGAATGATCGGATGGCTCAAACATATGAAAGCAGTTATGTAATTATGTGCTATAAAAATGTTGCTGTCGTTCAGGACTCACTCTAACGTGCTGGAGTCTATGGAGCCAGTGACAGTCAAACCGTAAAACCTCTGCATGTTTGATATCGCTGTTTCAATGGACTTTGGTGAGCGGATGGCCTGGGCTCTGACGTCACCTGGAGGCAGGTAGCCATACTGCTGCAGCCAACCCTGCAAGACAGAAGGAGAGAGAGAACATAATGAAGGTCTATTTGTTAACATATTAACTGACACTTTGCTTGTGTGGACAACTATTTCCTTTCCTGTTGGACTTAGCTTAACAGATAGCACCATAAGACTTATATAGTTAGTACTAAAAATGAAATGTCATGAAGATAATCATATGTGAAAAAAGTTAATCAATTGAGTGTTTTATTGTGATGCAGTATACATGCTTAAATGTTCACTCTGGGAATCTGCTGTAAAACCTTGTTTATCCCAAAATAAACCTTTCAGACCAAGTTGTTGACCAAAACCAATAATATATTCTATTAAATCTGAATAATCCAAGGTTTTTTTTTAACTACAAATGACACACAGAAATGTTAAATATAATCTCCAGAGAACAACCAAATGAATGACTACTTAACCCTAACCTTGTATCATTACATCATTATTCTGTTTTAGAAAAACACAAGCAACAGCTTCAACAACTGAATAACCTCATAATGAATATGGACAATATGAGATACTAAAGCTGAAACTTGCATAGAAATATCACATATTTAAGATCCATATTTAAGATATTGTTTTCCAAAAATGTGATACACTCCTAAAATATGCATTTTCAATACATAACTTGTGATTTTAAACCACATAATTTGTAATTCTTTCTTTTTTGTCATTTTGTAGACCCAACAATAAATAGCTTAGTTGAGAAAAGTATAGATAATAAAATAGCTAATCAGGCAGATAAGAGACTTTATTTATGCAGACAAGGAGGTGAGATTGCTGCTTCGAAAACACCACTACATAGGATTGCATGTAGCCTTCAAGCAGCAAAATCAAAATCTTGGGACCCCTAAAACCTAGTTTATTTTGGCTGCTAAATTCAGTAGTGTTTTGGTAAAGGTATACTAAAAAAAGAAAAGAAATAAATGGAAAATGTCAATTATCTGCTAAAATACAATGCTATTGTTACTACAAGAGGCTTTTATATTTTCTAAGCAGTAATTAGGAGTGTTGCAACACATAATAAATATCTCTCTCTGTGATTTTCTCAGTCTGCTCGTAGTCAGACACGCCAGAAACAACAGAAAAACACCTGAAAACATCTTAGTCAACAAAAAAGAAGGGATTGGCCACTTGTGTGAACCTGTGGGTCTTTTTCTACTTCCAGTCAACTTTCAGAGCTTGTTTGGACCTGCGTCTCTGAGCTCAGATACATTACCCAGATTGCATGGTAAATAAAGGGAGACAAAATGTGTGTGTGTGTGGGTTTGTGTGACTTTTTAAGCTACATACTGACTCCTACAGCACCCCGTAACGGTAACTCAGCATGTTAAATTTATTGTCGTTTCTTTATGTGACTGTGACATTATCCCATGTCTAAACTCCTAAAACCCAACACCAAATCCTTGCATGCCCCCTTAATTTATGTTGAACTAGTTAGGGGGAACTTTGTTGTAGGGTCATAAGCAGGGGCGAGAGAGCCAAATAAAACACAATCTGAAAACACTGATGTCATTTTAGTCACGATGACCCAGAAGTCTGTCTAGACGATCGCAGCCAAAGACAACTGGCGGTCATGATGCTGGAAAAAGTAACATTTTCAGCAACATTTGGGTTCCTCAAAGCTTGAGTTTAAAATCTCCCTGCCACTGACTATGTCTGTCCGCCACCTACTCCTCTCTCTCTCTGTCTGCCTTCATGTCAACCAAAACCACCACTATTTATCTTTACACATGAAAGGCCAGCCTATTCTTTCCACTGCCTGCTGCTGGTGGTCTAAGACTTAAAGGAATAGTTCAACATTTTGAAAAGTATTTCCTATCTTGACGAAGGTGAGATGAGAAGATTTATAGCATTGATACTGTAAGAAATAGCCAGTCGAGCAGTTTCCCCCTGTTTTCACTCTTTGTGCTAAGCTACGCTAACCGGCTGTGAGCTTTAGCTCCATATTTAATACACAAACAAGAGTGGTATCGATCTTCTCATCTCCTGGCCCTTTTTTGTTGGAGTTGTAGAATCTTAAATGCATCTTAAACCGTGTGTTTCCACTCATGTATCTGCACGCAGAGTCAAACACACATCTTCATCTCCACCACAGATTAAGTCGGTGGAATTACCCTGAATTCCTTCGTTAGCGTCATCTAAACCTCAGATATCTCTCTTATTCCACCATTAGTGCTATTTTTCTCGTCAAGCCTTCCTCTGACAAGTAAAGGGAAAAGCAGGGGGGAGGGATGAAAATGTAGCAACTGCATGGGCCAGACTACCTGGCCGTATACTGCCTGGGCACACACAGCTACTGTTAGTAAAGTGCTGGTCAGAAAGGCCAGAGAACAAGGTTCACTTATGACGACCTGCAGAAAGGTAACTTATCCCCCTTCTCTCCATCTCTATATTTCCCTTCTCACAATTTCTTCAAGATTTCTCTGAATTTTTTAAGCATCTAGTTAATCTAATTCATCCCCTGACTCTCTCTGTAACACCAACCAAAAGTACTTTCTCTGCCTCGCCACTGACTGCTGCTAGTGTGTCCTGTGGCTCCAGTGTGGTGACGCGTCTGCTTCTATAAAAACACTCCCCTGAAAAGTCTCCCCCACACCATCAAGACCTCCATTTCTCTCCCCTCTAGTCCCAAACTACTCCACCACCTCCGGTTGAGACGCCAGGTATCCCAGCATGTACCCCTCCTCCCTGGAACTCCCAGCAGCCACCATCAAAGCTTCTATTTATTGAGACTTGTACATGGCTGGTATTGTTGGCCTCGGCGTAGCTAGGTAGCTTGCTACACGGTCATGTGTGGTCAAAGGGCTGGCTGTAGGTTTGGTAAACACACCGCTGAGTGTGTGCAGTGTGTGTGTGCAGTGACGTGAAGTCTGAATGTATAATGCACAGACACTGAAACACAACCAGCGTGATGTAAAAGTGGTAGGAGAGGTTGTTTCGGTGGAGCTGTGGGATGTCGAACATGGATTCTGTGACCCTACTGTGACCTTATTGTCTCACGTAGAGCTGGAACAATTAATTATTTGGACAGATTTTCATAATAATTTGATCATTTAAGTCATTGTTTAACAAAAAAAGACACATTCAAATGTTTCTGCTTCTTAAATGGAGGATATGCTGCTTTTTTGTTTCTTAAATTATACTAAACTGAATATTCTGGGGTTTTGGACTGTTGGCTGGACAACATTAACATTTTGAATATGTTGCTTTGGGCTTTGGGGAAATTGTGTCTGACATTCTATGAATCAAATGATCAAATGATTAACTAAGAAAACATTCTACAGATTACTACATAATGAAAATAATCAGTGGAAGCTCTAAATTCCATAAAGGCGAATCATCAATTGTGCACTTAATTAGATTTATATGTGAAAACTATTGAGTATATTGTAGTATATTGAGTGTTGCTTTCTGACTTTTTGTGGAGCAAATGGTTCAAATATTTGAGAAAATAATCAGCGGATTTATCAGAAATGGCAGTTATCATTTAACCTGACTCCGCCAGATGGATTGCTTCGCATTTGTTCGGCATATCCATCTGGGAACTTTCCGTTGGAGAACTTTTGGGAAGGGGCGGAATACTGGTTATTTGATTGGATGAACCATCTGTCTATCACCTATGTTGGTGATAGACGGGCCAAATCAACTAATCAGACCCACGAAGCGTATGAAAATACAACCACAAGCCCGCCCCTGCTGCTGCAGGCAAAGCATAGCTCGTAAGCTCAGCATGCAAGCAACATGTCGGTAAAGGATATTTGCCATTTGTGTAACGAGAATTTAGGAATAAAAGGCACCATTTCAGGTTTCTGGACCATATTCCAAAAGAAGGATCCAAGAGAAAAAAAGCATTAGCGAGCGGCTAACAGAATTAGGGCTACCGCTGGCTGATAATACTGGTTAGCTGATTGGATAAGCCATCGGTCTATCACCACCTAACCCACCTCAAAACCAACGCTGATTGGCCCGGGCGTTTGGCTAACGGCTCCAAATTTTCTCTGCCTCAAGATGCCAGACTGATCTGCGAGTGGAAAACTGGAGCTCGCGAGATCAGGACGGTCTCACGAGGCTAGTTATCATTAGTTACAACTGTAATTTCAGTTTATTGATGACTGTTTAAAGAAACTGTAAATATCTAAAAACTGAGGTAGGTGTTGTTTACTTCCTCCAAAGCACTGCAGATAGCTGCCTGCAAGCATTGTATTCTGAAGATCAGAACAGAATAATCTAAATATTGCACTTCACCTGGCTGTATTAAGTTGCAAAGGTCCCTGGGGCAACAATAAGCTGCTGGGCCCCCATTAATCCTCCATTCCTCTCACACTCAATGTGTGCAATCTGTGAAACTTTTCTAAGCTAGAACAGCACCCCATGTTTCTAGGTTTGCTGTGGGGGTAATTTCATTACAGGCACTCAGTGTTATATTGTCTATATTCAGTGTATGTTCAGAGTACCAACTGTAATCAATCTTTTTTTACTACATCCACCCTGATGAAGACCCTGTGTGGTCGTTACCGGTTAACGAACTTGAACTAATAATGGTTTTAAAAGTAGATTTTAACACAGATGAGATATCCTCCTCAAGCTATGGCTTCATACAGCAGGGCCTACTTATTTAAGGCCTCTAACCATGTCAGTTGATTTAGTGCTGGATACAAATGTTTAAATTAGCACAAGCCAGTAGATACAGTCCATCTGGAGCTTTCCAGGCCCTTGTAAAGTTCTCCGTTGCTACTTCACAACACAAAATCCACTTATTACAGAGAGTATCAACGCTTCAAAAATGTGAGCATGATGCCGAGCAGCATGCATGTGATATCTCAATGTCCCGTCATGCATCATAGGACATGTGGGTGCCACCTATTGTCACACACTCTGACTCACATTTACATCAGACTTTGATATAATTTGTTCTCCGGATGCATTATAAAAAGGAAACAAAAAATCTCGCCAACCACAAGTTCCTACAAGAGTTATAAACAAAATGTAAAAAAAAATCCCCAGTGCATTAATAACTCCTGAGGTAATAAAACTAGAGAATGATGACATTTCCGAGAAGTTTTAACTCTCCTTTCGTCTGAACAACTAACATGTGGGTGTCTTTCTATATTTATGCAATAACAGAAACTATGTATTAAATAAGGATAAGGATGTGAGTTTGTGTATATTTAAGCATGTATACACTTAGTATTGCTGTAACGTGTCTGGTAAACAATGCCAAAGGCCATCTTTTTGTGTATAGCAACGCTACCAAGTGTCAAAACACTATTTGTTTCAAGCTGCCTCTATAAACCTCCACTGATTTTTATTGTGAATCTGTTTTTTTTGTTCGACCCTGAGAAATGAGTTGGATACTTAAATCTCACCAGGGACGAAAATGGACAGACAAGAGGGCAAAGGACAGAAGAAGATGATCTAAAGTGCAGAGTTACATTAGCGAAGGAGAGGTAAAGACATTAGAAGGAAGAGCAGTAAAAGAAAATTGGGAGAGAGCGAGAGAGAGAGAGGGGTTAGGAGTACGGCTGAATTTAAATTTGAGGGACTGAGTCAGTTGTTCCTCTTGCTCGGTGCCAACGGAAAAAACTGAGAATTCTGCTCATGAGGGGCTCAATCTCACATTGCCTTCATTTCTTGGTGTCTCTGACCCAGTTAGCACTCACAAACATTTCCATTTCTGCTGGGTCAAACAGGTCAAATAAAATCCCTTATTCTGCTTTAGTGAAATATGCAAGCCAACAGTAACTGGTAACGTTACATTAATACGTTTTCTATGGTGGCAATGATGCAACTAGAGTGATAAATAGTGTGTTAAAATATATATATATATATATATATATATATATATATATATATATATATATATATATATATATATATATATATATATATACTTAATAAACACAGACATTGTACTTGTTACTGCACCACATTTGACAAACCAAATATAAAAGGAGCTCATAAAATGTGATGAATTGTGATAGAATAAAGTATTGAAGAAATGAACTCCACTTAGGCCATTTACAACATTAAGATGATGGGTACCACTTTCTAATAAGGTTGACAGTGGTGGAAGATGTATTTAGATCTCTTTGTTAAGTAAGTATGATATAGTAGTAGTAAGTATAATATAATAGTACAGTAACTATATACAGCTAACAGTGTTAGCAGCAAAATATAGCAGAACATATTCAGAATGGCCTATTTATATATCACATTATTAGATCATAAATGGTGCATTAACATGGATATGCATCGGTTGGTTTTAATATTGTAGTTGGGGCAACACCTACGTAGCTACTGTTGCTCCATGACGAGAAAAACTCAGTCGGCTGATGGAGGTAAAGGTTCCGGAACAAAGGTAGTAAGAAAACCTTGAGCTGAGATTGTTTTTGTCAACTATTGGAATTTTGTAATAAAGGTGATCATGTAAATTAACTAATAGCCTACGGCTACTTGGTCCAACCACAATTATTGTGTGTTACTGTATATACTGTTGGGTAGATTATGATAATGCATCATATTTTACAGTAATCATTCCTGTCTTGGAGTGAAAAGTTTAATATTTCCCTCTGAAATGTAGAGGAATGGAAGTATAAAGTAGCAGAAAATAAAAACACTGTAAAAATAAGTACAGTACTTGAGTAAATGTACTTTTCAAAGAGAGCTCTCTACCTCTACCAGATGGCTGGTTCAGCACATCTGGCCTACATCTTTAGTCAAATCCAACCAGCTGAGCACTCGAGACTAAGACCTACAGTATAAGAAATGCATGCATCTATCTTCAAAACCTGCATTTTCTAACATCACAGAGGAAACTTTCCCTCTTTGATGTCCTCTGTGTTACCTAACACCATTTTCTGTGGTGTAGCAGGGCAGAGATAAGCTCCCTTTCTCCCTTGAAGTCCATCAGTTTCTCATTAAGACCGATCCAGCTGATTACTTTAACATTTCTTAAGTGTCCACCGCTGCCTGTCAGAGCAGTGTGCACCAGATCTGGAGCAAGGCTTTTTCTTTTGATGCTACATCAACACTCACTCTGGCCGAGATAAAGAGACCTGAACCCAGATGTGTTTTGACCGAGTCTGTAACCCTCTGCTGGAATCACGAGACATGTGTCTCCAGATGGCAACGGGAAATCTCCAGATTCTTTTAGCCAGATATGGAGAGATCCTGTTTTAGACGCTGTTTTTTTTTTTTTTTTTTTTTTTTTTTTTTATGGCTGCCCACTTCCTTTACTCACAAGGTCCCACTAAGATTTTTATTTTGTAAAGAAAGGTTAGACAAGGCAAAAGCGGTAAATGAAATCAGATGCCCGAGGCCGCAAAGGTACTCGACTTCACCAGACGTCATTTTCACAGAAAAGTGGATGTCTTATTTCTCTATTGGTGGAGCTTCTCTTTTCACTCAGCATGGATTAAGTAGATTTAGTTTGTTAGTTTGAGTGAAGTCAGAGAGGGATATTTAGATGTTGAGCAACGCTGATAAACCACAAAATTCCTCTAAACTCAGTTACTTTGTCCGAGTTCTGCTTTCTCAACCCCCGCCCTCTCAAAGGAGCTTTGTCGACTTTAAATAAACATTTATGTCACTCAGTTGTTTCTTTTTTTTTTTTTTTTTCGCCTATTTGCTGTCCGTCTGCTTTTTCCGCAGACAGACAAGTCTATCTTTTGATCACAGGGTTCAAATCCAGCTCTCAGGTGATGTAATCTTGAACCCATAATTAATTCTTATCCTCTTTCTGCATCAGGACCGAGTGCCATGTCTGACAGCATCACAGCACTGTGTACACAACATGTGACAGTCACTCTTCATCTGATGTCTCACATTAAGTCCTGTACTGTTTAGCACTGAAGTGATATATATTAGAGGTATTATACACAGCTGTAAACAGTCATGTTTTCTCACTTTGTTTACAGACATCCATCACTGTTGGTGTGTTCTGCCTGTGGCGTCTTATAAACTGTCTGACTCTCTGAGTTATCCACCATGTCTGGCTTGACTCACACGCCAGCAACTTGTGGTCAGTGACTAAGGTCCTCCTTCGCTCCTTCGTGCATCCTGTCCACCTAGAACTACAGCACAGACTCAACTTAAACTCAGTTGTAGCCAATTCCCTGCGACAGCTACCTTTTTGTGGTGCATCATGTCCTTTTAGTAGTGCATTCTTTCACAGAAAAAAACCCTTGTATACATGTGCAGTTCCTGACAGTATGACTTATTGTGACTAAACACTGAGGAGGTGGTGTTTAAATGTTCACATCAAAACTCCTTATGACTTAAGTTCTCTGGAACTACCAACAGAGCAAATGTAAAATGGGCTGAGGCCAGAAGCGCTCAGGCTGCTCGTACCCAATCATTTACAAAGCTGCACGGGACCTGATGACAAAATCTGTTGTTTAGTTGAAGGCTAAACTGCACTATAGTGTCTCCATGCCTCAGGTGCCACAGCCTGAGGCCTACAGCCTACAATCTCCAGATGGAGCGACTTATGTCTGGCTTGTTGTGAATGCAGACCAGCTTCCCGGCCTATGTGCAGTCTACATAGGCAGATGAAAACCATTAACCCCCTCCCCCGTACCACCACAACACCCTTTTCTCTCAGAACAAAGCAGCTCAGCTGAGGTTTCTGCCCCTGCCCCCACACACACACACACACAAAAAGTTAGACTCATGACATTTTTTCCCCTGGATGAAGTTGCATCTCTTGTTACAGTTTCTACTCAGATGGAGTGTTTCAAACATCTCTTAGTACAGTGTTTCAGGGAGGCAGCATAAACATGGGAACAAAAACAGTTCCTCCCTTGCTTTTGCAAGATTAGAGAAAACCTAGTAAACATTAGAAAGACACTAGTGATACAATAAGGGGTTAAAAATACAACCAAATAAGATCACTGTATAACTAAGGCCTTCTATCTATACCCTTCAAGAATATTGTAGAAACTGTATTTGGGAAACGATTAACAACATTAGAAAATAAAGAACATTTCAAATTCAAGTTTTTTTAAACATGACAGCTATGACACACTTAAAATATGTTCAAATTCCGGTATGTATCACTTTGCATTGTTTAAAGTGAATGAATTATGATTTCTATTATACATACCTCTGCTTTTAGTACATTTGCAGTGACGGAGGTAAAACCAAAGCAGCTGAGACCACAGGCCAGGGTGAGGAGCTGGGGCAGCATTCTTCTATCTGCAAACTGCCCCAAACAAGTTCAGGAATCTTTCAACAGAAGTCCCGCCGTCCTGACAGCAAACTAAAAAACTAATCGATCGATGCTATTCCGTTATGCTTTTAAAACGTGGCACAAAACTCTTTGTGGTATCCACATGGACACTGTGAGCGCACCGGACAGCTTTTCTGGACAAAAGCGACTCTTTCAAAATCAGAGCTGAGTTAAAAACACTGAACAAAATGTTAAAATCATCAGTGAGCTGTGACAAATGCTCAGCTGGTGTTTACTAAAGCTTTATAGATTAGTTTCCTGTCCTCTGCTAGGATTGTCTGCAGCCAGCGTGTGTGGACGTGGTCACGAGAGAGAGAGAGAGAGAGAGAGAGAGAGAGAGAGAGAGAGAGAGAGAGAGAGAGAGAGAGAGAGAGAGAGAAATAGATTTTCCTCTGGGTCCTCCTCCAGATGTGCAGACGTCATTTTTTTACATGACTAACGAGGTTACAGAGAAATATATTATTACACAACCGGATTCCAAAACATTATAGGCAAATTTGAATTTGTTTATCTTTTTTGTTTGAAATGATTTGTGAAAGACAATGCTTCACTTAACTTAGTTTGACTCTTTTTTTTTAGGTTCAAAGAAACTCTGACATTTTACTTTAAGTAAAAAAATATCACCATTTAAAAATACACCATTACAAGTAAAAGTCCTGTAATAAGAATTCTTAACTCTAAAACTTTATTTAAGTAAAAGTCATAGCCTTCTAGTTACGAGTGACTTTAAGGAACAAACATTTTATCAACACCATATCATCAATTTATAGAGGTTGAAGCATTTCTCTAGATCAAACTACAGTACAGTTGTATGATAAGTAATTCAATTACCTTGACCAACATTAGAATGCTACACATGCATGCATCAGTAGATCCAATATGACTACTTTTAAGTAGGCCCCAAAGTAAGAATGCAAATGCATGACCTTTGCAGTAGCCTATTTTAAAATGCATTATTGCTGCTTTTACTTCCCCTACACTCAAAGACAGATTTTGCATATGTAGACGTACAAGGGGATTTTGTAACATCACCACTGGTTTAGAAGCCAGTCGTGGTCAAATATGCTGTTTACACATATGTGATATGGAAACTTAAACCCTCCAGCACACAAACACTGAAAGTAGGAGGCATCTTGCATCTAGCAGTTAACCGTTTGAAATGAAAAATATTTAAACAATCATATCTGTATTTTTCATTGAGTGAGGAAGAGTACGTATAGATGTAATTTTAGGAATTGATAAGGCAATTTAACTTTGTTAGTAGAAAAACCAAATCAGACCCACATTAATATTCAAAACAAGACAGCATTGGAAGAAGTATTGAAATCCTTTGTAAATGAACATAAGGTAAATAGCCTATACATACATACATACATACATGGGACATTCTACCAGAAATGTACATTATCTGTCCTGGAATTGTTACAGTGAATACAACTTGTATAATCCAAAACTGACAAAAAATTACTAAATGGGTGATTTCTGTGAGTTGCGATTTAAAGGAATATGTAATGTATTAGGTTCTTGGATGTTTTATTATTAATTAAAAACACTTTAGAAAATTACAAATCCTGAAAAATGGTCTGTCCTCAGCCAAATTTGAACTACCTAACAATAGTAACTATCAGTATTCATTAAAAGTTTAAGTTGTTATCATTCACATTAATTGATAAAAAACATTAAATGTTACATAAATTCTACAAATAAATCGTATTTTACAACTGTCCCCATGTTTTCGGTCAGCCTTGTCACGTTACATAAAAAAACGACATAAAAAGTGTGTAATACGCCTTTTAAGGTTATGACTCAGAGGATGTGACATTATTTGACTGAGTTGATGCTGACACTGATAAAGGGTCACTTTTTCTCAATCACTTTTATGATTTAAAGCTTGTTTTTGCATGTTTTTTTGGGGAAGACAAGCTAAAGGGTCATGCGCTGTCACACTAAAATATCCTAGAAAATAATGAAAGTTTTGGAAAACTTAATCATGTCTAAAAATGTTACTGAAATGCCTTGCTTACAAGCTAACAGTTTTGATGCTAGGAAGCTAGCATGCTGAGTAATGGCAGTAAAAATGGCCGACTGTCAGGCCCCGTCACATCAGGCCCTGTCACGGCTGGTCACGGCCCTGTGGGACAGTATTGTATATATCATATTATATTATATTGGCTAAACATGACCATGTTAGTCTCATAACATTAACATTAAAATAATAATAATTCCAAATAGGACTACTTACTAAAACTTAATTAAAGAACATAAAACATAGATTTTCCTGCATCAACAAAATCCATAAATTCAGTCCTGTCACGTCACGGTTAGTCCTGTCACGTCACATCAGTCCTGTCACGGTCAGTCCTGTCACACATCACATTATGATATAAAAATGGACTATTTAAGAAATTATTCATGAATTAATCTCTTTAAATGTGTACATGAAGGCAGGGGTATATATCCACTATTGCATATTTGTAAAAATCTGGGATGTAAAAGAAGATTTTTTACAATCGTATGAGTAGCTGGTGGTTATTCTGTGCTTACGATCCACTAAAATGAACCACAAAGTCACATATTTCTTATATGAGTTACAAAACCATGTCAGATACAATCAGGGACATGTGATCAATAAGAAAATGATATTTGTATTAAAAAAAAAGTCATTAGGAAACCTTTCTAAAATTTAGAAATTTGTCTGTGACAGGGCCTGACATTTTAGGGGGTGAAAAATGTCTTTTATTCAGGCATAAAAACATGCTGAGATGGCATGATATGTGTTTTTCATAGCTTAAGATGTTCTTCATATGGCTTAATGTTCAGATTTAAAAAAAAAAACTTTTTCCTTCAACGATTTCTAGAAGTGGAAATGTACCTTTCTGGTAGAATGTCTCACATACATACATACATACATACATACATACATACAAACATACAAACATAGACTACATATAGTAGTTTTGTGTGTCCTAAAACATGTCTTAAAGGATCAGGATATTTTTTCTTCCAATGCTGAAATGTGGTAGGGTAGAAGTGTAAAGTAGCATAAAAATATTGTATAAAAATACCGTACTTCAAAATTAATAAGTGCAACATTTGAGAAAGGGTATTTAGTTACTATATAGCTCTGGAGGTCCCTACCACATTTTTGTGAATTAACTGATGTGTATTAACTGATTTGTACAAACCGACACTGACACCTTGTGTTAAAAAAGAAACATTTCACACTAACTCCTTTTACACATTAGCCGCCCTATAGGAATACATATATGCTATATAGGGACATATTAATGTCCATTGTTGTGATAAGATTCAGTGTAAAACGTTAATGTAAACAAAAATGTAAAGTTTTATGAATGGAAATAAACTAAGCAATTAAGCCCCGCCCCTCCTGTCATGAGCTAACATGTACGGAAGTAGATCAGAACTTATCAACAAGAAAGGCCGACAGACATGGTAACGTACTCGGTTCCACTCCTTTTTTTAATCATTTTATTAGGTTGTTACATTTTCTGACCTACATGTTGTGGTTTATTTAGGTACTTAAAGCATCCGTGTCCTGCTTGGAAACATGTTCTTGTGGTGTCGCCTCCTAGAAAAAGTGTCTAAACGAAGACAGAAGTCAGTTAGCAGTTAGCTCGCCAGGAAGCTAACGTTAGCTATTAAAGCTGGCGAGCAGCTTCCCCCTCCTCCTCCAAACCGAAACTATCCCGTAACGTTATCTCAGGACATTATCTTAACTTGTAGGGGACTAAATTATGTATTTATTGACAAGTACTCGATATCCTAATAGTTTTACTTTAATGGGAATAATAGAAATACTTTGAAACTATTTGTGTGGCGAGGATTTTGTCTCTGAAATGCTAGCGTTCAGGCGTCATTGTTGAGAAGCTTATGGGAAGGAAGTGTGTGTGTGTGGGTGTGTGCGTACACGGTGTTCAAGATCAAAATAACGTCAAGAGGCATGTATTGTTTTCCTGCCCGGATATAACAGTTATTAATGTATAATGCTCACTCACTTTTTATGTGGCCAGATCTATTGCCCTTGAGTAAAATAGTTTCGATTCAATCAGTCAGATAAATATGTCTTTTAAAATGTTTAAAGTAGGAGCACTTAGGCTGAAACCAAGTGCCACAAAATGGGAAGTTTAATAAATGAATAAACAGTCAAGGTAATTGTATTTAAATAGGATAAGAACACTTACACTTATCATCGACATTAGCAACTACAAAGTAACAGTTATCTTCATTATCGGTATAATTTCTGCTTATACTATAATAATTTGGTCCATAAAAATAGTAGAAATTGCCTGTCACAAGCTTCCAAAATTCAAGTGGACTTTTAACAATAGCTTGTTTTGTCTGACCGATGGTTTAACACCTATTTACAATCATACAAGACTAATAAAGCAGCAAATAATATTTTGATAAGCTTTTTTTTGTTGTTGAAATAACTACTTAAATTATTCATTTATCATAATGTTGACACATGATTTTCTACCAATCAATTAATCAACTTGTTCTGATGTGTTGGCTGGCTAATTTGTTGCCACAGCAGTAGAGTAATAACTTTATGAGGCTGTTTAATGATTGACAACCAAATTAACACACTTCTCATTCATCTTCTCTTCTTTCACTTTACAGATGAAGTCTTCCTGAACAAGCCTCCAAAAATGGTGCTTCTCTGACATTTTTTTTTTTTAACCCTTTTAAAGTCTTCAGTTTTTATATAGTTTCCAACATTTTAGCGGAGAAGCATTACCACAATGACCGTCACTTACAACCTCTGTGCCCTCCTAGTTTTCACCATAACAGGTGAGTGAGTACACACTGTTCAGTGTGTTTGACTGTGTATCTATCTCAGGTGCCTACTTTAAATGTCTATCAAGCAAAGGCTATGTTTGCACTTTGTTCACACAACATTTATGATTGGACAGCCATGGTGATTAAACACCTGCTTGACTCATTCTGTTTTCGCTCAATTTATCTGCAGCATGCAGCCGTTTTAAGCCTGCCTTCTGCTCTGGTAAGGAGACAAACTCGTCAGCACTTTATCTCATGTTGTGACCAAGAAGAGGTTTTCAGTGTCACATTCTGGTTAAATACTTCTCTCTAACCTACCATGAGCAGATCATATTAAACAGTATTTCTTTATTGTTATTGTTCCACACATCTTCCCCAAGCACTTATTTTAAACTGTAGTGTTATAACATTAAGCTCAATTGGTGTAGTGAAATTAAGGTTTAAGCAAAAATAGTCATGTTGCTGACATTTTCTTCAACACCTCCTAGGTTTAATGCCATGCCCCAACCCTTTCAGCTTCAAAAAGAAGAACTGTGAAAAAAATGTGGCTTCTTAACCTTTGCTCTTCTGTCTTGCTGTCCCTCAGCCCGCTGTGGGCATTCCCTCCAAGTCTTAGACAGTAAAGTGGGAGAGATCGCAAGTTCTGCTTACCACAGCTGGTCCTACCGCTTTGGCTCTACCTATGACTGCTGGATCATCGAGGGCTCGGAAGGAGAACCTATCGTTCTCAGGTAAAAGCACTGAGGGAATTTAAAATACCAGATACAATTATTTGCTGTAAATCAAATGTCATCTGTGATAATGATACACTCAACTGACTGAATTCATTGTAAATATGACAATGATATGTGCCGTGCAAAGTATTGAATATCTTTACTACATAGAAAATATTAGGGACCCTGATCTTGCCCGATCATGTTTCTGTGGTTGGGATGTCATTTATGAATGGCCTAGTAGTGGGCAGTATTAATAAAAACCAATTGAGAAGATGTTTGTGGATAATCCAGCAAAATAAATATCTGACAGATGAAGAAATTTTAATACCAAAATCAAAATTTTCAAAAGAAATCATGTAAACGTCCAATATTGCCATTTGATGATTTGCAGCATGTGCTAATACACCTTTACGCGATTAAAGGAATAACTAGTGTTGTGTGGCGAATGGTGATCGTATTTTGTCTTACTTGTTTTGTTGCAGAAATGCTGCCTCTTCGCTGGTATTTTTATGTAAGAAAGGTTGTTCACTAATTCTACTCTAAATCCTTTTCTTAGCTTTTCACAGTTTTCAGTACGGTGTAGGAAGGAATGGGTGTCTATAAATTCATCAGCTGGCGGCGAGCCGCTTGTCCTTTGTGGCTCCAAGTTGCCGCAACCAATGGAGTTCCCAGGGGGAAATATTACAGTGATGCACCACTTCCTTCCGCATCTGTTCCCTGTGTCGTCTTTTCTGTTGAACTACGCCAGAGGTATGATAGCATGGTGTTATTTTCATTTTGTTATTTGTGCTGTCTTCATCCACCTTGTCAAGGAAAGAATCAAGGTGTATCACATAGAATATTGTAGTTTTGGAAATAGCTTTGCATTTTTTTTGCAAGTTCCAGTTCTTGTCAAAATTTAATTCCTCTCTTCATATCTTTTATCCCTTCTTTTTCTACAGGTCCCGACTCTGGTGAATGCCCAGTAACATCCTTTGAGTGTCTGGGGGGTCGCTGCCTTCCTCTCTCTTGGCGCTGTAATGGCCAGGTGGAGTGTCTTGGGGAAGGTGCTGGCCTCGGCACCGATGAACAGGGCTGTGATGCAGAAGTGGAGACCACAGAACGCCCAAAGTACGGCAGCACACAGCAAGGGGAGGAGGACAAAGCAGAAACGTACACAGAGAAGAACCCATATTGGGACCCAGATAGACATTATGGTGCAGATTCAGAGGCTGATCTGTGGCCGCTGCAGAAGGACGGGGACGAGGAGGAAGCCCTTGTGGATCGAGAGCAGCCTCCGATTCACAGGGAGCTCGTTGTGACGCCCACTCCCATTGAGTGGCCCTGCGGAGGGCTCCTCCAGACCTTCTATGGGACCTTCTCCCCTCCAGCCATCCGGGGCCCCGCGCTGTTCTGTGTCTGGACTCTGGACCCTCAGGACTCGAGGCCACTGAGGCTAGACCTGCAGCAGCTGGTGCTGGGACCCGGGGATAGACTCACTGTGTACAACAGAGAGCAAGGCAAAGGAGAAGTTATTAAAATTGTGAGTTTCTTTAACTAAGATAATGTATCTAAACATGTATTTATTTGTTTAGTTTACATAATAACTATTTTTAAAAACGTTATGTTAAAAGAGCTTTTGGTAACATGAAGTGCCCTTTCTGCATCTTGACAGATCACCAGCGTCTCTAATTACAAATCAGTCCAAGTTGAATCCCATACTGGCCTGCTGTCAATGACATACGAGACCCTTCCTGGTTCGGAGGGGAGCGGCTTTAACGCAACGTTCCATGTCGGGACCTACTGCCCCCCTTGGGAGGGCCGGTGTGGAGGAGCAGCGGGAGGCTGCTTTACCCAGGAGCAACGCTGCGACGGGAAATGGGATTGTCCCGAAACGGGGAAGGACGAGGAGGGTTGCAGGGGCTGCAGTCCGAACCAGTTTGCCTGCGGAGTGGCGGGGCAGAAAGCGGTGGCATCCAGTCACTTTGCTGGCAGACCGGTGTGCTACCCAGTGACAGAGAGATGCAACTACCAGCTGTACTGTGCCGATGGCAGCGACGAGAGGGACTGCACCGTGTGTCAGCCAGGCACCTTTCATTGTGACAGCGACAGGTTAGTGTGTGTGTGAGAGACTGAAAACCTTTTTATATCTCTCTGGCTCAGACAGGACAGCTGTCTCATTTTTGTTCTTTTCTTGACCTTGGGAACAACAGTTGACAAAACAATCTCAACTCAAAGTCCATTAGAAGCTGTTCTAGAGTTTTGGATCGTATCACACAGTCTTCATCAGCAGATCGAGTTTGCTCACTTGTTTTTGAACTGTCAATGTTCAGACTTTCAAACCACTAAGACTTCTCATCCAATTCAGCTTAAAAGTTAATGATTGAGGCTTAATGTTGGAAGCAGCAGCTGACAAAGCAAAGCGGTCTCTCGTCAAGGTCCATTTAGTGGCTGTTTAGCTGCTATTGTTTTGTTTTTATATAGATTGTTTTGCCAAATGAGCTTAAATGATTTGTGTCTGGTGGTCAGGTTAGTTAAGTATCAATGCTAGGTGTGTCTTGGTTATAACGCAAGTGTGTGAGTCAGAGGGTGCGGGCAGAAATGTGACCATACGAGTGTCGGATGGCTTAAATTCTGTGTATTTTGTGGGTTAAGGTTTGTGTTGAATTTAGTAAAATGAACATTATCTTGGGGTGTTATAATTTAAAAAAAACAAAAAAAAAACAGTGCACTTCACCGCATATTCAGCTTGTTCAGGTGTTGCAATTCTTCCAAAAATAAGCACTGACAATATACCTTATCATTCCATTTTTGGTGTATTGTTTGATTCAGCATAATAAATGTATAACTATAAAATTAGGGACTTTTATATGACCCATTTAAAGAGACACCATCTCCCTTCAAGAGCCACAACACTGCAATGATAAACAATATTTGAATAAATTCCAACGTTTGATTTACACATTGTATAGGATACAACATATTGTTTCAACTCTTACATTAGCCTATAAAATTATTAATTTCAATATCTAATCATGAGCGTTTAGGCTGGTTTACAATCATGTGGTTTATTATAATGCTTCATAACACACGGCTCAGAATGCAACTTCATGTGAAACTGAATCTCTCACTTGAGTTATTCCTGGACACTAACACACAAGCGGCCCGTTGTCCCGTCTGCAGGTGTGTGTTTGAGAGCTGGCGCTGTGACGGCCAGGTGGACTGTAAGGACGGAACAGACGAGCTCAACTGCACGGTCACCCTGCCGCGCAAGGTCATCACCGCGGCAACAGTGGGCAGCCTTGTCTGTGGGCTTCTGCTAGTTATTGCCATGGGCTGCACCTGTAAACTGTACTCGCTCAGGACCAGGGAGTACAGGTAACTGTTTTGATGTCCAGTTATGCTGTAACGTATTTTTTTATATATTTTTTTTTTTCTTTTTTTTTTTTTTTTTTTTTTAATTTTTGTTAGCAAAACTTTTTGCTTTCTAGACTTCCAGGCTTTTGGAATATAATTTTGCTTCTTTGGAGCAGCATAGTAGGGATTTCTTGTGACGTACACGTACCAGAATATCTCACAACAACACAGCCAGTACAGTCCATACTCCACTCTTTATTTGTAAACGGTCAGCTTCCCACCTGCAATTTGTCCCAGCCAAAGTAGGTTATGTTGTGTGTTCTCTTTTGAAAACGAAACATTTTAACTAAGTACAGCAACTTTATGAAGTGAAAACTATCCTATAACAAAAACAATGTGTGGTGTGAGATGTTGTTGGTAATGTAAAAGGTAGATATAAAAGATAAATACATGTATCATGACTGTATTCTGTATATACATCTTTCAAGGGCTTCTCAACAAAAGTGTGTGTGTGTGTGTGTGTCTGTGTGTGTGTGTCTGTGTGTGTGTGTGTGTGTGTGTGTGTGTGTGTCCGTGTGTGTGTGTCTGTGTGTGTGTGTCCGTGTGTGTGTGTCCGTGTGTCCGTGAATGCATCTTAATTTGTCCGTTTGTGTCTGGCAGCTTGTTTGCGCCAATCAGCCGCCAGGAAGCGGAGCTGATCCAGCAGCAGGCTCCTCCCTCCTACGGTCAGCTGATTGCACAGGGTATCATCCCCCCAGTGGAGGACTTCCCCACAGAAAACCCCAATGAGGTGAGAGGAAAGAGCACCACACAAACTAGAACTGCAGGGATGCACATTGTTGTTGTGTGAGATATAGATAGATAGATGGATGGATGGATGGATGGATGGATGGATGGTCCGATACCAGTATATGTATCAGCTCCGATACTGCCTAAAACGCTGGTATTGGGAAGTACTGGAGTTTATGCACCGATCCGATATCACGTAATAAAGCCCTAAAGAAAATCTACGTTAAAGTAGTTTATATATGTTCTTTTTCCATTATAACTGACTGTCAAACTGGATAATAAAAGAAAGTTCTGGGGCATTCATTGTTTGTGTTTGTTCATGTTTCACAAAGAGTTTAACCTGAGCCAGACCGACAACAAAGATAGAAATAATATCGCATCCATACAGGGATAGTAGTATACAGTTGTTAAAACATAATAAAATATATGACACACTGGTATTGGATCGGTACTCAGTAGCGGCTGATACGCAATTTCAGGTATTGGGATATTTCCTGATATGAATACCATTTGTCTGTCATCTTAACCTCAGTGTCCAGTTTTTAACCCTGGCGCAGGACACCGACAGACTTATTTATGGCACCTAACAGTACCATAAAAATCCTACTATTGTGGGATTCAAACGCTTAACTTGAAGTTAAAGTTTGAGAGAAGGTGTGAGTGTTTAAAAAAAACCATGTCTCATCCCTCGAGACTTCAGCTACACAGAGCACACTGTAATCTAGTAGCCCTGGTTTTAGCTGTCTTTAAGACATGCCCTCCACTTCAGCATCCATATTAATCCCCAGCAGGCTGTGAGCTAATGTGCTGTTACCATTCAGGTTCACACTGAGGTGCTCTATTATTAGTTGGTGAGGACAGCTGAGGTAATGGAGGTGGAGGAATTAAGTGCATAAAACAAAGCCAGCTCTGATGGGATTTCGCCAGGCTATCTACTTGTTTTCTAAAAGACTTGTGAATACCATGTTTAGTATTTCAAATGATCGTATACCATTTTAAGGATATAGAGCAAGAGTTGTAGAAGTTTTTTTCTTTTTTTTCTTTTTTAAACTGATTTTGCTCTTTTCCACTCCATTTCTTCACACCTTCCTCCTTGTCAGACCTCGTCACTTTCTCTGAGGGGAATCCTCCAGCTCCTCCGTCAGGACGCTGCCACCTCCCCACACCGCAGACGCAGGCCCCGATTCATCCGCCGGGCTGTTCGCCGCATGAGGAGGTGGGGTCTAATCCCCAGACCTCCGTCTAGGCCGAGTCAGGCGTCCAGCTCCAACCAACAGCAGTCAGACGCTGCTCCCTCTGGCCAGGAACCAGCTCACTCCACTCCCACCAGCTCCTCGTCGGCTGTGGAGGCGGTCAACCAGCCGGTGCGTCAGAAACTTGGCTTGTTGGCGCAGTCAGAGCAGCAGCAGCAGCAGGATGCACCGCTTCCTCTATTGCCCCCACCTCCACCTCCTTACGCTCCCCCGGCTCCAAGCCCCGTCTCTCCCCACACTCCTCCTGTCCCTGTCCCCCCGAGCAGCCCCTCTCTGGCCTCCATCTTCCACACGCTGGGCCTGAGTATCTCCCTCTTCAGAGCCTCGCCATCTTCCTCCTCCACCAACTCCATGCCCCTCTCCGCCTCTCCTTCTTTCTCATCCTCCTCTTCCTCTTCAGATGACGAGGTACTGCTTATCCCCCTGTCTGAAGATACCACTTCAGAGGATGACGTGCCCATGCTCACCTGAATGGCTTCCTCACCAACACAGTATCCCACACCCCTCCTTTATCTCCTTTACTCACAACTGAAACCCAGTCTTTCCACATTTGTTTGAACTAAAGCACAGGAGTGGCCCACGGCAAGACTCACCCGCACTGTGCAAGTCTGGGGCCTTTTGAAATTGCTTTGAGTGGGATATGTTGACATATGGAATTAAATGTTTGACCTTTTTTTTTTTTTTTTTTTTTTTTTTTTTTAAAAGACCTCCTTAAGAAAGTTTAAGTTTTAGACGAAAAACATGGCTGTTGTATGTTTGAAACTAGGTGTAGGTGAGTATTGGATGTACACTTACCTAATGCTAGGCTGCACATCAAAGGTAAACTTTTGCACAGAAGAATCTTCCCTATCCAGAAACTGAGGCTAAAAGATTAGATTTTTAGATAACTTGATGGAAAATATTGTGTTTGAATGACTGCAACTGTGTGTATGCATTTGCATTTTAGTCTTATATTGACAGTGGAGTTTGTTTGCAGATGTGGATTATCTCCACATACTTCTGCCACTTGCATCCAGTCTCGAGCCAGTTATATTATCTGTGATAATTATATCACAGATAATTTAAAAAAAAAACATATTTTCACCTATTTAAGTGCCTTTTGAGGAGTTTCCCGTAGATGGTTCCTGAAATACACACTGCACACCAGAACACACAGAGGCACATGTTTTCTCACATCATAGCACGCATCGACACATCAGTAGCTTTATTAAAAGGTGAAAAAAACGCATGTACTCTGCAAGCTGGCAATAACTTATTGGGACCCCTATTTTATTGCACACTGGTTGCAACATAACTGTGTGTTTTGAGTACACAGTGTACATTTTCCAAGTGAATGTATGTAATCTACAAAAGCAAATGTGTCAAAAGACAATCTCTTTGGTGCCTGATTTTAGGTTGTGTATCTGTGTAGTGTGCACAGGAAGATGAGGCGCCCTAGTGATGAAAGGGGCCCTAAATTCACAAAATAACCTCAACTTGAATCTTCAACCCTTGAGGGGAATCAATTCGATTCTGCTGCGTTTTGACACAACAGACTTGTGGTGTGCCATTTGTATTATTGTACATTTTATGGTGTTTTTATTTCAGAGTTGCTTTTCTTTTTCTTTTCTCTTCAGTTCAGTTTTGCTTTGTTGAATGTATTAGGGTCAATGTGGAGTAGACAGAAGTTTGAAATTTGCAATGTAATGAGGTAAATAAGAGAGAAAGTGATTTTATGGTTTATTAGGGTCAACTTCACTGTATATAAGTAAACGTGGCTGAGATTAAACAATTTGCACTTTTAAGTGTTGGGTATTCTGTTTTATGTGTATGTGTGTTTTAAGGGTGAGGTGAGCGAAACCACCTGACACCTCAGTAACAGAGATGACAGAGTCGTTGCATTGTGCTTTGTATTCAAAAGTATCACGGAGATTCAGACTCCAGAGAGAGCTCTTCAGAGGTTGTTCTCAAAGAAAGGCAGAAGTTCAGATCATCTCTCCGGTGTGCAGAATAAAAGGCGAATGCAGAGAAAATGAAGCTGTTTGCCATTGAGCAATGAGACTACGTGGTCATGGCAAGGTAATTATAATGAATACTTTTGACTTATTGATTAATGTTTCAGGAAAGAGATTGTTAGAGCTGACATCCAGTTTATATTCAACAGCTGCTCTAGCAGACACATGGGCTTATTCCTGAGAAAGCCATTTAAAGTTTTAACTCACAGGCCAAGAGCTGCACATATAACCTTTTGATTTGGACAATGGAAAATGTATTTTTATATTTCTATATGTGTAGAATTCAAGCATCTTACTTTGAGTCCAGTATGTATGTATGTATATAATTAGACATAACTGTACCATTTTGACTAGTGCTTAAAAATGTGATATACAATAGGCCTAGGCTGTTAAATCAGTTAGCTAAACAGACCGATGTTCTGTGCCTTTGGTGTTGGCACTTACCTCTTGATTTATGTTTAGGGACAAATAAAAGTAGCATTTTACATGTTCTGCATTTAGTTTGATATTCTCTGTTGAGTTGGGGAAAGTCATCTTTGCATTAATGGTTTAACATTACTCACAAGACATAAGCAAAGTTTTGGCCAAAATTGTAGAAATACTGTAGTTGTGACTGAGTCCAGGTTCACCCAAACTCATATTTATATTATGAGTTTTATTTGCCAACTTGAAGGTCTAAATACTTTCTCCACACTACTGCTATACAGTTCTTCCAGGTCACTAAACCCCCATTCCCAGAATAAAAACCACACATGACGTGACCTCATTGTCCTCAGCATTTGCTACGATCTATCCAAATAGGCTACTTTACAAAATAAAATGCATTTATTTATGACCAAGAAGGATGAAGTGGCTTTGATTGAACATATTATGCAGCTTAGCAAAACTCCTCATCCAAAATGTCTAACAACAACTCATCATCCTTGTGTGACCCTGAAATAGGTCTCCGCTATAATTATGGTTTTACCTCCATCCCAGAGACTCTGGGTGGGGATGTTGGTGGTAATGGTGGTGGTTGAGTTCCCTGGAGCCCTGCAGAAGTGCATCTTTGACGAGATTCAGGCTCAGGCCAGGGTGGTCCGAGCTGCACCCATCTACCCAGACAGCCCACCCAACGAGCCCAGACTTGGAGACCAGGCCAGAACCTCTGGCCAACAAACCAATCGTCCAGGACAGAGGGCATCATCTCTGCGTGGCCAGACACAGAGGAGAAGCCTGAGAAAGATGGCCCTGCCCACTACTGCCGCTCCACAGCCAATCAGGATCCAGACCTGGATTCCCACAGAGAGCAATGACCTATCAGAGGCTGAGAAAGAGAGGCTGGAAGCAGCGGTGGAGGAGGCTGTGAGGATGGTGTCTTCTTTACTATCAGGTCACACACAGACACACACACACACACACACACACACACACACACACACACACACACACACAGGCTAACATGTACTATCATAAACTGTTCCCATAGTGAACAGAGTATCGGGTCCGTTGCTGCTCAGCAGAGCCATCAATAAATACTGCAAGTTTATCTGGAGGAATTCAAGTTCTGCTAACTACAACAGGTGTGTATGCTTGGCCATTTGTGAAGCTGCTCTATCTTTAAGATTATCATCTTTACAATGATCACTTATAACAGGTTTGTGAAATTTAGTTTCATGATGATACAGTTTATCCAAAGAAACTGAACTTCTTTTTTACAAATCAGTTATACAACTTTCTTAGATTATAGAAAATCATGTAAATATAATTTTGTGCTACAACATGAAAATCACCAGAATCAAAGAAAACGAGATGAAGTGAATATCAGCACTAAACATTTTGCTGAAAGACATTGAGAATGTATAGTAGGTTTGTATTTGATCACCCATATTTTCCCCTTTCACTAGGCACTTTTAAATAAAGGAGACATGAATGAATAAAACATGAATTTAAAAAGCTACAGTTTTCTTTATTCAGGTGTGGTCGAGCCAACAACAACTACAGAACTGAGACCTGTCTAGATGTGATGGCAAGTAGCAGTCTAAATCATTTTTTTACTGTATTCCTGTGGTAAACTTATACAGCATTTACCTGTACTTAAAATCCAGTACCAAATATGTCGAGCATTGTTTGCTGTCCCGTTCTCAACAGATCCCAGATGATCATCTGGCTGGATGTGATATTTACGCTGAGGCTGATTCACCTCGCAGGACTGAGCTCCGTCCTGAAGGGGCTGGACTCCCTGACACTGACTTCCTGCTGTACCTCCACACGCAGGCCACTGACAAGTGCAGGGCAGAGGTGAAGAAGACCCTCTGAAAACATTCACATCTTTTATATTCAAACATATCTAAGAAGTGTTGTATGTTAAATATTTTCACTGCTGTTACTTTCCTCATACTACCCTCTATGTGTCCTCTTCACCTCTCAGCCTAACGTGTTGGCCTACGCTGTCCACTGTCAGACGGACACTCATGGACGACCTGTGGCCGGGGTGGTCGTCATCTGCAGGGACAGTCTGACAGGAGCCACATACAGCCACCAGGCCATTGTACAGGTACGATTAATATTATTTTTGACTTATTCTTTTTACAGGCAGTTTTATAAAATGTTTAAAATGTGTCTTAAAAATGACAGATGACCCCAAATAAAACAAATAATGGCACTGTAGGAAGTGTTGTCTCTGACAAGCAGCCGCAGGATGAAAAAGATGGGTCATAATGAGGCTGTGTGCTCTTCTGTTTTCCAGACTATCATCCATGAGCTGTTTCATGCACTTGGTTTCTCTAAAGAGCTCTTCCACACCTGGAGAGACTGTTCATCCAAATCTCAAGGTTTTTAAACACATTTTGATATTTCTATGTCACTGTACGTGGTATTACATTACTATATGGTAGCGTGTAATTGGCTCATTTGTCATGTTGTTAGTGTCATTGTGTAATTTTGCCAAATGTGAAAAAGTGTGAAATGATTCTGGGACAGCTGAATCTACCTGTGGCTTGTGTGTTTATTAGAAGAAGAAAAAAACATTTGCCACGTCAAATCACTTTTATTTATATAGCCCAGTATCACAAATCACAAGTTTGGCTCAAGCGGCTTTACATTTTGCACAGAATACGACCCTGGTTTTAATTTACTTAATTACTTATTAACTTACTTTTATTTTACTTTTATACTTTGAGATCAATAATCTCTTTCGCAACAGTGGAAGGCCTGGATAACTAAACAAAAGTAAGAGAGACAAAAATGTTGCAAATAGAAAACAAGTTACATCATAGAGATGCAATTTAAGCTTAAATATAGATTAAAACATTACAGCCCAACAATTAAATACAATCTGGGAAATAAAAGTAGAAAAAAAGAAATACACAACAACCAAATCCTATGTAATATCTTGACTAAAATAAGGATGCATTGAGTCTACTACACATTAAAGATCATATGCACTGGTTAGAAAATGGTTCTTCTAATGTGTTTTTCTATGAGTTGTTCTGCAGTGGGTGCTGGCTGTTCTCCTCGAGGCAAAGTGAGTCACTCTGATGGATCGGGCCAGATGAGGATTTACACCCCATCCCTCATTTCCGCCTTGCAGAAGCACCTGGCATCCACTGACCCTGAGCTAGGGGGGCCGCTAGAGAACCTGGTACTGAGCAGCTCCAACGTAACCCTTTTTCAGATTCATCATGCGCTCTGTTTAAATGTTTTACTCTTTCTTTCTTCAGGATGTTGCTCCAGGCAGAGTGTCCTCTCACTGGGAGTCCCGGGTCCTGCAGGGCTCCATCATGGCACCGGTGCTGGGGGACTCGACCACAGTCCGGATCGACCCGGTCACCTTGGCTGCATTACAGGATACAGGCTGGTACACTGTTGACCTGAACCAGGCACAGAGTCTAGTCTGGGGAGATGGTGAGGAAAGATGGAGATATTAAATCTAAACATATAAATGCATGTAAAATCGGCATGATCATTATCATAAAAGAACAAAGCAATTACAAGAATGTAGACACACACCAGCTACAGTTGCAATTTAATTAAATCAGCCTGATAAGATAAGTTGAATATGTTTTTTTTAATAGGTGAAGGAGCTACGTTTGGTTCCTTGTCAACCTGTCGGAACAAGTCTTCATCTTTTTTCTGCACCGGCAGGTAGATTTATAACATATTCTACACAACAACATATGTCTTTTAAGATAGAATGTGGGTCACTTTTTCTCTTCATCCTACATTTCCAGCACTCATGTTTGCAGTATTCTCTCTTCTCAGTGGATTTGGGTGTCATTATCTTCACCTCCACAAGGGGGAGTGCCAGACTGATCAACATCTGGAGGGATGTCGAGTGTATAAACCCCTCAAGAATGGAGTATGTTTTATTACCGCTCATGTGATTTTCCTTAAAATCCTGTTCACTAAACAATATCCTTCAGATTATAGAATAAAATAAATTTCTTTTTTTGACTTTGCATTGACGAAACTCAAAATGTCAAAAATGATATACATTCTTTACATCCTTGCTCTACACTGGACTTTTCAATTTTCCAGTTCTGTAAAGCAGGAATATGGAATAAATTCTATTTCTTGTGCCTTCCATTGTAATATGTGGCACCTTGTTGCCATTGCACATTACACCACATTATCACCTTTTTACTTTTTTCTTCTCTCGTTCTTCAGAGTGAATGTTGGATAGAGAAAAATGGCAGAGACGAAGACTGGAGCGGGGAGATCTTTGGTGTTCAAAGCCGCTGCTTCTTCTCCAGTCTGACCAGACAGGTGAGTTTGTGTGTGCATGTGTGTGAATAATGCCACCTGTGTTTTTCCTTTTGTTTAACATTAAGTTCTCATTCTCCACTTGTCTTTCTTTTAGAAGCAAATGGAGCTAAGCAGCTCTGTGGTGGGACGTTGCTATAGACACAGGTGTACTGGCCTGAACCGGTACCAAATCCAGGTGTCTGGCTCTGAATGGATGGACTGTCCAGTAGGGGATAATATTCAGGTAACATGACACAACAACTTATGTAACTGCAGTATCAATCAGTAAAGTTTTTGAGAGGTACTGTTCATACATACCACCAGTGTGAGGTATTTGAAAGTATACCTTCCTTTTAGCAAACAAATTACTGGAAGAAAACACTGAATACTCACATAGGGAAAGTAAAGTACCGACTACTAAAATGTGGCTTGTTGACTGAAATACTACGTTTTAGATAGAGAAGATTCAGTGTGCTTTAAAAACAAGCTCTTTAATAATTTATAACAACTGATGTGACAATGATATACTGATGTTTGAAAATGCTACATGCAGCATCAAACAGATACCCAGTTCTTATTTGAATTTAAATCATATTATCTATTCTGTCTTTGCCATTTTTAACCGTCAGATAAAAGGATACCAGGGTTTAGTTCACTGCCCTGACAGGAGGTTATGTGTGTACGCTGACATTACCCCCCCTTCAGATGTTCTCAATACATTTCATGCTTCTATCTCAAGGCAAGTACCACTTTAAACATGCAACCCTCTTGATTTATAGTAACCTGTAACTCATACTGACCTTACTTTATTGCCTTTCGGTCAGTGATCCATATGAGACTTTAACTGCAGTCCAGACCTGGAGCTGGTGGCCCCTAAGACTCCCTGCAGAGCTCCCTGTGGCCCCGGTGCTCGGCGTCACTGCTGCTGTGTGTCTCCTGGCTGCAGCTCTGCTGTCTCTCAGGAAATGTTGCTCCTGCAAGGTCCGGATCCACACTGCCCCGGAGAATCACACTGATCTGTAGCAAACACTACCTTGTAAAACTTCAATACAAACTTTCACTGTTAAAGAATCTTTGATTTTGATGGCTTGTTTCTTTTTTCAGGCTAAATGATCATTTTAATGTGAAAGAGAAATAAATCATACAAAAAAATTGTAGATTTTATTTTGAATTTAGCAAAGTCATGCACATTATTTGCAGTGGACAATCAATAATCAAATGTAAATTAAGTATATACCAACTATAATCTAATGTAATCTAAATACAAACCAATATTTATTATTTGAATAATAGCTGTATTTTTCATGTTTCATATTTTCTTTTTCAACTACATGAAGCTGCAATTAGCTGAAAGGAAAACTGTAATTGCAAATACTTTGTTGGGTTATAATAGTAACAACTTTGTAAATGTCAATAAAAATAAAATATTTTAAAAGTAATAATAAGGTTTCTAAATAGTGTCTGAAATCTAAATGAACTTTTTCAAAAAGCTTTTTCACTTTGTAGATATAGCACTTATTATTAGTAACAGTATCAGTAGCCACATACATGTGCTTGATTGGTTAATTGGCATTCACACTCCAAAGTCCAAAATATCAGACCTTCTTTTCATGTACAATTTTAAAGTCAGCCAGAAGGTGGCAAAGTAGGCCCACAATTAAAAAATATGTTCCTGGTCTATTGAAGTCGTAACATTACAGTATTCCAATAAGATATTAACGAAACAGTTTACAAGGTAATATAATATTAATACCTTTAAACATATTGCTGAATTGTTCATTTAGTACAGACAGATCCATTTATTTCACTTCTTCTGCCACACAGGGATAGAGGTCTGTCTAGGAGCCACACCACTAGGACAGATTTTATATGGCGAACTGGTCTTACAACATTCACGCTTTAGTTTCAGGCAGACAAAACAGAACTCCATGTGGCAGCGAGGACAGTTGATATTTTTGCAGTATTGTCGGTTATGTTCCACCTTCATGCCGCATGTAGGACAGACTCGGACAGAAGGGCAGTCGGTGACCCCCTCCACCGCGGGCAGACTGGTGGTCTTACATGTCTGCAGAAGCTGCAGGTCCCCGTTGATGCAGCCGTCATTGTCGCAGCGGTCAGAGCGTGGAGCTGCACCTTTCCACTGCCTCTGACACTGCCAGCAGAACTGGTAGGACTTCTTCTGATCAGCTGTGCATATGGGGCACCGCGCACACAGGTTGGACAGATCCTTCCTCTCCACACTCGTTTTGCACTTTGGGCACTTATGTGGAAAACAGCACAGGGAAATATTGGACAGGAAAGTACACACAGTATTTGAAAATCTGTGCACTTGATTTAGTTTGAAATATGTTCAATGTTCAGCATTCAAAATGACTAAAAAAATCAGTGGACCACTTACTGGCTGAATTTCACAGTATTGTGCAGCAGCAAGGCGAGCCATGGTCTCTTCAAAATGCTCCATTTCCTCTACAGACAAGTCTGCAAGTCTGCGCACCTCTTGGTACGACCACAGTTTATTACACTGTGTGGTCCCCTCCACCACTGCAGGGCATCTGAATTTGTAATTACCCTTAAAGCAACAAAGAGGAGAGGCAGTTTAGGTTACAGAAAACAGAGAGATTCACTGCTGGGTTTCTGCAAAACTTCTTTTTTCTCAGTTCTGTGGAGTGAGAGAAAAAAAGAAGGGATGATAGGAATACCAACAATAAAAAAAAAAAGAAAAAATATGAGCAAAACCACAGGGCTCCCATACTGGTTTGCTTTAGGCTAATAAATAAATAAATATATATATATATATATATATATATATATATATATATATATTGCATTATATATACTGTAAGCCTACAAAGAAATTGTGTTTTAATGTCATGAGATACCTCATCCAGCTGGCTGCGACACCATTGTGTGAGAGAGTCCGGAGTGACAGCGTGGCCGCAGGACATCTCTGCTCTGAGACAGTCATCATCATCATCACACATGGGATCCAAGTCGTCCTTCCTCTTGACAATCTTCAGGGTGCTATCTAGAGGGTTGTACTTCTTCTCCACCTGTTCCTGTCCCTGAATGCTCATTTTGATTCTCCTATAGGTAGAAAAAAGTTTGGCACTATGATTTCTGACAAATGTGATATAAATGTACACTTTATCCCAGTTAACAGACTTAATAACATGAGTATCATCACAATCTGAGACATGGGTTTTCATATAAGAACCAGGTCAATGGGACCATAATTATAATTTATATCTACGGATGGGACATTCTGAACCTTAACATTGCCAAAAATATAGTGTAACATGAAATGTTTATATTAATGGATTTTGTAATAATATTTTTCTTTGTATTCAATTTGAGGCACAATCATATTTTACATTTTGGAACAACAGTTGCCATAATTTGGGGACATTGACAGATGTAAACATGAAGTATGATGTTGCCATTTAGTTAGTAGCTGCACATGGGCTACAACTTGATCCCTGTTTTAAGCTTATATTTGCTTACATTTAGGAAAATTGGCGACATTTAAAGTATGCCGAATTAGCTATTAGCAGTTCCTGTTTGTAGGCCTAATGTAGGCTACTCGTGAGTGTAGGCTACAGACAGCCATTACTGGAATACTATAAAACAGAAAAAAACAACTTTAAAACGTTATAGTAGACTACTGGAGTTATATGGATTTACGGAGCATTAGGATAGGATTTCTAAGCAGATTTTAGATATTTATTGGCGATGTACAGTAGGCCTACATCTACAATAAAGATATGCACAAGAAGTTTAGGTAATCTATGTGTAATATAGGCTATGTGTATCTGTGTTCAGATTTGACTGAGTTATTAAAACCTATGTTATTAACAGGTTGAAAACCTTTGAACTAAAGGTAGTCTTGGACAATATAGCATGCCTACTGACAAGACAAACATTTCGGTTAAGAACATCCATCAGCGTGACTGAGCTGATATAAAGACATAAATCCGAGTCACGAGCACTCAGGGAATTTCCAGCTGCTTAATGTTAACTAGATGTAATTACATCTAACGTTCGAAAAACACCTTTTTAAACGAGTTAATTATGTTAAATTACAATTTAATTTAGGCTACTTCTATTTACCTAAGTAAATACCACTCAAAACACGTTTATTTTGCACACCTAAGCCTATTTCTACCCTATTAAAGACATAAGCGATTGACAAAGACTCACCAAGGAAAAGACACAATCTATTTAATTTTGATTTAGGAGAATAAACCAATTAAACTGGCTCATATTAACAGTAGATCTATAAGTTTATAAGATGAAGTTATGTCTTACCTTGGAGTCACAATTTGTCTCTAGGTAACTTTTTAGGACTTTCCTTTTATTCTTGTGCTCAACCGCAAACACAACCACATCTGAAAGTTTTTAATCAAATTCAACACTCGGGGTCTGTATGTATAATTCAGCTGTGAGTGTCGGGCTTTATGTCTTCCTCTCTCTGTCTTCCTCTCTCTGTCTTCCTCTCTCTGTCTTCCTCCTTCAACCTCTCGCTGGTACCGAAAGTGAAAGAAGACTGCAGGAGTGCGTCGGATATCAGCAGGGTGAGTAGCTATTCTCGTGTTTTACCCTCCCATATACTAAACAAAAAGTCACCGTGTGTAACTGGACCTGATGAGTTAGCTAGAGTGTAGGTGTGGCTACAACTTCATAGTGAGTTTATTTTTTTTCTTATCTTATTGTAGCTTACTTTTGTCAATTTTAAAAATGTCTTTTGGGGGCGCTGGGTAATGGGGGATTGAGAGGCTGCATGGGTTTCCATAACACCCAAACACAACAGTTGCGTTCACTGGCTACTTCTTGGGTTTAATGAACTGAGCTCGACCTGCTGTCATGTTGTGATTTTTGTATGTTGTGCAAATATATATTAGAGTCAGTGTTGGGAAGGATACTTTCAAAACGTATTTCGTTACAGAATACAGAATACATGCCCACAAATGTAATTTGTAACGTATTCCGTTACGTTACTCAATCTGAGTAACGTATTCTGAATACTTGGATTACTTCAGGATTACTTCTACATTGAATTGCGTTTTATAAGTGTAGGAATGCGGCTATCACATCCAGTTTACTAAATAGGCCTATTATGGTGTGTTCTTTTTATTCCAACCAGTTGAATGTGTACCTGAACAAGCAGATAGATTATTGTATTGGTAGTCCCGAACTGCATACTACAAAAATCTAACCGCGGTCTAAGCTACCACAACAAGCTAATTTTAGCTAACGTTAGTTAGCATGTCAAACGGGGCTAGTCAGTCTTTAAACGGCTCTGGAGCTAGTAAATCAGCACCTAGGAGAATGGAAAGTCCCACGTCAATGTTAAAATAGCAAGGTGACCAGTAAAACTACAGCAGACGACTACCCTTGGCTAATTAAAAAAATAACTTACTTTAAGATGCTTCTTCAGATTGGAGGTGGACTAATTTGGAGCTGAAAGGAGGTTGGTTGCTGGCAAGCAGAGGCTGCACGGCACATTAATATTTCGTTCTCCCTGTTCGTTCTTTAATGTGAAATGCTGTTTGAATTTCCAAGATAGAATCTTATTCCTGCCCTGGCTCTGTCGTGCCGGTTCCGACTCCATTGTGACTGATCACGGAGTTAATTTTTTCGATTTCATATCGGGGCTTCTGGAAAATGCGATAGAGTTGCCTTTTATTCAGAGTGAATGAACTCGTGAAACAGAGAAGTATCGTCAAGTAATCCATTGATTTCAACAATGTAACTGTATTCTAAATACCAACTATTTAAATTGTAACTGTAACGGAATACAGTTACTCATAATTTGTATTCTGAATACGTAACGCCGTTACATGTATTCCGTTACTCCCCAACACTGATTAGAGTTATTACGTTTTAAGCAGTGGCGAAAGAAGTATTGAGATATTTACCTGAAGTGAAAGTAATGCCACAGTTTAAAAATAATCCAAGTAACAGTCCTGCATTTCTAATTTAAAGTAGTTGTACAAACTCAACTCAACAACACTTTACACAAAACACAGATGATCCAAAGTGCTTAACAACACACACAGATCATCTTATAACAGAGATACTTAAAGTATGAAAAGCAAAAGTAGCCTCCTTGTTATGCTGCAGATTGGCCCCTGGTTGATGTATTTTTGAATTATTATCATAACACATGTTTGTGTATGAAGCTTGTTTATTGTTATATCTAGTTGATAATGTAATGTATTTAACATTTATATGCTACTGCACATTTTAAAAATTGAAAATATTTAAGTACCTCAAATTATGTACTTACTCAAGTAGCTATGTAGGCTACTTATTAATTTCCACCAGGTAGGTGATATTTCATCAGACGATGGGCCCTATCTTGTACCCAGCGCAATTGCCTTTGTAGGCTACACCGATGCATGTATCATTCCTATTTTGCACCCGACGCACAGCGGACTTTTCCCTCCACAGACGCACGTCGGTAAATTAGGGAATGTATTTGCGCTCGGTTCAGCGAAAAGAGGAGGCGTGTTCAGGCGCAAATGTTCCCTGATGCTATTTTGCAGTTTCGGAACTCAATTCCGCCACTGACCAGGAAAAACCTGGTCTAAAGTCAGTGGCGCGTTATTCAGATGCTATTTTAGGGGCGCATGCTTGGCCATAATGTAGCATGCGCACAATGCACACCTTGCTTCCCTCATCTACACGGACGCAGCAGTTCCCATTTTTGTAAACCATACATAATTACAAGGAAAATATTACTGAAAATGCGCTTCAGGTGTTTGGATAGGTCAGGAGGCACTTTACAGTAGGCTACAATCTTCAAAAAGTCGCAGCATTCTTTGTGGCTTGTTGTTTTACACAACATTTCCATGAATCATGGATGTGTTGATGACATAAATGAGAAATATTAGAGGAGGACTTGAGAGACGTGATGTTGAACTACGGTGGGATTGGACACTTGAGGGTCCGGGAGTGGCTGCGTTCCTGGTGGAGCGGGTGGACGGAGTTGGAGTGGGGGAGGAGGAAGGGGCAAAACAGGAGCAGGTAGTGCGTATGGAGGCCCACGCTCCATGGCTGCAGCAATCCTCTCCAGACTTGAGGAGATGCGCCCGAGGGGCCGCATCAACATTGCCACCTGGCCAAGACGGACATTTATTACTTTGCCGCATCTCGGACAGCTCCCGCTGGCGTGTGCCAGGGAAATCAGCCGTCATAATAGCAATCCGCCATGGAACAAGCGCGCCTGGGAATGTGAGATGACGCTCTGATTGGTTGTTTTCACGTTACGCACAAACCAAACCTAGCTACTTCAGACCAACCCATTTCAGATCGTTAAAATAGGGTCCTTTTCAGTCTGTCTCTATTTAACAGTCAAATTAACCACCTGCAGATGGGGGGAAATGTTACATTAATCAAAATGAAGTGGTGCTATCACAATATTCCTAGTATTTTTAAATTGATAAACTAATTCTACAGGAGATCTATATTTTTCACAGCCATCAAGCCTTATAGAGTTTAATTAAATAAAATGACCCCTCTACCATCATTATTAGCTACATTAGCTAACAAAACAGAATCAAAGTATGTGTAATTCGTTTCCTCTGGCTGGTTTTAACATTCAGTGTTCATCTTTTGTTGTTTAAGATTGCATGTTCTACCTGTCTAGTTTATAAGCAGTGTGTGTTCACATAAAAATACCAAATTTCAGCCTTAAAGTTTGTCCCTGCTTGCTGTCTCTTAACTATCTGCTCCAACAGGCTGAATCCATACATCTGAAAAAAAACTTCAGACATCTAAAAATGTCAAAACTCTCATTGAAAAGACATTAGTATGAATCATGACCTAGTGGAAATGTTCAGAGAGAAACTAGACAGCTTCACCATCTCAGGTGAGTGACATGTAATGAGACTACTGAAGAATGCTGCTTCAAATGTTTCTGACTTTTATGATAATGTCGCAGTTACGTGTCCATTATGTCTTTAGATTACCATGGTCTGAACAGTCCAGGTCTGACATGCTATTTGAACAGCGTGCTTCAGGTGCTTTTCATGACCGAGGACTTCCGGGAGGCTGTGAAACGGTTGGTAACTTCATCTTTATTATGGTTGTCTTTATTGTTTTTGACAGGTCAGCTCAAATGAAAGCGGACAAAATGGTTTCTTAAGCGCTTTTCAGTATATTAAAGGAATAGTTTGACATTTTGGAATGCTTTCTCGCTGAGAGTTACGTGAAGAGATCGATATCACTCTCATGTTTGTACGGTAAATATGAAGCCAGCAGCTTCTTAGCTTAGCATAAAGACTGGAAGCAGAGGGAAACAATTTAGTGTAGCATATTTCCCAAGCACAGATTCATTTGATAAAAAAAACTCTTAAGATAGGATATGAAATGTGCTTTATTGGTTCCAAGTTTAGTAAAGTCAGATATTCTTCTCACTGTGCCACAGATGCTGCAGTAAAGCTTCAACAACCATTGACCCACAGCTGGGAAGACTTTTTGCTGATCTGCAGAGAAGTATGGCCAAAACACGTGACGTCATAAACAAACTGGGGATCACGAATGGTAAGTTTAGATTTGAGACATCACACTGCTGCTGTAGTTGTAGGTTGTGTTGATATCCTGCAGAGAGGCTGAATATATGTTACAATGACATGTTTGTCCTCACTCCATCTTTCAGTATATGAGCAACGTGATGCTGCTGAGTATTTTGAGAGGATCCTCTGTCGGACCAGTCCGGAGGCAGCCAAGGTAGGGATAGTGTAGCATGGGATTTGTATATCTAATGATATATTCTATATAAAGTGTATCATTAGAACATTAATACTCTTCTATTAATGTTATAGCAGTATTTTACTCTTTTAGTTTGTTCAGTGCAGCTAATTGTTTTTTTTAACAATTTCATATAGGGTTGCAACTCATTATTATTTACATTATGGATTAATCTGCTCGTTATCTTAATGATCAATTAATTAATTGTAGGGCTGCACAATATATCGTATTTTTATCTTCATCGTGATATCAATTGGTGCGATAAACATGTCACGAAAGACTGTGACATATCGCGAAAGACACCAAGAGATTTTTTGCGTTAGTTGAAAGAGAATATCAGTAGATAACTGCACTTTAAAATGTAACTTTCATATTCAATTCAATGTTCTATTTTCAACAAGAGAATGTTGAACATGATTTCCATTAATTTGTTTTAAATTCAACAAGCAATTTGTTGTATTTTAGCAGAATACTAAAAGCAGCAACTGAGTACACTTTATTAATATCTGTTTATTTATCGAAAGTAATATCGTGATATTCAACAACGTTATTGCATTTTTTCCTCATATCGTGCAGCCCTAATTAATTGTTTGGTTTGTACTGTAAGAAAAAAGTGAAAAATTGCGGAGTTCAGATACCTTATAATATAAAATAAAACATAATTTGTACACAAGTACAGTACTGGAGTAAATGTAGATAATTTGCACCTCTACTAATAAGGATCAAAAGATTAGAGCTGTGGATTATGCTACAGGAGTAGTTTGAGTGTTAAAGTCTACAGGAGGAGAGCATTTGATACTAAAACAGTCCTTTATCGGACTCTCTAATTACCAGTCTGAACAGACCTATTGAACCTCACATGTATCTTTATGTCTAGATATTCAAGGGAGAGCTGAATCACAAGACCGAATGCCTCAAGTGCAAAAAGAGGAAAGATTCCAGGAGCTCTTTTTGGTTTCTGCCACTTGCGGTGGAAGATTTGCACTGTCAAACCTACAGCGTGGTACTATGCTTTCCTTTAACAGGAATACGATTTTTGTGTTTTTCAAAAATACATAAAAGATACATGCAGGGTGACAAAATATACTATGTTTACAGGAGGAAGGATTAAAAGCATTCTTCAAGGGAGAAAAAGTCTGCGGTGACAACAAGATGTTCTGCAACCAGTGCAATAAAAAGCGAGATGCAGACTTTGTGAGTGTTGATTTAAATTAAGTTTTCCTTTTTATAGTCTTACATTAAAACTTGTACATCACTTCTCATAAGTCTACTGTAGATGACAATGTATATACAAAGATGATCTAAACCCAATGAATATATAACCCTGTAACATCTAATACTTTTCCATTTATTTCCACTGCGTCTATAAAGCTATGAACAGTGTTACAGTTAACCCTGATTTAGTCTTAAGTATGATGGGTGACTTTGCGACTGTCTTTAGTCGATGCGGTTGTTTTCATGATGTGTTCTAGGGATGTGAGATAACACACAATCCAGAGATTCTGACCCTACTGCTGAAGAGATTTAACTTTGACTACAAGCGCAGGTGTTACGTCAAGCTTTACTGCAACGTGGACGTCCCCCAAACTTTACACATAAAGGTGTGTTTCTATAGTATATACTTATTTTTGCACCAAATTGTTTGAACATTTTTAAATGTGGTGACTTTTTTTTCCCTCTCTTCAGAATTGCAAATACGACCTCTACGCTATAGTTAACCACTTTGGAAATCTAACTGGAGGCCATTATACTGCACATATCAAATCTTTTGAAACTCACGTGTGGTATGACTTCAATGACGACATTGTTAACAGGGTAAAGAGGCACATTTTTCTATAAGCAGTCCAGTTTCACAAATCCTCAGCCAGTTTAACAACATGAAGTTTAACATTCACTGTGATATTATTTTCTATTCTGCAGGTCAAACAACCTTTAAGGTCTTGTACAGCTTACCTCCTCATGTACAGGAAGGGTAAGTTTAAAATGTACAGCATCCACTTCTCGATTTGTTGGCTTTGGTCTTAAGGCTAAGATGATGAAACGTATAAGTCTCAACATTTCTGCTGGTTTTTGTTTGTTTTGTTTTTTTAAATATCGTTAACCTCCCTTTTTCTCTTCAAAGTGAGCAAAGATCATGAAAAAACTGATGAAGGCAACCAGGAAGCTCTCTGCCTACAGTCAGATGTTGAAGCTGAAGTAAGACATGATGAGGCAGAGAGAGGAGATGCTCTCGTTCCTCATCATCAAATGAAAGATGAAAGCTGCAACGGATGCGGAAAGATTAAACACTTAAATGACAATATATTGAAGAACTGCACTGATACGGTTTTGAAGAAACCTACCAACCTTTCTGGGGAACTGGAAAAACAGCCTAGCCAGAGAGCAACATGTGCGAGGACACATAAAGAGAGTTTTCTTTATACAGACACTGGAGCAGATGGAGACAGTCTGCAAAGAAAAAGGTCAGACTTTGTAAAACTAAAAAAAGATGGAGGACCAAAAAGTCATGAGCCAATCAGACAGCAGCTTGATTCAAACTCAGAGGAGCACATGTGGAATCTGAACATCAGAGGGACCCCCACAACACACCAGTTAGGCCGTATGTCAGAGCAAAAGCATTCATCCCCAAATAAAAGACCATCGAGGCAAACACAGAACAGTATTGTTGCAGAAACTGGAACAAGTATGACTGATAGTACAAGAAATAGCATCAAACCTGCAGAAACTACAGTTGTAAAAAACAAAAGGGTGGCAGTAGCAGAGGTCAAAAAAGAAGGATTTAGTGCTAAACAGAAAAGAGGCGTTGGTGTGTGTGCAAAAATGTGTGATTCTGATGTGAATTCATTTCATGTTTCCTCCAATGGCTACTCTTCTTCTTTAGTTCCATACTTGACAGGACACTTGCAAGGCCAGTTTAAAATGAATGAACCAACAGGGTATAACTATCTACCAAACCTATGCAGAAAACCAAACAGTTCAAAGAGAGACGAGGAGAGAATGCACCATGCTGTAACTGCAGAGAGCAGCTGCAAACCGGAGACCAAACTAACTGTGAAAAAGGTAGAACAAACTGCAAGTCCTAGAGAGAGAAAAAAGGATGCAAAAAGTAGGGATAACACAAAAAGAGAGCAATGGAAGTAATGAATATCAGACTGAGAAATACCTAAAGAAATGTTAAAAATGTGTCATCATGTATGTAGGTTACTTTGTTGGATATTAAACCACTTATCCAGTATTAATATGTCATCATCAGTGTAATTGTTCAGTGTTATTTTGGGATCACCTGAACTTATAGAGGACACTACAGCTCCTCCTGGGCCTCTGCAAATGTTCTGCATGAAAGGTCAGAGAGGTGTGCATATTTTTACTTTTCTATACCTACATGGGCAAAAGCTGACCAATTTAACCTTTGCTACATGACAATTTGTAAAATATCTATTTGATATTTGGAATTTTATTCAGCATGTGGGTAAATGTTAATATTTAGCTGGTTTTCCAAAATACTGTAAATGTATTCACATGCAGCTCTTATACATCAAATAAACCTAGTAAGTAATCAGACAGTAAAAGTAAGTAATTAAGTAAGTAAAGTGTATTTATACATCCTGCATTATTTAAAGGGAAACTTCATTAATTATTTATTTATCATTTCAAGTAAGTGTACAGTAAATAAACAGCATACTATATATCACAGTGCTTTGATGTAAAATCACAGTTAAATAGTCATTTTAGAGCAGAGTTTCTTTAATTTTTAAAGAATGAAAGTGGAAGTACTTTTGGTCTTTCTGCACATGCCAAGGGGGGAGTTCAAGATGATCGACCTGTAAAAGATCAATACAGGTATCCTCATACAGGTATCAAACTTCTAAACCTAGGACATCGGCAAAAAACTCAACTGAATTTTCAGCTTTGCTACATATTTTTCTACATGTAAATGTATTTTATTATATTGTATTGTATATTTTGAATATTATATTGCATGTAAATCATACATGTTACTATTTTCCTGTTGTTTAACCCTGTCCATACAATAATAGTATTCACATACATGCACTTGTTAGACATTAAATAGACATTCTGCATTAATGTAAAGAGACACTTTATTAAGTGATGAAGTTATTATGATGTACTATGAACAGTCAACACCTTCAGTGACAACATTACAAGCAATGCATTCTACAACATTATGAGAATATGCAGCAGATATTTTAATGCTCACTATGGAATGAACAAATAAGTCTACACTTTTGGCTTCAAGAAAATCTTAAAATAGAACATTAAAATCCAACAGAAACAGAACAGTGTGACAGAAGAAGGCAGTAAGCTACATCATGAGTAGTGAATGTGTGCAAACTCTTAGTTTCTGCGCCACACAGGTATGGAGGTTTGTCTGGGAGCCACACCATCACTGCAGGCGATGAAGTACGAGCTCGTCTTCAGGCACTCAGGAGTGAGTTTCAGGCACACGAAGCAGAACTCGACCTGACAGCGAGGACAGATTATGTTCTTACAGCCCGTTTTGTCATGCTCCGCTCTCTGACCACATGTAGGACAGGCCCGGATGGAGGGACATGAGTCGACACCCCTCACCTGAGGGAGGGCGGTGGTCTTGCAGTTCTTGAGAAGCTCGAGGTCGTGGTTGATGCAGCCGTCGTTGTCACAGCGGTCAGACCGGGGGCCTGGACCTTTCCACTGCCTCTGACACTGCCAGCAGAACTGGTAGGTCGTCTTCTGATCAGCTGTGCATATGGGGCACCGCGCACACAGGTTGGACAGATCCTTCCTCTCCACACTCGTTTTGCACTTTGGGCACTTATGTGGAAAACAGCACAGGGAAATATTGGACAGAAAAGTACACACAATATTTGAAAATCAGTGCACTTGATGTAGTTTGAAATATCAGAATAAAAAATATTCAGCATTCAAAACGACTAAAAAAATCAGTGGACCACTTACTGGCTGAATTTCACAGTATTGTGCAGCAGCAAGGCGAGCCATGGTCTCTTCAAAATGCTCCATTTCCTCTACAGACAAGTCTGCAAGTCTGCGCACCTCTTGGTACGACCACAGTTTATTACACTGTGTGGTCCCCTCCACCACTGCAGGGCATCTGAATTTGTAATTACCCTTAAAGCAACAAAGAGGAGAGGCAGTTTAGGTTACAGAAAACAGAGAGATTCACTGCTGGGTTTCTGCAAAACCTTTTTCTCAGTTCTGTGGAGAGAGAGAAAAAAATAAGGGAGGACAGGAATACCAACAATAAAAAAATGAAGCATTATGAGCAACACCGTAGGGCTCCAATACTGGTTTGCTTTGGGTTTTATATACTGTATATTGCATTATATATATAGGCCTACAAAGAAATTGTGTTTAAATGTCATGAGATACCTCCTCCAGCTGGCTGCGACACCATTGTGTGAGAGAGTCCGGAGTGACAGCGTGGCCGCAGGACATCTCTGCTCTGAGACAGTCTTCATCATCATCATCACACATGGGATCCAAGTCGTCCTTCCTCTTGACAATCTTCAGGGTACTATCTAGAGGGTTGTACTTCTTCTCCATTTGTTCCTGTCCCAGAATGCTAATTTTGATTATCCTATAGGTAGAAAAAAGTTTGGCACTATGATTTCAGACAAATGTGATAAATTTACACTGTATCCACAGACGTAATATCATGACTATCATTGAGCTTTTATCCGAGACATGGGTTTTCATATAAGAACCAGGTCAATGGGACCATAATTATAATTTAGATGGGACATTCTGAACCTTAACATTGACAAAAATATAGTGTAACATGTAATGTTTATATTAATGGATTTTGTAATAATATTTTTCTTTGTATTCAATTTGAGGCATAATCATTTTGGAACAAAAGTTTCCATAATTTGGGAACTTTGACAGATGTAAACATGTATGAAGGTGCCATTTAGTCAGTAGCTGCACATGGGCTACAACCTTATCCCTTTTTTAAGCTTATATTTGCTTACATTTAGGAAAATTGGCGACATTTAAAGTATGCCGAATTAGCTATTAGCAGTTCCTGTTTGTAATGTAGTCTACTCGTGAGTGACAGCCATCATTGGAATATTTTAAAATCGAAAATAAAATAAAATAGTTCTGGAGGTATATACGGATTTCAGTGTTATAGATTACTAGTTACTGTCATTTGAGCGTAATTAGTTATATTACAATATTACTGTCTCTGAATTGTAATGCTTTCCACCACTTTTGATTTTTTGAGTTACTTTCACCAAAATAACACCGGAAGTTTGTCTTGGCAGGTAGCTTGTGAATTTCACCACCGGATCAATAGTCTCCTCTTTATCCATACATCATAGATTATTCGTAATAGTTTGTAGCAAAATTAATATGAATATGCAAAGTAGACTAACTAAAGTTATAAACATAGAGAAGTAAAACGTACAATATGCCAGTAGGAGAAAATTAAAATATCCTAGGCTACTCAATTAAAAGTAGGTAGGCCTACATTAGTTGTATTGAAGTACGGTACTTTCCACGGCTGATAAAAAAGTTTCTATCTGTCAGCAGCTCGGACACACATAGGCTACTGTCACCTGTTGGGACACATGTTGTCCGTACTGTCTCTGGTTCTGGCTCTGACCACGGGAACAGTGACGGGACAGCTCGCTTCAACGCAGCGTAGGCCTATAACTCCTGAAAATATAATGTCCATCTCGCAAATGTATCTGTCTCTGCAGTCTCAACCATCGAATACAGCAACAGGAAATAATACTTACGGCTTTTTTTTCTGTGAAGAAATGTGTTGCGGTGTTGGTGAATTCTTAAAAGAATAAAATAAAACACCACTATGTTGTGTTAAAATGCGTTTTAACTCGCGTTACTGAGGTTGTAACGGGTAGGCCTATAATATTACAGAAATGTAATTAGTAATGTGTTATATTACTGCGTTACAACAAAACGGAATATATTTACTATAATAGCGTTACTTTTGTAACGCGTTACTCCCAACACTGACGGATTTACGGAGCATTAGGTTAGGATTTCTTAACAGATTTTATTCATTTATTGGCGATATACATCTAAGATATAGACATGCACAAGAAGTGTAATTTATGTGTAATAGCCTATAGGCTATGTGCATGACTGTATGTTCAGATTTGACTGAGTATAGCCTGTTATTAATAGGTTGAAAACCTTTAAACTAAAGGTAGGTTCCGAGAACTATCCTACTGTTGACAAGACAAACATTTCGGTAGAACATAATTCATCAGCGTGACTGAGCTGATATAAAGACACAAATCTGAGTCACTGAGCGGGCACTCAGGGAATTTCCAGCAGCTTATTAATGGTTACTAGGCTTGCAGAAAAAAACACGGTTCTAAAAACACCCGTTAAACGAGTTAACAATTTAATTTAGGCTACTTCTATTTACCTAAGTAAATGCTACTCAAAACACGTTTATTTTGCACACCTAGATTCTATTTCTACCCTATTAAAGAAATAATGAAGAGTTTGACAAATAGACACAATCAAATATCTAATTTTGATTTAGGAGAAGAAACCAATTAAACTGGCTCATATTAACCGTAGATTTATAAATGTATAGGAGGAAGTTATGTCTTACCTTGGAGTCACAGTTTGTCTCTAGATAATCTTTAGGACTTTAATTTTATTATTGTGCCCAACCGGAAACAACAACCACAGCTGAAATTAGGCAACTCTGGATGATGTTTTTGATCAAATTCAACACTCGGGGTCTGTATGTATAATTCAGCTGTGAGTGTCGGGCTTTATGTTTTCCTCTCTCTGTCTTCCTCTCTCTGTCTTCCTCCTTCAACCTCTCGCTGGTACCGAAAGTGAAAGAAGACTGCAGGAGTGTGTCGGATAATCCGCAGGGTGAGTAGCTATTCTCGTGTTTTACCCTCCCATATACTAAACAAAAAGTCACCGTGTGTAACTGGACCTGATGAGTTAGCTAGAGTGTAGGTGTGGCTACAACTTCATAGTGAGTTTATTTTTGACTTATCTTATTGTAGCTTACTTTTATCATTTTTTAAATGTCTTTTGGAGGCGCGGGGTAATGGGGGATTGAGAGGCTGCATGGGTTTCCATAACACCCAGACACAACAGCTGCGTTCACTGGCTACTTGTGTTTAATGAACTGAGCTCGACCTGCTGTTATGTTGTGATTTGTGTTTGTTGTGCTAATATATATTAGAGTTATTAAGTTTTAAGCAGTGGTGAAAGAAGTATTGAGATATTTACCTGAAGTGAAAGTAGCAATGCCACAGTTTAAAAATACTCCATGACAAGTAAAAGCATTTCTAATTTAAAGTAGATGTAAAAACTCAACTCAACTATAGTTATACAACACTTTACACAAAACACAGATGATCCAAAGTGCTATAGAGTTTAATTAAATAAAATGACCCCTCTACCATCATTATTAGCTACATTAGCTAACAAAACAGTATCAAAGTAAGTGTAAGTCCTGTCCTCTGGCTGTTTTTAACATTCAGTGTTCATCTTTTGTTGTTTATGATTGCATGTTCTACCTGTCTAGTTTATAAGCAGTGTGTGTTCACATAAAAATACCAAATTGACCAAATTGCAGCTTTAAAGTTTGTCCCTGCTTGCTGTCTCTTAACTTCTGCTGCACTATCTATCTGCTCCAACAGGCTGAATCCATACATCTGAAAAAAACCTTCAGACATCTAAAAATGTCAAAACTCTCATTGAAAAGACATCAGTATGAATCATGACCTAGTGGAAATGTTCAGAGAGAAACTAGACAGCTTCACTATCTCAGGTGAGTGACATGAAATGAGACTACTGAAGAATGCTGCTTCAAATGTTTCTGACTTTTATGATAATGTCGCAGTTACGTGTCCATTATGTCTTTAGATTACCATGGTCTGAACAGTCCAGGTCTGACATGCTATTTGAACAGCGTGCTTCAGGTGCTTTTCATGACCGAGGACTTCCGGGAGGCTGTGAAACGGTTGTTAACTTCATCTTTATTATGGTTGTCTTTATTGTTTTTGACAGGTCAGCTCAAATGAAAACGGACAAAATGGTTTCTTAAGCGCTTTTCAGTATATTAAAGGAATAGTTTGACATTTTGGAATGCTTTCTCGCTGAGTTACGTGAAGAGATCGATATCACTCTCATGTTTGTACGGTAAATATGAAGGCAGCAACTTCTTAGCTTAGCATAAAGACTGGAAGCAGAGGGAAACAATTTAGTGTAGCATATTTCCCAAGCACATGTCAAGCTATTCCTTTAAGACAGATTCATTTGAAAAAAAAAACTCTTAAGATAGGATAAGAAATGTGCTTTATTGGTTCCAAGTTTAGTAAAGTCAGATATTCTTCTCACTGTGCCACAGATGCTGCAGTAAAGCTTCAACAACCATTGACCCACAGCTGGGAAGACTTTTTGCTGATCTGCAGAGAAGTATGGCCAAAACATGTGACGTCATAAACAAACTGGGGATCATGAATGGTAAGTTTAGATTTGAGACATCACACTGCTGCTGTAGTTGTAGGTTGTGTGTTGATATCCTGCAGAGAGGTTGAATATATGTTACAATGACATGTTTGTCCTCACTCCTTCTTTCAGTATATGAGCAACGTGATGCTGCTGAGTATTTTGAGAGGATCCTCTGTCGGACCAGTCCGGAGGCAGCCAAGGTAGGGATAGTGTAGCATGGGATTTGTATATCTAATGATATATTCTATATAAAGTGTATCATTAGAACATTAATACTCTTCTATTAATGTTATAGGAGCATTTTACTCTTTTAGTTTGTTCAGTGCAGCTAATTGTTTTTTTAACAATTTCATATAGGGTTGCAACTAATTATTATTTTCATTATGGATTAATCTGCTCGTTATCTTAATGATCAATTCATTAATTGTAGGGCTGCACAATATATCGTATTTTTATCTTCATCGTGATATCAATTGGTGCGATAAACACGTCACGAAAGACTGCGACATATCGCGAAAGACACCAAGAGATTTTTTGCGTTAGTTGAAAGAGAATATCAGTAGATAACTGCACTTTAAAATGTAACTTTCATATTCAATTCAATGTTTTATTTTCAATAAGAGAATGTTGAACATGATTTCCATTAATTTGTTTTAAATTCAACAAGCAATTTGTTGTATTTTAGCAGAATACTAAAAGCAGCAGAACTGAGTAAACTTTATTAATATCTGTTTATTTATCGAAAATAATATTGTGATATTCAACAACGTTATTGCATATTTTCCTCATATCGTGCAGCCCTAATTAATTGTTTGGTTTGTACTGTAAGAAAAAAGTGAAAAATTGCGGAGTTCAGATACCTTATAATATAAAATAAAACATAATTTGTACACAAGTACAGTACTGGAGTAAATGTAGTTACATTCCACCTCTAATAAGGATCAAAAGATTAAAGATGTGGATTATGCTACAGGAGTGGTTTGAGGAGAGTATTTGATATTAAAAAAACAGTCCTTTATCAGACTCTCTAACTATCAGTCTGAACAGACATATGGAACCTCTGATGTATCTTTATGTCTAGATATTCAAGGGAGAGCTGAATCACAAGACTGAATGCCTCAAGTGCAAAGAGAGGAACGATTCCAGGAGCTCTTTTTGGTTTCTGCCACTTGTGGTGGAAGATTTGCACTGTCAAACCTACAGTGTGGTACTATGCTTTCCTTTAACAAGAATAAGATTTGTGTGTTTTTCAAAAATACATAAAAGATACATGCAGGGTGACGAAATATACTATGTTTACAGGAGGAAGGGTTAAAAGCATTCTTCAAGGGAGAAAAAGTCTGCAGTGACAACAAGATGTTCTGCAACCAGTGCAATAAAAAGCGAGATGCAGACTTTGTGAGTGTTGATTTAAATTAAGTTTTCCTTTTTATAGCCTTGCATTAAAACTTGTACATCGCTTCTCATAAGTCTACTGTAGATGACAATGTATATACAAAGATGATCTAAATCCCAATAAATATATAACCCTGTAACGTCAAATACTTTTCCATTCATTTCGACTGCACATGTAAAGCTATGAACAGTGTTACAGCTAACCCTGATTTAGTCTTAAGTATGATGGGTGACTTTGCGACTGTCTTTAGTCGATGCGGTTGTTTTCATGATGTGTTCTAGGGATGTGAGATAACACACCATCCAGAGATTCTGACCCTCCTGCTGAAGAGATTTAACTTTGACTACAAGCGCAGGTGTTACGTCAAGCTTCACTGCAACGTGGACGTCCCCCAAACTTTACACACAAAGGTGTGTTTCTACAGTATATACTTATTTTTGCACCAAATTGTTTGAACATTTTTAAATGTGGTGGCTTTGTTTTATTTCCCTCTCTTCAGAATTGCAAATACGACCTCTACGCTATAGTTAACCACTTTGGTAATTTAACTGGAGGCCATTATACTGCATATATCAAATCTTTTGAAACTCACGTGTGGTATGACTTCAATGACGACATTGTTAACAGGGTAAAGAGGCACATTTCTATAAGCAGTCCAGTTTCACAAATCCTCACGCAGTTTAACAACATGAAGTTTAACATTCACTGTGATATTATTTTCTATTCTGCAGGTCAAACAACCACGGTTTGGGGCTGGAGACAAGTCTTTAAGGTCTTATACAGCTTACCTCCTCATGTACAGGAAGGGTAAGTTTAAAATATACAGCATTCAATTCTCGATTTGTTGGCTTTGGTCTTAAGGCTAAGATGATGAAACGTGTAAGTCTCAACATTTCTGTTTTTTTCTTAAATTTTTTAAATATTGTTAACCTCCCTTTTCCTCTTCAAAGTGAGCAAAGATCCTGAAAAAACTGATGAAGGCAACCAGGAGGCTCTCTGCCTACATTCTGATGTTGAGGCTGAAGTAAGACATGATGAGGCAGAGAGAGGAGATGCTCTCGTTCCTCATCATCAAATGAAAGATGAAAGCTGCAACGGAGGCGGAAAGATTAAGCACTTAAATGACAATATATTGAAGAACTGCACTGATACGGTTTGGAAGAAACCTACCAACCTTTCTGGGGAACTGGAAAAACAGCCTAGCCAGAGAGCAACATGTGCGAGGACACATAAAGAGAGTTTTCTTTATACAGACACTGGAGCAGATGGAGACAGTCTGCAAAGAAAAAGGTCAGACTTTGCAAAGCTAAAAAAAGATGGAGGACCAAAAAGTCATGAGCCAATCAGACAGCAGCTTGATACAAACTCAAAGGAGCACATGTGGAATCTGAACACCAGAGGGACCCCCACAACACACCAGTTAGGCCGTATGTTAGAGCAAAAGCATTCATCCCCAAATAAAAGACCATCCAGGAAAACACAGAACAATATTGTTGCAGAAACTGGAACAAGTATGACTGATAGTACAAGAAATAGCATCAAATCTGCAGAAACTACAGTTGTAAAAAACAAAAGGGCACTGGCAGAGGTAAAATTAGAAGTATTAAGTGCTAAACAGAAAGGAGGCGTTGGTGTGTGCAAAAAAATGTGTGATTCTGATGTGAATTCATTTCATGTTTCCTCCAATGGCTACTCTTCTTCTTTAGTTCCATTATACTTGACAGGACACTTGCAAGGCCAGTTTAAAATTAAAGAACCAACAGGGTATAACTATCTACCAAACCTATGCAATTGTTCAAAGAGAGACGAGGAGAGAATGCACCATGCTGTAACTGCAGACAGAAGCTGCAAACCGGAGCCCAAACTAACTGTGAAAAAGTTAGGACAAACTCCAAGTCCTAGAGAGAGAAAAAAGGCTGTAAAGAGTAGGGACAACACAAAAAGAGAGCCATGGAAGTAATGAATATCACACTCAGAAATACCTAAAGAAAAGTTACAAATGTGTCATCATGTATGTAGGTTACTTAGTTGGATATTAAACCACTTATCTAGTATTAATATGTCATCATCAGTGTAATTGTTCAGTGTTATTTTGGGACCACCTGAACTCATAGAAGTCACTACAGCTCCTCCTGGGCCTCTGCAAATGTTCTGCATGAAAGGTCAGAGAGGTGTGCATATTTTCACTTTTCTATACCTACATGGGCAAAGACTGACCAATTTTAAGCTATGCTACATGACAGTTTGTAAAATATCTATTTGATATTTGGAATTTTATTCTGCATGTGGGTAAATGTTAATATTTAGCTGTTTTTCCAAAATACTGTAAATATATTCATACACATGCAGATGTTAGACATCAAATAGACATAGTAAGTGAGTATGTAAGTAAGTGAGTATGTAAGTAAGTAAGTAAAGTTTATTAATACATCCTGCATTATTTAAAGGGAAACTTAATTAATTATTTATCATTTCAAGTAAATTACTGGCTACTGAGTTACATTACATGTCGTAATTATACAACAGCATACTATACATCACAATGCTTTGATGTAAAGTCACAGTTCAATAGAGTCATTTTAGAGCAAAAGTTGACAAATGAAAGGTTGGTGTATGTTTCTTTAATTTTTAAAGGATGAAAGTGAAAGTACTTTTGGTCTTTGTGCACGGGCCAAGGGGGGAGTTCAAGTCTTTAGTTCAATACAGGTATCCTCATACAGGTATCAAACTTCTAAACCTAGGACATCAACTGAATTTTCAGCTACGCTACATATTTTTCTATATGTAAAATATTTATTTTATATTTTGAATATTATATTGCATGTAAATCATACATGTTACTATTTTGCTGTTGTTTAACCCTGTCCATACAATAAATGTATTTACATACATGTGCTTGTTAGACATTAAATAGACATTCTGCATTAATGTAAAGAGACACTTTATTAAGTGATGCAGTTATTAATGATGTACTATGAACAGTCAACACTTTTAGTGGCAACATTACAAGCAATGCATTATACAACATCAGAATATGCAGCAGATATTTTAATGCTCACTATGGAATGAACAAATAAGCCTATAAGTCTACACTTTTGGCTTCAGTTGCAAAGACAATCTTAAAATCCAAAAGAAACAGAACAGTGTGACAGAAGAAGGCAGTAAGCTACATCAAGAGTAGTGAATGTTTGCAAACTCTTAGTTTCTGTGCCACACAGGTATGGAGGTTTGTCTGGGAGCCACACCATCACTGCAGGCGATGAAGTAAGAGCTCGTCTTCAGGCACTCAGGAGTGAGTTTCAGGCACACGAAGCAGAACTCGACCTGACAGCGAGGACAGATTATGTTCTTACAGCCCGTTTTGTCATGCTCCACTCTCTGACCACATGTAGGACAGGCCCGGATGGAGGGACACGCGTCGACCCCCTCCACCTGAGGGAGGGCGGTGGTCTTGCAGTTCTTGAGGAGCTCGAGGTCGTGGTTGATGCAGCCGTCGTTGTCACAGCGGTCAGAGCGTGGAGCTGCACCTTTCCACTCCTTGAAACATTGCCAGCAGAACTGGTAGACTTTCCCCTTGCCTGCCGTGCAGACTGTGCACTGCACGCTGAGGTTACTCGGGTCTTCTCTTTCCACATAGGTTTTGCAACCAGGACACTGTTGAAAAGGGATGAGAAACATTAAATGAAATAGTTCAACAATGTTACAAACTATTCCTTTTAGTCCTTTAAGTTATGTTATCTACATGATTCTTGTGATGTAGTAGGCCTACATTCAAAAAATGTACTGAACTCATCTGTACTTTCTGTCTGTACTTTCTGGAAGGTGGAGATAACAGGGACTCTCACTGTTTTGAAGTCACAGTATTTTGTGGCAGCAAGGCGGGCGATGTTCTCTTCAAAGTACTGCATCTCTTCAGCTGTCAGCACTGCCAGCCTGCGCACCTCTTGGTAGGACCACTCTGCATCACACTTGTGCAGGGTGCCGTCCTTTAAAGCAGGGCACTTAAATTTGTGCTGGCCCTGAAATTATAAGGATAGCTTATGTTATATTGCCAGTTGAAGATACAGCCTGAGAGTAACACTTACACACTAAGAACATAACACTGTCTCCATCTCTTAATTGGCAAGAATGAAACAAAAAAGCTTTGACATGAAAATGATGTAGGCAGGAGAAGGTCAGTGTGCCATTGCTAATTTGAAGGTAAAATATGTCCAAAATAAAACATGGTAGTTGAATAAGTTGTCAAAATGGACTATATTTTAATTGGCGGTGGAAACCTAGTCCTACCTGATCCAGCAGGCTGCGACACCACCCAGTGATAGACTCTGGGGTCACAGCATGACCGCAGGACATCTCTGCTCGGAGATTCTTATCTCCCTCCTCTGGGGCTGAGGTGCACAACAACAAGAGCAGACATTTTTAACTCAGCATCAGTCACTGCACATCCGACATGGACATCTGTTAATGTGTAATTTAATGCATGCAATTCCTTAATATAGACTTAATTAGGGTAACCAATGCACGCACCTCAGTGCGCTAATTATAAAAAAAAACATGATTATTTTGTGCTTACGTAGTGGATCCAGATCATCTGGTCTGTTGACAAACTTCAGAGTCGTGTCTTTGGGGTCGTATCTTTTCTCCTCTGTAGTCATTTTGTTTTAGATCAGTTCCTCTATTCTCCCTCTGCACGATGAGCAGTGAACTGACTGCCGTGTCGCCTTTACTGACACCACCAATATTTTTTTATTTTAACTTTCGGTTTCCCCCAGCACTAACAAGAAGTTCCCCGTCTATATTTTTAGTTTAATATATTTTCTTTTACTTTTAAGCACAGTAATGCTGCAGACAGCCTTAATGTATGGCTTTATTTGTGAGAAATAGGCCTATATACCTTTATTTCTGTTATTGCATTGTTTTGAAGTTGCATATAAAACCCCAACAATTTTGCAATGATAGTTCTATATTAATACTAATAATGTGATTATGTTAATATAGATATTGTTTAGACATCAAATTGTGTCCAAGCAGCTATAGGCTACATTAAGACAACTATAAGGTGGAACAGCTGGTAAACAATTAAACAGTAGGCCTACTTTTTGGTCAGATGCCAAACACTGCTGGAATATCAGGTGAATTCCAGCTAGCATTTCAGCCCATTCACACTTTGGTTGTTGTTTTAGGCTAGGCTACTATGCTACATACATTATGATGCAGACTAGTGAACAATCGCTTCAGCTTTGGTGTCCAAAATGTGTAAGGGGTGAGTTTTTTAATTCATGGTCTCGAATGGATGCGGTCCTAATCTCCACAGCGCTGTGGACTATAATACCTATACAGCTATAAAGGGAATGATGGGTTGAAAAGGCATGTAAACAACCTACCAACACACCTGCATGTGTGTTCCAAAACACACCTGGCACAGAGTAAATAATAAAATAATAATAATAATAATAATAATAACAACATTAACTTAATAATAACTTTAAGACGAAAGTGAAAGTATCCTCAGTCCCCCTCTTACGTCAGATAATTGGCAGTAAACAACGCCCTGAAGTGGCAAACATCTCAGCGGCACAGCCGAAAGCAGCAGCAGTAGAAACCCGCACCCAAACAGCACAAACATGGGGAAAATCTACCAGGTCGTCGGTCCTCGGACTGAGGGGGGAGAAGATGATGATCGACCTGTGCAACACAGATGAGCAGTTTAAGAGCATGACCGTGCTGCAGCTGAAGGAGAAGATAGCAGAGAGGCTCCCCGAGAGCGCAGGTAAGACAGAGCCATTACTAAACTTGCAGCTGCCTGACATGCTTAAAAGCTAGCCAGTCACGTTATTTTTAACCGACAATTGGAGCTGACTATTAGAGCCTTTGGATTTTTGTTTTCGTGTTGTGTACCGGGTTGGTATTTGTCAGCTGAATAGTCCCCGTCTTATCCTTTTACGCCAACCTTTATCCTTTAAAGGAGATTTGATAGTTTGCAGTGGGGGAAGGTCCCAGATTGTTTGGAAAGGTAATAACAGATCTATTACATATCCTTAATTTAACAATTTTCTTAGGCTAAATTAAAGATTAAATAAGGATTGACGGTAAAATGTAGTCTAAAGTAGACTATTAAAAGTAAAACTTATCATTATTCATTACTGATGCTGCATAATTGATTGATCAAGCATAGTTTGAATCTCAAATGTTTTATGTCGGCCTAATGTAATATTTCTGTGTGTGTGTGTGTGTGTGTGTGTGTGTGTGTGTGTGTGTGTGTGTCTGTGTGTCTGTGTGTGTGTGTGTGTGTGTGTGTGTGTGTGTGTGTGTGTGTAGGAGAGGAGGCTCTGCGGCTGATCTTCACAGACAAGATGCTGGATGGAAACTCCGAGCTGCTGACTGGTTTTGGAATCCAGCACATGTCTGTCATCCAGATGGTGGTGAAGGTTCCTGGAGGGTTGACTGCTTGACAGAGACGACCATCTCCTCCTGCTGCTGTTTACACATTTTAAAGCTTTACTGTATATGCTGTTTTATGCAATACCCATTTGATATTCCCATGTTTTAAGCTGTTGCTGTTGTACAAATAAAGTTCTGCCTAATGCCTTGTATTTGCTTCATTATTTAGTGTGAATATATTACCTATACATTAAAGCCTACACTGGACTGAAGCCACACCATCAGGGCATCAAATACAGACAGAGAGCCTCATGTGATGAACAGGGTCCACCATGGTCCCTGTAAGGGCTCTATCAGTCTACAACTAAATAAGAAACAGTTTAAAGTGTAAAATCATTTCTTTAAACAGTCTAATCAGTTTAATTTTAAATCACTTTAAGTTGAATAATATAACATTAGCCACTGCTCCAAATCCAAATCTTTCCTTATGGATAAATTAATTACACATTAAAATACACCCTAGATGTAGTGTTCTTATAGGGGTTTAGTAATATGTAAATAGCTCTTAAGCTATGGATATGAAACTGAATACGGTATATGCTTACATCACATATAAATCATCCACAAAGAGGACATTTCTCACCCTATAAGATAAATTTGCATCTGCATATGCTGCATGTATGTCCTGTTAATACATGCAGAGAACAGAAAGCTATTTGCTTGCAATTTAAACCAGATCACTTGTCAATCATCTACAGAGCCATTTGCCTTTAAATTCTTAATCGGTCATTATATGGTCCGACACACCCTGAATGCAGCAACCCTGCAGTTTTGTGACAAGTGAAAGAGAAAGTAGAGAGGGTGTATGTATCTTACACTGTTCGTGTAGGTCGACAATAAACAGCGAGAAGAACTTCTGCAGGAATGTCTTGAAATTGAGATTCTTACAACTGAAGGTAGGCTCATATGTTGTCTGCATTTATTCGTTTCCAAAACAAGTGCGATTGATTTATTGTCAACAACTGATTGTCAACTAATTTGCAGCTGAAAGTGTAGAAGTTAGTGGACTGATACAATCGTCAAAAGATGAATTACTGGGAAAATGGTGTTAAATTAATCTACAAAATGATGCCCTCTCCAGGTAAGATATACGTGCTGTTAGGCTGGTTTGTCATCCACAGTAATGGTATGTAATTTACATGCATTATTAACAATCTCCTCCCAGCAGCCAATAGGTACCATGGCTTGTTGAACCAAGGAGCAACATGTTACATAAACAGTGTGCTGCAGGTGCTTTTCATGACCGAAGACTTCATAGAGGCTGTGGAAAGGTTTGTTACAAAGTCCAACTTCATGACATATAATAATGTATTTAAAATATATTTTGGTTACAATGCACTTTTGTATTTCTTATGTTCACTATGTCTTAACTTGTGTAGGCAAACCTGTGAAAATCCTGGCACTGAGTGTATCGATCCTCTTCTTAAATCCTTGTTTAATGACTTAAAAGACCATATGGCATACACCTATACAATCACAAAGAAGCTGGGCATCAACAACGGTAGGCTACAGTATGTGTTAACACAAAAAACAAAACTACTATTTTGAAAATTTGACCTATTATCTGAAAATAATATATGTATCCTGTGCACTAAAAGTAGTAACATACAGTCATGTAGGCCGTCTTCTAACTGTAAACAAACCGGGAGCTATATTTTCAGGCGGAAGAATCACTCATAGAGAATATATATTTAATAATTTTTAGTTATCTTCATAAAGGTGAGTTGACCTGTGTAAAGTCAATAAGATAATATTTAATAATTCTTTACTTTGTTGAAGAAATACACATTGATTTGTTGATTCCCCCCCCCCCACAGTGTATGAACAGCGTGATGCTGCCGAGTACTATGAGAAGATTTTAGGTCTGACCAGTCCTGATGCATCGAAGGTAAAGAAGACATCAATATCCAAGGGATTGGGTTTGTTAAAAAAAAAAAAAACTTGGTTACCAGTCTGTGTATTTCTGTCTGTGCTTTCAGATCTTTCACGGACTGTTGACACACAAGACCATATGTTCTGCATGTCATACTGAGACTGACACAGATGGGGCATTTTGGCATCTTTCTCTTGCATTGGTGGATTACAGAGAACACTATAGTGTAGTAAGAAACAGTTTTTCTGTTGCCAGGAGATATCTAGTAAACTAAATATATTTACACACTAGTACTTTGGTCAGAGATCTCATCAATTGAGTAAATACCATTATCAGGAATACTTGTGATATATCAAAAACTCCTCGAGAAGACATTTATGAACACTTTACTGTAGACGAAAATAACATGAGTGCTTTTTATCAGGTGAATGGCATTGAGGAGTATTTCAGAGCATCAGATTTCAGCGGAGAAAACCAGATGTACTGTGATGAGTGTGATGCCAAATCTGATGCAACTATTGTGAGTAATAAGAAAACACGTTGCTGATTTGTGTGCTCTGTAATTGTGTAGTGACAGTTTAAGGAGTTCACAATGTTATAAGGGCATTGTACCAACATGATAATACATGTGAGGACCTCTGTATGTTTCATTCAGAAATGTGTAATAAAGCATCATCCAGAGGTTTTGATGCTGCTGCTGAAGAGGTTTGAGTTTGACTACCGTTACATGACATACGTCAAAATCAACCGCACTGTGGATGTTCCCCACACCCTACAGATACCAGAGGTACAGTAGATTTTATTTGTCTTTCATGACACATTTTATTTTCATTCCTGATCACAATGTCTGTCATGTTTTCCTCTGGTGATCAGAATCAGGCATATGAACTTTATGCAGTCGTGGAGCATTTTGGAGATCTCAGAAGTGGACATTACGCTGCAACAATCAAGTCCAAGGAGGATGTTAGATGGTATAACTTCAGCGATGCTACGGTCACATTGGTAAGACTGATCACTTTAACTTCAGTGTTGTACATATTACAGTGCAAACAACTGATTCATCATGTCATTTGTTTTGGTTATTCTTTTCACCAACAGATGGATTACCAGCCATTCCAGCTGGATAGCTTTGAGAAGTAAGTTTAAGTCCTTCTTTTCATCCCTACCATACATAAAATTAAATTGAGTTTTCAGTTTGCATGAATATAACACATAGGCCTGTTTAAAATACAAAATTACATCATGCTGTTATCACAACTGCAGATTGTTTCTATTACCTATTCCCCAACCCAATCCCCTACCCCACCACCTTCACTGATAGGTGAGAAATCAATAAAATACATATACTATATGTGTATCTCACAGACCCAATATCTATGGATGTATCCACATAGACTCATACATGCATACAGATGTGCATGCATCAAAGCACCCTTCTATGTATTTACATTGTCTGTTGAAAATAACACCTTAAAATGATCATTATGCCTACATATGCATGCATGTCAGCATGCACAAAAGAAAGCACCTGTATGAAACACAAGATAAAACTTTTTCTGTATTTGAAAATGACTAAGGCTGCTTTCTTTTGTACATTTCTCTCACCAGATCCAGCAGCGCTTATCTTCTTTTTTACAGGAAAAAGAAAGGTAAGATGGCAAACATGTTCATTATTCATACTGATGTGCAGTGTTCAAGTTGTTTGGTACTTTGCCTGAATTTATTTTATTTCCATTTCCCAGTGCATCCTGCTGATACTTGTTCTCAGGACATCAGAGAGGTGCCTACTCCTGGAGGCTTCTTGCCATCTACCTGTGATATCTATGATCATGGTCAAGATGCTGCAGAGAGAGAGGAATATGAGAAGGCAGCAGAGGCGGGTAATAACACAGCAGTAGCTGTTTCTATCGACAGAAATGAAGAAACAGGAAATAAAGACTTAGTCAGTGTTCCAGAGAGGTCTAGAGAATTGGGGGTGTCATCTGACCTCTATATAGAGGATCAGGACTTTAATGCCAGGCCCAGTATACCATACAATCATCAGGAGTGTAATGAGGAAAGGAATGACTTGAGTTATCGTCCTCAAGGTACTCATGCAGAAAGACCAAGAGATGAGGAGAAAACAGTGATGGATGATGAGGACTTGAGAGGAAATGCAGAGGCTAAAGACCAGGCAGTAAAGAGAGAAACTCAACTTGAAGAGAGTGTTGCCAATCAGGAAAATGACAGTGGAAGACTAGATGATGTTAGACATAAGAGACCACATGTGTGTCTGGAGGGTGAGGACATACCCAACACGTCATGTAACCATCAAAAGTATCAACAGGAAGTCAGCAGTATGCGTGAGAGACGTGAGTATCCTCACCAAGTTTGTGTTGACATGAAGAGAGATGAGGAAAGAATGGTGATGGATGTAAATAGAGACAGGGATGGAAAGATGGAAGGTGAACACTCAGAAAGGAGAGAAATAGATTCAACAAAATACATCGACAAGGATGCAGAGCATCAGATCGATGAAGGATTAGATGATGTAAGGAAAGGAACATCAGAGACACTACAACACTCTGGTCAGGATGTAGAGGATCAGAACAATGATGTTAGACAGAACATATCAGAGTGTGTTACACGTACAACACAAAATGATGTTGGTGCAGCAAAACAGCAAGAAAAGAAAGGAGATAATGGACATTTCCAAAGAAGAGAGGTCTCTTCTCTTAGACGACCAGGATTGGTAGCAAGCAGCAGACAGGGGGACGCTCAACCAAAAGCTAGAACTGGATATAATGAAGGAGCAATTATAGGAAGATGTGGTTCAAAGCAATCAAAACCATATGATGTGAAGATAATTGAGGAAGAATTTCAGGATGGTGTACAAAGAAGCAGTGAGATTAAGAACATGAGAATAGAAACTTTAGCTGGGACCTCACAAGATGGCATGAAGAGTCTGGTAGAATATAATGACAGAAATGTCAAAAGAAAATCTGATACAAAAAAAGATGCAAAGGTCAATTTGTCAGAGGGTGTTCACAATTTAAAACTAAATGACTCACCTGAACTAAAGCAACCGACACGCAGAAACAAAGGACGGTCTGATGCAACAGATCAAGCTGGAATAAAACATGCAACGAAAGAAGGAGGTGAGAAGAAAAGAAAATGGCCGCTTCGCTTTTCACCTTACAAGGAAAGCACAAAGGAAAAAAAGAAACGCACAAAAACTACTGGGTGTATTCCTTTTTCTTGTAAAAGCCAGAAAAGTGGAGACCAGACTTCAGAGTCAGATTAAGACAAAATGCATACTTTGTCCAGTATAACATAAATTTGTATTTTACAAGACTGCTTGTTATTGTGGTGATCAACAAGTAACAAGACTTTTTAGTTGTTTTATTGATGCCTATTGATACTTAGCAATTGGCATTCAGGCAGTTTGGACAGTACTGTAATAATGTTGTTTTTGAGTTCAGTCTGTTTAAAAGATCTCCTTTGCTGGTTTTGGATCATGTAAAATGCATCACTTCCTGTTTGCCACAGGATTGTCTCTGTGGAAAGAGCAGCAAAACTAAAAGGTTTAATAATGAGAGAGGGGTTGTTTTAGATTAAAGTGCTAATTGCATCGGTCTGTAATAAAAAGTAACACAATGGAAATTGACAAGAAAAAACAAGATCATATTTATGTTAAGTTGATTTGAAATCACTTTACAGACTGCATGATCAGACATTTGTTTGTCCATTGTTGCCATTCTCACGTTGTACAAATTTACAACTTATACAGTTGAAGAAATGTATTGAAATATTACATTTATCCTTTATTTATTTTTGTTAAATTGTTCAGAAATATGTAAATAAATAAATAGGTTGCACTGAATGTATAATATCTAATATGATTTTAAATAAGATATTATGGGAGGAAATAAAATTTAAATGTAAATCTGTGTTTGACTTTATGTCTTATTGTGTTTTCTTATTCTACTGTTAAGTAGCCTATATTATTTTAGTATAATTAGGCCTACTGCACACTACACTTGTAAACTATTGCTGCAGTGCCCACTGACTAATGTCATGGATGGTTTAAATTTTATGTTTATCACTTTGAACCAAACAATTGTGGTAATTTGTTTTATTCGTAGGACTAAAAAAATAAAGAAATATGTAAAATAAAAAGAGTAAATAAAAAACATGCTTGGACTGTTTTGGTGGAAAGTCACAGGGTATGATTGCAGGGGAGATTACCTTACATTGTTCCATTGCTTGTTATAACGTAAAAGAGTCAGAGAAGTCAAGTTTCAGAAATCACAAAAGATGAATCCCAAAGATATCACCGCCACTTTCCAATCCTTTTATTCAAAGTTGGATGAATCCTCCTGCAATCCGGATCCGACACAGTGCCAAAAGTTCCTGAAAGAGCTAAGAGCCTCTTCTTGACCCAGAGGAGGCAGAACAACTGGGTCAACCTATAAAGTTAGAGGAACTTAAATCAGCGATAAAAACAGCCAAGAAAGGGAAAACACCGGGGTTGGACGGAATTCCATCAGAGCTTCTGCTACAATGCTTTGAAATACTAGGACCTACCATCTTACAAACTTTAACCTCGGCCATAGAGAGGGGCACCTTTCATCAAAAAACCAACACTGCACTAATTTTGGTCATACACAACAAGGGCAAAGATCCTACAGAGTGCTCAAACTACAGGCCCATCAGCCTCATTGGGACTGATATTAAGCTTTATTCCAAAGTCTTGGCACTACGCCTAGAACACTTTATTGATAAACTAGTCCACTCCAACCAATCAGGGTTTATACCAAAGCGTCACGCTGCAGACAATACACGCAGATTATTCTATGTAATAAAAGAAGCCAAAAACCTTCCAACAACGGCAGTGGTTTTATCACTGGACGCGGAAAAGGCTTTCGACTGCCTACAGTGGAACTATTTGTGGCAAGTAATGGAGAGGCTTGGTTTGGGAGCCAAATTCATTGACATGGTACGTACTCTATATGCAAATCCCACGGCCATAGTCTCAACCAATGGCCTGCCTTCGCAACCATTCCCCATCGCACGGGGCTCGTGACAGGGATGTCCGCTATCTCCCATGCTATTTGCGATCTCTATGGAACTGTTAGCCCAGGCCATAAGGCAAAACAAAATATGTAATGTCCAGATTAAATCCAATAACAACTCAATATCGCTATTTGCAGATGATGTTTTGCTGTACATCTCTGACCTTAAGTTCTTAAGATCTTTAACGAATTTGGCTCAATCTCCGGCTATAAAATCAACTGGAATAAATCTAATCTTCTTCTGTTGAACAACGGACAGGCGACATCAGCTATTAGTGATACAATACCAACCCAAAGCAAAATAGACCCCTCATCTACAGTTCCATGGAGAGAAATAGAGCAAAACCTCATTGGAAGTCTAAGATTGCAAGACCTTGCCTTTACAGGTGTGTGTCCAAAAAAGTGTATGCTAGCCTATGGCCCTATTATTACCAACACATTAACCAACTTTAAACAGGTCGAGGAGCAACTACGCTACACCAATAAGTGGCATTTGAACACCCCAATTTGGCACAACATACATTTAATGTCTGGTAACAAACCTTTTGTTTATAACCAGTGGAGTGACAGAGGTATTTACACTCTAGACCAGCAATTCAATGATGAAAGTATGTTAATGATGACTCTAAATTACACCTAATTGGGAGACAGAAGAAAATTTGGCTAGCTGGATCAACCGCGACCAAGAAAATGATAGCTCAGCGCTGGTTCCCCCCTACCCCCGCCACTCGCTTTGTATAAAACAGTGGTTGGCATATTTTCTAGACATAGTTATGCTTGAGCTATATACAGCAAGGATTAACACAGCCAAGTCATGAACTATAGACCTATGGAGAAGCGCAGCAGCACAAGTATCAGTCCTAATGACCTCAGCATCACAAGAAGTAGAGGAAAGCGACTAGGCAAGGTGTGATTCCTGATTCCTGTTTTTGTTTTTTTGTTTATTTGTTTGTTTTCTTTCCTCGAGACCACAGAGAGTGGGTGGGTGGGTGAGGGTTGTTGTTCTTGTTCAGTTGTGTTTGTCTGTTCTGTATGTTTAAAAATATATAAAAAAAACTATTTAAAAAATTATCTAAAAAAAAGAAATCACGAAAAACAAAATATTTCGGAAAAGAATAAACTTCAGAGAGGACAACAGCAGAGGGATCTCTTGGGCAGGCATGCAATAAATGTGTGTGCAGCACAGACAAAAATAATAGTAACTTTACAAGAAAGAAGTAAGATAAATATGCAATTAGTTGCATTGGATAATATGTCAATATTGTCTCATTTTATGAACAGGTGAAGGTTAGTTGTCTCAACAACATTGTTACTTTAGGGGGCACAGTCTTGTTTTGACCATGCCAATCTGTGAGACTGTTCAGGATTATTAGTCATACTTCCTCTCACTAATAACTTGTTATTCTTGTTTTACCTGACCTGAGATTGTATTATGCACACTTTGAAAGAACACTTAGTACCAAATATATCTCAAATATATCTTTGAGATATAAATCCTTCTTACTCAGACTCCTGTGAGTCAGAGAACATCTGAAAGGTTGATGCCCTGCCAAAAATGAATCAACACTTAAAGACTTTGTTATGTAACTGTCAACATGCACTGAGATTTGATTTTCACTTTCTGTCTGTTGCCCATTTACAGGAATTCATGTGACATCTGGAAAGAAAGGTTTGATTTTCCCTCTAGTTGCATCTCATTCATGTCCTGTTAAGCAGCTAGAGAAAAAAGAGAAGAAGATTTATTAAAAGCTTGCGATTTATTTTACAACCAGATCAGTACAGAGCAGTCCCTGGTACAGAGCCATTTGTGCAATTTAATTTCCTTGTCAGTCATCTTAGCCACCTCTTTATGGTTATATGTCCGACACACCCTGAATGCAGCTACCCTGCAGTTTTGTGACAAGTGAAAGAAAAAGTAGAGAGGGTTGTATCTTACAGGAACTAGAGACACTGTGTGTGTCGACAATAAACAGCGAGAAAAACTTCCGCAGGAATGTCTTGAAATTAAGATTCTTACAACTGAAGGTAGGCTCATATGTTGTCTGCATTTATTCGTTTCCAAAACAAGTGCGATTGATTTATTGTCAACAACTGATTGTCAACTCATTTGCAGCTGAAAGTGTAGAAGTGGACTGATACAATCGTCAAAAGATGAATTACTGGGAAAATGGTGTTAAGTTAATCTACAAAATGATGCCCTCTCCAGGTAAGATATACGTGCTGTTAGGCTGGTTTATAATCCACAGTAATGGTATGTAATGTACATGCATTATTAACAATCTCCTCACAGCAGCCAATAGGTACCATGGCTTGTTAAACCAAGGAGCAACAGATTACCTTAACAGTGTGCTGCAGGTGCTTTTCATGACCGAAGACTTTATAGAGGCTGTGGAAAGGTTTGTTACAAAGTCCAACTTCATGACATATAATAATATATATTTTGGTTACACTGCACTTTTGTATTTCTCATGTCCACTATGTCTTAACTTGTGTAGGCACACCTGTGAAAATCCTGGCACTGAGTGTATCGATCCTCATCTTACATCCTTGTTTAATGACTTAAAAGAACGTACGGCATACACCTATACAATCACACAGAAGATGGGCATCAACAACGGTAGGCTACAGTATGTGTTAACACAAAACAAACAAAAGCCTATTATCTGAAAATAATATATGTATCCTGTGCACTAAAAGTAGTAACATACAGTCATGTAGGCCTCACTCATAGAGAATATATATTTAATAATTTTTAGTTATCTTCATAAAGGTGAGTTGACCAAAAGTCAATAAGATAAGGGTACCCCTTACTTTGTTGAAGAAATACACATTGATTTCTGATTCCCCCCCCCCCACAGTGTATGAACAGCGTGATGCTGCTGAGTACTATGAGAAGATTTTAGGTCTGACCAGTCCTGACGCATCCAAGGTAAAGAAGACATTATCGATATCCAAGGGATTGGGTTTGTTAAAAAAAATTGGTTACCAGTCTGTGTATTTCTGTCTGTGCTTTCAGATCTTTCACGGACTGTTGACACACAAGACCATATGTTCTGCATGTCATACTGAGACTGACACAGATGGGGCATTTTGGCATCTTTCTCTTGCATTGGTGGATTACAGTGAACACTATAGTGTAGTAAGAAACCGTTTTTCTGTTGCCAGGAGATATCTAGTAAAGTAATTATATTTAAACACTAGTATTTTGGTCAGAGATCTCATCAGTTGAGTGAAACACCATTATCAGGAATACTTGTGATATATCAAAAACTCCTCGAGAAGACATTTATGGACACTTTACTGTAGACGAAAATAACATGAGTGCTTTTTATCAGGTGAATGGCATTGAGGAGTATTTCAGAGCAACAGATTTCAGCGGAGAAAACCAGATGTACTGTGACAAGTGTGATGCCAAATCTAACGCAACTATTGTGAGTAATAAGAAAACACGTTGCTGATTTGTGTGATCTGTAATTGTGTAGTGACAGTTTAAGGAGTTCACAATGTTATAAGGGCATTGTACCAACATGATAATACATGTGAGGACCTCTGTATGTTTCATTCAGAAATGTGTAATAAAGCATCATCCAGAGGTTTTGATGCTGCTGCTGAAGAGGTTTGAGTTTGACTACCGTTACATGACATACGTCAAAATCAACCGCACTGTGGATGTTCCCCACACCCTACAGATACCAGAGGTACAGTAGATTTTATTTTTCTTTCATGACACATTTTATTTTCATTCCTGATCACAATGTCTGTCATGTTTTCCTCTGGTGATCAGAATCAGGCATATGAACTTTATGCAGTCGTGCAGCATTTTGGAGATCTCAGAAGTGAACATTACGCTGCAACAATCAAGTCCCAGGAGGATGATAGATGGTATAACTTCAGCGATGCTACGGTCACATTGGTAAGACTGATCACTTTAACTTCAGTGTTGTACATATTACAGTGCAAACAACTGATTCATCATGTCATTTGTTTTGGTTATTCTTTTCACCAACAGATGGATTACCAGCCATTCCAGCTGGATGGCTTTGAGAAGTAAGTTTAAGTCCTTCTTTTCATCCCTACCATACATAAAATTTTTAAATTAAGTTTTCAGTTTGCATGAATATAACACATAGGCCTGTTTAAAATACAATATTACATCATGCTGTTATCACAACTGCAGATTGTTTCTATTACCTATTCCCCAACCCAATCCCCTACCCCACCACCTTCACTGATAGGTGAGAAATCAATAAAATACATATACTATATGTGTATCTCACAGACCCAATATCTATGGATGTATCCACATAGACTCATACATGCATACAGACGTGCATGCATCAAAGCACCCTTCTATGTATTTACATTGTCTGTTGAAAATAACACCTTAAAATAATCATTATACCTACATATGCATGCATGTCAGCATGCACAAAAGAAAGCACCTGTATGAAACACAAGATAAAACTTTTTCTGTATTTGAAAATGACTAAGGGTGCTTTCTTTTGTCTCACCAGATCCAGCAGCGCTTATCTTCTTTTTTACAGGAAAAAGAAAGGTAAGATGGCAAACATGTTCATTATTCATACTGATGTGCAGTGTTCAAATTGTTTGGTACTTTGCCTGAATTTATTTTATTCCCATTTCCCAGTGCATCCTGCTGATACTTGTTCTCAGGACATCAGAGAGGTGCCTACTCCTGGAGGCTTCTTGCCATCTACCTGTGATATCTATGATCATGGTCAAGATGCTGCAGAGAGAGAGGAATATGAGAAGGCAGCAGAGGCGGGTAATAACACAGCAGTAGCTGTTTCCATCGACATAAATGAAGAAACAGGAAATAAAGACTTAGTCAGTGTTCCAGAGAGGTCTAGAGAATTGGGGGTGTCATCTGACCTCTATATAGAGGATCAGGACTTTAATGCCAGGCCCAGTATACCATACAATCATCAGGAGTGTAATGAGGAAAGGAATGACTTGAGTTATCGTCCTCAAGGTGCTCATGCAGAAAGACCAAGAGATGAGGAGAAAACAGTGATGGATGATGAGGACTTGAGAGGAAATGCAGAGGCTAAAGACCAGGCAGTAAAGAGAGAAACTCAACTTGAAGAGAGTGTTGCCCATCAGGAAAATGACAGTGGAAGACTAGATGATGTTAGACATAAGAAACCACATGCGTGTCTGGAGGGTGACGACATACCCAACACGTCAGGTAACCATCAAAAGTATCAACAGGAAGTCAGCAGTATGCATGAGAGACGTGAGTATCCTCACCAAGTTTGTGTTGATATGCAGAGAGATGAGGAAAGAATGGTGATGGATGTAAATAGAGACAGGGATGGAAAGATGGAAAGATGGAAGGTGAACAGTCAGAAAGGAGAGAAATAGATTCAACAAAATACATTGACAAGGATGCAGAGCATCAGGTCAATGAAGGATTAGGTGATGTAAGACAGAACAGGTATGAAGATCAGGAGGGTACACAGAAAGTTGGTCAGGATTATAACCTCAAACCTGTTAGTTTGGACAAACAGGGAGATAACGACAAGTTGGAAATAGATGTTAGGGTTGACAAGGAAAGACAAACTGGAGCAGATGAAACTGGGATGGCATCAGGACATTTCCAAAGAAGAGAGGTCTCTTCTCTTAGACGACCAGGATTGGTAGCAAGCAGCAGACAGGGGGACGCTCAACCAAAAGCTAGAACTGGATATAATGAAGGAGCAATTATAGGAAGATGTGGTTCAAAGCAATCAAAAACATATGATGTGACGATAATTGAGGAAGAATTTAAGGATGGTGTACAAAGAAGCTGTGAGATTAAGAACATGAGAATAGAAACTTTAGCTGGGACCTCACAAGATGGCATGAAGAGTCGGGTAGAATATAATGACAGAAATGTCAAAAGAAAATCTGATACAAAAAAAGATGCAAATGTCACTTTGTCAGAGAGTGTTTAAAAACACGATTTAAAACTACATGACTCACCTGAACTAAAGCAACCGACACGCAGAAACAAAGGACGGTCTGATGCAGCAGTTCAAGCTGGAATAAAACATGCAACGAAAGAAAGAGGTGAGAAGAAAAGAAAATGGCCGCTTCGCTTTTCACCTTACAAGGAAAGCACAAAGGAAAAAAAGAAACGCACAAAAACTACTGGGTGTATTCCTTTTTCTTGTAAAAGCCAGAAAAGTGGAGACCAGACTTCAGAGTCATATTCAGACAAAATGCATACTTTGTCCAGGATAACACAAGTTGTTATTTTACCAGACTGCTTGTTATTATGGTGATCAACAAGTAACACATTTTTTATTGATGCTTATTGATAGGCCTACTTTTTGGCATTCAGGCAGTATGGACAGTACTGTAATAATGTTGTTTATGAGTTCAGTGTGGCTCAGTCTGTTTAAAAGATCTCCTTTGCTGGTTTTGGATCATGTAAAATGCATCACTTCCTGTTTTCCACAGGATTGTCTCTGTGGAAAGAGCAGCTAAACTAAAAGGTTTAATAATGAGAAAGGGGGTTGTTTTAGATTAAAGTGCTAATTGCATCGGTCTGTAATAAAAAGTAACACAATGGAAATTGACAAGGAAAAACAAGATTATATTTATGTTAAGTTGATTTGAAATCACTTTACAGACTGAATGATCTGACATTTGTCTATTGTTGCTCTTCTCACGTTGTACAAATTTACAACTTATACAGTTGAAGAAATGTATTGACCTATTACATTTATTCTTTATTTCTTTTTGTTAATTTTTTCAGAAATATGTAAATAGATGCACTAAATGTCTAATATTGAATATGATTTTAGACAAGATATTATGGTAGGAAATAAAATTCAAATGTAAATCTTTGTTTGACTTTATGTCTAACTGTGTTCTTATTCTACTGTTAAGTAGCCTATATTATTTTAGTCTAACTGGATCTATTGCACACTACACTTGTAAACTATAGCTGCAGTGCCCACTGACTAATGTCATGGACGGTTTAAATTTTATGTGTATCACTTTGAACCAAACAATTGTGGTCATTTGTTTTATTCGTAGGACAAATAAAAAAGAAGAAATATATGTAAAATAAAAAAGAGTAAATGAAAAACATGCTTCTCCACCTTTATTTGGCGGGACAGCTAGATAAAAAAGGGGGAAGACATGCAGGAAATCACCACAGGTCGGATTCAAACCCTAGACCTCTGTGTTGAGGTATAAACCTCCAAGTATATGTGCACCTGTTCTACCCACTGAGCTAACCATGCCACAACACACTGTATTTGTGGAATGTTACATGGTAGCCTATGATTGCAGGGGAGATTACCTTAAATTGTTCCATTGCTAACATAAAAGTGTCAGAGAAGTCAAGTTTAAGAAATCACAAAAGACACAATATTTTGGAAAAAAATGAATAAACTTCAGAGAGGACAACAGCTGAGGGATCTGGAACTGTCACTTTGCTAGTTTGAAAGCCATGATGTCTCTCTCTCATGGGTGGGCCAAATTGTCTAGGCGGGCAAAGCAGAGAAAGGGGAGGTAACGTTGCTCCTTATGACCTGATAGGTTCCCCCAGCCATAGGCAGGCTGGGGGAACGCATATTAATGTTAAAAAACCTCATAAAGTGAAATTTTCATGCCATGGGCCCTTTAAGAGGACTGTCTGCAGGGAATGTGTCTGACCAATAGTCAGACACATTCCACACCACAGTGGGTGTGGACCGCCTGGACCGCCTAATATGTCAATATTGTCTCATTTTATGAACAGGTGAATGTTAGTTGTCTCAACAACATTGTTGCTTTAGGGGGCGCAGTCTTTTTTTGACCATGCCAATCTGTGAGACTGTTCAGGATTATTATTCATACTTCATCACACTAATAACTTGTTATTCTTGTGTTATTCTATTATGTAACTTACTTTTTTTAAATTTGCAATTCTGTATTATTAGTTTTAAATAATAAATAAAAGACAATAGAAACTAAAATTGTTGAAGTTTAAACTTTAGCTGTGGAGACAATTAAAACCCTCTTATACACTTCAGTCCATTCATTTGTCCATCAATTGACCTTGAATATGCATCTTAATAAAAAATGCAGGCCATGTAAGATACACATTAAGGTGTAGTTACCAGTATGTGTTATTTTGTAAATTTTAAAAATACTTTAATTATAAGTAAAGTGAAAATTGTAAGGTTTAACATTTTAATGTATTTTTATCCATTAAAATTAACTAATTTGAACTGAAAACAAAAGCTAGTTAGCCCCAAATGGGCTCATGTGGACTTACTGTTCTCTGTTCATTTCTAGTGTTCTGTTGTTGTTTTATAGTTCGAAGATTTCTGGGATCAAATCGCACCTGGAATATATTGTGTTTTCTTTCTGTTAACCCTCAGAAAGAAGGAATAATAAAAATATAAGAATGAATTAATCAGTCCGATATGGAGACAAGTTATCACAGTGACAAGCGTGATGAATTGATTCATTGATTGATTGTGATTGTGACAGATAGATAGTTTTCTATATTTCAGCATCATTTCTTACTCATACCTCAAACTTGTTCTCAAGTACTTGACCCGAGTGACACAAGGCGAAGCTTGTAACGAACAGCCAAGAAGATAGACTCTTCACGCTTTCCGTAGCATGTCTTTCCCCCAGCATGGCTGCCATCAGGAGCGGGGTGACTCCGGGTTGCCTAGCAAGATGTTTCCTGAGACAGACTGGAAAACTGAGCCGAGACAGCCATCCCCTTCAAGACATTTTGAACCATGTAAGTCTTCTTTACAGTTAACATCTGGTACTTTATCCCTGCTTCTGAAACATGGACACGAATAGCGACTCTCAACGGCTAACTCGCTAGCCAGCTAGCATCATCGCTGTGACTTTGACAGTGGCAGCCTCTCAAGTGACGACAGCTCCGATATTGAATAACGTTAAAGCTGTTAAATCACCAGGTTTATTAACAAGAACAACATGGACAGTAGCTCGAATCACGGAAATACGAGCTTAAGACCACCAGGAGCTTACACATGATTGAAATGTAGCTACCTAACTGTGTTAATCCACAGGCTAACAGGGCTGTGTTAGCAACTGCTAGCTTTGTCAACAACTACTAACGTTACATTTATCCTGAAGTAAAGATAATGGTGCTGTTGCTCTGCTGTCAGCTTCTCTGTATAACATTAAACCTACAGTAGCTAACCTGTTGTTTAGGCCAAACCCAGCTGCTGTGTCCTGTAGGAATCATCTAAATTCTACCAGAGGTCACTGTAACTTAAACCTGCTGCACACCTGTTTTTGATGTTTTTGCTAGGTCATTAAGTGCATTTAAATGTTAGATTTCTCCAGCATTGATAATTCCATTAATTTCTAAATGTTCACATCCTTCATTATGTAAGTTCCTGTGAAGGCAACACTAGCATACTTGTCAACCAATGTAATATTGTGTAATAACATTTAAAAGAGTCACATCTGCCTCAATTAGTTTGAGAAAAGATTATCTGACAAACCTAAAAGCTTAATTTAAAGATACAGTATTGAAATTAATGCACCATTTCTTGCTCAGTGTGCCAATAGAAGAAAGTCCTGTTATTTGAGAAACTGTAACCAAATAATGTAGCCTTTTTGCTTAATAAATGACAAATAGGCCTATTTGATTATTAATTTCCTGTCACATAATAGCTTAATTATCTGACTTTTTTTTTTTTTTCTGGTATGTTTTTGTTCTAATCAGGTTCACTTTAGAAAAGCAGCAGCAAAATTTGTAATCCCTAAAGTATCAGTGTTGCTGAACTCATTCTGTATCACTGCTAAGCGATGCTATGTGACACAGCAGTATTTCCCCTTTATGTCATCAGGTTGTAGTTTATTATGTAAAGTGTGTATCTGACTCTGTCCCTCTGGTTCACAAACAGCGGGTGCTCCAGAAGTCCCATCTGCACACATTGTTTGAGTGTCGCAGTCCTGCTACTAGGACTCTGCTGGGCCGCAGACAGCATGGGAAGTTCCTCTGGGTGAACGCCGTGGCAGTCAGGCACAACAGCTCACAGGTGAGTTAGCATACAGGTGATCAGTCTAATAGCAAAGTTGCAGTGAACAGCACCTCTATAAAATCAAACTCAAGTCATCCTCATACAGAGCTCAAAAGGGAAGAGTTTTTTTTTTTTAACCATACGAGTTAAAGATATATTCAGTTATATAATTTAATAGTTTAGCTTGTGGATTTCTTAAATGACCAGTGCCCTTTTCTGTGTTTCTATATTGTAAGTATTGACATCTATCAAAGTAAATTGATTCACGCTGTGGCCAGAATGTGAGATTTTATGCACTGAATCTTTGATAAAATATCAAAGTGAACAGCTGTTTGAATACATTGTTACACCCATAACTTGTTGTTATATTGGCAGATCCCTGATGATGGAAGCATGGCACCTCCAGTGTTGGAAGCTTCTGGCGGCCTTCCAGTCCTGGAGTCCTCCCCCGTCTATCTGCCCGCTGACTCTACCCCCATCATCTCACAACCCATCACTGAGCAGGTGGAGACTACATCGGAAGTTACATCATCTATCTTAGGCACTTAGTTACCTTCTAACTTAAATATGTGATTCCATTTTTATTGATATTTTCAGATACCAGTTGAAACAGTTTCCATGGCAGCACCATTAGTGGACATCTCTCCTTCTTCTCCAGTCTTGGATTCCTCCCCTGAGCTGTTGTCAGCAGACCCAGTTTCTGTTTTGTCACAGCCAGTCATCGAACAGTTGGCTGATGCTGCACCGACTGCAGTGGAGGTCCTGCAGGCTGCGGCTACAGAAACCAGTTTAGCAGAGCTGGGATTGGCTGGCCACACCCCAGTGGGGCTGATCCAGAACTTGTTAGAGTTCATGCACGTGGATCTTGGTATGCCCTGGTGGGGAGCCATTGTTGTAGGTAAGCAACACTTAACTATAAATCAATATGTCAACATTCAGGCATCCCTCAGTATCTGAGATTGATGTTTTCCTTGAGCGATTCAAAAAATGTCCTGTATTTCCTTTGTCCTTTCTTATCCCCTTCTTGTTTCTATGAATCCCTCACTCTCGTTTAGGAACCGTGTTGGCTCGTTTGGCTGTGTTTCCTGTCATAGTGAAGGGCCAGAGGGAGGCAGCCAAGCTGAACAATGTTCTGCCCGAGATGACCAAACTCACTGCCAGGATGAATGAAGCCAAGCAGAGTGGAAACAAATTTGAATGTAAAATGTTACTCTTCACTCATTGCAATTGTCTTTTTTTAGTCATAATTTAGATATTTATGTGTGTGTGCTTGTTAAAAATAATCCAGCCTCGTCAATTTGTCATGAGCTTTTGTCTGCATGTTATAGTTGCCAAAGCCTACTCTGACCTGAACTTGTTCCAGAAGAAGCATGATGTAAATCCTCTCCGCGGCTTCCTAGTTCCTTTGGTGCAGGTCAGTTTATCTCTTTATACTGGTTTCCCCATTATATTGTACTGTGCTTTTACAATTTACTCTGTGTTTTTGGCTTAAATCAAGCATCAATCTCAACTTTCCAATAAGATAAAAAGGAAATCTGTATCTAATTTATCAAAGCAGGATTCATTTTCATGTCCGTGTTTCTATACATTTGATTTTGTTGAGACAAAATTGAATGAAATAAATACGTTTTTGTTATGCATGTGTGTGTTAGAAAATGAAAAACATCAGGAGGTGATGAAAGAAATTTCATTTCACCTCTGTATGCCTTTGTAGTTCTTCTGTGGAATACGGTTTAACTCGGAAGCATTTCCTCCATTTCCATGTTTTTCTTGTATTTTTATATTTAGCTGAACAATTTTGACTGTAAAGTCTATAAACAGCACAAACTGCATTCAGTCCCTCCAGGAATTTGCGATGTCGCGATTGCAACAATTCACTCAAATTCAACCAATCACCGTGAATTCAGTGCGACTCGTAATTTTGATCAATCACCGCAACTTTACTGGAAATTTGACCAATAACCGGAGTTTCCTGCGACTTCAACCAATCACAACAGTCCCACGTGCCAGACTTTGTGTCAGTATGTGACGCTGAGAGCCACTGACTAAGCAAGAGTGAGAATGGGTTGACGTAACACGTGTACGCCAAATTAATTTCCTTATTTCTGATATGAAGATGAGACGTGTGTGACTCGAACATCTCACATTTACAAACAAAACGTACAGCAAAAGACCGTGCATAACATTTCAGACCATTCTGCCAACGTGTATACATACAAAAATGCAGTTTTTACTCTAAAGTTGCTGAAAGCTGCTGCTGTTTCCTGTCGGCTCTCTGCAGCGGGCGGGGCAGCTGCTCAGTTCCCGCCGTGACTGACGTGCGCGCACACACACAGAAACACACACAGTGGATGCAGGAAAAACCGGAGATGAGACGTACACCATGACCTAAATTGAGGACAGCTACGCTCATTATTGTAACTGCAATGATAAGTTAAAGTCCAATAAGTCCTTTATCAAACCGTATGAATGTGTGTCCCAGCCCAGGCCAGGCCAGGAGAGGAAATTAACTAAAAATGTAAGATCAACAAGCCACTGACACATGTTCAGATTTGATTAATTCAATAAACTATTATTGTTTTGTCTTAAATCGACCATCCAAATTGCCGCAAATTCAGGCATTTTGTTCTGCAACAATCTCAAAAAAAGGCAGCAAAATCCTGGAGGCACCGTGCATTATTCCCTTTTGAGGAGTACTTAATACCAGTTTAAAACTTACATAAAAAAAAAACTATTGTAGAATTATGTTTTTTCAAGTCATTTATCTGTCTGTTTCCGCAGGCACCAGTCTTCGTTTCTTTCTTCATCGCGCTGAGGAAGATGGCCTACCTGCCGGTGCCCAGCTTGCAGACAGGAGGCCTGCTCTGGTTTACCGACCTCACGGCAGCAGATCCTTTTTATATCCTGCCTTTTGCCGTCACTGGAACCATGTTCTTCATCCTGGAGGTCAGCCAGCTTTTACCCAACTAGTCAGAAAGAAAGAAAGGTCATAAAAACTTAATGATACCAACTGTGTTAATCTGTATTTTTTTCATTGCTCTTTCGATGCCCAGCCAGAATAAAAGAACAGCACAGTTATAAGAATAACAGGATTACCTTTGGACTGACAGTTTGTTATAGGTGGTGTTATGATCTTGGTATAAACTGTTTTATGTACTCACGCTGACCACATTGTTTCATTGTCTCTTTTAGTTGGGTGCAGAGTCTGGTATCGACAACCCCAACCTGCGAGCCATGAAGACAGTGTTCAGGATCATGCCCTTTGTCATCCTCCCCCTCACTATCAACTTCCCGACGGTCAGTCTGTCATTCACCCACATCAGTTTTTGTTGTATTGGTTTAAACTCACATCACATCACAAAAATGTACTAAAGTACTGACTTTCAGAGCCTTAAACGGTCAGGCCCCACAGTACATCCTGGACCTTTTTGAAGCCGTATTCCTCTGGCCGGAAATTCGGTCCGCTGGCCAGAACCTGCTTGTAGTCCCTAAGACTCGTTATAAGACCCGAGGGGACCTGTCTTTTCAGTCTGTTGCTCCCAGACTGTGGAACGCCCTGCCCCTGTCTATGCGTCTGGCAGACTGTTGTCTCTTTTAAAAATGATCTGAAAACATGTTTATTTAGGAAAGCTTTTGGTTGATGGGTTTTCACTAGTGTCACTTTAATTTTACATATGTATATACATTTTTATATTGTTTGTTTTACCTATTCTTTTGTACAGCACTTTGTGATTTTATCTGTGAAAAGTGCTTTATAAATAAATTTGACTTACTTACTTACTAAATACCAGGAAATATTTTTTACATTCAGTATCTGAAATCCTTTTCTTCTGAAACAAACCTCAGGCGGTGTTTACCTACTGGCTGACTTCTAACTGCTTCTCCTTGGGTCAAGTCGCCCTGCTCAGACACCCCTTGGTCAGAGACAAGTTGAGGATCCCGGAGAGAATCAAACATCCGGCCTCCGCCCTGCCCCAAAGTGACGGCTTAATCGATAGCATGAAGAAGGGTTGGTGTCTAAACATGCAGTACATACAATAGATTTGGTCTTAAGGGCATTTGATTAATTGTTTTTTAGTAGTAATGTTAAACTATTGACATTTGATCATGATACTGCAGCACTGATTATTTCTATTTCTGTCTGTGGTATAACTGTGGTTTGGTCTTCAGGCTGGAAAAACGCTCAGCTGGCCCAGCAGCTGGAAGAAAGGGAAAGAAGGATCAAAAATCATCTGGACCTCGCTGCTAAAGGTCAGTCCCCCATTAGTCAATATCTGCCCAGAAGAGATTCTCATGGCCTATACATTAAGCTGCCAAAACTTGACTTCCTTTTCAGCTTCACATACAGACTTTTAATTCCCTGTTTGCTGGCTGGAGTTGTCTCTAAAATGAGAATAAAGGATGAAAAAAGTTGGACAGGTGGAAAAATATATTGGAATGTGGCATTATAAATGTTATGGTTGGCTTAAATATATGATATTATCTGTATTGTATGTATTTAAAAGTGCATAATAAGTCCATCATTACAAAGATTTTAAAATAAAGTAGTGTTTTATTTATACTGAGTTACTGGAATTTCAAAAAGACCTTTTGGATTAGTTGCTCTAATAGATTAATGCACTGCTCATGTAAAGGGACATTATTGACTAAAGTTTTAAACAGTTGTGTGATGTATTGTATACTTTGTGATATATTGATGCAGAAATAGAGGATCTGCTCCCCCTTGTGGCCAAAGCCAATCATTCGAATAATAAGACTTGAAAAATAGTAATGTAAAAATCAGGGTTTTAATTGGGAGACTGATAGCCAGCAAAGAGTGTGGAAAAAATAACAATCCATTACCTGAAACATACATAATAGTGGCGTGCTGGATATTCAGTTTGTACTTATAGGTTAGGTGTGAACACTGATTGCAGCTCAGGAAAAAGTTACACGTTTTAAAATCAGCTCCAGATTGTACTGCTGTGGAGTCCACAAGGCCTTAAAACTGTGATAAAAGACTCTGATATGAGTATTTGAAGCTTTGCATGTATTATTAAGGCTGAAATTTGGAAGTCTTTCCACATTGAATTTTTCACAGCATCTGCAGTCAGTAAGTCCTTCACTAGTGTTGTTTTAGTCTTAATTTTGTTTTTGTTTTTAATCTGACTAGAACTGATAATAGTTACTCAATAAGTATTTTGACAGATGAATTATTACAGCATTTTTTTCTCAAGTCAATATACCAAAAGTCCACACTGGTTCCTGCTCCCAAATGTAAACTTATCTGTTTCTCTTTATCTTTTATGATAGTAAACTTAATAATTTTGGACTGTTGGTCAGACAAAATAAGACATTTGAAAACATCACTATTTACTGATATTTTGTAAACTACACGATTAATTATCTGAGAGAATAACTGGTAGATGAATTGATAAGAAGTAAACACTAGTTGCAGTCCCACGTCAAACATGTTTTGTGTACCATTTTTTTGTATGTTTATCAGGAGAAAAAGCTGTTGGCATGATTGTCTCTTTGCTGTCGAGGCTACAACACTGTGTGTGCACTAAAACTGGGAATGTGTTCATATGTCTTCTCTTCATTTCCCACGGCAGGTCCACTGAGGCAGACTTTTACCCACAATCCTCTCCAGCAGACCCCGCCCATGGCTGCAGCATCGGCTAAAGACAAGCCAGCTGGTGATAAGGCGAGGCCATGGAAGGACACTATTGGATGATCAGACTGAAAGCTTGACAGTACCATTATTTACTGTATGTACATATTTATGAATGGAAGAAAGGACCGAGTGGAAAAGGTTTGTCATTATGTATTATTCTAAATAAAATGTAAAATCTGCCTCAAAACAACCACTTTGGTGTGTCTAATGTTGTGATTCTTGAGTACACACTAGATTAATCCTCTACTCCAAAAACATCCTTGGAGCAGAAAGAAAGAAGCAAGTAGATTTATGTTGTCAACAAGTAATTTTATTATAAATATGTACAGTTTTAGCAGCTCAACTGTCTCAAACTCTTACATTAAACAGCCTGTGATTCAGTCAGAGGCTGCAGATAAAATTTGTTTATTTGTGTAAAGATAGCCCTTCACTAGACCTCGGGCTGACTTGTATATATAAAACTTTACTTCCACATTCATGAATGTGGTAACATATTTTCATCTCTTTTACTGCTTGATTTTCTTTGTGCAAACAATAGCAAGGCTGTTTCTATAGTCAACAATGCTTTTAGTTCCAAAGATGGTCTCCTGTTAAACAATTTAATCATAATAATAATTTGCCACATTCCGGTAAAATCAAAAAGGTATTGCATGTATGTCAATTCACCAAAAAAAACTTGTCTTGAAATATGAATTCAATAATTTTCTACTAATGTGTACAGTTCTGAAATAGAAAGAGGTGATGATTTCTTCAGGAGTGCATTAAAATGTTCTCTCTGAAGTCTCAGTCAGCTAGAGTGAAATCTTGCCAACTAGCACCATGCCGTGCCATTATTAATACATTCATCAATGAGAACGCCGGGTGATGATTGACAGGTCAGAGAGCTGGGTCCAGCTCAAGCCCCAATACTTCGTCCCACCAAGGCCTTGTGGCAGCAGCGGCTGGCCAAGATGAGTTCAGGTTCTACATTTGTGCGTGGTCAGTCTCCGGCAGGTTGGTAAACGCAAACATCTACTCTACTTTGTCCATTTCAGTCAGAACAGAGTAGCACACCTTCTGAATCAGCAAGCCGGATTTAGCTGAAAGAGGTGGAGACAGAAGAAATGTTAATCCATTATTAGACTTAACATTGACACCAAATTGAGTTTAAGTTGACATCATTAGTTCTGAGTCCAAGCAAAGTACGGTACTCTGTAGCTGTGATATCTGGTCAAGAAGTAGCTGTACTCGACTCAACCTGATTGAGCCATCTCTAGCAGTAAGGCCTGGAAGAAATTCCCAGGGTGCACTGCGGTTTTCAGAAGCAGACCTTTTTAGTTGGCTTCCTCGCAAAGAGTTAGATGAATCACCTTTGGCATGTGTCCTATTTGTAGTAAAGTTTTCATAAATAATATATTTTTTAATTTAGTACTTGAGGGCTACAAAAATGTAATGTCTAAAGACATTTTAATAATTTGAAGAAAGAAAATAAATTTTCTTTCCATGTGGGACCATTAATGAGTCAAACACATCCAAATACGACTTCCAATTCCATGCACATGATTTAATGCACTAAAGGCCAAAGGATATTAATGTATCCCTTTAAAACAATAGTGTTACATCTAGCCAGCAAATTATAATTATTTTGTTTCCTGATTCTTTTTACTATAATTACTAAGTTATATTTATTTTTTTGGAGTTTAATGTGACGGCACCTTCAAGCTATCGTTAAATACCACACAGTCTCAAGCAGCGTTACACTGTAGCAAAAATGGTTGGAGGAAAAAGTACAGAATAGCCCTTTTCAACCTTGACAGGAAAGGAAGGTGGGGGAAATCGGGAAATAAATGAGACACACTTGTGAGCTGGGGAAATCTAACAGACAGAATGGAGGAGAACAGAAAGAGGAGTGAGAGTAGCTAAAGGAGGAGATAACTGAAAGTTGAATCCAGTATTTGGATGTCTTTGCTCAAAAGAAGAAAAACAGCGACATATATAAAAGTAAACAGAGTGGCAGTTTTTCCAAGAACCGGCTGGATTTCCTGGAACTCCCTCAGCAACAATGTGCTGCTGGGAGTGTGTTGATCCCCAGAGAGGGTTTGGATGAAACAGAAACAGCTCTGTGTCTCTGTGACCTGCTCGGATGTGCCTGTAGACTTCCTTGTCTGTTGGACCTACACAAGTTAAGATAAGTCTCCTCTCCTGCAACTCTGCAGGCCTCTCCTGTTCTCCTGCCTCGGGTTAATGTGCATTACTCTTCATCTTCTACCCTCAGCCAAATTACATCTATTTTTGCACTGCCCCTTGTACTGCTCATTGGCTCCTTGTACATTAGAGCTCCCCCCGAAGGCATTATTATTATTATTATTATTATTATTATTATTACATTATATTATTATTACACCTTATTCTCCTCTCTGGTGCCAAACACTTACTTTAAATATCTGGGATAAACCTACGCTACAACACTACTATAAACAACTTTGTTTTATGTGTCCAAAACCTGGCCAGTGGCAAACAGGTCATTGAGTTTAAGACCTCTGCTTTTTAAAATCAACAAAGTTGGTTTTGATTTACAAAAACAGAGAATGAATTGTGCGGCTCTCTTACCAATGAGGCTCCGTAGCCTCAGTGGCCTCCTATGGGCCGGAGTGTAGCAGCAGAGGTAGTAAACGGGCACTCCTGACAGGGCGATGCCGATGCCGATCAGAGAGTTGATGGTGTCACTGTAGAGCGGCACCACCACCAGGAAGACCGTGAGCAGACAGAAAATGATGGGGTAGATGAGACTGAGCTGAGGAAAGAAGAGATGAGATGATGGTCAGATATGTAAGAAATAAAAAATTGTAAGTAGGTAAACTTTTTTTTTTCTAAAGCACCTTTTAAAAGACAATACGGTATCTCTGGTTCTGCGTCCTTACCTTTAGTGGTCTCTTTCTGTCCGGTTGCTTCCAGCGCAGATACAGTTGCCCCAAAATGGACAGACCAACAAAGAACCAGTAGCTGAAGCTGTAGTAGTTGATCAACCTGAAAACGTCTTCTACACACAGGTATATCAGAGCCATGATGCCCTGCAGAGACATACAAGAAACATTGTAAGTCAGACTGTGAAATGTGGGATTAAATAAATGTAAATTAAACCATTAAACAACAGGAAATAAAAGATGATGATAGCTGACTGACGTTGAAGAGCAGGGCGGGGACAGGAGTGTAGCGGTGGACGTGGATCATGCACAGGTAGTCGGGCAGGTGGCCCTCTCTGGAGCCCACGAAGAACAGCCTTTAGACACAGAAATATGCAACAGAGCGGTGATGAGTGATGGACACAAGTTGACGATGAGTGGGATGCTAATGACACAGGGATGAAGTGATGGCAAAAAATATTCACTCACCTGGAGGAAGCCAGGATGGAGGCGTTGAGTCCTCCAAAGCAGGAAAGTGCCACAGCGAAGGGAATAGTCCAGCTCATGACACCAAATACCTGGTCTGCAAACGTCTGGAAAGATGAGATTAAATGATGTAAAGCTGCACTATATGATTATATAAAGTAAAGTGATTTATTGACAATTATATGCACTTACCACAGCCACAGCATCGCTGTCTAAGATTACATTCATGGGAAGGATGGTGTAGTAAGCCACGTTGGTCAGAATGTAAATCACGGTGACTATAGGCATGGAAATAGCGATAGCGAGTGGCAGGTTCCTGTAGTTCACACAAACAAACAGCAGAGGGAAGCAAAGGAGATGAGATACAGAGACTTTAAACGTGAAGTGTGTGAGATTTATGCTTCCTCAGGAGTCTCTGTGTCAAGTGCAGATCAACCCTGTGTGTGAGGGGAGGATGGGGATTGTGGTAAGTGGGGGGTCACTTAATCGGCCTGGGAACTCATGGAGAGGCTTGTGATCCAATCACATGTGTAGTCTTGCTTCATTTGATCAGTGTTTGGCTGTGTGATTAACCCAAAAGGCTCAAACACACACATACTTTCAGTGTGATCTTGGTTGTTTTCTTATTGATTTACATTTCAGGAAGTCAATGTCACAGGTGTTGATCAAATCACAGCAGAACTGGCATCCTGTATCCTGCAGCTTGTTTTATAATGCACTGGAGAGAAAGAATTTTCTTTGGCTTTATAGGAATACTCTCATGAGAGAGAACTGTGGCAAGTGTGTAGGATGGATTCAATATTTAACTTTGAGTATAAAGACAATATACTCACAAATATATATATATATATATAAGAAAAATGTAAGAGCTAGTGTGTGGGATCTACCAGCACAAGGTAATACTCATTTAAAATCATTACATGTGACAAATCTTTGTGTAGGGGGAAATACACGATGGGAGATCTGATTTAAGATATTGCATTTCTTCTAAGAACAATTTCCAGAGCTCAGAATACTTACATGCACAAATGTCAGTAATATCAGTTTTAGCTTGTTGTAATCATTCCTACTGTTCAAACTGGCCATTAAGAGATTCCTTTCTAACATGCTTCCAGTGTAAGTGATGGGGGACAAATTCCAGGAAATTTCATACAAATAAGAATTTAACTTTGACAATTGGAATCTTCAGCTAAAAGACTAAAGATTGATTGATTTGCTTGCATTATTATGTGCTGGTCAAACACTCCTAAACACTCATAGTGGCACAGCTGGAGCAGTAAGAAATAGTTTAGTGTACAATCAAAGTAAATTATCCTCACCTCTCTGGGTTCTTGATCTCCTCCGTGACAAAGTTGAGGGTGTCCCATCCTGAGTAGGAGAACAGAGCTGAGTACAGAGCCAGAGCAATGTGTCCTGGATCCTGAGATGAGCCTTCAAAAAGGCCCTCGAAGTTCTGCGTGTGACCTGGAAAACACCAACACAATGATTTAGTTTTAGGCAGTAATTATCCCCTTGAAATCATCATTTAAACCCGCAGATGATGTGTATAAAAGTCTTGTGTTTTTTAGCATCTAAGGATTTGGTTTTCTTAAAGTTAAGATATTGTGGAGGGTTTAGGATCAAGAGAAAGAAGAGTTAGTGACCTTGTCCTATTTTCACCAGGCCAGTGATGATGACGGCGATGAGAGCAATGACTTTGGCGTACGTGAAGAAGTCCTGGACCCTGGTGCCCCACTTTACATAGGCACAGTTCACAAAGGTCAGCAAACCTAAGGTAAGTGGAAGCAACAAAAATACACAGAAACAAATAATTTAACAATCTCAGTGGGTGACATTTGCTTTGTAAACGGAGTGTGTGCCAGCATTTTTCCATGTGTGGTTTAAGGAAACGCTGCTGCTGACTCAAGCAGACTGGTCTGTTGTTTTTCAGACGAGGAAACAGCTGAGTGCAGCACATACAAAACACACACACACACACACACACACACACACACACACACACAGAAATATTACATTAGGCCAACAAAAAACATTTGACATTCAAATTATGCTTGATCAATCAATTATGCAGCATCAGTAATGCATAATGATACGTTTTACTTATAATAGGCTGCTTTAGCCTACATTTTACTGTCATTTCTTATTTAATCTTTAGCTTAGCTTAGAAAAATGTTAAATTCAGGACTTGTAGACTACTTGTAATAGATCTGTTATCTGTTATAAGTTGTGAATGATTGAGGAAAAGTGGTCTTAGCTGGTACTTTGTCCCTTATTGCCCTCCTTACCTTTGAGCAGCATGTTTTTTTGGAAAAATGTTTTGTGCTTCTCTCTCTGTCTTATCTCTCTCTGGCCTCTTATCAACACGTGATCCATTGAAGTTCATAAATGTGCGTCAGGCACAGGATGTATTCAAGGTTTGAATCAAATACCTCGAGATGAAAGCTTTTCTTGTTGTGTAAATCGTCCTCCTGTTAAGCAGCTGAGTGGACGTATTTTATCTAAATTCACCACGTCAAAGCGCTCCCACTCACGCTCCACGCGGACCTCCACATCACCCAGTCATTTTAAGAAGAGACTAAAAAAGGATTACTTCACTGCCCCCTCCTCCACGTTGACCACCTTCATGCGCAGTGAGGGGACGAATCATAACACTATCACCTTCCACCACTTTGACAGGGAGAGGATCATAACAAGGCCCTTCCCAACAGGAGGCCCGGTCAAACACAACAAAACATACAGCTCCAGACGGAGGCAACCGGCGATGAGCAATGGAGAGGATGACTTTGCCACACAGAAGTAGAGGCGTGGTGTGTTGACAGTGAAAAGTTAGAAGGGTGGGAGGAGTGAGATCGGGTTTAGGAGGACAGCTGACTGGAAGTGGAGGTCAAATATGGTCCAGATGTGAAATGAAATAGAGATGTTTGAAAACTAATTCAGTTGCTCACTTACTGTGAACTCACGTATGGGGGGGGAGGCTCTGACATCCAGGACAACACAGGTGTATTAACTGAAAGCACAATAGTCCTCCCCAGTAGCTTTTGTTACATGATGAGCAAGAGGGTAATGTCTGAGATTTGTTTAAGCTTACTAAAAGTAAAAAGAAAAAGTATGCAATTTGAAGCGCAGCTTCAGTTCCCAACTCAAATGTTTTAGCTGACAGGAAGTGTGTTTAGTTTGGTTTTAAGGTCCACTCCTGTGCCGAGCTGTAAATAGCCTGTTAGCCACTCAGGTCAGAGTCTCTCCGCAGGACTTTACCTCACAGCTATCAATCTTTTCCTCCTCTGAGCACTGCTTATCAGTGCAGAACGCAAGTGTGTATGTGCGTGTATTCAAGTGTATGTTCATGGGTGGGTGGACGAATGTGTAATATGTATTGCAAACTAGCACAATGTGTTTTTTTTATCTTGATTATCAGGGCTTGTCTGTAAGATATTACCTTAACAAGCTCTCTGTTTGAGTCCGTGGCTTCTTGTCTCAGTGTCTGGTTGCCCGAGTGTTGGTATTTTGTTGGGCTTGGTTGCCTTGCCTTGTTAGTTTGATTAATTCAGTTTGTCAGCTTTGCTCTTTCTCAGTGCCATTGTGTTCTTGTTACCTTGGCAATCTGCGCCGCATCCATACACAAAGGTTCACCTCTGCATTTATGAACAGTTTCTTATTGTTCCAACATCAAAATAAAGAAGCTGTGATTCAAGTCCTCACGTGCGAGACATCAAGTCTAGTATTTCTAAACCTGAGATTGAGTAAAAAGGGCGTTTGAGTAAATTGGTACTCAAGTTTTAGGATTTGCTCAGTTCCTCTTTTGTATGTCAGTGAATCATTCTGCTGCAGAGCTGCTGACTACAGCAATGGTGTCACCATTTTTCACTTCTCTAGTCTACAAAGCTCACATGCTCTCGTTCAGATGTGAAACTAACTGTGGCAGACATCATCTTTGTCTCTTTATATCACTCAAACACTGACTCATCTTGGATTTTTCTCTCATTCTCTTAATGTCACACACACACACACACACACACACACACACACACACACACACACACACACACACACACACACACACAAGATGTGTACTTACATATACAAGCAGCAGCCAGCAACCTGTTGGCCAAGTATGGAGCTATGCAGGTGGGGAATATGGGCTGCACCATGTAGTTGGAGAACGTGATGGCTATGACGGCCTGGCTGGTCGGCTCGATGATCAACAGCGACGTCCACAAGCGAATGAAGGCCAGGAAAGGCCCGAAGGCCTCCAGGATGTAGGCGTAGGAGGCCCCCGACTTGGTGATGGTGGTCCCCAGCTCGGCGTAGCATAGGGCCCCGAACACAGAGAAGATCCCTCCGATGGTCCACACCACCAAAGAGAGGCCGTACGAGGCGCTGTGGATGAGGACGCCCTTTGGTGAGACGAAGATCCCTGAGCCGATCATGTTGCCCACGATCAGGCAGACCCCGTTCAGGAGGGAGATCTCCTGCTTCAGCTTCATGGACTCTGGGGCTTCAGACTTCGTAGATGGTTTGCCACCATTGTTTGCCTCAGGTGTTGGGGCAGGGCTGTAGGACGCCATTGTTCGTGGTTTGGTGGTTTATTGATTAGTAAAGTGAGAAACTGTTTTTTGAACAAGATAACAGTCACAATTGGAGAGTTTTTCGCCTTGATGTGAGACTGAAGACTTAAACTTTACCCCCACAGTTATCTAGGATCCTCTCCTGCCATCTGTGGAGGAAATGCAGGTCATATTAGTGATGCTGTTACCATGGAGACTGATTTGTCACAGTATACATACAGCAAATACTTGGGTTGTTTCAATCCTGTCAAAATTTAGTCAAACAAAAGCATATTTAGATGCCAAGGGCACTATGTGGGAACAAACATGCAAAAAATCACATAATACCACACTGTTGGATTTGAGAGCAGTTTTGTGGATTGGAGAGCCATTAGACCGCACAGCAAATGGCCTTTTAAGGTTGAGTGTATTGACAGAGAGAAGAGGGAGAGGAGCAAACATGCCACATGCCTGAAAACACCAGCTCTTCATTAGCAACCATACTAGCTGAGGAAGAATAATCGACTGAGACACACAAACATTTTTGACTCATAGCTGTCCATTGATCCCCCCTTACACACACACACATGCAGAGTTTGAGTGTCAGCAGCACAGTGTCCGGTCACATGTTTTCCAAAGTTCACCATCCTCAGCATGTATGGAGTTTGATGATGAGACAGACACATTGAGGGCAGCCTGTTCACTGACATTTCTGCATGACCGGCTTCAATAAGTTAATGTCAAGGTGTGTTAATAGGCTCCACAATCTAACGCGCACACACACACACACACTTACAAATTAACTGCCCTAAAATTAATGATCTATTAATGGAGTTTTGAATGAGATAGGGCAAAGATTGCTGTGATATTACATTAAGATGTTCAAGACAAATTGGCGATATGCTGGGTTGAAACCTTTGGGTGATTTAAGGGTGAAAAGATGGCCAAGCATCCATTAGTTTGGTTGAAAAGGGAACATTTAGATGTAACCAATGTTTTCAATGTGATTTCCTGAAAATCTGTATGTTTTCCTACTTTCTAAAAACTTTCACTTTTCAACCAAATATATCCAAGTTTAAACCCAGGAGACTTTTTACCTTCAATCCCCAAAACTGTCATCAGGGCTTGTTAAAGCATTTCTTTATGAGCAGAGCCAGACAGAGATGAATCAAACAACCAAGAACAGTCACGTAGACTCTAGGAAAATTGAGCTTCGAAACACAGAAAGAACAATCAGGTGCGTTGATGTAAAAATTGATCCCAAGATAGTAAGCAGAAGACGCCAAATAAATAATTCAGTGGGAGAGATTTGCTGTAGATTTAAAGCATAAATTAAGAATTAAAGACAAATATGACAGGTAAGAGTGACTGAAAAGTCCAGATACCTTAAGGCGGCAGCAGCAGATCAGCAGCACGTGGGTTCAGAAAGGAGTGACTGCAAAGGAGGACAGTAGATTGAGTCTTCCTGCATATGATCAAACGCATGCCGCAGACACTGAAAGGTGAGGCTCTTACAGAAAAGAAGAGTGCAAGGTCCAAAAGCTGCTGATAAGAAGTCCTTCATGAGTTACTCAAGGTTACATCCTGGCTCAGGAAAATCCTCTCGACTCAAGTGTATGGGGAAATGATTCAACTCCTATTTTTTAGGCATTCTTAGAGCATTTATCACTGAAACTAACTTTATTATCCTGAGGAGTTTTAATTATACAGTATATATGAAAGATGTCATTAAAACTCAGGGGACCTGGTTGGCAGGATGCCAGCTCCTACCTAACTTTATTTTGACATCTTCCTGTAGAAATAATAATTATAGGCTACATCTAAAAGCCTCTTCTAGTGAAATTGATTGGATTTTAAAAACTCACTTTTACATACAGTGCTAAGAGACAACAAGGCACACGTGCACTGACATTACAGGTTATAAATAATAAACGGGCTGCGTTGTAATTTGAATATGTCTATCTTGTATCAGTGAACATTAATTATCAGGAACAGCCTTGGTGAGTCAAGTTTTTGGGGAGACTCACCTTCTCCAGCTCCGTGTGTGTGTCCTCCTGGGTGTCCAACTTGATCCCAAATAATGTAACGTCTACTGTAATTCACCTCTTTTAGCCAGCTCGCCCTCTCATTGTTCTTCTCTCTACCACAGTCAATAACAGGCCTCTTCGTGCGTCTTCCTCTTCGTCTTCACGCAGCTGTTTCCTCTGGTTTTGACTTTGCTTTGCAGTGTTCCTCCGCGCTCCTCAGCTGATCCACTTGGCTTTTATGTACTTGAGGTTTCTAGCGCTTTACTACCAAGGAAACGAGTCACCCGAGGGGAGGGCTGAGGGGAACTTGATTGCCCCGCATTGTGTCTCCTGAGTGAGTTATTACAGAATTGTAGGGTTTTAATGAAATTATCGCCCACTTCAAACAAGTGTTAGAATCGGTAGAGGAACTGAACTATTAGCCTACTGCTAGCTTTGATAAATGGTCCAGTGAAAACAACAGCAAGACAATATGTTGTAGAGATATCAATTCATATTATAGTAGCCTAATACAATGCGACCAGTTGTAAATCCAGGTACAATTTATATACTAATCAAATATTAATACGATTAATAGTAGGCACGGACGTGGGAAGTAATTGTACTTGTTTATGAGTAGTTTTATTTCATGTTACTTTATAGGCTCAACTAGCCTACATTTCAGTGGGAACTATTTATACTGTTTACTCCACTACATTTATTTGATAAACTTAGTTACAGATGACTTTACAGATTATTATTATTATTACAAAATATTATCAACAAATAAAATATGATAGATTATTAAAGATGAGCCACACAGCAGTACTATATGAAGTACTTCATTTCTAAAATGGGCAATTGGTAAATAGTAGGATTATGCAAATTTTGTACTTTTTAGTAAAATTTTGAATGCAGGATTTTTACTTCTAGAGTATTTCTACACTGTGGTATTGCTACTTTTACTTAAGCTAACCTTAGTACTTCCACCACATATATTAAATAAACACACACACACACACACACACGGGAAAGAGAAAATCAGCTGATGTTTATTATTTCTCTGCAGGATACAAATAATAATGTAGTAATCGTGTCAGTGTAAAATGTGTAAAATATCATGTTTGATGATGACCAAAATATAGATCATAGCTCCCTCTTGTGGATTTAGAAAATACTAAAACTAAACTAACTAAATAATAATAATAATAATAATAATGTATACTTTATTAATCCCGCAAGGGAATTTACATGTTTTCACTCTGTTAGAATACACATTACCCACAGGCCTGAAATACACACACATGCTCAGTACCTATACATGCACTAATGGAGAGATGTCAGAGTGAGGGGGCTGTAGCTGACAATGGACAGGCGCCCGAGCAGTTAGGGGTTCGGTACCTTGATCAAGAGCACCTTGGCAGTACTGTCCACCACCATACTTTGGTCCTTATGGGGACCTGAACCAGTGACCCTTTGGTTCCAAACCCAATTCCCTACAGACTGAGCTACTGCCACTGAAGGGCATAGCATTACAGTTTCTCATTATGAGAGAGAGAGAGAGAGAGAGAGAGAGAGAAAATTAGTTTATTCTGACTTTATGTGTCCTTTTTTAAAATAAAAATAGGAGAGTTTAGAAAGTTTGAAGGAATTATCTCCTCTCACCCCCAGAGTTTCCTCATTGTGGTGTACAATTCTGAAATTACTGAAAGTTTGACTTACACTTGTACACAGTGTAAAAGAACACTTTTAAGTTCGACACAATTTTGTGATTCCTTAAAAAAACAGAAGCCCTCCAGAAACAAAATGTTAGTCGGTAACACTTTATTTTAAGTCCACTATTTAGCATTTCTAAGCAGTATATACATTTAATCAATACATTCATTAACACTTATATCTGCTTACATCTACAGTACATTTGTGTATATGATAAATAGGGTACTTTAGGTTTAGGTTTCCTAAAAGTATATTCCTGTTTTACTGATTTTGCTTTATAAACTAATATAATAACTCAAATAATAATAAGCACATCATTAAAAAAAACTGACTGTGATTCTGTCACATTTTAGTTGAATGGCAGCTGTAATTACCAAAATCACCTTAATCAATGGCCAATGTAAGAATAAACAACTTCTTTGTCTTCCAACTGGGTGTTGCTTTTTCATTAATTGTAGTCTAAATATGCAAATTACATGACCTTTAACACCTCAAAAAACGTTTGTCCTTCCTGCTGATAAGGATTGATCTACAGAGAGTTGATTAACGCATATTGATGATGATAAATATCTTGCATGTGATCAGAGTCAGCAACCATCTCCATCACACCTGTGGACTTTTGTATTCACCTCCACCTCCCTGCTCCTTTTTTTTTTTTTTTCTTCTTTCTTTTTTTGATTGAGACATGTCCCTTGTTGCCCACAAACGCATGTGGACAAACTTCTCACACATGGCTCCTTTCTCTCCTTTTGTCCCGCTCCCTGCCCTGGACATTCTTTTCCTTGGTTACCGGTTGTCATGGTTTCAGGAGCCCCTGTAGGCTAAAAACTGGAGGGATTATAGGCAGCCATTTTGGGGACAGCTGGGCCAGGTTGGTCCCTGTTGCCCCCTGTCCCGCTCCCAGTCACTCTGGGGGGAAGAGGGGTGGCATTGTGTGAGGATTAGAGCTTCCTGTGTGTCAGCTCATTACATGGGGTGGGAGGAGGTGGGGAGTACAGGGGGGAGTACAGGGGTGAGTGGGTGAGCAGAAAGAGTGAGGGAGAGAAATGAAAGAGAAAATGAGAGTGCGTATGAAAGAGCGTATGACACAGAGGGGAGGGAAAGGCAGGGGGGGAGGTGGCGGCCTCTACAGCTGCACCCTCAATCACACTCATACAGGCTCTGATTATCCTTTTCACACACACACACACACACACACACACACACACACACACACACACACACACTCTCTCTAGTGGGGAACTGAAACATATTAAAGGAGATTGAGGGCAAAAAAAGAAAGAATTAGTAGACAGCTAGCCCAGCGTCCCAGACAAAGGATCCCAGATCCAGACACGCAGAGCTGGAACAAACAAGCCAAAACTGACCAACAGCATACATGCAGGCGCACAGAATAGGAGTCATGCAAACAGAATACTTAAACAGATAAATGACTTCACAAAGACGCAGGCCTAAACTGAATCCAGACAACAACAAAAAACACCACAGACAAGCAACAAACAGGTCTCTTCTTCACATTGTTTTATTTATCTTTTTTTTACATCACATGGGAGGCATGGGAACGTATTTTGTCATTGCTACAAAGAAGAGTTTACAAAGCATACAAATACTAAACTGGGCAAAGCAGGAATGCAGTGAGTGCAGACAGTTTCTGCAGGAGCATAAAACTCTCAAGTGCTTTGAGAGAGGAGAGCAGGGGGAAGAGGGGGGGAAAGGAAAGAAGAGGGAGAATTATAACAAACAGGGCTCATCCTTGTTGGTTTGACCCTGCAAATAGCATCAACAACAACAAAAAACTTACAATCATCAGTTTGAATAAGGTAATGTTACAGCTATAAGTACAGGGAGTGTTCACAAAAGTACTGATAATCTAACACAATCATCGCCATCATTATCATCGTGGTTATCATTAATAACGGGTTTGTTTAAGATGTTTCGGCAGCACAGGACACAGTGCAACTCACAGTGCAACTCAGCACATCAGAAACATGCATTCAGCAGCATGGCATTAAAAAAAGGAAAGAGAATGTAACAATAAAAAGGCATAAAATGTAACCGCAGCTTATATTTACAAACATCGGCCATTACTAATTTGGCCTGTTTTGGTATGGAGTTCATCTTGTAAAATGCTGGATCGTCCCTCTTATTTAAATCAGCTTATACAGTATGTGCTGAAATAGGTGTCAGCAAAGAAAGCGCAAACAATTAATTCTCATTGTGACAATTCTGTGAAGTGTGTAAGATAAGGCCTCACTGTGGTCTTTGAAATACAAAAATACATAGCTAAAGTACTACATTCACAAATCTCTTGCAATGTTACTACAATACAAACTAGATCTATCTGCCTAATACCAAAGGTAAACATGAATTTGAATTAATAACTCTAGAAAACAAATCTCTTTCTATTAAAAAAATACATTCCCTTGTCAGGACCCTTTTTTAAAGACTGACTGCAGCCACTTAACGATACTAACTCTACACAGTAGTGTCCATAGACTCTCCCGCCACACTAGGAACAACACTGATTGGTAGAGGATCTGTGCTGTCATCTTTCTCAAAGGATTTAGCCAATCCTTGCTTTTCCTCCTCCTGTCCCGTCTTCTTATTGGCCGAATGTGAGTTGTGATCCTCCACAATGTCAGTGTCATTGGTTTGAGCCTTGGAGGGGGTATTGGTCAACGCTCCAGGGTGAGTTTTCATATGGCCCTGTTGATGGGAAACACAACACAATAGTAATTTACTCACAAGCCCAGAAGGATGAAATCCTCACTTGACACGAAAATGTATTACTACTTTAATATCTTCAGATTACAACATACAAATCCACAATATCTTCAACCCTTACCTTAAGTCCGCTACGGCTGGCGTATGCCTTTCCACACTGGGAGCAGCTGTAAGGTTTGTCAGGGCGAGGAGGCTGGGTGTTGGGTGCTGGGACAGGGGGCTCTGGGTCCTCTGAAGGCTTTTCTTGCACACTGTAACCCTCCTCCATTGGAGGATCCTTCTCTGGCTCTGGGTCCAACACTGGCAAATGCTCTATGGGTGTAGTGGTCTTACTCTTGCCTTTGCTTTGAGCAGGATCTCTCTCTTGTGCCTCCTGTGGTACACTGCCACAGGCCTCTTGTGCTTCAGCAATAGCTTTGGGGCTGGCTGGTGGTGTGAGTGCAGGGGAGGGATTTGCAGCTGGGGGTTTGGGGTTAGAATCAGGACTTGTGGTGGGTTTGTCTGTGGAGAAGGCTTCGTCATTATTAACCCCTGTATGCAGCGTATCATTTTCTACTCTAGGCTTTGAAACACAGAGGGATAGAGGGGTTTCATCTGCCTCAGCGTCTCCATTCACTACAGTTGAATGAGAACTAGCTAAGGGTGCTTTGAAAGGGCTGGTGCTGCCCAGGTCAGCATGTGTCTCCTCCTCAGAGTATATGGAGCCGTTCACGGGGCTGCCATCAGCTAGGGTGTTGTCTCCCAGACGCAGGGGGTCCTCGGCTCCCACTGAGGGAGGATTACGGGTCAGGGGTGGGCTAACACTGGGTGTTGGGCCCTCTGATTCCTCTGTCTTCACAGAAGTGGTCTCAACAGCTGTGGATTTCTTTATAGTGGACCCTGAGTTGAGAGCATCAATTGGAGACTTGGAGCTTTTTGTTAAGGCCAGAGGAAGAAGTTGTTGGGCTATAGATGGGGAGTTATTCTCATGCTCATACATGACAGCATTCTCCATTTCTGCGGTGTCTTCAGAAGGCATATCTTCGTCAGGTGGTATTTGTCCTCCTAGGTGCAAGCGGATATGGTGCTGAAGAACCAAGGCATTGGTGAACTTCCGTGGGCACAATGGGCAAGAGTTCAAGGCACGGGAGTTGGCCGGTCTTGCACGATGAGTGGCCAGGTGGGCTCTGAGGCTGCCCTTAGTGGAGAAGGAACGACCACACAGCTTACAAGGGAATGGCCGCTCTCCCAGATGTGTGGCCTGGTGCAAACGCAGAGCTCTGGGGCAGCTGAGGACACGCAGACACACTCCACACTGATTAGCAGCCTGGGCGGTAGGCAGAGAATGGGTAGTCGTGGTAGTTGTAGTGCCAGAACCTAAGACTCCCTGGCTGGTCATTAGTCCAACAGCATTGGCACTTGGGCTCAGGCCAAGAGCAGCCAACATTTCCCTGCGATAGGCACTGGAGGTGGTGGACAAGTCATGGCCATGTGTGTCCCCATTTGCTTCAGCAGGTGATTGTGAGGAGGCAGAGGAAGAAGAGGCACCTCCCTGTGGCCGCCTTTCAAGTTTCTGTACCAGGCGCTGCAACTTGGAGGTGTCTGAGGTCTGGGTAGAGGTGGTAGGCGAGGATGAAGAGGGGGAGGAAGTTGATGGTTTGGGAAAAGGTGGAAAGGGGAAGGGTAGCTGATGATGTGAAGTAAGATGGGAGGCGGATGGGTGGCCTTGGGGCCGGAGAAGTGCAAGGTGATGAGGGGATGTACCTCCAGGGAAGAGAATCTTAGGCAGGTGGGCCAGTTGGGAGTATGGGGAGGTTGTATGGAGGGAGGAGTGTGGAGGTGTGTTTTCATCAAATCGCTGCTGCTTTGCTCCTTTGAACTGGCTGCCCATGGCAGAGGAGGAAGACGAGGATGAAGAGGAAGGCAGCCCAGTGCTAGATGCGCTGGCAGCAGCTGCAGCCGAGGCTCTGTTCAGCTGAAGCAGTGAATGGGCTGTGGACAGCAACGCCATGTCCACCGAGGGGGGCAGCGGTAGAGAGGAAGGCGAGGGCCGAGTGGACGCACCAGACAAGAATCCTAATGCCATGTTCTCTGTCATCCCGGGAATACTTCCTTTCACTCCATTAAATGGCTCGTCATCATCAGCCCGCCGTTTTCTCCTTCTCTGGATGGGAGCAGGAGCACTCTGTGTTTGCTCTGACAGTGCTGGGGGCAGCAGGGAGAGGGACAGCTCTGGGTTCTGCTCTCTGTGTCGCAGGAAATGGGCTTTGAGGTTCCCTCTGGTTGTAAAACGGCTCAAGCAGACTGGACACTGGTAGGGCCTTTCACCTGTATGTGACCTCAGATGGATCTGGAGTGATGAATCGCTGCTTAACACCTTGCCACAAAAACGGCACGCATGTTGAGGGCGTCCTGATGAGGAGGCAGAGCCCAGGGAGGAGCTGGGCTGTAGTTCCTGGGAATGGCTGGTGGTAGGAAGGGGAGGGGTGGGAAAACTGATACCATTGCTATGACCAAACGAAGAGGTGTTGGATGATTTCTCATGGAGGTAGCGTGGCGGTAGGCCCAGTGACAAGGACAAAGGGTGTAGGGAGGCAACAGAGGAGCTGATGGTGGATGAAATAGATGAGGAAGAGGTAGAGGAGCATGGAGCTCTGCTGCCCTTGACATGTGAAGCACCTGATTTGGAGACAGATGGCTGGGGGAAGAGGGAAGACGGAAAACCAGTCAAAAGAGATGAAGCTGTGCTTACTGGTGTGGCAGTGGAGGGGTGTGTTGGTGACAAAGATGCTGCTCCTGTGGTCTTCTGGTTGCTGTCTGCACCATTGGCCTGTGTGTTATTATCTTGGCCAAAGACCGCGCCTCCAAGCCTGAGAACATGCATACAGATCTCCTCTGTTATCTGCATCTGGTGGATTTGCCTCTGCTGTAAAACCCTCAGCTCCTCTAAGAGTACTGCCAGGGTTGGTGACACCTGGATCTGTCCATGCTGCCCCGGAGAACCGGAGGCCTGCTGATGACCTGGACTGGAGCTGTCACGGTGAGGCGGCACACACTGAGAAGAGGAAGAGGAGGAGGAAGAGAAGGAGGTAGTAGTGGTGGCTGAGCTGCCTATCGGTGGGGAGGTCATGATGGAGTGAGAATTTCCTTGGTGGGACAGGCTGTGGGAACCTGAGGTTTGACCCAGGGGAGGAGGTGAGTGAGTCTGGGATGACAGCGAGGGGTGAGGAAAGTCTGGGGAGAGCGAAGAGTGGGTGTTTGGGAGGGAGATGGTAAAGGGGGCGATGTGGCTGGGCCAGTGGGGAGGAGGCGAGCTCTCACTGGGCAAGGAGGGCGCGTGGAGCCCACCAGGGGATGGGCGAGGGGCCAGAGGTGGCTGGCAGTCTTGGAGAGAGTTGGGGGATGATGAGGAGGACCCTGATGAGGTCACTTCTGAGCCAAGAGATGTGGATGGTGACTTCATACCCAGGTGATCATCTGAGGATTGATAGAAAAAAAGAGATTTTGTTTTAAACTTAAAATTTACATTCTTTACAGGGGCATTATTATACAATACCCAGTGTCCAATTTCAGACCAGGTATGTAAATTAATTAAAACAATCTACTTAAGTTACGGTCTATTTATTTCATTGGTTCCACTTATTGTTTACAAGTTAAGTTTGCAAATTTGTGTGCATACCAAAAGATTTTGTTCCAACTTCAAAAGAAATGCCTGCTAGGAAATGGCCTTGAACAGGAAAATAAACAAGTGCAAGAAATTCTGCAGTCCATGAGTCTTTGTAATGTCTTGTCTCAATCTGTGCTCTCCGGAGCAAAACTCCTCAAACATCTTGCACACACAAAAAAGCTTACAGACCACCTTGCTGCTATGGCAACACATTTTAAAGGACAATGGGCATCACCAAGACAACCCATAACCCCTCTTAACCCACCCCCTCCCTACAGCAGTTACGTCTTTCATCTCCCTATTCACCCTTCCCCCCTTACGTCACATTGGAGGTCAAGGGTCAGGCCAAGCTAAGGGTTCTGGGCACTGTCCAGACATTCTGATTGGTCAACTAATCTGACCTCTCCTGCTCAGGGGTCAAATTCTTTCAGAATCTTGAGCACAGAGTGAGAAAGAGTAAAAAGAAAAAAGAAGGGGGGAGGGTAACAACAATGGAGAGACAAACTAACTATTCCCTCCTGGAGTGATATAGTGATGGAATGAAAGACTGTACCTCAGTGAAATCCCTTCCCTGTGACTTATAAACAAACCTGAATCTGCAGGAAACACAAAAATATCTCCCAGGCTTAACGTCTTTTCTGGAAGTTTACCTGCATAGAGTCTTTAGTGTGTGCACTTGAAGATATAACCCATTGCAACACAGAACAAGTGCAATTGCAATCTCTGTCCTCTGAATCTTTCTTTTTTTTTCCATCTATCTGAGTTCCCCCCTTCCCACCCCCTAACTGTGTAGGAGTATACAGTCAATAGGGCTGGGGGATGAGAAAGGGGGAGAAAGAAAGGGGAGGGAAGTATTGAGAAGGTGGAAAATGGGGGAAGAGGGGTGCATAAAAGAGAAAGGCATGAAGAAGAGCAAAAGAAGAAGAGAAGAGTGGAAGATTAATCTTTACCAAAAACACTGCCTTCCCTTCCCCCCACCCATCTTATTGTTAACAAATAAGAGAGCGCTCTATTCTAATCAAAGACCTCCAACAGTCAGCGCTGAGCAGCCTGTTGGTTTCCTAGAGGACAAACAGCACATGGAAATGGCCACAGATGTATGTTAGTTAATCCTACTCTATTCATTTCACAGGGACACGTTTATTGGCCCCGACCAAAGTGCCCAAGGCCTCCATTTAGTGGGGCCCATTACAGTGAATGACTGAGCAGGAGGGGTTACTTTAGTTGACAAACTTAGATCTTAAACTTTTTAGTCTGTTAATTCAAGTGCGTTTGTTAAAATGTGGCCATGCATGAATAAACATGTACAAATTACCGCTATCAACAAGAAACCACACAATAAATATCGTAGGCTACACAATTCATGTAGGCCTGCGTCTAAACCCAAACTTTTGCTTTTGTAAAGTTCTCTAAGGATTTTAGGAGTTGAGTGAATTCCGCATGCAGTGATGAGCACCATTAAGGTGCAGGATGGTTGCACTCTTTCAAGAAACTAAAGACAAAAACTCATGCACACTCGTAAAGATGTTTACTCACCCTGAGATAGCAGCCTTGGGCCCCCCGGATCCGCGTTAACTAAATGCTGGGGTCGCTTCTGCTTCCGGCGTGACATGATTCACTGCGACTCAGACAGAGAGGGGGGCATCAATCGGTTGAATGGCAGTAGGCACGTTTTTGCGCACTTGTAAGCGCTCCTGAAACCATCCAAGCATCTAAAGTTCAAAAGTCGCCCACATCCCGCAAGTCCCGGGATAAAAAGAACATTTAAAAAATGTGTTAAATCATTTCTAAATGTAGAAAGAGTTTCTTTTTATGTAAGAAAGTGAAAAAAAATAGCACATAGGTGTTTGGAAATCCGCAGGTCTGCACCGTGTCATATGAAGCTGCTGTGAGTGCGTGTGTGTGGCTGTTTTCTAAAGTCTCTTCTCCCCCAAAAACTTGTCCAATTTGCGCCCCTCCTCTCCTACTGCTGCCCCGCTGCATGCACATACAGGGAACACACACACACACACACACACACACACACACACACACACACACACACACACACAGAACCACTCCTTGTTCTTCAATGATATTTGCATTTCAATGGCGTGTAACACACAGCCTCCCTGGTTCTCTTTTTCTTTCTCCCCAGCTTTATTTTTCTTTACACACTCACGCAGCAGCTATAAACTTTAAATAAAACATGACAATTAGGTGCCACAGCTGTTGGATGGCTTAAAAACAAATAAAAATGGGAGTTAGAATCGGCTATTTTGCTTAACATAAATGTTCATTCAATGTTCAATCATCTAGAAGAGAATACAATCATCATGGTCAAGTTAGGATGCAATAACATGTCTAAAAGAAATGTAACAGGTGACTCATCCATCAGGTGACATATGTTTAGGATCTCCAGGTGTAGGCTACTGTAGCTAACCTACTCTCTAATTATCAGCACGGTGGATAAATATTGAAATCATAGACACATTAATTGACATGCAGGTGGTTTTCATCAGTCATAAATCCGTCTGATGTTATTGTACCGGATGAGGAGTAAACAGTCGATATTTCTGCCCTTTGATATCCATAGGGCCAATTATCAACAACAATGCACTGGAGTTGTGTGTAAGTGGGGCCACACAGCCATTCCACATGCATCTATTTCGTATGTTATCACCAAGCGTATAATACCCCCCTCCCACCCCCCCAAAAAAGCATCTTACACTGGAGCTCTATTTAAAAGGCAGAGAATAGATGGGAATCTTTGACAATGGCGTGCTGGACACAGTTGAGTGAGCATCTCCCCTCTCTCACTATGAACCCCCGGATCCGCTGCTGCACAGCACAATGCCCCTCTTTCACCCCCCGCCTTTACTCCTGTACCACGTGGAGAAATGGATAAAAGAGAGAGAGAGAGAAAATTGTGGGAGGAGGTGGTGGAGGAGGGGGGGCATATTTAAGTAGGTGTCTCGCATTATACATATAGCCTAGGCCTATCCTCCACTCAGAGGCAGTGTATAAAACAGGGCATTATTTGATTTTGAGGGATTAGAACTGCCATGGTTATCTACATTTCGACTGCTCATTAAAGTGTCTCACTTCATCCAGTAGATTCATCACCTGGGAAATGGACAGAAAATGTATGGAGCAAGAAGAAAAAGTCAGGTTGCTTTAGGTCATTGGGCCTCATTCACCAACCGTTCTTATAAGAAATGTGTTCTTAAACCCTTCTTACGCGATTCTGGCATTCACTAATGTTTTCTTAACTTGGATTTGTTCTTAGCTAAGAACAAAATCTACGAACACTAAAAAGCACTCTTACGCACATTTGAGTGATGACAATTTGCTCCAAATGATTGCTTACTGCATTTTATTTAATTCTACAGTCGTTTACAATGATAGTATTGTACTGTAATGTATTTCTGATCATTTGTTGATAAAAAATCATATACTAACACTGCAATATACATCAGCAATTAAACTGATTAAATCCTGCGTTATTTGGTGATTGATCGCTGTTTATAGGGCCGAAATGCAGTGGTAGAATGTAACAAAGTACAAATTCTTCGTAACTGTACTTAAGTACATTTTCACGTATCTGTACTTTACTTAAGTAGACTCAATAGTGCATAGCCTACTTTTGACTTTTACTTTGTTACATTTTGCAGCAATTATCTATACTTTCTACTCCACTACATTTCTACAATGTTCCGTTACATTTTCTGATCAGTTTCCCCCCTGCCAAAACGTCTTCCTGACCGTCACACGTTTGTCTCACCAGTAAAGTTTGGTGGCCGTAGATACTGTATATATGGGGCACCGCTGATCCAAGCCGGCTCTGGTGCTCCAGAGCCCGGGCGCAGCGCCGCTGACCCTCGGTAATACAGCCCCGGTAAAAGTGAAAATGAAAACGTTTGTTTTTTTATTATTCCCGTTTTTAAATCAAAGATGCCATCTATTTCTCTCCACAGCGTCGTTTACTCCTCCGCCAGGCTGTGTAAGACGCGTTCATATCTTATTTATTTGGCTGGACCTGTTCACATCTCCCCATTTGCGCTGCTTCACACACTTTATTTGCTTACTTGCATGGTTAAAGAAAATGAAATACATCCATGAATAAAACCAACCGCATTCCGATTATAACAACATATTTCCGTTTCATGGTTAGGATAGGAACTTTTCTTAAAAGCCAGGCCTTGTTTGTGGTTGTGGACACCTTCTACTTTTACTAAAGTAAATATGTCTCTGGTTATTTGTACTTTTATTTAAGTACTGAGATTCAGTACTTCCTCCACCGCGGCTCCGACAAGCTCCGACAACCTGTCTCCCAGGAGGTGCACAGGAAGTGTCATGTCCTTATATGGGACTTTTTGGGGCGTTTTCTTATGCTAATTAGGAACAACTGGCACGCGCTTTCAGTTACGAAGACGTGGGATCAATCCTAAGAACACAGGTGCGAACAAATCTGCTGTTTAAGAACACGTCATGAATCCGGCGTAAACTTTTCTTAGAAACCTTCTTAAGAACATATTTAAGAGAAAATTTAGGAAGATATTGGTGAATGAGGCCCGTTGAGTAGTGGAATAAATTCCCAGATTATTTAAGTAGAGATACCACATTATAAAATGAATTCAGCATAATGCATAAAACTAAAACAAACGATATATGTTCTATCTTTGTCCTAAATATGTGTCAAATGTAGTATTTTATTTTTATAGATTCATTTTTAAATAATCTAAAGTAAATTATGTTTTCAGATGTTACCCTTGAGACCTCGAGTTGCAATCAGCCAATCAGATTACAGTATTAATTTAGCGTCACCTGACGATCCGAGTGAAGAGCTAACGTTGCCGTTAACTGGTAGGTTGGTGTCTCCCGAAATTAACCTTAATTAACCTTAAATATCCCGTTAAGGTATCCATTTAAGTTTAACAGAAAATATAACGCGAGTCAGTCAGCAAGCCAGTTTTTTATTTTTAATAGAAGCCGATGAACAGAAAGCGGACATAACAATTTAGCCTGGGAGCTCATCACTTTAACATTACCCGCTAACCTGCTAATGCTAACATCGAATGGAATGGCAGTTGCTAGCTAGCAACGTTTAGGTTACATAGCTAGCTATGTAACCTAAACGTTGCTAAGCTAACGTTAAATACTTTTTCATACAGCAATGTTGTTATATTTTGGGTATTTAATATTTCCTTATTGAGTATTTTTGTAATTGATAATTTGATATAGATAGGAAGTCAAAATTAAAACTGAGCAGAAAGTGTTCAATTATTAAACTCGACTGAAATGCAGAGTTAGATCAGTATGTTATTTGTTGCTTTGATAAGATCAGGAGCTAAAATATTGCCTTACTTATAGGAAAGGAAAATTCTAGCAATTCATAAAACAGCAAAAGCTATTAGAAATTGTTACCCCACACCTGGTGATTTTTAAGTTCCCAAATTTCACCAAATAGGACCTTGGACTCTTGAAACCTCCTAGAATGTGATGTTCAGGAGCCTGTGATGTGTGGTAATCACACATAGGCTTGGCACTGCTAAGAAAATAAATGAAACAATAATTTTTCCCAAATGGATATTTGCTTTACCTTGATATGTTTATGTTCTTTTAAACTCAAAACATATTTAATTGCTTTATAGAACCTTCAGTTAATGACTTGACTAGCTGATCTCCATTACTAAAATGTTACTGTACTTTCCACAGTCGTGGCCATGGCTCTCTGCGACGACATACTACTATGTAACTTCCCAAAGTGCCGGACTAAGCTGAGTGGCTTCGCCTGGGTCACAGCTTGCTCACATGTTTTCTGTGATCAACATGGGTCCGGTGAGTTCAGCCGCTCCCCCGCCATCTGCCCGGCCTGCTCTTCTGCGTTGTCTGGAAAGCTGGACATTGTGAGGACGGAGCTGTCGCCTTCAGAGGAGTACAAAGCCATGGTGCTGGCAGGCCTGCGACCAGACGTTGTTCTTGACATCAGTGCCCGTGCTCTGGCCTTCTGGAGCTATCAGGTCAAATATCTTTCTGTTTGTATGCATATAACAATAATGTAGCTCTGTATCTGCAAGTCTTGAAATGTCTGCCTGTGTCAGTCTGGTTGTTTTCTTTTTTCCTGTAAAACACCTAGCTTGTTGGTCTTTGTAAACAGGTCCATCAGGAGCATATGTATCAAGAGTACAGTCTGTCACGTGCCGAGGCACAGCTGAAGCAGATGGACAAGGTGTTGACCCAGCAGAACCAGAGCAGAGAACTGGAGCTCAACGGCATAAGGGGGGAAATCACCTCCCTGAAGAAAGTAAACCACAATTCTTAAGTGCAGATCCATAATGTCACATTTGAAATTGACCCCTAAATTAAAAATACCCAAAGCATGTCCTCTGACCCTCTAAGAAATGCTGTGGTTACTGTAATGTGTTACACCCAAGATATGATTGTACAAAGGGCTTAGAAGGAAAGTGTAGTAGCTCCATGGAGATTTTTTTTTTTCATCTTTCTTGCCTGTAGATGATAAAGAAATAAGCATAGAACCCATAACTCATATACCTAATTTCTATCTGTACACATGGTGATTTTAGTTTCCACTTGATTTAGAAAGTTTGAAACCTCTAAGTTCAGAAGATTATATAGAAATATATAAAATCTTGTTTTCTTCAGGTGATGGAGGACTATAAAAGGAAGTACAGCGAGGTGTCCGAGAGGCTGATGGAGAGAAACAGGCAGTACCAGAAACTACAGGGGCTGTACGACTCACTGAGGCTGCGCAACATGGTGGTGGGTGTTGGAGACAGAGACGTGCTGCCACAAACAGTACATCACGATTTTAACACCGGTAAGAACAACAGTTTGAACTTAGATTCATGTTAACGTTAAAAGGTACACTGTTTAAATAAGAGATGCTTGGTGTTTTTGTGCAGGTGATTAATTGATATTTCACAATGAGAGGGGGATGTAGATTGTAGGAGTTTATCAATAATCAGGCCACAAATTCTGTCCTTCCATATACACAAGATCTGGAACGTGCACTGGGGAAAATCATGAATAAAGAGTGTATATATATATAATTTTGTAGGAGTTTATCAATTTGCCAACAATTTTTATAATCAGTTAATTGTTTAAGTAATTCATTAAGCAGAAATGTAATTTGCCAGTTAGTGTAAGTTGAGTACGTTTGAATTCTGGACTGTTGCAATATGAGGACTTCACCTTCGTCTTTACGTTCAGGAATCTTGAGGGCATTTTGATATTTCATAGACTGAATAACAAATCAAACAAATGCATAGAATATTTAGGCTACAGATTAAAAATCAGTAGTACAAACTCAGTGGCTTTTTCAAAAACAATGTTTGGCAGGTAAAGAAATAAACTTCAATGCGTTTATTAAATCAGTTGTCACACTGTGCCCACACTGATTAATGAGAACAGGAAGGAAGCAGAGAGAGAATTATGTTAAATGGCACAAAGGAAGACATAGCTGTAGGGGGTTTGTCAAGAAGTGATCATTAACAATTAAGGACAGTAGGAGTAATGAGCTGATTGTCTATGTGAGGGAATTTTACTCAGTATAACAATATGAGACATCCGTCAACCCCCTGCGTGTCACACAGGGGTGGCTCGGCAGGGAACTCCCCAGAGAAGCCCCCAGTTCCTCTCCGTGGGCAACGAGGGGGACAGCAGATTCTTCTCCTGCCTGGAGGCTGAAGGAGCCAAGACCTTCTTCCAGTTCAGCTCCCCTGCCAAGGAGAGAGGCCGGCCCTTCATGAAGAAGCACTGAGACAGTAACAGCTTTCATAATCTGACTGTAGCCCATTAACTTAAATTTATTTATTTATATATGTTAACAAAGCGTCCTAATGTTTTCGTGTTAATTTAGTTAGCAGGGTTTGCCTTGAGTACATTTTTGTAGTACTTATTGTTAATTTATTTTAATTTTAAACTAAACTAGGCATGAAAACCAGCTTTTAGTCCTGGTCTCTACCTAAGCATTTGTGTTAAGAAGTACTTGTAATGTAAATACACATAAAATCGGTTTACAAAGAGCACTGCCTTACAGTTTACTTTTTAGTGTGTGGATTGTGTCCATTTTACAGAAAATAGGATAGTTGAAGCTTTGCCTGTTTCTAGTCAAAAACAAACGCATTGAAGGACTTAATGTAATCAGGAAGACTCCATTATGTTCCTTTCAGTTTTGTGTGATTAATATTTGAAAACTAAGAAGTTTAGGCAAAAGGGAAAAAGGGGGTTAGTTCAACTCTAACCTAAACAAAGACAATGGATTATTTTGGTCCAAAAATGCTTGACTTTTATAGTGAACAAAAATCATTTATACATTTTCCTTTACTGATACAGTACACGTTAACTGACTGAATAACAGTAGGTGGTCTGTCATGCGAACTGTGTGAGGAATTTGGGCAATTTGGGTTAAACCTGAGCAATTGGCTGGTTGTTGATTGGAAGTAGAAGACCCCCTGAAGTCTAGACCTGGATAACAAACAACCGAAGCAGCTAGTAAAGTGGTCAACCCAGACCGCAAGAATGTCTTTCGTACAGAGATTTTAACTATTTTATGAGTAATGAAACCTCTGATCAATAGGCCCCTTTCACAGAAGACATTTCACAGTAAGAAAAACACAGGTGTAAATACTAATAATCCATTTAGCTGCTTCAGGGTCCTGATGTTGTGCATGCTGGCTCACTGGGTTACTGGGACAGTTGAATAGAACAGAGCCATCATTAATGTTATTAGTAATACTTGTGCTTTTCCATCTATAATAAGTCAAAATGTCTGGTGTGAAAAAGGAATTGCACTATCATACATTTCAAACGACATTTAATGAGGACCTCTGGTGGCCCTTTGCTGTTTTAAGACACCACGCAAACAAAATGTTTAACATAAAATTATTTTTTTCATGGTAAACTTAAGTCACAATTAAATCTGACATCACATTGCCATCATCACAGGTTCATTAATTTACAAAAAACAACTGTGTTGTCTCCACAACAAAAAAAACCAGAAATATTTATAAATATAAACAAAATTGTCTATCTAACGACAAAGTAACAGGGTAACCTCTATTTACAAACACCAAACAGGCACAAACTTTGGAAACTTCCATAATTATCCAAACTCTTCTTTAAAATCCAGAAAAAATTGGTCCTCTTAATGTATTTCCCAATTGCTTGTTCAGCTCATTCGCTCTGCGGCTTGTAGCTGACCGAGGCAGCAATCTGACTTTGGACGTTTTGTTTCTTGCCGTTGACAATGAGGAGCAGAGGAGAGTCCACTCGTATACTTCTGAAATCAAACACCTGCCAGACAGAGGAAATGTGAAGGTTAGAAAATTTAGAGAAACATCATTCTATACATTTTGAACTGCACACATTAAAGACTGACCTTCTCTTTATGTGTTATACTGTGTCGTTTGACCTGAGGTTCAGGAATGACTACAGTGTCTCCTATCAGGACGCCCCAGCTATCTGCTGTGTTGTATACCATCACCACTATACAGGACTCCTCACTGTCCACCATACCAAACGTACTGGAGGGAAAAAAAAGTGCAAGATTTTACACCACCACACCAAAAATTACGTTTTTTCTGCTCTATCACACCGAGACTGAACCAAAAAGCATGTGGATAATGTGAGTCATTAATGATAAAATAAGCTGCACTCACAAAGCCATGCGACCCTCAGAGGCCAGACTGAACACCACTTTGCCCAGGGCGGCAACCCCAGCGTTGTGACCGTGCGTGAGGGAGGAAAGAGTTCGAGGCTCCAGGCTGCCGACACGGCCTGTTGGGGAACGGAACTGAGGGGAGGCGCAGGGACCCAACGCTGACGTGTTGAGGTTAGAGAGCATCGTCCTTAACCGACGCGCCTTCACCTTCCCCTGAAGAGACGGAAAGACTGAAGGTTAGGAGCAAAACAAAAGCTATGCCTGTGCTTTGCTGCCACCTTGTTGTGAACCATGAAATCTTTGTCATCTTGATTATGTCAACAAAAGCCAAAAATAAAAGGAAGTGATTCCAGAAGTGCAATACACACACCTTGTAGGACATATTTATCTCTATTAAACAAGTTCAGGGGCTATATTTGTTTTCCTAAAAAAAAATGTCCTTCAGCTTCTTTCATTTAATTGGACATTTCCTTTTCATCTTAATGCAATTTGATCCATTATTTGAATTATTATTTTCTTAGGATTTTTCAGGATGTTTCAAATTGGGAATCTTTGACATTTTCTCAATATATATACCATTCTTAAACTGAGGTTTTGTTGTTAAGAATTAAAGCTAAAGAGCTAAACTCTGCTAAAGCTAAAATGATGATAAATTGAATAGCCAGTCGCCTAATTATCTAAATGTCTTTGGGTTTTGGACTGTCAGATCTGATGAAACAAGACATTTGAAGAAGTCACCTCATGTTTTAAGAACTTGCACTCCATACCTTGTTCTGTATGAGTTCTGTGACTTTCCCCAGATACTCCAGCAGCTGCTTCTCTCTCTCTGGAGGCTCCTCCCAGCCCGGGTCGAGTGCCGCGGCTCGGCTGTAGCCGCCGAGAGCAGACCCGTACATCTCCTCGTACTGGAACAGAGTGGCTCGGTTGAAATGCAGCTCCGGGTAACAAGAGGCAGCTCTGTCCACTTTTTCCTACATATGAGAATGAAAGGAGTAAAATATTAGTGCAATTAGTGCTGATAGATTTTAACCAACATGTTCAATTCTCAGTACTCACAGATTGTGCATAGGCAGTTAGAGCTTGTTGAGACAACTGTGGATTCTGTCCACAGGTGAAAAACAGGGACACATAAGCATTTCCCAGGATGTCTGTAAAAACATGAAATACAATTTTAGGACAGCACATCATACAATCCCTGTTATAACTTTCCTTTAACACTTCTCCTCTGCTCACTAAGTACCCAGACGCTCTACTCACACCAAGACGTCCCATCGGTGACGTCCAGCTGGACAGCTTGTCGGGCCATGTCCACACTCTCCATCACCTGCTTGCCATGTTGTGCGTTGCTGTCCGCCGGCGGCAGCTGTCTCAGCACCATAGACAGGTTGCGTAGAGACACTTTGTTCTTGCTCTACATATGTAAAAGATAACGCATAAGACAGTCAACCTGAGTTGATAAGTGAAACCTAGCATGGAGAGATATAAAAGAAATTCCCACAGGAGTAGTGTTATGTGTTGGGAGTATTAGTTATGTGACAGTTTCTCTTAACATAAAGTGCCAGAAATGTTAACATACAGGTTGCATTTTTAGTCCTTCAAAACAAATAATGCCAAATTTTCTAACTGAAGCACACTATCACAATAGCTTATGTGTTGCATATCGAGGTACGTGGTACTTTAATTCTGGCTCTTATGTTGAAAGCCAAGAGGACAGGATAGAAAATAATGTTTCACTGAGTTTGAAATATCTCCCTCTCTTTCCTGACTGATCTCATAAAGTGGCGTATGTATGACACGCCAATTCGTATGCTGTTTTTGCGTGTTATCAAGACGCATAATCGCTTTTTAGCGTATTTATCAACGCCGTTCAGCTGCCATTGACCTACATTACGTGTAAATTTTCTCCGTAGCGAGTAGTATGAAAGGACGTAAGTCCACGGATGGGTAAAACACAGGACTTTCACCCAGGAGAGACGGGATCGCGTCCCGCATGTGTCAACCGTTTTTTTTTTTTTTTTTTTAGCCTTCCCCAATGTTTCTTTCCTAAACCCAAACGTTTATTGTTTTCCTAAGCGTGTGACGTTGGTCACCGTCGTGTTTTTGTGTTACTAAAGCCTTTCCCAATGTTCTTTTCCTAAACCCAACCCCCTTTTTTATTTATTTTTTTATTTTTTTTTTACACATTCTCGCGCGATAGTACAGCACGTTCTCGCGATAAGACACCACGTGGCATTGTGTATGTTTACATCCACTGTATACAGCGTAGACATACACATGGAAAGCTCAAAATGCGTACAGATAACACGCCATTTGGCTTTAGGAAAGTGGCGTGTATGTTTATGCAAAGTCATGATGCCATGGTGCTGCTCTTTCTGTCCTTAATGTACCTGTTGCAAGGCTCCAGTGAAGCAGTTCTTGGCACCAGTCAGGTCTCCTTTTTTCCAGTACTGCTCCCCCAATGTGTTCCAGCCCTCGACCAAGCCAGGCTCCAGCTTTACAGCGCGTGAAAGGCACTCTTCTGCTACGGTGCTGAAGTCTGGAGCCACGTTTAGACACCTGCCCTTCTGCAGCAGAAACTCTGCTTTGTGTTTAAAATGATCTGTGGTGAATCGTAAACAAAGATACAGTTAGTATATCTTCTGCAAATTAAAGACTGAAGTGCTGTTGTGCAATTGTGGCACTCTCACCTTCTTTCTCCTCTAGCCTCTTCAGTGTCTTTTCACTCTCCTGTGCGACATCGCTTTGTTTCCTCCCAGCTTCCTCCACACTGTGAGTCTCAAAATAGCAATCTCTGAAATTATACAGTTCATCTACGAGCTCCTGTAATGGGAGGGTAGAGAAGGGGGGTGATTAAAGAAAAACAATATTGTGAATTCCTAACAAAAGTTAAAAATAGACCAAGGGCACAGTTCTCATAGCAAAATCTGCCTGTCGTGCAACACTGACTTGGTGAAAAAACAGTGCATTGTCTATTAGAAATGCACATGAAAATCACACTTTTGTGATCTAGTAGCAAGTAGAGTAATAAAACTGTCAAATCTGAAACAGTAAAATTATTGTGGTTGTTTTTTTTGTTTGGTTTGTTGACAACTTTTGGATATATTATACCTTCAATTTAATAGCCAATTCAATAAGAGTGCAAAAATCAATACATTCTAAATGTGTATATATAAAAAATGTATATACATTATTTATTTTATTTTTTTAACAGAAAACCTGCTTTACAAATTGGGAGCATGATGATAAGTGGCCATTAACCTGAGGGTCTCATGAAAGAAAAATTGAGTTGCACTGCGGGAATTGTAGGATCCAGTGTTTTAGGTGCTTGACCCATGTTTGGGTCTAAAAATCATGATATCAAAGCCTCTGTCCAGCTTTATTTTGTGCAATACTAAAATGCTTTTTAAAAAAAAACTGTCAAATCAGTAAGAGAATAAAACTACCAATTATAAAACATAAAATACAAATGTATTTTAATGATAGGTATTTCTAAAAAAAAAAAAATCTATGGACCTGCATTTGTGCTACGGATGTTTAAAAATAATAATGTAAGATTATTGATTAAGCGTGATTTAGCTATGAAACATTGTACTAAATTAAGAGAACATATCCGTGCATCTCAAGTGTCCATCCTTGGTGCATTAAGCCAGGAGCACGGAGAATATGGTGACTCAGCAAGAAGTGGATGCAAGCCAAGCATGTATATAAAAAGTCATACATGTGAGGGGTTAATGGGGTAATTGTAGAGCTATTCTACCCATAGAATGAGGACTATGGCCCTCACACACCTAACACAGTATCAGACATGAAGGCTCAATACTAAATAGGGTTTGTTAGCATGATAGTTGCAGCCAGTTGTTATAGTAACGAGTCGGTAAGAAGATGTCCAGCGAGCAAATGCAGAGACAACACAAGACACTGACCTCGTGAGAAGTCAACAAAACACTAAGGGTCGTACATTTGGTGTATTTAAATATTCGTGTGATATAATTAAGAACAAGTACCTTCATAATTTGCAGTTCGTCTTTCTCTTTCGTAGGCTCACCACTCTTCTCGTCTTCCGCCATCTTTGCGTTAGCTAACGGCAGCAACCAGCAACAGCCTAGTACCGGAAGGAGCAGCCACTGCAGTGGATCAACATGCACAAAGTTACGAGATGAGTATTACATTTAAGATTATAATGTTATTATGGTGACAGAAAACATGTCTTAACTACAATAGCACGAATGCAATGTTTTTTAGCACAGAGGAAACTGACTTTTAATTTCAGAGACGCCGGAAGTTGGAGTGGTCCGTAGCCAAAATGAATCCGACAAAGAACCTCTTCACAAGTGAACAGATATTTTTCATTGACTCATTTTTCGTTGCTAAAATACAGCTTTCAGTACAGGCCGATTAATGTATGATCATTTATCTATTTCAGATTATGTAACTAGCAGGATTGTTCGTCATCAGCAGTCAGCCGGAACGTTTCTCACGCAAGTTGCTGGTCCGACACTTTTTCGCCTTGGACCATACATGTTTCGCTCCCAACAAAGCTGACCGTGTTCAACTTTTGTCAAAGTACTGTTCAGTGTAACCGGTGTTGGTGTTGGTAACTTATTGCTGTTGATTCCAGTTCGTCATGTCGGACACGTGGAGCAACATTCAGGCGCACAAGAAGCAGCTGGACTCTCTGCGGGAGAGGCTGCAGCGGCGGCGGAAAGACCCAGCACAACAGTCCTCTGGTAGGCCTAACGTTACATTCAGACCAGAGAGCAGCTACCCGCAAGGCAGCAAATAACGATATTTACCCAATCAAATAAATCTATAAATTGTAAAGTATGAAGACAATTGCCCATGGATTGTTACACAAGGCCACAGTGATGTCTTGAAATTACTTAGTTTTACTAGCAAATATTGGTTACTCAACACATACAGCTGTACTTTTAACTTAACATAACTTGTTGTCAATTAGTTAAACAATTAATTGGCTTATAGCACAATTATACAATTGTTAGTTTTGTTTTATTATTAATAATAATATTTTTCTTACAGTTAATAGTTATAATTTGTAGGGGCAGGGCTGTAACTAATTATTGTCATTATCAGTTAAACTGATGATTGTGTTCTTGGCTTATCGAGTAATTGTTTGGTCTGTTTAACGTCAATAAATGGTCCCATGCCTATCATAATTTCCCACATCCCCACATGGCATCTTCAAATAACTTGTTTTGTTTAACTAACAGTCCGAAACACAAAGATATTCAATTTACTATCCTAGAAGACTAAGAAAAGCAGTGAATATTCTTTTGGTAAAACATTTGAGAAGCTGGGACCAGTACTTTCTGGCATTTTTGGGTAAGAAATTAAAAACAATCAGTTGTCAAAAAAGCTTTTACAAAATGATGGCGTTAACCTCGGTTGTCTCCTCTCGGTCAGAGGGGGGAAGCAGTACAGAGGGTTCCACAGCCAGGAGTGACAGCCCGGCTCCGTCAGCTCCGCTCCCCCTTCAGGAGGAGACAGAAAAACCACCAGACCCCGAACTAGAGAAGAGGCTGCTGGGGTATCTCTCTGATCTGAGTCTTTCAATGCCAACGGACTCCCTTGCCATCACAAGTGAACTCAGTGTGAGTCTTTGTCTCAAAGCACAGAAATGCTTTTGTCAAATATTACACAAGTTTTATAGAGGAAAGTAAAAATATGTTGAGCTTGGCTGTAGCGTAATTGCATACAAAAATAAATACACATTTCTATTTTTAATTTATTTTTCTTCCATTTGATTCTCGTTCACAGTCTGAGACAGCTGTCAGTCATGGATGCATCCAGAGTCTGCTGCTAAAATTCTCTGCTCAGGAACTCATCGAGGTCCGGCAGCCCACATCAGCCTCTTCTTCTACTACTTCCCCCTCAATCGTGGTAGCAGTGGACCACACAAAACTATGGGCCATGATTGGTTCTGTGGCTGGAGCCCAACGGGTTGGAGTCAAGAGAAAAGCAGAAGATCAAACCCACCACAAAAGAGCTCCAGGCTTCTCACCCTCACTTCAGAGCCCTGCTTCTCCTCCGCACTCTTCCTTCACCTCTGTGACGCCGGCTTCCTCCTCACAGCTGGCAGGGCCTTCAGCATCGGGGAGCGGGGCTGATAAGAAGGGAAAGAGCAGTAAAAGCCAGTCGTCCCATTTGGACATGGAGATAGAGAGCCTCCTGAACCAACAGTCCACTAAAGAGCAGCAGAGCAAGAAGGTAGGAAGGATGAGGAGACAGATCAATATCTCCTCTTGTCCCTTACTGCACTCAGAATTATTGGAACCAGTTACATTTTCAGCTACACAAAAACAAAGCAGGATAGTTTGGAGGTGTGATTACTGATATGGTATATAATGTTATTTATCCAGGTGAGCAGAGAGATTCTGGAGCTGCTTAATGCCAGCACAGCTAAGGAACAGTCCATCGTGGAAAAGTTCCGGTCTCGCGGCCGAGCTCAGGTCCAAGAGTTCTGCGACCACGGGACCAAAGAGGAGTGTGTGCGCTCTGGGGACACACCACTGCCGTGCACCAAGTTACACTTCCGGTCAGTGTTCCTCAGCATACTGTTTTTTTTGTTTATGTCACCCCACATGATGAAAAAAAATCTTTCAGTCACTTCACAGCTTCAACAGATTTTTAATTAATTCAGATAAGTGATCATTTCCGTTGCAGTTCAGTGTTTATAAATCCACTGTGCTGGGGTCACCCTGGTGGCTGAGGGGTGAGGGCCCCGACTATGAACTGCAGGGCCACCGGTTAATGTTCACTTCCTCTGTCTTTCCTCTCTCTTCCTTTTCATATCTTAATTATCAACCAAACAATAAAGGCATAAAATGTCCTAAAAACAAATCTTTCAAAAAGAGAAATACTCCCATGGGTCTGTAGAGGTCACTATAATCAAGGTTAAAATATCACTACTATCAAAAACACCAAATTATGACAGTGTTCTGGCAAAACACTGGCTAGCCCATCATTTTAATCTAATGGAAAAGGATAATTGTAAATAAAATACAATTTTTAGTTTTCATTTTTAAATAAATCATTTTCATTATAAATGAAGGTGTACGGTAGTGGTTAGGGAACCACCAAAGAAATCTCAAAATAAGATAAGATGAATAATGAGTTAAAAAGCAGATTCTGCTACATACACTTTTCTATAATAACTGATGTTTCCTTGTGAAATGTTGTATAAGTCTATCCCTTCAGGCACATTTTTGAAATTAAACACTGGAAAGTAATGAAACTGTATTTAAGGGGTCACAAGTAGACTTGGTTTTAAGGGGCCACAATTCAAAAACATGGACACTGGTCTAAGGATACAGGATGCAACTTTCTGATTTAATCAACTTGACTGACAAGGTAAATATGTGTATTTCCCTTTCTGTATTTTTACTTTTGTGCTCAAGTAGAAGATGTTTTGTGGTTTTAATTTGTGGGGTTTTGTTCAAACCTGAAGTTGTTAAAATAAAATCACATTGCACAAAAATGTTTATGCATTTTTTTTTTTTTTTCTCTCATTTAGTCGCATCATTAACAAGCACACGGACGAGAGCCTCGGTGACTGCTCCTTCCTTAACACGTGTTTCCACATGGACACCTGCAAATACGTCCACTATGAGATCGACAGCCCTCCAGAGGCTGAGGGGGGCCTGCTGGGGCCCCAGGCCGGGACCACAGAGCTCGGCCTCTGTGCGGGGGACGCCGACAGCAACGTGGGCAAACTGTTCCCCTCACAGGTGAGGCTGAGAAACAGGAGTGGTGAGGAAAGAAGATGGCGTCCTACCCGTGACAGACCAATTGATGCTGTACATTTTTGGTGGGTTATGAAATTTACAGAGGTTGTGTTTTTCTTTGCAGTGGATCTGCTGCGATATCCGCTACTTGGACGTGTCCATCCTCGGTAAGTTTGCGGTGGTGATGGCCGACCCTCCGTGGGACATCCACATGGAGCTACCCTATGGTACACTGACTGACGACGAGATGAGAAAACTCAACATCCCCATCCTGCAAGATGACGGCTTCCTCTTCCTCTGGGTCACCGGAAGGTAACTTACCTGGGTGCTCGAGTTTCCTTGTCTCTGATTTTCTTTTTCTGTGACAAACCTTAAAAAAAACTTTTCTTCAGCTTGGGCTTTTACCCCTGCAACCAAATATATTAATTTGAATACATTCGGTGATACGGTATACTAGAATATGTTTTCCATTTTCTGTACAGTATTCTTCTTTGTTTTGAAGTGATAGCCTGACAGTTCTCAGTTAAATTGAGTAGCAGTAGTTGGATTTATCATATTTAACAATATCTAGCCAGCAAACATTTTTATACAGGTTGAACCTGCATGGTTTATTATGAGAAGGCAGGGTCCTAGTTCTGCACATCCAGATATAGTTGTCTGTTCATACTTATCATGTGCCCAATTTCTCTTCTTACAGGGCTATGGAGTTGGGCAGAGAGTGTCTCAGTCTTTGGGGGTAAGTCTTTTCTTCTGTGCATGCACTACCATCAAGTCATCACTTTGGTAGGACACCATTCAGTTTTGTGCTGCTTTTTTTAATGGGTGTATTTATTATCATCTGCTAGCTATGATCGAGTTGATGAAATAATTTGGGTGAAAACAAACCAGCTTCAAAGAATCATCCGCACAGGAAGGACAGGCCATTGGCTGAACCACGGGAAGGAGCACTGTCTGGTATGTTTGTCCTCTTGTGCGTCTTTCTTACTGTATAATATATATATCTGTCTCTGTCCTATACAGCATGAGGCTACATGTAACTGCTAAGCTCCAAGCTCGAGGAATTTTGCCTCCAGGAGTCTTTTTTTAATGTTCATTCTTGGTAGTTAGAGAGGCCACCCCATAACTAAAAGGTGTTTTGAAGCAATATGCCGAGCTGCTACAGGCTCATTTTTTGTAAATGTGCCTCCAAAGGTGTGTCAGATAAATGTCTAAAATATTTCTCTTGTTTTACTTCAGGTGGGTGTAAAGGGAAACCCTCAGGGATTCAACCGAGGTTTGGACTGCGACGTCATTGTGGCTGAGGTAAATGATTATATCTTCTGTCCTACTTATTGTATTTATGATTTTCTACAGCCTGAAAAAGTTGCTTCAGATATGATACAGATTCCATCTTCATTGCATTCCAAACGCTCTCTTCCAGGTCCGCTCCACCAGTCACAAACCAGATGAGATCTACGGCATGATAGAGAGACTCTCGCCCGGCACCAGGAAAATTGAGCTTTTCGGTCGACCCCACAACGTCCAGCCCAACTGGTAACACACCATCACGCTTTAATTTAAAGGCCAAGTTACTGCTTTACATGTACTGATTGACTTTTTTTTTTTCTCCTCCACTTCTAGGGTAACTCTTGGAAACCAGCTTGATGGCATTCATCTCTTGGATCCTGATGTCGTGGCTCGATTTAAGAATCGTTATCCAGACGGCGTCATCTCTAAACCCAAAAACATGCAGTGATGACAGTGGTCGCAGGTTTGGAAGAAGTTTATCAATAGTTTTTTTTTTTTTTTTATCCGTGAACAACTTTCTCTAATAAATGTTGTCAACAAGATCCATTGTCTGTGTCTTGGTTAAGAAATGACACATACCATGTGAAGAAATTATGTTAATCATTCATCATAATCATGTTTTAATTCTGCAAAACTTCATTCACCATCAACAAAAACACAGGAGACATTTTGAATGTACCTTTTTTAGTTGTTGTTAGTAAAGAATAAAGATACTTTTGACATACTGTAGATTTGAATAACTGATTTTCGCATCAAAGGACGAATTTTGAAATTTCATCAAGTTTTCAGTTATATAGGATCAGAGATTACATTCATATCTGCTCATTGTAGGTAAATACAGAATCTTGTTCATCCTTAAAGCTATAGTGCGTAGTTTCTGTCTTCCCCCATGAGGAATTGTAAGTAATGACAACAAAACTGTCACGCGTCCACATGACACAAGCCTTCCGTGATCGCGCACCACCCTCCCCCCCTCCTCCTAGCAGTTGCTAGTAGTCAAGGAGGACACGGAGGATTAAAAAAACATGATGGACTCTTCAGAAGAGATAATTATCTTCTTCCTGGGAAAGTTGCCGGACAACACAATATTCTGAACACAGCCATAATGAGAAATAGAGTTTTGTGGAGCTTAAATTCTTAATTAGCTTTGTATCAACTCATTTGGCAATGGCTTGAATGTAACGGACGTTCATTAATATAAAAAAGTTACGCACTAAAGCTTTAAGGTCTTTAGCTAAGATTTGTTAAAAAAAGTAAAAACAATTTATCAAATGCAGCAAAGAGGTTTTTTTTAGTTGATAAAAAAGAAAGAAGCTGAAGCCAAACATGACTGATAAAATACATAATAGAAATACGTTTTGCTGAGCAGCTCAGTTTACTTTAGTGCTTTCTGAAGAGTACCTAGAGGCAAAAAAACAGCTGCTGAGCACCCCCCCTCTGTTTTTTAGTGTTTCTTTGTTTTGTCACAGAGCAGGATTAGAAAGTAAACATTGTTTATAAGAACTGTCAACAGTAAGTTTAGAAATAGGATCACATCACTCGTGATGGGTGATGAGGATAAGATATTCATCATCATACTCCCTCATCCTGCTTTATGAAACGCTCTCTTATCTCAACAGCAAATTAAAAAATCAAAAGGAATCAAGAAAAAAAGTGTAAAAAGTAATGCACTTTCGGTTGTGGATGCTGTAAACATGTCTCTTATGTGGTCTTCTCTCATCAGTATCGTGTCCGGTTGGGCATTGGGTCCACTCAGTTTAGAGTTTAGTCTTATGAAATGTTAATGCACAGAGATTGAAAACCAAGTCTGTCTCAGTCTTATTTCCCCCGCCTCTTGTTGAATCTGATTAATCATCGAGAGTTCTTGGTGGGCAGCGAGTGAGCAAGGAGGGGCTCTATTGCAAACTGTGGCAGTGCACAACTACTGCTGATCAAATCTAAAAGGTGACGATAGATGCACTTGCTTAGCTATCAGGTTCCCACATCCGCACCACAGGGTCCAAGCATGAATGGGCCAGGGAAAACCTAGATACAGGAGTCCATTTATCTCTTCTGCAGTACTCCGTCCTCCTCAGTAAGTGGTGTCCACTGCGTTGATGTTGCTGTCCAGCTGGTGTCTAAAAGACAGCCTGGCCTTGGTGGAGAAATATATCTGCGAGCCCCGACTCAGGCTTCCTGCTGCTTCGCTGTCGCTACCACAGGATGTCGTGGAGCACAGACGGGGCTTCATCTCCTCAATGGGAACTAAGGGGTGGAAAGTACAGATATATTCAGTATATTCAGGCTTTATCAGGGCACACTATCATGAAATGGCTGTTTATTTGGTCTTAAGTTTGACTTTCTTACTGTGTAGCTGCTCCCCACTTGCCGCTGGGGGGCACTGCCTGCTCTTGCAGCGCTCTTTACAGCGTCTGTAGAAAGGAAAACACTGCAGCATCTTCACACCCATGGCAGAGGTGTCTGTAGAGAGAGGGGAGTGAACAGAGACATAAATATAAGAGGAGAGGTGATAGAAAAATCAAAAATAGACAAATAAAAACTATTTAATGCCCAAAGCCACACCAAACTGCAACAGTGAGAATCTCCGAAATATAAAGTAAAAAGTATGCTAATACTTAAAAAATAAAACCATAAATATTTAAATAAAAAAGTAAAAAAGGTATGTTAAACACATTTTTCCAGGATGCACGCTTCTCCTATAGCTTCCATTTAAGCTGCCCGATCACAATAACAGTATGTCTGAGTGCCTGCTGACAGCTCATCACCAGTTCAGTTTAATGGAATTATGATCCTGCACTTCAATGCCATGATATCCTAACCTAAGCTGATAATATTGTTGAATCCCAGCCAACCAGTCAGTATTTACAGTGCCAGCATCATCCTCAATGCTGTCTAATCCTGGAAAGGGATGTTAATGGGCTCCGGCAGCCAGGGGAGTTATTAAGCCCTGTCCTGACAACCAAACAGACTGCATAGAGGTCGTCTGATGTATGCAAGTTATGACTAACGGGCAGACAGGTGCATGTCTCAACTGAAGGGGAAGCTGTTGTTTTCATTTGAAAAGAACTCTTAAAAAATTGTTTCTGAACTTTTCTCTCAGTTAGCAATTGTGCTTTCCATTGAGGGGGTTCTGGACCTAGATCAGATCTGATTCACTCAGCAACAAGTCAGTCAAATTCATAATTTCCTCAAGAATTGTCCCCCTCTCTGTGAATGAGAAGATAAAGCCAGGGCCACACGCCAGGACTGAGCTGTATTTACTTAGACTGAGTGAAAAAAGGGTATTTATTTTAGTCTAATCGGGTTAAGAAATAGGTCAGGTGAAATGGAGCAGAGAGAGGTGATGGATCGCGACAGTTTCTATTGTAATTGTGCTTTGGGGTAAAAAGAAGAGTCCGCTTAATAATAGCTTTCATGTTTCTGCTGCAAATTATCTAAACTTTTATGTATAAAGTTTACATGATCAGCCGACAGAGTTGCAAGATGACCACAAAGAGTTACAAAATTATTACAAAAAGACTTGAATCTACCAATAAGAAACAATAAAAATTAACAAAAAGAGACACAAAACAATTAGAAAGATGCAAAATGACTATAAATTACCACAAAGAGAGACAGCGTCTGAAACTAACTGCCTACTTCAGTCTGATGAGAAAACCCATTAGTGTGTTAAAGCACTAAGACCCATATCTGATGACAAACCGTAAACTGTGATTGCAACATAAAAGGAGAACTGTGTTCGGCTGACATCTTTTTCCTTTTTTTCACTGTTTACTGCTGATTCCTCATGCTGCTCGACTCAGTGTGGCAGATTCATGGAGACGTGACAGCTCACACATACGCACAGATTCAAAGAGCTGCTGTAGCACATTACAGACGAGCCACAGGGGAGAAGTGTGTCAGCCAAGGGAAAAACTATATCTTCAGTCTCTCTTTTTTTGGATAAATTTATGCAGAAAAAGCTATTTTTTTTTCTCCTCTATTTACTTAACCATCTAATGCACCCCCCCTTCTCATTTTTACGCAGGTGTGGCTGTGAAATCCTATCTCATTTACTGACGGTGAATCCATTTGGATTGGTCAATTTAGAGGTTCTGTCTGTGAAATGAGAATGCACAGTATAGCACACATTGTCAAGGAAAGTGAATGGGCAGTATTGACTGTTTTTCCCCACCTAGTTTCATTCTACAATAAATTCTTTGTGCATTAATAATTCCACAAGCATGTGCAAAGCAGTTCCACACACGCAAACACACACAATATTAAGGGCCTGGCCAGTAGTGAGGGGTTTTGGCAATGGGGGTCTGGCAGCACACAGCAGCCTGGGAGCCTTGAGGAGAAAAACAACCTCAGATCTCACACACACACACACACACACACACACACACACACACACACACACACACACACACACACACACACACACACACACACACACACACACACACACACACACACACACACACACACACACACACACACACACACACACACACACACACACACACACACACACACAAGAGGGGGAGATAAGGAAAGGCAGAGGAAGTAGAAGAAATAGATATGAGGTATGTAAATAATGAAGATCTAATAAGTGACCTCTGTTTTTCTCTCAGCAGTTAGCTGCTACCTGAATAATGTGGTTTGACTTGCTCAACCAGTGAGGGCTCACTGATGGAGCTGAGAATTGCACAATCCTTCCAGGAAAACATTAGCAAGTGGCTTTTGGCTTGACGTTTTCATAATTCTGAGTGCATGTTTGTGCATGTGAGCATGTACAAGAAAATCTGTGGGAGAGTTAAGCGTCTTAAACAGGTTTGCTGAGTGTGATCCCTACATATTTTCGATTTCTAAAACATCAGTCAAACATTTCTCTCTGCAAACCACCTTACCAGTCCACACTCAGCCCCTTATCTGCTTTGTAAACAATGTTAAAGCAAGCAGCAGAGCACATATGCATATAGTAATGTGATCACAGTCTTCCCACAGCTCCACATTTCCACTGAGCTCCCCCTCCTCCGGTCGGTCCCCATGGTTTTATGAAAAAAAGAAAAAAAAGGTGCAGTCTTGTGTCACTGCTCGCAACACAGAGCCTCACACAGGCCTGCCAAGCTGGATGACGCAAACACTACTCTGTGCATGGATACCTGCACAAATGTGTGTGTGTCCATTAATAGCAGTATACAATCCTATTTCCTTCATATTCGTCACAGCCGGTGGATAAAGAAGGTCTTAAGGTGTTTCTATAGCGCTCTCATACAGCAAACAGATCCAATAATGTCAGTAAATACACTTGTATGGCAGCTTACTTGTAATTCCATTTTATGCTACTTTATACCTCTACACTGCATTTCAGAGGCTAATGTTGTTTGTTTTACTATATGATAAAGAGTTTACAAAGTAGTTAAAATTAGCTTCACCTTGACCAGTTACTGTACATAATTAAAATGCAGTTTAAATGTTTATGCATCATATATATATATATATATATATATATATATATATATATATATATATATATATATATATATATATATATATATATATATATATATATATGTACTTTGCAGGACTTTTAGGGACTGTATCTGATGCTTAGGGAGGCTGAACCTTATTTTTTCACTTTGTACACTCCTCTTGCTGCTCTAATGCTGCAACACTGTACCTTACAGCATGTAAAAAAAAATAACAACAGTTTTTAATTGGTATAACTTTTTTAATTGTGTACCTCAATTTAAACCTTAATTTCTTAATAAAATATCTGTGTAAATGTGTGCCACCACCGTACACATTAATAAAATCCTAAAGCAGATACAGAACTGTTGTCCTCCGTAAGTTGTCTTTTTCATATAATTATTAACTACATTGCAAGGGAAGGCTGAAATAACATGACAATAAACAAAAGACCCTCCTCTACTCCTCCCTAAAAAGCCAGACTATCCTATTTTTAGTAAAAAGAAAAATAATATCCTTCCCCTTATCTGACCCCCTCTAATAATTTTGGTACAGTCCCTAACCTGCAGTTGGGTATTTATACACTGGGGTTTATAAGAAACTATTTCTTTTCACCACTAGTTTTGTCATGTTTGGCTAACCAATGCACCTTAGTTTACAATTTCACATTCTACTATTAGATGCGTGTGCATGATGTGGAAGCCTCTGTGCGCGTGCGGGGTGGGGAGGAAGGTTGAATGAGAAGCTGCACCAGACAGGCTAATCTGAGCTTTCATCTAGAGCAGATGTACATCAATTATCTGTTCTCTTTCTCCGCGATTAAACTAATGAAGTGGAAACAGTAGCCTATTTATCTGCTCATTCAAGTTTAAAGCAAAGCCCGAAGATGATCATTTTTTCATATGTTTTTAGTTGCTCATAAATGGCTTTATTCTGACCAATCAGTGATAAAAATTTAACTGGCAGACTGGACAGTTCAAGAGAATAATAATAATAATAATAATAATAATAATAATAATAATAATAATAGGTGGCGTACGTGCGTGCGTGCAGAAAAGGCGTGACGTGAAGTGGGCTTCACAAACAAACAGTAGCCCACAAAATGCTCTCAGCGTATCATGATCAGGGACTCCTCCAATGACACACCTGCTCCAAAACCTAAACAGCAACCCTTGATCTCTTTCGATAGGAGAGGCTTACACTTACCTACATGTCAAAGTAGCAGCAGTCTTATAAATACCTTTTTTAAGTGACGTTTAAATAAGTTTAATGGCCTTTTAAATGACTCACCTGGTGCTATAAACTTGTAGACTTGAAGACAGCGGAAAATGGATAATCTTGATAACTTCCCAGCTGCAACGAGACTATCCCCGATCACTTCATCTGCGTTGTCTTGTCTCTTCCCTCATTAAAACGTGTCCTGGGAGCGCTGCTCAGACTCAAATGTGCATCCCTATTGGCAGTATGGAAAGGTTTCTGTGGCGCGGAGCGACTGCACTTTAAATAGCTAATCCCCGGAGCATGGTGAGTGAGTGGACTGGACACGCCTGCTTTCTCTCACCCTCCCTCCTTCTCTCCTCCCGTCTGCTCTCCCTCCCTCTGAGCTCCCGACTCTCCCTTTCTCTTTGGTGCCTCTCACCGATATCCCACATACACACACACACATGCTGTTCCTCCTGCATGTTTGTTCTTCCTCTACCTCGTTCACATATTTGTTGATACAGATAACACAAAATGTCATCAAATGGTCAAAGTTAATTACTGAGATGATGAATTATGGTGATTTGACCTCTAAACTTTGATAATCACGTTGTAATCCCATTTTAACAACAGACTTTAATCCTTGTTGAGGTGCATGAATCATTGACGGTACAGACTTTTGTCTTTTCTCATGGTCCATCAGAGAGGTCAGAGGTCACCATCGACTGTATGACGTCATCACTGGTGCTGGTAGGACTGTTTATTGTTTTACTTCCCTCCTCTTTTAAAATGTATTTTCATATTTTAGCTTTTTGCTCTTTAAATACTGCTTTTGTTTGTTTTGTAAAGCACTTGTAGCTGCATGTATGAAAGATACAGAAGCTAAATAAAGGTTATTTTTATTATGGTAATCTGCAATTATTGCAATGAGCAGGTGTAAGGTGCAGACCTATGCACAAAAAATGACAGAAACACTTTCTTCAATGAAAATATTATGTGAAGGACATCATGTGATACTTAAATAATGTAGGAAGAAGGCTGTGATGGATGGGTGTGTACAGAACATTACCTTCACAGTTTGTGACACAGACTTGTGTCCTGGGAGTTTGACCTTCAGCACAATGTGCTATCATTGGCCCAAACTGAGAAGTTATGTTTCTGTATAGGCTATGTGATTCCATTTTTGTGCTTATTTCTAATAATTGTAAATATGAGAGAGCATTATAGAAAAGAGAGACCTACCTTTGGAGGAAATTCCTACATATCCTATTAGAGTGAGTAGGTTTTAGTCTGAAGTGGCTCAAAACTACTGAGAAGAATTAACAGTTATCCCTTTAAGACCGACCTTATGGAATACAAAGCAAGTTTCATTTAAATAGATAATTTTTTGGGCATTTTTAGGCCTTTATTGACAGGACGGCTGAAGAAATGAAAGGGGAGAGAGAGGGGGAATGACATGCAGCAAAGGGCTGCAGGTCGGAGCCGAACCCGGTCTCGCTGCGCTGAGGAGTAAACCTCTAGCCTATATATGGGCGCCCGCTCTACCAACTGAGCAATCCGGGCACCCTCATTTAAATAGATTTATTGTCCGTGCAAATACCTACCGCAAACATAATTGATTCTTAAATAGTCATAGTAAACACAATCTAATGGCGGAAATCTAAGCTCTAAGAATCAACACTAACTTTTATGAAACGATCCGATCACAGTTGTTTTGTGGTTTGATCAAATATCACATATCGTCTACTGACTTGGCCGTTACGAACACTCAGAGAACAAAGTGACACGAAGCAGGGTTCATTTCAACAATGTTCTAAAGGTTTAATGAGACACAAAAGAATATATAAATGTTCAAACAATCGCTCCATTAACTTTGATAATGTGAGACTAGATAGATAAGCAAGGGGCACCAGAGGAAAAGAGGATTGGTTCAAGGTAGGTTCCTGCTGATAAATCTTCAGCGAGGAAAACGTAACAATTTATGATGCCAATCAAAACAGATGAGAGAGGCTTTGTTCAATTATTACAAAATAGACTCTAACATATTCACAACACTAACATGTAACCACTTGTTTCTTGGCTCATGTCCACTAAATTCCTTGGAAACCTGCTGCATGTTTTGAGATATAACAGTGACAGTTAACAGTGAGAGCCATGCAAAGCAACAAAACACAAACTTGGCTGCAGCCAGTTTTGTGCAATGTACAGTATGTGCAAATACAAGGTATTTGCACATACCCAAAGCCAGCACTTGCAGTCATGTAAAGTAAGACAGTACATGTTTGAGGGCTGAAAAACGTCACGTCACGTTATCAGGAGGCAAAACCTGGAGAACAAATTAAAATCTGACTTTGCAGACAGTTCTGATCAAGAATATTCACACAAACCCTTTCTATAAAGACAGATATGTCGAGATAGACAGAGGAAACCTTGGCTGTTGGCCCATTAGATGGTTTATTGCTGTTTATTCCCTTCCTGGTCTGGGTTTAAGGCTTATTCAGGGCAGCTCAGTGGTTGGAGAGATTTGTCCTAGTGGAAATTTACCCAGATGAGCTCTGAGAGTGAGCCTGTGTCTGCTGATTAGAAATCACCCAGGAAACCGTCTGTGTAACAGCAGGCAAATGTCTGAAGCTGATTTTACTGTGAAGTGCAACAGGGACTTACCCACAAGTGGTCATTTTTCACATCTAATTCATGTGTGAAAGTCAGCCTTGTTCTATATAATGAAAATCCATGTAGATGAACATTTACAGGTTGTAATCAGATCAGGATGAAAGCTTGTGCAGATTCTGTCTCATTGCAGTCAGTTAGAATATTACACAGAATACAACTAATGGGTTATTCATAATTGTGGCTTTTTGAAAGGCCAAAAGCATCTGGTGGACCAAGGCTTTTATAATTAAAAACCCCATAGATACTTTTCTATTTCAAGATAAATCATTATCACTATCAACTTCAATTATTGCACTTCTAAAAACAAGTTTAGTGTTGGTGTACCTGAAGTGCTCCCTTAAGTGAAAAACATAATAAGTAAGCAAGTGAAAATAAAAAAACTAAAGGGTTTTAAGAGGTAGATATTGTAGATAGATGTATTTGACAATCATAAAATACACATAATGCTGCTTCACTACTACTGAGTTATTACATGCACAGACTGTCGAGGATTAAATTACACAATAAAGCCCACAGGCTTATTCCCATTGTGATCCTCTGGGGGGTAAGGGGATGCCAAGTCTGGCAAGACCGACGGGTACAAACACAAATACAATATCCCTTTAAGCATATAAAACGACAACACTGATTTTATTTGGGCAATGTCCCTATACGAGAGATTATTTGCTCTCCATTTCTTTATAGGCTGCTTACAATTTGTGTCTGCTTCAATGAATTTTAGAGAAACTGGCAGTTTATTCCATTCAATTGCAGCCGTGTATGAACATGTATCTTTGCCCATTGCACTCTTGAATCTAAAAAGTATAACATCTGTTGATCTTCCTCTTGTTGCATATGTGATTGTCTCAAAAGATATTAAAGGAGTTGGAAAAATATTTGGGGACCTCATTATGAACAATCTTAGGGGGTAAGTTTCAAATGAACATGAGCTAGATCTGTTATTTGAACTGAAAGTGAGAGATGTCCTGAAGCTGATCTTTAACATCTGTCAGTGTTGATGACATCTGTTCTGATGAGTCTGTTATATCTCCAACTGTTGCATGTTTCACAGCAGCTTCAAAATCTCTGCCGTCTGTCCATGTGATGACAGACATGCATGTGCTCACTCACATGTGAAATCGACTCTGTGTGGATGATTAACAGCAGAGCAGCCGACCTGGACCATAGTTGTGCAGACTTATAGTTTTGAAATAAACACAAAAAAACGTCTAATGGCATCAAACAAGAGAAAGATATGGACATTTTGTTATTAGTCCGTCATTCTAAGTGACTAACTTAAAATTGTTATTCTTCACTAGGCACAGTTTTCTAACTTTTTATGATTGATATTCTCATACAATTAGGCCTTTTTTAACCTATTTTAGAGTGATTTCAAACTCTTTCCCCCATGACAACTTTGATCTTCCCAGATGCTCAAACAACAGCCATATTCTTTTTTTTGTGCAACATATTCCAAACTTGTACAGAAGTTACTGTTACACAGCCTTCACAGAGAGTCAAGTGGTCCTTCTGCGGTTTCACCTCCGTGCATTTTGACACTCATTCCTCTCCATGTAAGGTAAGGTGTCAACAAGTGCCCCTGCTAGTCTACTGGTGGCCCGAGTACTATTATGAGGCAACACTGTAGCTTCCTGTGAGGCCACGAGGAAGCTCTGATATCAGGAGCTGAACCACTCCCACTGTCCCTTTGGCCTTTAATGCCATCGTGATATCAGCTGTGGGAAAAAACTAGATGGCGGGTGGAAAGCAACATTTTAAAAATACGGACATCATCCCCTGTGAATTTTTGTCCCAATGGTATTTTAGTCCCTCAGTGCCACTGCTCCATGGCTGAGAGACAAGAATAGCAGCACTGTGAACGTGCAGAAAGTCAGAAACAGAAAGGATTAGAGACATGAGAGGGTCAAAAGTAGCCCGTCCATCAACTAAAAAATACTTAGTCTGAGGTATAATGGACAGGAAGATATTGACGATGAGTGTCATTCAGAATGTCCCCCAAGGCATACTCATGGGCCAGGGAGCTACATGCCAATCTTGCAAGTGCAACATCTGCCGTTTTAATCTTGCGAGGGAACCCTTATTTACTTCTATTATGTTGCCTTATGGGGTCTAGACTCCTTGGTTTTGATCAATGTATAAAATTGAGCTGGATATTAAAATGGGCCTACAATAACGTGTACACACACACACACACACACACACACACACACACACACACACACACACACACACACACACACACACACACACACACATATTTAAACTATAAAACAATAATTTGGTGCCCCCCCCTGCAGCAACTCTGAGGACCACGTGTTGAAGATCTCTGCTTTAGGGTGATAAGGATGATTTCTTATCTCAAGCCAATTTATTTAATGTTGAAGTTCATAATTGCATCAAAAAAAGGAGGTTTATTAGTGTAGTGTACATGAGTTTATGAGTTGTGAGAGCTAGAATATGCGTGTTTAATGACATCTAAATCCAGGGTAATTTGATTTTAAATTGCTTCCATGCCTCTGAGACAAATATATTAATAACATTGTGACCCAGCAGGGATTAAAAATGTTTTTCCACCTATATAATTCATGTCTTGCTGAAAAGAAATAAGCAGGACATATGTAAAGTATCCCCAGCCACTAAGTTACTCTTTAGCCATGATTTCTAAAGACCAATTGAAATGCTGTAAAGACAAACTAAAAATCAAGTCATTGCAGGGTCAAACCAGTCTAGTCCTGTGTGAGTGTTTACTGCCCCCCACCCCAACTCCCTGTTTCTTGCTCCCTCCCCCAGACGTCCAGACATTCCCATAGGCTGTTTGTAGATTTTCTGTGCAGCCGGGACTGACTGGCTGAGGTCGCTCATGGCTGGTTCCAGCCTCTGTCGCCCTCATTTATTCCCCTCAGCGCCCTCCGCCCTCCGCCCTCTGTGCGCTTCATTATGTCATTTGTCTTATATCTCTTTACAATGCCCTGTTTTTACATCATGACACATGTATTGTTCTCAGTGATTACATTAATCAGGAAGTGCATAAGGGATGGGGTCTAATCACGTTTGCAACCTACATACCATGCATACAGCTGATACTGCAGAGTATAGTAAATAGACAATCTGAGGGCACAGAGCAGACTGGCTTTACTTTACTACAAAAATGTGTAACATTTCTGGCTGGAAAACGCCACAACAAATAGAAAGGTTGTAATGCTTTCATTTTAGGCCTTTTTATACTGATTATTTTACTCCCAAAAACATTGCCACAGAGCCTACATAATACCTAAAAATGCTGATTTGTCTTTGACAATTGTACCTGCAAATGATTTCAATTGATTTCAATTGGCTAGTTTATTTAAAAATGAACTTTATTTTGATAATTTACAGTTCATATTTTATACAATAAACTAATCTGTTTTGCTATGTGTCTGTTTGTCCATCCAGTAATATTTATCAATATCCAATTTCAATAAATTGAAATTATGAATTTATTAAGACATTATTTTACAATCTAATATTTTGTATTATTAGATGTAAAAGTAGTTGCTAGTTGGCTGTCGCTCTGTGGCAAAGAAAAAATCTGATTCAGGTCTCAGTTTTGACCAAATATGTAGTTACAGCCTCTTGCATTTGTAGGGCAGATTTTAAGGTTGCTCTGTGCATGACTTAACCTACTGGACTTAAATGTCCAATATTATGCTCATTTTCAGGTTCATACTTGTATTTTGGGTTTCTACTAGAACATGTTTACATGCTTTAATGCTTTAATGTTTTTTTCTCATACTGTTGGTCTGAATATACATATGTTTTTGTCTGAAACGCTCTGATTGGTCAGCGTTTACTGGTCTTCCATATCTGCGCTCTCAGAATCTCTGCACGTTATTGCAGCCGGGGAAGCAGCACTTTCTACCTATATAGTTGTATAGTTGGGACATCACAACCGTACAAAAGTCCTGGCTGGATGCATTATTCTGTGGATTGAGCATTTTCATACTTTCACAATATTTATATAGCACCCCAACCTGCTTTATCTTTACCTCTCAGCTCCACACAAAGCAAAGCTAGCAGATTAGCAGTCTCCTCAGTTCTAGCTCATTTTGTGTGCATGCTGCCATTAAGCAATGATGTAAAAGAGAAAACAGTGATGCTATGTCTTGTTGTTTATGTCTGGTCCAAGTGTAAAATATCACGTTTCAGAGTTATATGATAATATAGTGCCTGTAACACTGTCAGCATATTTAAGCAATTGATACCTTAGTAGAATTACAACCACTTTGACTGAAATTAAGAACTGTCAAGTCAATTTATTGATAGAGCAAATTAAAAAACAACACCAAGATGCTTTTACAGATAATTGGGAAGGTACAGTTAAATAATCAGAAAGTTAAGTAAAAGGTAGACATTTAGCTTTTAATTCAAATGTATCGATTTTGGACAGAGTTGTAAATAAGCTTGCAGACCTGCTGAATGTGCCTGACTGTCTACTTTGTGGCTCCGCTTAGGTCATTCATAGTGTGGTTGACATAATTATTGGGTGGTGGACACTGCTAAGTTATCACTTACGTGTGTCTGAGTGGACATTTGTGCCGCCAGCATGACTGTTGCTTTTAAATGAGGCTGTGGGTGTTCTGAGGAGTTTTAACCCAAGGTGACGAAAGAAAGATGAAGAGGAGCCCCATTGTAGAAATGTTAGTTCACTTAAAAAGCTTTAATCATCTTGCACAGATTGATTTGTACTTTTGTCCCGCTCTGTCCAAATCCTGTTTTCACTAGTCCGGCCAATGCTGGCCAGTTCTGCTTCATGTTACCCTGTTTTCCCTTCTGCCTCCTCTTTGTTATGTCAGCCAAGCCTGAAAAGCAAGAGGAGGGGCTCAGTTTGGGACAGGGCTACATTTCTAAATAATGGCCTCACTGCAGTGTCTAAACAAGTGCACAAGGCAGATACAACAGAAGAATTATTAGCTTAAAAAACTGTCTTTTGACTCCTTGTCATTCCCTCTTGTGGAACCTCTCTCTGTCTTTCAAGTCTTGCTCATTGCATGCATGCACTTATATCAGTGTTTGTACAGAGTTGCTACGATTTGCATGAGAAGTGGCTGAGAACGGGCCCCCTTCCAGTTTTCCTCCCTTTGTCCACCCATTCTTTTATTCCAAATTCTTCTCACTTATGTTCCTTCCTCGCTTTGTGCTATGCATTATATAAGAGAGCTGCATAACATGGGCCAATCAGTTAGCTAAAGTGGTTACAGTGTGGGGCACAGGGCGTATTTCCACGGCAACATCATTTCCCCTCCTTGTACTGGAAGTATGTGAACACAGGAACTTGAAATTTAGAAGAAATTGTTTGGTTTACAAGCCAAAGTACACGGGAAAGCTGAAAGGCACATATAGACCTCATCTCATCTTCTCTTTCATCTGTGCTGCCATAAAGGTTTGGCTTTAGCTTTGGATTGTTGGTAGTTGAGTGTCTATATTTACCTGGGTGCATCTCTGCAACAGGCTTTTAACTTGAAAGTTAGGTAACAATTACCACGAAACAGCTCCATGGCAGCAAAGGATTATGAGCTTAACCTGCACCTGTGCTAACAGGACAGATTGTTTAGTGTTTTTGCAGCTGCAATGTTCGCAGTGTCCACAGGGGGGCGTTCTGACCTTTGCCCTTTGTCTCGAAGCACAATAATCCTGTTAGATCTGGCTGTCTGGCTTCATGGGCACAGCATGAGGTGAGTAATTGACAAAGATCCTAACAGTGATTATGAAGTTCAGAAGTTCTTCAACTAGATAATCTGAGTTATCGAGCGACAGTTTGTTTTGCGGCATGAAAAAACTGTTCAGGAAGTCACAGGGAACTGATATAATTTTTCTCGAATTATGCACAAATCCAATCATAAAAACATGGCTAGATAGTAAATGTTTTATATATACTTTAATTCATCAGCTGTGTTGTCAACCTGATAAACAGTATACCCACGTAGAGGCACATTAAACAAACACAAATCATTATTTACAATTACACATTGATTCATATATGTGTGTTGTCTTCAGTACGGAAATTATTTATTAATTCAGGGATTATTTAAATGTAGATTTCAACCTAAAATAAATCCAGCAACACACACAATCAGCTAGAAAAACATTCATACAATAATGGAGTAAGGCTTTGATAGATTTGAAAAAGCCATATAATATACAGACTCAAAAGAAAACCCCTAGATGTTTCATAGAGAGGTATCCCTGAAGATGCCTCCTGGCCCTTGTGAAGGTGTGTTACAACTGGGCGATCTTCTTCACTTTCACAATCCACCATCATCCTGCAACAGGACAGAAGTCACATATTAATTTCATGTGTGGGACACGAAACAAGGTCTCACATGACTGACTGACAGAGCTGTTAATAAATGTGAACATCATGTTAATGTGTAGACAAGTTGTTACATTGCATTGTAACATTGTTGATACAATGCATAAGTGGATGTGTCTGACAAATGTAGATGTAGATAATGATAAATAATGTTTTGGATACTTTGTAAATTTTGTACGGTAACTGCTATGTCCTTCAGATCAACTTACAGTATGTCCATTATTTTGTTTTTTTTTACCTCTATACATGGGCGCCCGCTCTACCAACTGAGCTATCAGGGCACCCAGTATGTCCATTGTTAGTGTGCATATGAAATGTGTAGCCCTTTTGCAAGTCAGCAAAATACAAAAATAGCAGTCCTCACTATATGTTTAACCATGTGCTGAATCTCAATTTAATCTTCAACCTGTGTCTGATATTTCTGTTGAAAAAGTACATGTGCATAATTATATGTGATCATGCCAAGCTGCCAGTTAACTTGTTTTACCTTTATAAAGTTCAATCAGTCATCAATCACATTGAGTGATGTTTAATTTTGGTATACTTTTTAGCTAGTGGATCTTGATGACAACTTAAATTTAGCCATAAATCTCTGTCTAATTTTTGGATTTTCAAGTGTTTACAGTCACTGATTGCACTGAATTAAAATGTACATTCTTTAAAAGAATAGTTTCATACCATTCTCATGTTTTTCCGCTAAATATTAAGGTACAGCCGGTTAGCTTAGCACAAATGCTAAAAAAAGGAGGAAACTGCAAGCCTGGATCTCTCCAAAGATAACAAAATCCACAGACCAGCACCTCTAAAGCTCACTAATTAACACTTTACATCTTGTTTGTGTAATCCATACCAAAAAAATGACATGACAAAATGTCAATCTGCTTGCTTTCTTACACACACATTATCAACACAGGATCAAAACTTTTCCCCTTTCCTGTTTTCCATCAGTGGCAGGCTGATAAAAGTGCAATCTAAACAGCACCAAAGCATGTAGGAAGCTGCTACCCAGTCAAGTCATTCAACAAACTACTGAAAGTAGCTGTCTCACTTCCAGCAACCAAACTAGTTAATCCAAAGCATGTTGCTTCACATTGGCTTGGTTTAGTTTGATAAAAATTGCATTGCTTTCCTCTTTTATGGCCACTCCAGCTCTTCTGTGTAGCTTTCATGAGCTCCTGGGCTCAGAAATACTGTTCAAAACTCATTGTGTCATTTCAAAGATTTGCATTTGTTCCCCTCCCAACTCAGTTTTTTTTTTTTAGGTTTGGAGTTTCAGGATTTGTTCACCTACATCTTTGCTGTCGCGGCAGTCCCCACAGATGCATCCCAAGCAGCCGTTGACCACCTGGATGCCGCAGAGTGCCAGCTGCACCACTCCCATGGCCAGCAGTATGGAGAACAGAACGACGTGCCACATCACTGCGTTGTCAGGGTAAATACAGATTGTCCACAGAGTCTGGTTTACAAGGTAGCTGCCATTACCACTGTGAGGGAGAAGAGCAGTAGAAATAATCACTGTCCAAGATACACACCACAGAATGATTGAAAAGATGTGTGAAGTTCAGGGTGCGGGAAGAAAAAGTCAAAAAAGATGACTGAGTTGAGGAAAGATGTGTCAGTAAGAAGGTGAAAGGAACAAGTGAGGAGTGGAGAATAAAAGCACATGGAAAATAGGAAGCAGAGGGAGCTCTTGATGTTGTTATGGAGAAAGGGACATTTAGCTGTTTCAAAATGAATAAAGGTGATTCATTCAGGTTCATATTTGTATTTTGTGTTTGTACCACATGTTTACATGTTAAAAAAACACTTTATCTTTCTCATACTGCCCATGGCTGCTGCTCCTGTATTCACCCTTTGTCTGAGAATCTCTGTAGAAATGCTTGTCTCTTTAATAGCCGGGACACACCAGCCAGACGGCCGACCAAGAAAGCCAGTCGAGATGATCAGTCGGGTCCCCGAGGTCCAAAAAACTGTCTCGGGACTCACTGAGGCGACACCGACTTGAGAAACGTAATATGTCTCCATAGCAGCAGGCGGCGCTACTCTGTATTGTTGCCCAATACAGAGAGAATACTCGTTCAGAATACAATCTCATATTGTACTAAAATAGTTCACTAAAACATGTTTCTTAAAACATTTTAAGCGAGAAATAGGCCATGCAGTTGCTGAATCTGTCTTCATTTCAGCTCAACAAAGGTCAGTTTAAAAGATTTTCATCAGATTTTGAGAGACTAGTCACGCTCATTCCGCTCGCCAGTTCCGGGTGAGTCCCAACTGCCCTTCCGCCGACTGAACATGTCAGGTCGGCCAAAATGAACGCCGACAGCCCCTCAGACTGACGATGGCACGGGACACACCGAACAGATTCGAGTCACTGACCTCGCCAGATTGTCCAATGGCCGATTTTCGGCCCTGTGTGTCCCGGCCTTAAGCCCCCCCTCCCGACAAAGCACAGTCTGCTCTGATTGGTCAGCGTGTTTCCGCATCTCTGAGCCTCCTGGAATCTCCGCAGCGTTGTTGTTTCACGCGTTGCAACTGCAGACTGACTGTAGTATATAGCAGGACTTTGTACCGTGAAAAATCACCAATTAAGGCTTCTAAATGACCAACATTGTCCGCTAAGATTACAGCTATCTGGCATTAGCATGCAGCTACTTAATATTTAGCACTAGACTAACATTGGAATGGAGCAGCACTTTCTACCATCAAAAATCGCAGATAAAGGCTTATAAACCAAATACTACCCAATGGGACATGTTTCAGCAGTAGGCCTAATGCCAAGATTACATATTTTACTACCATGAGCCTGTGGCTACATGCGACAATGCACTGCAGTATCTTAAAAAAAACACTCCAGTAGTTCCTGCCTGAAGCATGACCAATCATAGAAGGCGGGCTAAGACACATGCTTGGTCATCTGCTCCAGGCAGAAACTATTTTCTTTACGTAATACACGTTTAACAATAAAATCCGACATTTCAACATTATGGATGTGACAGAAAATACGGATAATAGATCACCTTTAATAGTGTAAAATTAAAGGAATGGTTCGACATTTTGTGAAATATACTTTTTCACTTTCTTGCCAAGAGTTAGATTAGAAGATTGATACCACTCACCTGCCTGTACTGTATGTGTAGCTGCAGCCAGAAGCCAGTTACCTTAGCCTAGCTTAGCTTAGCATAAAGACTAGAAAGGGGGAAACAGCTGGCCTGGCTCTGTCCAAATCTGCCTGGTGCCATGTCATTTTTCCGACGCTCCATTGTTCCGACCTCTCAATAACCCAAAAATTCCCTTTGGTCTTATAGCCCACTAGTCCGACTTACGAATCCCACTATGGCCACGCCAATACCCGCCCTTCATTTATTGGCCAGGCGTCCATGCTTACGCAAGTTAATGTAACACCATTTGTATAGGTCCTATCCCCTGACCAATTGGCTATCCTGACCTTAACCACTCAAGGTCAAATGCCTAACCCCAACCAATCGCGCTGCTTCGTAGGGCGGGTCTTGGCGTGGCCATAGTGGGATTCGTAATTTCACCACCAGCGGGACGTCGGACTAGTGGGCTGTAGGACCAGTGGGAATATTCCGGGTTATTGAGAGGTCGGAACAATGGAGCGTCAGAGAAATGGGAAGTCCCCATCTGCCTTCCAGCACCTCCAAAGCTCAGTAATCAACATGCTTCTTCTTCTTTGTTTATGTAAAAACCAAAGTGTAAAGAGGAAAGAATTAGGGAAATGTGTTACTATGGACCAGGCTAGCTGTTTCCCCCCGTTTCCAGTCTTTATGCTAAGCTAAGCTAACCCTCTACATCTGCCGTTAGATGTTTATAGAGAGAGATTGTTATGTAAAATTATGGATATTTGGATATTATATTGTTAACATGTTGGTGCTTATAACTGCTTATAAATGCAAAGATATTCAATTTATAATTATATAAAACTGAAGGAAGTAGCATATCCTCACATTTTATGTATATCAACAAATCTATTAATTGACTGATCAATATTAGAATACTTCAACTAATGCTGGTTCATGGTTCATCGTGTGAAAGACAGTTAACAGAAGTTCACAGAAAAACAGAAACAGAAAAATGGGAAATTGAGGTTTGCTGAAGGAAGGACAATCTGAGGTTAAGTATTAATATCCCAGCATGCATTGTGTACTCAAACTTGGTTCGCTCCCTGTAACCCCTGGTGCCCTTTAAACTGCTCTCATCATGGACAGCAATAGCCTACATATTAATAACATCCTCATATTTATAAATGAATGTTCCGATCACCAGATAGGCCTCTGTCAAGTGATTCAGTTTTACCTGCCTAAGCTCATAAAATACTTCTGCGGTTCCCCAACGCGCTATCATAGCGTCATCTCTTGGTTTTAGGGCCAGCAAAGAGCCAAATGTATGTACTAAATTGACTGTTCGTCAACTGAAAAAAAAACAAGAATCATAAAATCTGCAGTTTAACATGGCCTAGGCATGCATTAATAAGGTGCATGCATTAATGTTGTTTTCACATTTGACAAGAAAACTAGGAGTGGTTTCCTATTCTGAATTCCCAGGCTCATCACTGCAGATTTTCCATATAATACTGAAGTTGCAAAATAACACAGAACAAAAGTGCTGGACCAGTCTGCCACCTACTGGATTTTAATAATATTGCATTTGCTATTTTAAAATCAAGAACTGAAACTCTTCTGCTGCACTGACAAAAATAATAAAGGTAAATATAGGTTCAACAGCATCACCTACATGCCCAGAAAAAGTACATTTACATGAGGTATGATAGGAGAATCACTCACGTGCCAAGGTCTTCAAAGGGGTATTCCCAATTGTCGTTGGCCACCTTACACTTGGGTCCAATAGCCAGACCTGCAGAGGCCACACTGGTGCAGTAGATTGCTCCAACCAGGCCGAAAGCAGAGGAGAACACAGAGTTCAGCATCTGAAAGAGACATAGGAACATATTGTTTATGTGACATTTATGAATTACTGGCCCTAAAAAATAGGTTTTGTCCACAGGGGTCCTTTTTTGAGGATTTCTTGTCTCGTCCTTTTAATTTCTTCTCCTCTAAAGTAGGCCTGTGTTGCCCTTCAAGGCTGTTAATGTAAGCAAGGGCCACACAAATACCTTTGACGTGACTTGACAGGACACAAACACACACAAATGTCTCCACAACTAGCTAATTAGCAGTCTAGTTCCTGATAATTAAAAAGAAGTGAGTACTGTTTATAGCCCTACTTCTGTAAAATATATTTACCAAAGCATACTGACTTTAAAGACTTATTCACAGTACAATAAATACAATAAAATATCAGTGTTGTAATGTAACAAAGTACAAATACTTTGCTACTTTACTTAAGTAGAATTTTCACGTATCTGTACTTAGTCATTTATATTTCCGGAAACTTTTACTTTTACTCCACTACATTTCCTAAATAAAATGTATACTTTTACTCCACTACATTTCACCTAAGCATCTTAGTTACTACAAAATAAAATCAGAAGACATTTGTTACACTGGAATAAAGCAGTTTGGCAAATCATTGCTCCTAAATTGCCAAGATAATGCACGCTCCATTTCAGTTGGTGACCTAATGCCTGTTTGTTGCTACGCCCATAGGCCACAACTAAAGAATAAGAGGAGGAAGCATAATGACCTATGATAACGACTGATAGTGTCATGGAAGCACCTGGTGCAGGCTCTGTGGCCATGGTAACAGACGATGACCACCCCAACGACAGTGGTGATGAAGTTAACGTTGCACACCTTTGGCTATAAAGTTCATAATCAAAGTTTTTTTTTTTTTTTTTTTTCTAATACTTAAGTAAATTTAATATTAAAATTACTTTTGATACTTAAGTACAGTAAATATCAGATACTTTAAGACTTTTACTCAAGTAATATTCTAAAAGGAGACTTTAACTTCTACCAAAGTCATTTTCTGGTATGATACTTGTACTTTTTCTCAAGTATCGCTTTCACCAGACTGTAAAATATAATACCATGAAGGTAAATTAATAATAAAATACACATGGTTCCAGTTTGTCCTTCAATACTTGATATGACATCACCCTCGCCCACGCCTACTGGTATATAAATGTAAATCTTTCAAATGACTTTACTTACTCGGCAACGGTTGCCACAGCAACCTGTTCCACAGCAACCCTTGCCCCCAGCCCTGATAGCTGAGCAGCTCGGACACAGCATCTGAAAAGTTGAACATCCAAAATGTTTTCTTTTTTGTCAAACAAGACATGTCATTTTGTAATATGTTACCTTAAGTATATGCAAGAGTTTCTTAAAAACATTTAATATGTGGGTATGGTGTGTGTATACATGTACTAAATGCCTACATTTGCATGATGTGTGTGTCTATGTGTGCTCTCTTATCTTTTAAAGCAAATATTTGTGAATCCTGAATCGGGTTTTACTCTCTTAAATCCAACATCCTGGTCCCTGTTCCAAACTGTAATATCATGGTGATAAAGACTTTCCATATGACTCAAAGGTCTCTCTGATCCATTTATGAGATTAATGAGTATTCAAGGTTTATTTATTTATTGGCGTTGTTAAAATGTCGAGATAATGTTGGTGGTGACCCGTATAATCCCATTTGTTGCGTGTGTGTCCTTGGTGAGGAAGTACAGGAGATCAGATAATGTTTTAGTCTCTTAACGGTGAATGTTTCAAAGTTTCCCTAAAAGTTCTCCTTATAGCATGTACCCCACAGTGTAAATATACTCCATTACAAGTAAAAGTCTTGTTTTGTTAATGTTGCTTAAGTAAAAATATGCAAGTATTACAGGCTAAAAAGTATCAAGGGTTAAAGTACTTAATGCAGAAACTCTGGTGGTATACTATTATACATTATATTTATATGTTACAGTTTAATGTTGTTCTTGGTCGAGGAGCTAATGTTGGTTTAATGTATAACAATGCACCATTTTATAAGTTCACCATATGTTTTGTATGTAAAATCTTAATTTGTAAATTGCAACTATGCCTATAGATGAGAAATAACTGTGGGGTAGTATTATGGGATAGTATTTTCCTCTCAATTGTAGTGGATTGGAAGTATAAAGTAGTATCAAATGGAAATCCTCAATTGCAAATACCTTTCAATTGGACTTGAGTTATTGCACTTTGTTCTTTATTCTTCTATGATTCTTACAGCAAAATGGTGCTCATGTTGGGTTTAATTTTCAATTTTGAGATGCATTTTGTTAAGCTGGACTAGGATTTTAAAATAAAGTATTGTCAGTCTGGACTTAATACTGCAAGTCAAAGGTAAGGCGATAGTGAAACAATATACATATTTTCACTAAATGCAACATATATTGATTACTTTTTTTTGTCATAGGCTACTTTTAAAAGAAAGTCCTACAGTTATTCAACCCATAGTAATAAAACTCAATGAGATTTTACAAGTTTACACAGAGCAGAGTTAATGACTGAAAAACCCAATAAAACACACAATAACACATTAAACCAGACTTATATACACTTAGATATCCTTTACTTACAAAGAGGCCTCCTCCGATGAGCCCCCCCATGAGCCAGACCTGGAGGGAGATCTGATCATTTTCCAGTTTCTTCCCATCGGGGAAGAACAGCAGCAGGTTGGAGATCATGCAGATGAACGCGGAAGGCAGCAGAATCAGGCCCACCAGGCGGGCACACTTCCCCGTACAACACATGTTTTTACCTTTTTTGTCCTATTTTTGCTCCCTCTCTTTCTCTACTCTCACTTTGAGTATATTTCCCTCTCAAAGGAAGAGAAGTCAAAGGCGAATGAGAAGCTCACCACTCACACTTCGAAAGTCAAACAGCCAGTGACAGTTACAGCAGGAAGCAAGGAGGGAACAAAGGCCAAGTATTGGTGTAGCTGCCTCCAATCTGAATTCAGACCTGTGTATCTTCTCATGAGTCTCAGATAAACAAGAATATCTTGAGTCAAATGAGTCAATGTCAAAGTGAAAATACAGGACAAACATTAAACCTAAACAAACTAAAGATCACAGAAAAGAGAGGGGTTTGTGTGTGTGGTTACTGGTTAGGGGCTTGAACATGCAGTTGGACGGCCTTTGATTCCTGTTCATGATGATATCAGTGTGTTTGTTCTATTTATGGCTGATAGCAAACACAAAAGAGGGCTTGGCCTAAAGTACCAAAGATACAAAATAGCTGGTACTGTGTGTGTGTGTGTGTGTGTGTGTGTGTGTGTGTGTGTGTGTGTGTGTGTGTGTGTGTGTGTGTGTGTGTGTGTGTGTGTGTGTGTCTGTGAGTGTTTGTGTGTGTGCGTGTGCTTATAAACAAACAAACTTAGTTATTGATTGTTTACTTTTTATATACTTACTTACATGTTAGGGATGGACCAACAAGACACAGGGTGCAGGTTTGTGGATTTCAAAAAGGTGACGACTTAGAGGGCTTACTTTTTACAGCCACATTATTTAACCAAGGCTAGATTACCAACCCCGTAAAGTAGGCAACTACCCGGGCCTCAAACATTTAGGGGCCCCTAAAGGACTTTTAGACTCACTCCCCAGTTCTCATTCCTCAGTTTGCACATCCTCAATTACTTTCCCTGCCTCATCTCCTTAAGTCTTAGTCCCTCCCACCTGAGATGCGAGTGGAGGAGATGAAAAAGAGGCACAAGGAGAGAGGAGTCAAGGCAACAGGTATTTAACAAATTGAGACATCTGTGGTTCGGAGCTGTCATTTTAAAGTCAATAAATATTAAGTGTGGCACAGCTGATGGTTTGTATACTCCAGCTGTTTGTGACACCTCTTTTATATGTCACAGATGACGAAAAGACTTCCCCAAAGGATACACCTGTGTATCCTCGCTTATAGTTCCTCTTTCACTCTCCTGAATCGAGACATCCTTCAAGATGATGCGCTGAGATCGATTTCCAGGTCACAGGGGGAGATGAGACGAGGAAGCACAAAATAGAGAAATGAGAAGAGCCTAAATTGTACTTAATCAAATAAACTGTGCAGGTATGTCTTCTGGCAAAGGAGTACTGATATAAAATACATTAAGGCTTTTTGCTCATGGAGGAGTGGCATAGTTGCATACAGTTTTTTAACAATCTGATTCTGAATACATTTAATTGTATTTATTCTAAATGTTGTCAACTTTAAAGAATCAGTAGATTCAGTAAATAAATAATCTCTATAGAGGAATCATTTTACTTTCATTTTCTTGACAATGCCATCCCGTGTGATAACAGGCTCCTCCTGTTCAGTGCTGACCGTAGTATGAAAACATCAGCTTGTAGAAATCCCCTACTGTTCCTGTAAGCGTCTAGTTCACCAGTTAAGTTATTTGACAAAGTGTTCAGGTAGAGGAAGCCTTTTCAGCTGCAATGGCAGGCAAGTGTGTTCTTGTATAATTGCATAAATTGAGTTTGCTCTAAGTGTAAGTGCGACCTGTGTCAGGTATTTCAGGTGATCTGCTCTAAATTTGGTCTCTCAAATAAGGAGTTTTTAATAAGAGTTTTGTTTAAAGCTGTCTGATAGTAGTAATCAAGGGTGTAGCTTTGGGTTCAACATTGGAGAAGTTGAGGTTTTTAGGGGGGGTTACACTGGCCAGTTTTGATAACTGGGGGGGTTGTAACCCCATCCCCCCTGCAAATTACGCCTATGGTAGTAATGCTCTGTTAAAAACATCCAACAAATGGTCTGATGGTGTGATATTTACTAATAAACTTTGTGTCAGCCGAAACTGTCGCCTCAGTTTCACTTTTGGATTAAGTATGAAAACAATGTAAATATTGCATTGATAATAGCGATGGTATTTGGTACCTGCAAGCTGATCAATGGGACGACCTCAACATGCAGTAGATTTTTACTTTCCCTTTTTTGATAACATCACAATCACATGTAGAATTAATACCAGTTACGTTTGCTCTTTAGCCCCATCTACAGAACGCCCAGTGACAATAACTGTGGGTGCCATATTAAGACTTCAAGTGAAACCCCCACTAGCCAGACCCCCGAGGCTATCGGGTAAGTAGTTGCAGTTTAGTAGGTACAACCAGCTAAAACGAATGTAGTCTAATACAACAACTACAAATGGTGTTTGTCAAATGACTTGATCTTGGAAACAGTTTGACATAAATATTTTAACACGAACTATAAATACTACATACAGTACATTTCTAAAATAACTAAATTCCTATGACCTTAAATTACCTTTTGAATCCGTTTCTGTCACATTTAGGGATTTAAGCTATTGTTACAGTAAGGTTTTGGTCATCGTTTCGTGTCATTTAATGTAATGATACTAATAACTCATTTGTATAGAACTCAAAACAAAGTTATAGAGTGCTTCACAGAAGAAGAAGAAAAGGAACAGACATTTCTGCTATGTTTTTATGTTAACATGTCATATAATGAATGTATGTAGGACTCAAAATATGCAATTAATCTGACATTATCAATTTGATTATTTATTTTTAAATCCTACCCCCCTAGTTGCAGTCACAGTGCAATGTATGGTCATAACTCTTGCACGAGTCATCTTTGGTCAGTATCATCTTTCTTCAGCTTGATGTTTCATCATATTGTCTTTCAACAACCTTTCTGTAACCACGCAGCTCTCGCCACCATCTGTCCACAGGTGTTGTTTATTTCAAGGACTGCCCTCAGCAACCTAACATTCCCAACTACCTGTTAGGGTTGGCTTTGCTGACGCTGCTGAAGATACCGTATGTTACCCTTCCCTGTGAGAGCGATGCAGCTCAGCCACAGGAGCATCCCAAAGGTTTCAAAGCCTGTCTGCTGTGCTTAATAAACCTGTTTTCCTGCACATGGATCCTGGCAGGCAAGGATGAAAAATGTCACAGGTCCCATGATTTAAAAATACTGATTTTGAGGATAATCAGATCACAACTAAATGTGTTTGTCCAATGCACCTACAGGTGACGTGTGGGTTTTCTCAGTCTATCAGCCCAACTATGATCCTGCAGCTGCTGATGGTGTTTACTGTGATAAGGCCCTATATACATTTGCTTTCTGGAATGCAGTATGGGAGACCTTTGTGATTTTGGTCCTCCTGGCCAGACTCTGCAAAGGGCTGCTGTGTTGTGTGATGATGAGTCCTGCAACAACAAACAGAGACTTTTATGAGAATGTATGAGACATGGATGGATGGATCTAAGGTTTAAATAATTATCTGTGTACATAAATATATTTCACTTTGCACATTAAATAGGACTTTACAGGGATTTTATCATAAGTTGTGCAGTGGGAGATTTAATATGAGAGTGTGGTTTTTTTACTGGCTAAAAATAACAATTATTTCCATTATCGATTAATCTGGAAATTATTTTCTCAATTAATTAAATATTGGTTGCTCTGTAAAATAAAAAATCCCATTGCATTTTCCAACAGGCAAAGGTTATGTCATTAAACTGCTTGTTTTGTCCTATCAACTCAGTTTAATATGACATGAGATAAAGAAAAGCATAAACTCCTCACAATTGAGGGGCTGGAACAACGGCATAACTGGCATTATTGCTTGAAAATGACTCAATCAATTATCAAAATAGTTGCCAATTATTCTTCTATAAATTCATTGACTTATCATTCAAATTGTTTCCCTTTTAAATTGGTTATTGTTATGGTTCTTTGGTATTTGCTATGGTTTAATTTGTTTTCTACAAATTGTCAATTGTCAATTGTTGTAATTATCTAATTATCGGCTATGTAGTAGTTATATGCTATGCCTTGTATATTTTATGTAGCTAGCTAATATTAGTTTCTGCTGGAATGTCAGTTTTAAATAAAGGTTATTTGATTTTGGTTGAAGTTTATTGATTTGGGCTTTGGGGTGGTTTTCTCATGTTATCGTTCGTTCAACATCCCTTTATCTCGCGAGAAACTTTGACATGTCAGTAGCCTACCAAAACTTGACCAAACCATGTACAGTGGGAGGAAGTGGAGACGCGTCGTCCATCAGTATATAGGCTACAGTCTATGGACCAAGCTGATCGATGACGCCCCATTCAACCAGCCAATGACGTGAAGGTAAACAATGCACATTCAGCTGTCATGAACCCTGCTGTTCTAGCTCCTCTCGGCAAACCTGGTAGGCTGAATCAAATTTCATTCTTAAACATTAACAGAACTGACGTTCATTTTTTTTCAGCTGTAAAAGGTGACATATTCCCCCAAAAACTGCGAGTCTTCTTCTGCAATGACAGGCAAGTTCATTTAACAAATCTTTTCAGTTTCACTTGACATAGGCTATCATTCGGCTCATCATAAATGCTAACCTTGTTTTGTGAAATCCTATCGCAGATAAAGTTCAAGAGCTCGTGTCAAAGTGCCTGCAGGCCCGGGACATGGCATACTGTCCCTACAGTCGGTTCCCTGTCGGTGCTGCTATATTAACAGCAGATGGCGCTATCATTTCAGGTAACAACCCAACAGCTGATTTCTCTTTTCTTGTGCACCCATTAAAACTAATTGAAAACCGCAAGTAGAATGGTGGAAAGAGACTAGGCTATGTAAGTAGGCTACTTGAACAGCTGAAGGCCCTACTTATTTTGTAGATAAAATATGGTTTTACATTAATTCAATTAAATAATATTAAATAATACTGAACTCACAGGGATCAATTTTGTGCGTAACAAATATGAAATACTATACATATAAAAGTAGGCTATATTTTGCTCATAATGCTTTTGTACATTTAATTTACCTTAGTAAGATCTTAAATGCAGGACTTGTTGTGGGATTTTTACTTGTGTAAAAAAAATCTCTTCCACCACTGAAGTAGCCTACATGCATAAAAAATAATTAAAAACTGAAAAGTAACTATATGTAAATTTACTTTATTGTTAAATAATAAATTAAATTACCCAAGTATATAAAATAGTTGAAAATAGCTCCACCTCAAACAGCTACAGCATTAAAATGCATCACACAAATGCATCAATAATAATACGGTAATATAATATACAACAATATAACACTGAGAATTACCCTTCTGATTTTTTTTTTTATTGTTTTTTAAAATGCCCTTCTGATGCATAATGAGTATTTTTCAAGCAAACTTTATTCATATAACACTTTTTTCAAAACAGAAATTATAAAGTGGTAGTAGAAAGAAGGGGGTAAAGTATTTGAAAAAAAAAAAAAAAAATGCTTTTTTTGCCGCTGTGAAAAAATCCAGAGTCTTAGTATTGTGTGTTCTCAGGCTGTAATGTGGAGAATGCCTCCTACGGTCTGACGGTGTGTGCTGAGCGGACGGCCATCCAGAGGGCTGTGGTGGAAGGACACAAACAGTTCACTGCCATTGCTGTGACATGGTTAGACTCTCATTGTAGTGACTTTGATGACATATTAAAAGTTTCATATTGCAGATGTTCTGATGCCTTAATCCTCTCCTCTGTTTATATACAGTGATATCAAAGACCGTTTTGTTGGGCCATGTGGAGCATGTCGACAGGTTCTTATGGAGGTGAGACATCTCTTTTATGACCGGTACAGACAATCAGTAAGTGATATTCTGCAAAAGCTTTCCAGCTTATCAAGTTATTTCTGTCTATAATTTAAAACCAAGAAAACATGTGAAATAAGTTGATTAGAACAAACCAAAATATTCTCTCTGCACTGCACTGGCAAGTTTTTTTCACTTGTTCTAAGACTTTGATTCCTTGAAATAAATTAGATTAAAATATGACTTGATAAGATCTTGGTTTTTGCAGTGTATATATTGCAGTAGGCAGTTGGTGTGTGTACAGCAGGAGCCATTGTATTTTACAGGCATGTTATACTTTCATACTAAAAACCTAGCACAGTAAGCTGAGCTTTCTCATTAAGTAGAGCTTTTTTTTATAGGGGAATTTGTTTTGTTTTTAGCAACATGGGTAGAGTGACGTACTAGACATGCTGGATATTTTATATGCTGATTCCAGTATTTTTGCTTGTACCATTTAAATTTAAAATGTGGCAATTCTTCTGTCAAAAAAAAAATTGCTAAATTAGTTCTATTTCTTCACCTGAATTGTATTGCTGGAGAGTGTGGCAGGGACTTTGATACCACATTCAGACCTTCATGTTGGGAAATAAAATATATAGCCTACATTATACTTTGTATATACTTTCTCCTTCAGTGCTTTACTCACTCTCTCTCTCTCACCAGTTTGGATCAGACTGGACTGTATACTTGACCAAGCCGGATGGATCTTACAAAAAAACCAGCCTTAATGAACTGTTGCCTCTAGCCTTTTCCTCGGCCGACGTGATGAAGAAGAACTGATGAAGCCTCAGCAGCAGCACTTTTTAGAGTAAAAGTACTTTTTTAGCTGCAATGAATTGTGTTACAGCAACACTGCAAATTAGGGTAAACAATAAAACGTTTTTTTTCCCTAAACGTGTGTGTGATGATGATGGTTTATTTGTATTAATATTAATATTATACAAGAGAGACTTTGCTAGTGAGATCTAAATATATATATATATATATATATATATATATATATATATATATATACAGAGAGAGAGAGAGAGAGAGATCTAGAGATGACGTCTCAAACAGATATGTCATAACTTACGTAATAAAAGTGGGCGGGTTCGAAATCTGTTTCCGGAAACATGGAGGCTGTTGTGGGCGATGTGGTAGCTCCAGAAGACCTTTTAGTAAGTTTTTCAAATTACTAAACCTCTTTATTTCATAAAACATACTCATTGACACAAGAGAGACACACACGGATGTACTCACAACAGGTGTTAAACCGGTAAATGCTGACGTATGTGTAAAACGCGAGGTTTGTGACTATACTTTGACGCGTCACCTAGCTAGCTAATGCTAACGATTGTGTTTAAATATCTATGGGTCATGTTTGTGATCAAAACTGGTCACGATGACACAGTAAATGTCTGCTAATAGTTGTATATGACTCATGTTATAAAATGTGAATGTTATATTAGCAAAGCAAATTGTTTCTGTTTCACTGTCTTCCTGTAAATTACGCGAATTTTCTTTCCCAGGATGGCGGAGGCATGACCCGTCCTACTCTCCCTCTGATTGCCTAGTAGTCGTTGTCTGCTCTTGTTGGGTTGGTTAGGGTGAAGAATGCCAATCAGAAGCAGAGAAAAGGCTGAGTAGAGTGGGACATGCCTTCGCCATCCTTGGAAAACCGGTTATTTAAATAAATATTACAAATGTAAATGCTGTGGTTGCTTTATGTCTGCTTTGTTTTGACAGAAATTTGAGAAGAAATACAACAGTGAGCTGGCAAAGGGAGCCGTCTCCAAAGAAACAAAGTTTGAGTATGCTTGGTGTCTCATCAGGAGTAAATACACAGATGATATCAAGAAGGGAATTGTACTCTTGGAGGGTAAGTTAATGCAATATATGCTTTTGTTAACATCTTAAAAGCTACAGACAGTAGTGGATTTTTTTTTAGGCCAATATTGAGATTTGAGAGTTAAAAAAAATCTAATCTCATATATTGGATAAGGAATCCTTAAATGTGGTTCTTAAATAATTCAGACATGTACTGGGACTGTGATAGTATTGATTATGAAAATGTCTGTCAGAGTTTTACTCAGAAAATATCAGAAGTCAGCTTCACTGTTAGTAAGTTAGGGTTTGCTGTAACATATTAGCTTGGATGTTTTCGTAACAGAACAGTTTTAATCAATATTTTTTCTTTGTTGCTGTTTTTTTTTTTTTGTTCTAGAACTTGTTCAGAAAACATCAAAGGATGACTCCCGAGACTTCTTGTTCTACCTTGCAGTGGCCAACTACAGACTCAAAGTTAGTGTCATTCCTAAAGTCATGACAATATTGATTTTGTTAAATTTGTAGTTTTTTTCAAAGTGAGAGTGATTTCCTCTCCTCTGTTCATCTTCTAGGAATACGAAAAAGCCCTGAAGTACATCCGAACTCTTTTGAAGAACGAACCGGGGAACAAGCAGGCTCATGAACTGGAGAAGCTTATCGATAAGGCTTTAAAGAAAGGTATGAACCAATCTGAGTAACATAATAACAATAACATAATTTGAACAGTTATTTGACCCTGTTGTTTGAGTGTAAAACCACCGTGCTGACATTCACACATTGTCATCTAGACGGCCTGGTTGGCATTGCGATCGTCGGTGGATTCGGTCTCGCTGTGGCCGGTTTGGCCGGTCTCATCGGCTTGGCTGTGTCAAAGGGAGCTGCTAAATCCTAACCTAGACATGGGACGACATGTCTTAATTTTACTGGACTGACACACTGACTCTGCATAAAAAAAAATAAAAGTTTGTGGAGAGAGCTTGAAGGATGTTAACATTTTGGTTTTAAGTTGAGTATGTACATGAAAGGGTTTGAATAATGCCAATGAATAACCATATTGTAACAGGGTTGAGATTCACCATACATATAACATTACTTAGCTTTATATTCACACAAGATAGCATGGCACTTTTCTCAATATTTGTGTAAATAAATTAGATACTTAGGTGCTGCTCAATTTTATGTAATTTCTTATTTAGTTTGCACCTCAGCCTAAAGTTCCTACGTTCACATTTACATTTTGTAAAGAATGTCTTTATAAAAAAAAAAGTGCAGTTGGGGTTCTGTAACTGTCTGTTGATTTTTGACATACTAAATTGTTAAGGAAAGTGTTATTGGTGCAGTAGAAAGTGTAGCTTGTAATACCAAAATCAACTGTGTGTTTTGTTTGCTGGTGAGGTAGCAGTGACTGCCATAATGCATGGTAGAAGTCCAGCTGCTGCTGAGGAGGCTATGAGGAGATGTTTGTATTTATTTTGGACATGAGGTTTCTTTTCATTTGTTCTGAATAATACTCAAAATTTAAGAGAGGCAACGCACTTGGTGGAAATGAATACCTTTTGTCATTTAAAATGCATATACCTTTGCTACATGTAATGGGTTGTGTTTTCCATCTCGTTAATTAAAATGATTTTGAACAGAGAAGATTTGTGTTCTAAGGAAATTATTGTTGAGCTGTTCAATGAGATTGGAATACCATTCACACAGGTATGTATTTATTTTAAGATCTGTGTTGCGAGAGCTGAGTACAGGAGAAGACATATAACAATCATACGTCAGTCACACTCAACACAGTCAGACATCTCTAACATTTACATTGCTTGATTTGGACAAAACAAACTTAGGAAAATAAAATAATTCAAATAATTACAAGGGAAAGCAGCAAATGCTCACATTTGTGAAGCTGAAAATATGAAATGATTGGCATCCTTGCATGCTTTGCATTTGATTCACTACTTGTTTCAGCTTCAATTGTATAATGTTGGGTAGTTTATATTTTACAAGCTTTAGATGTAAAAAGTAAAGTATCTGCTCAATAAATGTGCAGTAAGGAGTACAAGGCAGCCTGTAATCTAGACATTGTTTAAAATGAAGAGGAGCAAAATACCCACAAAACTCATCTGCATAAAAAAGGATATGAGTTTGTATTGTTCTTCAAATTGTTAGAAAGAGCAGGAAACTAGTTTTCCATTGACGTCAACCTGCATCAGATCAATTTATCAAAGTCATTTTCAGAAGAATCTTTTGTTGATGGAGCAAAGTCCAATTCAATTCTTATCACTGTCATTTATTGACTCATGAATTTACAATGAAGTTTTTTTTGTGGACGTAAGAGAGTAGCCTACATAATCTTGTGTTTGAGTCTTGAGCACTAAGATTGGGCAGAACATGATGGAACAAAAAACATGCATGTCCTTGTTCACTTGCTGTCGATTATTCTCACATCTTGACCCCGGATAGATTCAAGTCTCTGGCACCATTTTACAACAGGAAGGCTTATGGAGGCTATCAGTTGTCTCGGGTGTTATCAGCTTTGTGGGGTGTTACTCATTAACCCTCCTGACATGGCCGAAACTCCCCAGGGACAGATCAGTGAAAACAATAATCTTCTTCGGTGTGAAAGAGGTGATTGAGTGGGTAAACTAAAAAAGAAAAGGGTCAATAGAAGTCCCCCAAAAATGTAGGCCTATATCCAAACAGAGGAGCAGAAAATAAACTTAGTCACTAACAAAAGTCAGACTCATCTCATGTACTGTTTTAACACAGTTCAACATCAATGATTAATCAAAGCCAGTAATTTAGATCAGCTTCAGTGAGTTTTAGTTACGAAGGCCAATGTTCATGGTTTAAATATGGTTTACACATGACTGAGATATATTAATGTGTAATCAACATGAAGAAAGGGAATACGTTTGAGAAAAGTGTTTAGTTAAATTACCCACTCAGTCATCTCACAGTAATTTGAAGTTACTGTTTAATCCAGTAGAACAGCGGTTTATTGTCTATCATCTTTTATTACTGCAGGAAGTGACAGATAGAGAGACAGTACACAGTACAGTTTGTCACAATTTCATGTGCATCTCCTTCCATCTTTTTATTGTACTGTTTGTAGTCTTGGATTTTATTTGAAGTGCAGACCATGCTGCAGGCAAAAGCAATCTTGTAGGATACACCAATGGAAAAGGCAAAATGTTGTGGCCTTTGAGAGTGCAGAAAAAGATAATTGAAAGTGTTGATATGTTTTTGCAGGGTCCAAGTTCTTTCAGTGACATGTCAATGTTAGCAAAGCTAGCACCATGGCTCTACGGATGGCAATGACGGCCTGTTTCTTGGTAGGTCAATAATCGGTCCACCACATGGGTCCAGATTGAAATATCTGTTATTATTGGATGGATAGATTTTTGAACAGACATTCATGGTTCCCAGAGGATGAATTCCAATGACTTTGGTGATCCTTTAGTACAACATGAAGTTCTCTCTTGCAGTTTTGAGCTTGATGTCTCAACTATTGGATGGATTGACATGAAATTTGATACAGACATTCATGTTCCCCTCAGGAAGAATTGTAATAACTTTGGTCCTCAACTTTACATCTATAAACTTCATCAGGTTAAACTTTTAATACCTTTTTTTTTTTAAATGTATAACCAAATACCTGCAACACTCATAACATTCCCATCAGCGTCACCTGTACTTAAGTTAAGTTAATTGCTAATTATCAACTGTTAGCATGCTAACACACGAAACTAATATAGTTAACGTGGTATCATAAACTCAGTTTTGATATAATATTTTTATGACAGATTTGACGGTTGCCTGGCAACATAAGCAATAACCATAGACTGTATGGCAATAACCCACCAACTGTCATATTTTTATTTAAATATAGCTGCATTCTGATTGGTGCAAAGAAGTATGTGACATTACTTTTTTTTTTACAAATTAAGCTCCGCCCATTTCAAACTAGTAAGAAGAAGACAGAAAAAACACAAACAGAAAGCTCTCTTATGAAACAACAGAAACTGTTGGCAGAAAAGTGTGTTCACGTTTGAGCCCCTTGCTCATAGTAATAAGTCTATTTATAAAAATAGGCCTTTAAGTATCTTTTCACTTGTTTATAACACTTTCACATTTATAGAGCTATTCATTTCCAACAACACAACCATGAAATGTATAAAGATATCCACTATATGGTCATAATTATAGAAAGATTTATGTATCAAGTAATGTCTTAAAATGTCAAATTCTGGGTTTCATCTTAAATATTTTCCCACATATTACCATTTGTTGAACATACATTGTCCATGCCGTGCATTTCACAAAATGTATTACAATAGTTAAAATAATAAAATCAACCTATCTGCACCAAGAATTGGGAGTTTGAATATAAGCCTGGACCACAGAAGGGTTGTAAATGAAGCAGGAACTGTTCCTATCTCTTACATTTTTTTTGCAGTATTTGTTCATTTTCCTTTTGTATAGAAACTAGCATACCCACACATCTTTTTAAAATTGCATATATATTCTGTGCAGTCGTCTGTGCTGCCATGTGATGAGTTATTCCTGAAAAGCATATGGTGGGCTTCTTTCCAGGTGTCACTTAAAAAGAAATCACATAAACACCGTCTTTCACAGACAAAGCCGCTGTGATATTTGCATTTAATAAGACAAACTCATCAGCAACCGATGGTGTGGCCAAGTGCGTTATAAAAATGAGCTTTGTAAACAGCTTGGCCAGTAAAAGAGACATTTATGGTGCGGCAGGTTCCAGTTTTCAGAGCTCAGGTGAAAGGAAATAGGCCAACAAGTTACGATTTACCTGCACTTTGAATTTATATCTTTGTTTTAATTACTTAATTAAATTAAGTGAGACGTCAATTCTGTAGAACCAAACGATGACCTCAAATACTCTCACAGTGTCCAATATGTAAGTACATGTATTAATCTTGGAACAGGTTCATTTACAAGATGGACTTTGGGGTTTAACAGATCACAGTTAATCAATATAAAAACGAGCCAAAAATAGGATACTTGATTCAAACACTTCCTATGAAACATCCTGGTAACATCATAAGCCTTTTTCACAAAGACATTTTGACATGTCACAGTCATGGATGTATTAAGAGAACACAGTAGGAAACACATAGGTGTAAATACTCAAATGAATTGATAGCGGGATTCCGTTTAGCTGCTTCAGTCTCAGAGTCCTGATGTTGTATATTCAAAATGGTAAATATACTGTAGATATTGATTAAACCATATATGTGTCACTGCAATTGATTTACAAACTTTCCTTTGCAAACACTTCAACCTCCCACTTACTTACAGCGAACTGATGGGCTAATGGTTGGTGAATTTCTGGAGCCTCATTTTTTACCTTTATACAAACAAGTTTGCTGGTTTAGAAATGTTCCCATCTCTAAACACTTGAGGGCTTTGTCTGGACTACAGGTTAAGAATAATATTATCAGTGTGGTGAACTCAGTGTGTGCCCTGGATTTGGCAAGGCTGACCCAGCAGCTATCTGGAGGATAATTAATGAAGACACTCAAACACACAGAAACTACAGGGAAAACTGGGTAACTTCAGAACTTTGTCATTTGCTTTTAGTTGTGACGTTGGGCCTTAAGTTAGACCAATTACATGTTGATACCTTTCCAAAAGGTTACAAAATCCTGGATGTGATGCTTAGTCACTATGACCTTATGCTTTATGGCCTTGGGGGTTCCAAACCAAAACAATAAAACTAACATGGTGCAGTTAGCTTTATTCCAAAAGTGCTTTGTATTATGCCGCTTCAGAATAAAACTTAAAAACTTTTTATAAATTGCTAATAGTGTTTGGTTGTTCATGAAAGGAAAAAACGTGGTGGAATACGTTCACAGCCACAGTGCAGCGTCATTAAGAACGACTGTTGACCATTGGACCCTGAGAGACTGAGCCTTTAAACACCTGTTCACTTTCAGGGGTGTAAAATACGACGTTGTGTGTGTGTGTGTGTGTGTGTGTGTGTGTGTGTGTGTGTGTGTGTGTGTGTGTGTGTTACTAGGGGAGGAGGGAGAGAAAGCAAGTCATATAAGTCATTATACATATCTGTTAAGCTGGACACATCTCCCAGTGGCAGAGCAGACACACCACAGATACACGCTGACTTTCCAGCACACCAGAATCAGATGTTCTGATCTTTATAACAGGTTTTACTGATTTAAAAAAAAAATCTGAAATCTGGATATACTTTTCTTTGACTGCTGGTCTCAGGAGAGGTCATGGATCCAATTGTGGAAGTAGTAGCTTTGGTGCTGGGGTTCATTGGTTGGGTGATGGTGGGGGTCACCCTGCCGAACCGTTACTGGAGGACGTCCACCGTCGACGGGAACGTCATCACCACGTCTACCATCTATGAAAACTTGTGGATGTCGTGTGCGACGGATTCCACCGGGGTGCATAACTGCAGGGAGTTCCCTTCACTCCTCGCTTTGAGTGGTATGTTGGCAATAAAAATCTACCATGTTATTGCAATAAATCATTTTGATTATAGAATTTAATTTATTTAATTTGTTTTATTCACAAAACATTTTTAACTTTAAAAAAAAGTAATACGTGTAATAAAGTGTAATATTACATGAAACACTGAAAAAAAGAGCAATAAAAAAAAGACAATTACAAAGATTTCATTGGCTCTTAGACTTTAAATATTCATAACAAGACATGTTTACAGGCCAAAATCAAATCTTAAAAATTGGTCATACTGTAGTAACAAGTAAATGGTGGTGAGTGGTTGTTTTGGGCTTTTACCACACTGTTTAGGTTACATTCAAGCATCTCGTGCCTTGATGATCACATCGATAGTGTTTGGCACATTTGGACTGGTGGCGGCCCTGATTGGAGTGCAGTGTTCGAAGGCTGGAGGAGATAACTATGTTCTCAAAGGGAGGATTGCTGGCACTGCTGGAGTCCTGTTCATACTTCAAGGTAACAAAGACATGACAAATGCATTAAAAGGTATATTTTAGAAGAGGGTAAACCAGTGAGATTGAGTCCAAAGTTGAGAGAAGTTATGTTCTTTCTGACCAGTCTAGATAAGATAAGATCCTTAAGATGAAGGAGCTTCTCCACAATGTTAATAAATGATAATCATGTTTTATTGCACATTCAAACCCTTTGGACTTCTTTGTAAATGTCTTGAAGCTTCCCCTCTGCTTTGTCAATGCTTCAAGATTATTTATTTTTCTGCCAAAAAGGTCTGTGCACAATGGTCGCAGTGTCCTGGTACGCCTTCAACATCACTAGGGAATTCTTTGACCCTTTCCATCCCGGGACAAAGTAAGACAGTGGCAATGGTGTTGGTAGTGGTGGTGGGGGGTTGTGGTGGAGAGGGATAACCAAAAAGCCTAACATGAAGCTCACATGGGCTCACTGATCCTCTGCTGTGTGTCGCAGGTATGAAATAGGAGAAGCACTTTACATCGGCTGGTGCTCCGCTGTGCTCGCCATCACTGGAGGAGCCTGTCTCACCTGCTCCTGCAAAATGGCCACAGAGGAAAAATAGTGAGTTCAATTCTAACTGTTTGATCTCTCTCTCTCTTCTCTCTCTCTCTCTGACTGCCAACATACAATATTCAGTCATTTATTTCTGGATTTACTGTTAATGAATTGCCTGTAACAATGCATGCATTGCTTTACAACTATTACCATTGCAATCTATTGCTCCATACACTAGATGTTAAAGTGTGAAAGTCTCTTTTAAATGTAAGGTAGTGAAATTATTTTTTATCTGAGGTTAGAGTGATGGATTATACGTGGTGGAATTTTGCTAAATGGAGACTAGTAGTACAGTACAGTGGGGCTTCAACCTGTGAATAAGTCACAGGTAAAGCCCAACGTGGTCAATTCGGAAACACTTCATCACAACCTGTGTAGGCTGTAAGTCAACTCTGGGTATTTAGAGTTGAGAGAGATTGAGCAGCTGTATGATAACAAAGGCCTTGTGTCTCTCTCTCTCAAGGTCCCTGGAATTAGATAATTCCCCCCACACACAGGGAAGACACAGTTGATTAATGCACCCACCTAGGCTCCACTGCAGTATGGTCAGGCTGACATTGTTTTCAGTCTGTGCTGACGTGTTTGGGTTTATGATTTAGGGAAGCAAATCTGTCTCTGGCGCCAGTAATATCTTTCTTTGCATTGAGGGTTAGATACGTATTTGGTAAACAGCTAAACTTAACATCTCCAGAGTGAGTTAAATACTTCTTGGCAAGGCAGAAATCCTCAGTTAGGATGGCACTACATGACAATACATTGTGGTTGAACTGTACTGCTTAATCCTAAAAACCTCCTCAATTGATCCAGAGTCAAGCTGCTCCTGAGCTTTCCCTAACAATATATATACCAATAAAGTGATCAAAGATCAAAACACTCAATCTCACACTAGAATAATCAAAAAGAAAGTTGACTTTAAAATCAACATGCATAAATACATTCAAAAATAAATGAACCAATACAGTTTAGACAATGGAAATTAAATTGATTCTTTGTATTTATTTGATTTCGGCTCACCATTTATTTAATCTTTTATAATTTACATGCATATATTTAATACATGTGATGATTGTTTTGCTTTGAAAATGATTCAGAAAGAAATTCATGGCACTTTGGCGCCATGTTGTGGCAAAACTTATTGATTCACCTGTGGAACATTCTCACCTGAACTTGTTGGTAGTGCCCAGCCATCTAAGTGCTCTTGTTTCCGACATATGGAAAGTTTTTTGGGGGCTCTATTTTAAAGACCATTAAGTTTCATAATGCAAGATGACACTTAATCCATCAAATTGGTTAGGTGATGTGAAAAATAAATCAAAAGGGGTGATAATTAAGGTATATGTGCAGTTTAGTGTCCCAAATTATTTTCCAAAAACTGAGTGTCCCAAATGATGAGGGTCTTATTTGAGACAGGTTAGGGTAGCACAGGTGGTTCAGCAGGTTCATAATTAATTAAGGACATTGTATGGGGAATCTGGGGCACTAAATTGCATGTATACCGATAATTAATTAGTCATGATCCTCTAAATCAGTCAGATTAACTGTCTCATGTGTTTTAAATTGAAATGGGCCACTCAAAGACACATTATACAAACAGGCAGGGTGAAAATGAAAATGGGGCACCTGGTGGTGGGTGTGTCCAGGGGCATAGCACAAAATTCTGGGTCCTGTAGAAAGCCATTTTCTATGGGCCCCTCCCAGCATCCACATCTATTAATTCTAGTATCTTTTTGGGCCCTCCTCACATGAGGGCCCTAGGTACTCAGTCCCCTTTCCCCCCAGTCCGACACCCCTGGGTGTGTCTGGATTGAGAAAAGCCTGATTAGGCCTCAGACTGGTTGAAAATTAAATTTGGCGCCCCCCAGTGATTTGATAGGAAAAGACATGGCTGCAAATACTGTAGCTGCAACTGTGCTAAGAAAAATCAGCTGAAAACAAAATAAAGACAAATGTTCAAAATAGCCTTCCTATAATTTTATTGTGTAATAGCTCAAGACATGTCACAGAAGGAAAGGCATGGGTGTTAATAATAAAATCAATAACGGCTGGACTCCATTTAATGGCTTCAGCTTCAGGGGTACTATGCATGCTGGCTCACTGTCTCTGTGATGGCTTACTGGAGCTCCAACCTCAGTGACTAATGTTTTTCTGTAACCATTATTTTACAGCCCGTTGCCTTATCAAACCAGGGGAACTGTATATTCTGGAGCTGCACCGACCAGAAGCGTGACTGCTACTAGTACTTACGGCAGAAATGCTTACGTTTGAACAGGATGTGAAAATGGAACTTTATCACCAAAAACTTTTTGAGATGCCCTGGTGTTCAAATTACACTACAGATGGAGCTTTTGTCCATGACTTTGTGGAAAAGATAAAGGTCCATCATGCCACTGTGCTGTATATATTACAATATGATGTGTGTATTCTGTATCAATTATAGCATTGAAATTATAGCATTAAAGTTGTAAAAAGTTAAGCTACTAATCACCGGATTGGTGTACAAATGTACTAAATGCTTGCAATGATTATATTTATGTTTCCCTAAAGATGTTAGAAAAATTAATTTACATACATTCATTTATTTTTTTTAAAGATTATTTTTGGGACATTTTAGGCCTTTATTTGGATATGACAGATTGGATTTAAAAGGGGAGAGAGAAAGGGAATGACATCCAGCAAAGGGCCGCAGTTGAACCCGCGGCCGCTGCCTCGAGGAGTAAACCTCTATATATGGGCGCCCGCTCTACCAGGTGAACTAACCAGGCGCCCATTTATTTTTTTTTCATAGGAATCCAATCATTCGATGAAAAGACATTTGTTAAGGGGAAGGTCAAACCTGTGATAATCCAGATATTTCTGTTTGTGTGTGTTTATGTGTGTGTGTGTGTGTGTGAGAGAGAGATAGAGAGAGATGTTTTGTACAGTTTTATAGATAGTACCTGTAAAAGACATTGCATAACAAGTCTTTCTGATGTTTTTTTTGTTTGGTTTTGATTGTGCACAATAAAATGTGTTATGCCAAACATTTCTGTTTGACTATTCCTGTAGTCAATAAAGTTATGATTGTAGGCCATCATATAACTATTATTCATTTTTGAGTAAAATGTTGCACCTACAAATAAATTAAAAAAATTAAACTATATGCAATTCAACTAAAATTATGGGGAATTACAAATTATGTAGGCATCTTATTATTCAGAGATCACATGTGTCTCAAATGTTATATTTCCATTAAATTACAGTTTTACAAATTAAAATTGCTACAAAAGTAGGGGGTTTATGTCATAAAGATGTATGACATTTTATCTCACAATTACGAGATAATCATATTAAAAACGCTCACTGCTGACTACAGTAGGCCGATATGTAGATAGGCTACTGTATAGGCTATGGCTATGGGAGATTGTGATTTTCAATGTGCAGGCCTATTACTGCACATATATAAGAGCCACATTGAGTTAGTTTCTCTTTCTCCTTGAGCCCCAGTCATTTACATTAAACCGATGCCTGCCTTGGCTACAGTAACCAACACATGCCTCCTGCCTGCATGGCCCATGGATGGAAATGGGAGTGCCATCCGTGTTAAAATAGTCTCTCCAATGAGAGCAGCCCACGTTTCCAGACGAACACGGATGTGCGGCGTGTGGGTCCGTGTGGACCAACCACGGAAATGTAGGGCGAAAAGGGAGGGGACGACTATACCAGAGGCAGAAAGGTTTCGTGTACAAACTGTACAGGCTGTCAGCTGTTCACTATCGTCATGTTACATCAAGGTGTTGTTTGAGTTCAACTTAAGCCCAGTGAGTCAATGTGTTCGGGGGGAGAATGTCTTAAATCTTTAACGTTTCAGGGGGAACCTTTTAGCTGCGTACCTCATTTCTACACGGAATACTGTCACACCGGGACCGTAAATACACCGTCGTAGCTGTTCCTGCTGTCTGACAGAGGGGAAACGATGAAGATTTGATAAGGAATAACACCGTTTCAATGAAACAAACCGGTATTTTCACTCGACGTGAAAGCAGAGCTTTCCATAGTGTGCCGGTTCCGGTGTGGAAGTGTGAATAATTTTAGTGATGGAGTCGTGTCGGCGGAGAGGACTCAGCGGGGTCCTGTGCTCCCTGTCACTGCTGTGTGTCATCCTGGACATCCAGCTGGACGGTAAGGCTCGCTTTACACTCTTCTTTGCAGCCGTTAAAGTTTCCAACTGTGACGAAACGTTAGCTGAACATTACTAACTGGTTTTAACAGACGACATCACATCACCCCAATCTAGCAGTATATAAACCACCCCTACCTTTACAAACTGCAACAATAAAGGGATTAACACATTAATGCATCACTAGTTCTTATCCAGCAAGATATTTCATTAGGACTGGGACAATATGCTTTTGTCCCGATTCGATTATTTCATGATACATGGGTGTCGATTTGATTTGTATTGTATTTTTATTTATTACGATTCTAGAAGCGTTACGATTTTCTTTTCCTTCTTTAACAAAAACAAAAGTTGAATACCCTTTTAGAGACAATTTAGCATGATATTTCTAAAAACTTATTTTTTTTCTAAAAAGAATGCACAACATGTTTGACATTTATTTAATTTGTAAAGAAGTAATGTTACATAACGTAATTTCTGCTTTTGCTCTGTTTAACTGCTAAAAATGATGATGTCAGCGGTACCGTATTTACACAAAATATTTAGGTGAATCATTGATAAAAATAAAAATAAAAGAATCAGTTCTAAAATCGTCACCAAAAAAATCACAATACATACATTTTTGTTTTTTCACCCCTATATTTAATGTATAATTCTGAAAAGGGCCATTCTGCATTATGAGTTGGTACTTGAAGTAAATTTTGATTATAATACTTTTACTTAAGTGAGAGTTTAAATGCAGGACGTAAGTTAGCCTAGCTATTGCTACTTTTACCAAATTAAAGAAGTGAGTACTTCTTCTACCACTTCTACAATTACAGGCATATTAGATAAGTTTTTTTTTTAAAGCAGAACCTGGAGTTTTTTAGACAAATTAACTTCCTGACAAATCGAGGTGCTGGTGTGTCAGGTTTGACACTCGAATCAAAATAGGCTTTGAATAGTTGTCTAGATAACCTGAAACCTAATAAGCAGTAACTACACTTCTGATTTGCTTAACCATTTTGATTTATGTAAGACACTGACACATTAGCTGTTAGAATGAATATAAATCATAAAGCATAATGTAATCAGGTGAATGTAATCCTAGTGTAATCGCATGGATTGGATTTTTGAGTTACTTGTGAAAGATGTAAAGATGTAGTATTGTTAAACACAATTTTGTAATTCTTATGATGTCTGACTGTAATTTGAAATAGTGTAAACCTTAAAAAAATACTGACACACAAAATGAAGCTGCTGTTATAATGTTGTCGCCATCTCTTTTTGATGTATGTATTTCTAGCGAGGCTCCGACTTCTGTTTCAGGTGTCTTAGGGGCGACTCATGTCGAGATCGAGCACCACTTGGAGATGGGCCGCAAACTTTTGGCTGCTGGTCAGCTGGCCGAAGCCTTGTCCCACTACCACTCTGCAGTGGGTAAGGTTACACACACACAGACACACATTTATACTCGTCTCTGCTCCAATAATGCCTGTCCTCTTTCTATAATTCAGTAAAGACAAGAAAGTTTTGTTTTTGTACAGAAAGAATGACGTTTGGTACTATTGACAGAATCAAAATTGAGTGTTCTGGACATTTTACAGAGGGCGACTCTAAGAATTACCTGACCTACTACAAGCGAGCTGCAGTGTTCCTGGCTATGGGAAAATCCAAATCTGCTCTGCCAGACCTAACCAAATCCATCCAGCTCAAGCCTGACTTCCTGGCTGTAAGTTCACCCAAGTTCACCCGATCAAAAATAGGGTTTTGTGTTCATGTTCTTATCATATTTCTTTCTCTCTCCCTCTCTTGGGTTTCTCTTTTGCTTCCCTACGTCTCCTTTTCTTGTCATCCTGTCTCTTTATGATCCTGAATTGTCAGGCGCGGTTGCAGAGAGGGAACATCCTGTTAAAGCAGGGCAACACACAGGAGGCCAGGGAGGACTTTGAAGCAGTGGTATGTTTAAGCCCTACATCACTGGTTCTATCTTTTTTTTGTGTGTTTTACTTAAAACAGCAATTTTGTCAGAATAATTCATCTTTTAATCCATTCTTTTAGCTGCAGCGCTCCCCAGACCACGAAGAAGCCCAGGACCAGCTGATGAGAGCAAACGAGCTGGAGGAGCTGCAGGAGGAGGCCAATGCTGCGTACCACCAAGGGGATTATAGTGCTACAATCAGCCTGCATGAGAGAATCATTGAGGTGTGTGTCAGCTCTGAAATATGAAAAAAGTCCTTTGCATGCATTTTGTTTGTTGTCTTATGTTCCTAGTTGTACTGTTAGATTATTTACCATTATGTGAAATATCTGTCAAACATAAAAATATATATATATATATATATATATATATTTTATACATACATACATACATACATACATACAAAAAGGGCATTTTAATGTAAATTTGATCAAAATCTCAATCTTTTCTCTTCCTGTAAAGTGTGAAAATATGTCACATCTGGTACTCCAGTGTGGATAAAAATAATCAAATTGATCTCTAATAATATGATGATGAGTGTGATCGTGATTGCCCTTTGCTGTTCAGCTGAATTAGTTTGCACGTGTGTCTGTTAACTCTTAATAAAAGTTGCCATCTCTCTTTCAGATCTCTCCGTGGGATCCTGAGTCGCGCGAGCTTCGTGCAGAATGTTACATCCGAATGGGGGATCCACAGAAAGCCATCCAGGATCTGACGCCGACCACAAGGCTACGCAACGACAACCGCGCTGCCTTCCTGAAGCTCAGCATGTTGCACTACAGCCTTGGAGATCACCACGAGTCACTCAAGTGAGCTTTGTTGCTGGAATAAACAAACAACGTTGATTCAGTCGGCAGAGTCATGCAAATTAACCTGATTTTCATCTCGAGAGCATCTGTTTTACCATGTTGTTTTGAAGAAGTCAAAATGTGTGTCTCGCTCATCTGTTTCTGTGCAGTCACATCCGAGAGTGTCTGAAGCTGGACCAGGATGACAAAGAGTGTTTCAGCCACTACAAGCAGGTGAAAAAGCTCAGCAAGCAGCTGGATGCGGCAGAAGAGCTCATTCAGCAGGACAGGTCAGTACTTCTGTGGGACTGGTGCACTTTCCCGCCTAAATCATGATCCTCTTAGGGATTATTTTTAATAATTAACCTTACAATAATAAATTTTTACATACACTTAGGTATCAGGAAGCCATTGATAAGTATGAATCAGTGATGAAGACGGAGCCTAATGTCCCATACTACACCAACCTGGCCAGAGAGAGGATCTGCTTCTGCCTTGTCAAGGTGAGAGAGAGACAACACTTGTCTGTACGTTTAAAGCTCTGGAGTTGGATCTCTAGCCAAGTGATAGTCAGTTGGTGGCCTAGTTGTTGCATGTAATGGCTCTGTAGACTGTTAACCTTTTTCTCTGTGACAAATGGTACAGAATACGTGACACTTTTACATTTTTAAAGATAATGTGAGGTCAGTTTTCCTTTTTGATATCAGCTGGCATCACACTTGCCACTCCCAAATGTTCAATTCTGACTCATTATCCCTCCATCTTTCTAATTCTAGATCAACTTGGCTCAGGAGGCTATAGACATGTGTTCAGAGGCTCACCAAAGAGACCCCCGCAACGCCAACATCCTCCGAGACCGAGCCGAGGCTTACATCCTCAACCAGGAGTACGAAAAAGGTATTGGGTCTCCCTACACCCTTCTCAGTGACATGTTGACTATATTACAGTCATAAGCCCAGTTTGTAAAAACCTTGGTTTAACAGGAAGCAAGCAGTCTACTATAACTATATACTACTGGGAAACTTGTAAAAGGAAGATCTTGCATTTGCACTCATGTACAAACCCCAATTCCAATGAAGTTGGGATGTTGTGTAAAACATAAATAAAAACAAAATACAATAATTTGCAAATCCTTTTTAACCTATATTCAGTTGAATACACTACAAAGACTAGGTTTATTTAATTTAATTTAATGTTCAAATGTTCATTGTTTTTTTGCAAATATTCACTCATTTTGAATTTGATGCCTGCAACACGTTCCAAAAAAGCTGGGACAGGGGCATGTTTACCACTGTGTTACATTACCTTTTCTGTTAACAACACTCATTAAGCATTTGGGAACTTAGGACACTAATTGTTGAAGCTTTGTAGGGTGAATTCTTTCCCATTATTGCTTGATGTACGACATCAGTTACTCAACAGTCCGGCGTCTCCATTGTTGTATTTTGCTCTTCATAATGCGCCCCACATTTTCAATGGGAGACAGGTCTGGATTGCAGGCAGGCCAGTCTAGTACCCGCACTCTTTTACTACGAAGCCACGCTGTTGTAACACGTGCAGAATGTGGCTTGGCATTGTCTTGCTGAAATGGCCTGCTTGGATGGCAGCATATGCAGCTCCAAAACCTTTATGTACCTTTCAGCATTAATGGTGCCTTCACAGATGCAAGTTACCCATGCAATGGGCACTAACACAGATGCTGGCTTTTGAACTTATCGCTGATAACAATCTGGATGGTCCTTTTCCTCCTTGGGCCGAAGGACATGACGTCCATGATTTCCAAAAACAGTTTAAAATGTGGACTTGTCAGACCACAGCACACTTTCCCACTTTGCGTCCGTCCATCTCAGATGAGCTCGGGCCCAGAGAAGCTGGCGGCGTTTCTGGGTGTTGTTGATACATGGCTTTCGCTTTGCATGGTAGAGTTTTAACTTGCACTTGAAGATGTAGCGACAAACTGTGTTAACTGACAATGGTTTTCCAAAGTGTTCCTGAGCCCACGTGGTAATGTCCTTTACATAATGATGTTGGTTTTTAATGCAGTGGGATCAAAGGTCACAGGCATTCAATGTCGGTTTTTAGCCTGCTGCTTACATGCAGAGATTTCTCCAGATTCTCTGAATCTTTTGATGATATTATGGACTGTAGATGATGAAATCCCTAAATTCCTTGCAATTGTACGTTGAGAAATGTTTTTCTTAAACTGTTGGACTACTTGCTCATGCAGTTGTTCACAAAGTGGTGAACCTCGCCCCATCCTTGCTTGTGAACGACTGACCCTTTTGGGGATGCTCCTTTTACACCCAATCATGACCAATTAACCTGTTCACCTCTGGAATGTTCCAAACAGGTGTTTTTTGAGCATTCCTCCTTTCGTTGCCCCTGTCCCAGCTTTTTTGGAACGTGTTGCAAGCATCAAATTCAATATGAGTGAATATTTGCCAAAAAATAAACATCTTGTTAAATATCTTGTCTTTGTAGTGTATTCAATTGAATATAGGTTGGAAAGGATTTGCAAATCATTGTATTCTGTATTTATTTACGTTTTACACAACGTCCCAACTTCCTTGGAATTGGGGTTTGTATAAAAAATAGATATATTGTTTCCATTTTAGCAGGTTCTCCATGGTTCAAGATATCATAAATACTGTTAAAAATACAGATTCAAAAGCTTAATTAATAGATTGTCTTTCATGGTTATTCAACCTTTTAAAATAAAATCATGTAGTAGATAGTAGAGCTAGGCAATATATCGATATTATATTGATATCGTGATATGAGACTAGATATCCTAGAGTTTGGATATTGTAATATGGCATCAGTGTTGTCTTTTCCTGGTTTTAAAGGCAGCATTACAGTAAAGTGATGTCATTTTCTGAACTTACCAGACTGTTGTTACTGTTCTATTATTTGCCTTTACCCACTTAGTCATTATATCCATATTACTGATGATTATTTATCAAAAATCTCATTGTGTAAATATTTTGTGAAAGCACCAATAGTCAACACTACAATATCGTTGCGGTATTTGGTCAAAAATATCGTGATATTTGATTTTCTCCATATCGCCCTGCCCTACTTAATAGATGGTAGTTGAATGTAGGATTAGTGTTTTACTACTCCCATCTTCACAATTATGTCATTTTATTGAATGAAAAAAAGTACTGTATATCAAAACCCAATGTAATAGTGTCCACAGCACAAGTGTGGTAGACAAAACATTTTTTTTTTAAGATTAGGTCTATATTACCATAGGACAGATGAAGACATGAAAGGGGAGAGAGAGGGGGAATGATATGCAGCAAAGGGCCACAGGTTGGAGTCGAACCCATGACCGCTGTGTCGAGAAGTAAACGTCTATATATGTGCGTCTGCTCTACCAACTGAGCTAACCTGGCAACACAAAACATTTTTTTTAATGTCTTTTAATATCCATTTTGTGTCAGCCGTGGAGGACTACCTAGAGGCGAGAGAGTTTGACAGCGAAGGCGAACGCATCGACCTTAAAGAAGGGCTGGAACGAGCACAGAAACTGCTCAAAATCTCCCGTAAGAGGGACTACTACAAGATCCTCGGTGTCAGCAGGTACCCAGTCCAACCAGTTTTATTACAAATGGTGTTTACTATCTTTGGACTGACATTGCACGCTAAATCCATCCATTATAGATGACTTTATCAAACCGATGGCTCCAAATAACTCTCCCAAACTTGTTTTGCTCAGAAATGCAAACAAGCAGGAGATCATCAAGGCATACAGGAAGCTGGCGCAGCAGTGGCACCCCGACAACTTCCAGTCCGAGGCTGAGAAGAAAGAAGCGGAAAAAAAGTTTATCGACATCGCGTCCGCTAAAGAGGTTCTCACTGACCCAGGTCAGGAGCTGAGATGGCTTTAACATTGTCATTTTAAGCATTTAGCAGACACTTAGTTGGTTCCAAGACCCAAACCGGCTACAAAAGTGAATTCTAAAACCAGAAATCTCAGCACTTGAGAGCCAAATACTGATGTTAATAGACACTGTTGCCAGTGCTAGTATTTAACCTGTGGCTCCCCATGATAAATCTTTGATTGGCCTTCAGGCTCTGTGTGATAAGAGTATATACAGTAAAAAGTTGGGAAAGGAATGTGAAAATGTTCTTCCACAGTTTACCAATTAGCAAAAACACATGGGAGTATCGTCTGTTCAGACAGTCAGTATAATTTTAAGAAAGTTGAAGGAGGTTGTTTTGGTACAAAGTGGCATTGTACTAGTGAACTGCTATTAGGTTTGTTTGACATAATCCAATATATGCATCACGTTAAGCAATAATTTAGCTTCCACTGTCTTAAATGTGTCCCTCTATCCGTCCCATTGTCTTTGCAGAAATGAGGCAGAAGTTTGACGCCGGTGAGGATCCTCTCGACCCGGAAAACCAGCAAGGTGGAGGTGGAGGTGGACAGGGCTGGCCTTATCACTTCAACCCATTTGAGTCCGGCGGCAGCTTCCACTTCAAGTTCCACCACAATTAGAGAGGAGGACTTGACGAACACAAAGGGGAGGGGGTGGGGGACATTTGGGAAGAACAACGGCGGATTTACGGAGAAGTCTTCCTCAGAACTTGTGCTTCAGCTTGGACACAGTTTTGTCAGTTACTTGAATCTTTTGATTTTGAATGCAGTGGAGGATTGAGCTGTACAGTGAAAAAAGACCTAGACTTCTGACCACTGAAACTGAGGGTCTAACTGCTGTTGAATTAACTTTTCGCTGTGGTTGAAGAAAATGAAGTCTTGTCAACACTTGAGATCCTTAGGAATGGAAAGGTGGTGGTTGAAAGCAGTCGATGTGGGTGTCTGCTCGTATTTCTCATATTTCTTTGTGCCATTCTTCAAACCTTTTTATCAAGGGACTTTTTTTTTTTTTTAATGCAGTAGCTGCTTGGACATTACATAGAAGGGCTGTCAGTGTGTCGATTTCTCTTCGCAGTATTCTTTAAAGGAATTCCATGTTTACTGAGCTCAGTCTATATTTTTGACCATGTCAAACCTTTTCTCTACTAGAGAACCAAGATTTGTATCCATCACATCAGGAGGCATTTTGTTGACCTTCTACATTAATAGTCAGTAGATGAGACTTCAGCACTATTAAAGGAAACTTGAGGGTGTTTAAAGTTTTGAAATCCTATGGATCTTAAATCAATGCCGCTCTGTGATTGTTTTTGATTTTATTTTAAATTACCGTTTGTTTTCACCAGCTATCTAATTGAAATAATGTGTGAATTCTGTATTTGGCTGGAAATAGTGTATCTTCAACAGGCTACATATCCAGCTCCAAACATTATGGATGTAACTTATAATGAAAACTTGGTTAAACTTAGACAAAAACCTGGCAAATGATGACTGAGTCAAGAGTATTTTGGTCTTTCCCTTTTCAAAGCACGTTTTTGAAAACTTGCACTTTTACCCTTTATTTTAAAAACCACTCCACATCTTTTCCACTCCTAAAATGTTACTGCAGACTTTTTTAAAAAAAAATGTCAAAGTCTCTTTACAAACAAAGTACGTCTTTAATGGCTATCTGAGAGCCTCATTTATAAAAAGTTCTAACAGAAAAGTGTCCATTTTAAATGTTACACTGAGCTGAGCTAAATGTTACATGAACTGATTAGTTACAGGTCTGCGACATATTGTATGTAATTCATACACAACGTATTTGGTTAATTTGTCTAACATGATGCACTGAGGCATAATTTGAAAACTTAACCATTAAGTTGCAGATAATATCAAAGTGCAACTTTGTAAACGAGGCTTCAATTTTACAGCCAGGAAAGACACACAACTGTTTAACTAAGATGACATTCTTTTGAAGTTATTTTGTCCATAATAGCTTAAAGATACAGTGACTGTAACGGCTTTCAATCCTGTCCACTGCTCGACTGTGTGAACTAAATACGATCGGCTCTTTGTATTTAAATTGACTGACTGGGACAGTTTTGTTTCGGGGTTTTCTTTTTAGGGTTTTCTGCGGTTAGTGGCATCAATTTTACTGTTGCCAAATTGAATCAGGTGACATGCTGAAGTGTATTAAAATATGGAAACAATCTAATTTGGTCATTATTTCATGATGCATTGCATGCAAGGGACAGTAGCTATAGAACAGCTCCACCTGCAGCCACAAACTTTTTACTGGTTTGTTCAAGACGCTAAAGCATGATAGACGTTCATCCTCAGATATTTGACCCAGAGTCCTACAATTTAAAGACAATTTCCCAAACTTTCCTCCTTTCACTAACCTTAAAGGAGTACTCCACCGATATAGCATTGCACTGCTATAACTTTATACATCTCACTACAAACTGTTTAAAAAAACGGAGTGTCTATTTGCACCCCCGGTACGAATAGCCTCGGCCACACAGCTGAGCTATTTACACCCTGTGACGTAACAAAAAAAAAACGTTGCTCGTGTGCACCGAAATCATGGCGGACGTTCATCTTCCATGACCGCAGAAACTGGCATATTAGGGAATTTTTGTCTCTAAAGTTTATAACAATTGAATTTCTAGCGGAAAATGGATACTACAGTTGCGCTTTCTGTCTTCAGTGAAAGCATACAACCGTTAGTTTGTTAGTATCTATTTTTTTGTATACAGTATGGTTACCTAGCAACCGAGGCTTGAAGAAACCAAGTGGTAAACAGTTGTTCAGCTCCCTGGAAGAACTGTTAGGTGAGCGGTTCGTACGCTTACCTTTAGTATGGGAGTTTGGAGTTCGATTCCCCTGTGTGGTGATCTTATTTTTTTAAATTTGGATTGGATAATTTGCATGCAATTGCGCAATTCAGGACCCCCGAACGCGATTTTTTTTTTTTTTTTTTTGCAGGGTGGTAGGGGAAGACTCATAAATATGCCTGCTCTGGTTGGGTTGGTTAGGTTTAGGCAAGAGGAGTGGGATTGGTTATGGTTAGGGTAAGCATGTCAGGGCGATAATATTCCAAAAAGGTGTAATACATGAGTAGTATGGATAACTGTGTGTAAATATATGCCAAGGTACTGTAAATGCACAGGGGTGCAAATAGCATACATTGCTATTTGTACCAGACGGGGTATTAATAGAACACATTGCTGTGTGCACCGGCGGGGTACTAATAGCATTCATTTCTAATTGCATCAGGGTACGAATAGCATTCATTTCTAATTTCACCAGGGTACGAATAGCACTTCTAATTGTACCAGGGGTGCAAATAGCCTCACCCTTAAAAAAAAAAAAAAAAAGGAGAAAATCCAAATCAATGCAGAGATAGTCCTTTTTTTTATTACATTTTTCTTGTCTAAATGTAGCGCCTACATTTCCCACAATGTTGGTAAATTTATTTCTTTTTAACTCCAGACCCTCAGATTTATTTCATTTCCTTCAGCCCATAGTGAAACATCGCTGTGACTCCCTCCGGAGACACAAAAGTCCTTTTCTACATATGCTGTAGTACTTCCCAACACCTGTAAAACATACTTTAATGTGTAAAATCGGTAGAGTTCCCCTTAAAAAGCATGTAGCACCCAACACATCAACTTTCTATCAATTTTTGTCAATGACAATTAAACAAAGACATTTACTGTACACTACACTGAAATACCTTTTTCACACACATCCAGGTAGCTTGCCCACACCTTCTCATACACACATTGCACACTCAGGCAATTTACATACATGCTGTATTGTAGAGCTACTGCTGCAAATGGACACATCTTCAAGCACAGAGGGAATGGTTAAATCCAGAATATTGACACAGGAGTTGTGTATCTGCATCTGTTGAGGTGGAGTGACTGAAAACAATCCTCCAACGAAGATGTCCACTCTCGTTTGAGCTCAGCCATACAGCTTGCTCACTGAGAGACAGGTTCACTGAGTGTCGTCCAAACAGGCAGGGGCTTCATCAGTGGTTAGCTCCAAATCCTTGTGTGTCTTCCAGACTGTCTTCCTCCACTTCAATGGACACCACGTGGTGACCGGGGATCATGGCCAGGCCCAGGACTCTGGGTTCGCCCTGGGAGAACATGTCTGACAGACAGACAAAAGGGACACAAAAGACAATCAAACATCATCCAAAGAGACTATTACTCAAATACTATGTTTTGCTTAACACAAATGTTCCATGATTTTAGGGTTTAATCTTGTGAGACATGACATGAAGTGTGTAGAAATGCCATTTCACTTTAGTAAATATCCCCACTGGAATTTATAAGATATAAACTGTAAAGCATGTAAACACATGACATTTTAACCACAATGGTGAAACAGCTGGTAAGATATCAGAAAAATCCTTATAGTATGTTCTTATGTAACTGCTTTTCTCTTCCAACAGGCATGTAATGCTGTTTGAGTTCAGACTATCAGGTTGATAATGACACACTGGTGTCAGTGTTTTTTTGCATGATGGAATAGGCTTGTTATTTTCTTTATCCTGCTTGGCCATCTTCAGTCTTCACCTACCTGTGGATTTGAGGAACTCATGAGCTGATCCGAGGATAACGTTGCAGTCTCGGTCCGTGCAGAGAAAAAGCCCCACCAGAGTCCGTCCGTCTGTCATGCGGATCCTCATGTTCTTGTTCAGGAGCCCCTCTAGTTTCTGTCGGGCCTGGGATGCCGAGGACACTTCACACTGCTCCTGGGTGTGAGCCATGGATGTATAATAATAAGTGAGCAGAAAGGTAACAGACTTATCGAACACTGAATTTAATAGTGGAACAATCAGTCAAGTCATTGATTAGCTGATAAAAAAAAAAATATATATATATATATATATATATATATATATATATATATATATATATATATTTGATTATTCTTTCATCTTGTAATACGAATACATTTGTTGCTTATTGCAGTTTTTATTGATAACGTTACATGCATTTAGGAAGCTGTACGCTGATTTTGCTAATATGGATAGATATTTAGATGCTTAAGTTAACTAGCATTGTGTATCCACACATTATCTGGTAAATATAGGCTAACGTAACATAGTTTTAACAGGTGACAGTTGTATTAATGTTAGCTAACGTTACTTCGTTAGCCACCGGATAACGTTAGCTACAACTGAAGCCTTAATAATAATTGAATATGTTTCAGTAAACCTTTTTCTTTTCGTTATGAAACGTTAAACAGCGTAAACATTCATGTAAAATATAAAAAAAATAAACGGAGAAACACATACATGAGTCGAAGGACCATTTTCCTCAATCATTGCTTCCATTACCCCCTTTTCTTGTCCTACATTTGCTTACGGAGTAATTTGTCTGACGGACCAGCTAAACCGGAAACGTGATATCCGGTGTTTTTTTAGTTTTTAAAGGGAAAGGCAACATCAACGTATTAAGTAACTGATGGAGCCCAATATAGCCAACACTAGGGTTAGCATTAAAATGTCAAATTAAGGAAACCATTAAATATGTAGCATATTACAGTTGAAAGAGGCATCAAAGAACGGAAAGGAACACTATTGAATGTAAGAATTTAATGCTAAAGCTACCTGATACAAACATACCTGATCTTACGCATTTATCTGCCCAATTTGGCGGCATATTTACTGGACTTTTTGAAAGTTAAAAAGAGTATGATATTTTAAAGCAAGACTGTTTACCCTAGGGTCACTGCAAATTTAATTTGCCTATCTCCCAATAATTTTCCGAGTCAGCTTCTTTAAAGACATTCGCATACTTTGTGAAGAAAGATTGTTGGTAACGTTAACGTTACATGTTTCAAATGAACACAATATGTTCAACATTAGCTAGCAAAGCCACTGGTCATACAGTCTATGGTGATACCAGACCAAGTGAGGCTATAGCACCCAAAACTTTCAGTGTATTGAACTAAGCAAAGGTGCATTTTATTGCTTATCAATTCAACTTGTCATTTGTAAGACAGAGATTGTCTATTTCTTTGAAAAGTTACATAGTCTAACGTATTCGGTCACCGACTTCCCCAACCCTTGTACCTGTTATACATGTAAATGAAAGAAATGCTCTATTTCAATTTCCAAGATCCTGGACGTCCTCCATAAATGTGGAGCCTTTTATTTTAGTTGTGTGACTAAAACATGGTGATTTTAAATCTGTGTCTATAAAAGTAAATACAAATAAATTAAATACAGCTATTTTGTTTCTCTAACTGCCATGTTAATGCAGAAACTAGTGTTGAGCAACTACTCAGAACGTACATCATTCCTGGGCAAGAGAAGAAAAGATAAGATATGATAAGACAAGACATGATAAGTGATCCCAGAGTGTACCACTCTCAAACAGGGGTAGACACAGATCTTAATGTATAATTTTAATCAATCAATCAATGAATATTTCTTAGCTATACTCCTGATTCACCCATGTTTTTTTGTCATCTTGTTTTCTCAGGCTCCGACCCACATTGATCCACTACACATTCAGGAGAGAAGACATGCTTCCCTCCCTCACACTGACTGGGCCAATGGCGTTGGAGAACCGGTGGAGGAATGAATAGTCATGCTTTTTGTTTGATTGACAAATCAAACTAATGACATCACAATGTTGCAGCTTTTAGGCATGCTTTTTGTTTGAAACCAAACTAATCATACAAAGTTGCCTTTTTTAGGCAGTAGTTTAAAACCCTTTTTTGCTCGTAATGACGTGAAGCAATGTTTACGTGTGGCCACTTCGTCACAAGTACATGTCTACTTTTAGTGACCAGTTCAACCAAAGGGATTTAAGGTCAAAATGTGTTCAGGAATTTACATCTAAATTTAGAGATGCCCACGTGTGAACAGATGACCTAACAGATGACAGATGCACTGAAAACTAACTAAAACTGAGTGCCCTCATGGCTCTGATAGATGTCCACTGTCTCTGTGTGACATGGCCACATCATTGCACGTTAAAATCTATACTGTAGATTTGAGGGCTTGTTTTTTTTTTTTCTTTCAGAGATGGGGGACGAGACCTTCCTAGAACCAGAATAAAAGATTCTAAAAAAAATTACACACTGAGGAAACTTCCAAGTCTCAAAGGGCAGAATAAGCCATAATTGGAACCTATTAACTGGCTCATGCAAGACTAAATAGAAAGATAATATGTCAAACTTTCACTTAAAACCATTTGTTGGGATATGTAAAGTGAACTTTTGCTCTATCGCCCCTGCTGCATAAATGTAATTTAAACCTTATCTGCTCTCCGGGTCATCTCAGTTCAGACAGCTCTGCTCTAAATGGAGCACAGGAGCCGGTGTCTTCCTCTGTGTCACACTGCATAAAATCTGGGTTAGCTACAGCGCAGCACCCAGGGGAGGCGCTTTTCCCTCTCATCCTCGACACGTCTCCCTGCCAAACGGACACGGGGGGGACTACAGCATAGTAGTGCAGTGTGTCAGGGCCTGCGGCATATGAGAGAGAGTCCTGGCTAGTTTCACCCTTTTTTTTTTCCAGACGCATAGTGAGACACATGCACAGTCATGGCTACAAATACCTTACACACACATGCATACTGTGGGTGAGGGTATATGTTGTGCACACACAAATGCACATAGAAACTCACACGTCTCAGCCACCTAATCTGGTAACAGCAGCCACCTCAGTGGCCAGAGGCTTCGTGGGGAGGGGGGGGGCTCCAGTGACACACTCTCCCTGCACAGATACACACGTTTCCCCCCCTCTGTTTCATCGCACCGTGTCTCTCTTGGCAGATGTAGCCGTTGGATCAGACACTTACAAATTCCTCTCTTGTCGTTTGTGGGCGCGGGGAAGCTGAGCTGGAGCGGTACAAGCACCTGTTGCAGCAGAGAGAGGAGCATGCACAGCAGACGGGGCGTAATTGAAATACTTGTTTACATAATATCCAGTTATTGCTGTAAAAATCCGCAGCTCAAAGAGTAACATACACAGACAGATTGCAGACAGGATTAAAAAAAAAAAATGCTTCACACAGTGTTGTGGTTCCTCTATTCCATGTTTCTTGTTGGAAAATGCAGAAAGACCTTTAAAATCCAAAAGTGATCTCGGGATGGTTCACCATATCCAATGAAAAGTGATGGCACTCTCACTCATAACATAAATACAAATTTGCATATTTTGTTATATAGCTACAAATTTGTTGGGACAGCAGTTCAGTTAATTACGGGTTATTTTGTGGGTTGAATTATTTTGTTTAAGGGTATGATGCGGTTTTATTAAATACCAAAGTAGTGTAGTGCCTGCATAAATATTTTAAATGGGAAGACACAGAACTTGTTGTAGTTAAATTTTAAAATGAGGAGCGTTAGGTGTTGCTCCATGACCAACTGTGTCAAATGACCTGATTGTTGCAGTGACTGGCACAACATCACTATGTGTCATAAAAAGTAGTTTAGGGCTTATACATGCATTGTGCGTACATATTAAAGTAAAACATCCTTGGATTTTAGAAGCAGTGGATTTTAAATTTTAAAATATCTTATTCTTCTTCGGGAATGAGAAATATTATATATGAGTAAATCTGTAGTAGGCCTATTCAACAGCCATGTTTTTAAATGAGGCACTTTTGACAGTAGATAATCCTCTCACTGACTGTAGATATTTTAAATGTGTGAATTTTTAAATCAGACAATTTAAGAATTATATATGTTTTCTTCCTGCTGTTTTTACATTTTGACTTATACTGTAGGAAGAAAAGCACAACTGTTACTAATATCATTAATGAGTGTCCCAGTAAGCTTGGACAGTGAGCCAGCGTGCACAACACCACGACCCTGAAACTAAAGCAGCTTAATGAAATTTGCCCATAATTAATTCATTTTATTATTTACACCCTACTGTGACAAGTCAAAATGTCTTCAGTGAAAAAGGGGGCTATATTCCACAATAAAATAATAATAAAAAGATCTTAACACAAGGTCCACTTACAAGCTTTTTTCCTCCGGTTTTAAGCACATCTCAGTCTTCTGTTGTGCTTTAAATGTTGCTAGATGCAATCTAAAGCTCCAGAAACACCTCATAAGTGGATGTTTTGTTAGGATTTATTTAGTCAAGTTCATGAATGAACCTGTGACCAAAGATGCTGAGATATTTATGTGATTCAATGACCTCTTACTGCTAACAAATGGACCTCTTCTGCATTGAGGAAATCCACTTAGTCATTATGCGAATTATGATTATTGCATTTTTCTTTAAGAAAATAAATGCATTTTATTGCATTAGTTGAATATGATGAAATTAAGGCCAAATGAAAAGTTAAACTACATATATATTTACATCTACTTACAGTCTTTTCTTAAGAAGCTCATCAGGATGTTTCAATCCAATTCAGAACATTTTTCACATTTCATCTGCCACAGTTTCTCCTGTCTGACCCCAAATTTGGTTGTGAGGTATGAATGTGAAAGGCACATCAAATTCTCTTTTGTCAAAACAAAAGTGCCCTGAGCGGCCACTGAGGGCTGGCTGGGATTGAGGGATTCCCATGGCCTTACTGCCATCCAGTCTACACAGCCTGCTGCTTATGAGATTTTACAGTAAGAATTCACAAAATCTCTTGCGTTTCTTTTAAACCTCAGTACTAGAGATGGAGTACGTGCTTTGACCTGTTTAATGTGGCGGTTAATGAAGGGACGAATGTAGTTTGCATATTGGGAATTGTTTCCATCCCCACCACAAGTAGTTAATTTTTAAGCAATACAATCTGATGTAAGTATGGGCATGGCTGCGGCAGATTTTCCCAACCCCCCTCTCTCAATCCCTCCCCAGCACACACACACACACACACACACACACACACACACACACACACACACACACACACACACACAACCCTGCTGCTGCTCCAAAATATTTTTTATACAACGGTGGGGGCTCCGGAGAATATAAGGTGGCCATATTTGATAGATTTGTGTCGGGCTCTGCAATGCAGAAAGAGAGAGTTGTTGCTTTTGATCTTGCAAGTGACACCAGGCAAGTCTGTCGGAATCGTGACTGATCCGGACTTGGAGAGAGGAAGAAAAGATAGGGGAGGGGGGGGCAGACAGAAAAGAAATAAACAAGTAACAATGTAACTTACATGCAGTCACACACCCCTTTCTCTTGTAACAATGTGTACGTTTTTAAGGAGGGAGGGGGCGCGCAGAGGGAGAAAGAGAGACGGAGAGAGATAGAGAAAGGAGGAGGGGGGTGCGTTCTGAAATAATATAGTCAGCCATTTTTTATGTAAGGGGATTTTTTCTTATTGGGGGGTTGTTAAAAAATAAATATAAGAGGGCGGCCATCTTTGTTGCTCTGCCTAGTGTAAAATATTTCAAAACGCCCCCCACTTTTTTCTGTGCCGATTTGAATATTAAATAAATATCACACATTCGGGGCAAGAATATGCTTTTTTGAATACAAGGACGGATCCAATGACAGGAATATAATGTCCTCTCCTCTCCGATCCTGTGAGGAAGACGAGGGCATGGTGGTTAATTCCGAGGGAGGAGATTTTGATGAAGAAGACGACGACCGAGACCTAGACGAGAACGCAAGCGACATAAACTCGCCGGCGGCGCCTCGGGAAACTGCAACACCAGCCGCGCCAGGTACAGTAAAGAAAACTGGCGGACAAGTCGGGAGCGCGCACACGAAATAAAAACACACTTACTGGCAGTATAATGTTGGAGAAAGGGCATGTTAGAAGCAGCCGGAACCCGCAGTTTGTGCCCCATATCTGTGATTCTCCAGCTCCAGTAGGGTATACGGTACAGGAGAGACAAGCGAGGACTCGGGTGCGCGCCTACAAAATAGAAACATACTTATTACTTACTATTCCAGATTTTTTTTTCTAAACGAGGCACATGTTTCACCACCTTAAAGCGCTATATATTCACTATTTATTGCACCTATATGTTACTGTAGGTGCCATATTTGCAGCTACAAGAGGCTGAAAAAAAAAAAAAGACGAGAGCGCGCTTTGAAAACAGAAACACAACTCCTCTCCAGTTTGCAACTATACAAAAGATGTGTTCCTGTGCTGTTGATATATAGTGTTAAGAAATCTCTTAAAGACGTGTTCGTTCTGATTTCTGGAGGAGATAGGAGAGGCTGGGGTCGAATTGAAAGTTAACCAAAAGGTTTAATAAAACAACATGAAAACGACAGTCAAAACACAATTGTTACACTGCAGCTGACAGCGGACTGATCTCATGCTTGTCCTTGCGGAGTCACATAAGAACAGTCCTGAGACATTCTCCGGATCACACATTTATTCCCTACACCTGGGTGGTTCCTCAAATGAAATCTTACCCTATTGGTCAGATGTCTCTCAAAAGAAAAGTGTCCGTTCCCAATCAATCCAACTATATGAATACACATTCATTGTTCTAATCACGTCTAGCTCAACAGGGGATGGCTCCCCAAAAAGAGACAACAGTTACCTTTCCTGTGGGGACAATGAGTCTCCTACAGTATGCTAAATAACAGCCATGACCTAATTAATTCTTTAGAAGCTAGGTTTTGGGTGAGGCAGTCAAATGCTGATTAGTGTGGTGTAATGCAATCTGTTGATTCAGTGCTTCCTCCAGCTACAGTGTTCATTCAACTAAAAGTACATTTTTATCAGACATCACCAATGTTTTAACTTTTTTAAACCTAACAATAGCCATATGCTACTTTTCTCCCACTCCACTTCCTCGTCACCTCCTGCACATCCCAACAAAGTTTAAACTAAACTTGCCACAGCTGCTTTTTGTCGCAAGCTCACTTCTCCACCATCGAAAGTTGCTGCATGTTTGTCCCTTGAATCCCTTTTGACAGCTCCTAGACATGACATGTTAACGAGCAGGGTAATAAGATCGCCCTGAAGGGTTAAAAAGCTCACGGCAAGAAAGGCTGGCAAAAACATGGACTCCCCTGGCCGGAGGCTGTATTGATACCCATCTCGAGAAGAGAGAGGATGCGTTTTTGCTGTGCAGACATGAAAGCTGGGTGATTGTGTAGAACCGTGGTAGCAGACAGAAACTTGCCCCCACTACCCGATCGTCGCTATGACAGGTCAAATATAAGACACTGCTGCTGCATGCTGCTCATTTACGGAGAGGTGTGACTGTTTAGCTGCCTCTGGTAGCTTAGCATACATGTCCACTAATTAGCTGAATAACATGTTTATTATATTTAATTATATCCAATAGAACAGTGTGGTGGTTGTTTTTGCTCCTCTCAGCAGCAATATTGTGTAAAAAAAAAAAAAAGGATGATGCATAGGCCTATATGACATTCTTGAAGTTTCTGTGACAGTGAAGCTGCACGGGGTTGCAGTGAGGGTAAAGGGTGCAGAAAGTAGGCTAGTGGTTGTTAACCACACTGCAACAGTAGAAGTCAGAAATAGCAGTTGAGCAGCCTTAGGTTCTATGTTATTTATTTATAAATAGTAATATTTTGGGCTGGATGTAATGCAGATGTAACAGAGAAACCTAAAAGTGCAGATGTCAAAAGAGAGCCATATAAGTTTACTCCGGATAAACGGGACGCAAGTGTAATTCCCTATCTGAATATTACAGGAATCATCCATTGCTTTGTCTTTTAGTCTTAATTAGCTTGACTCCCGGACCCGTCAAAGCTGCCCTGCCAGACAGATTATAGTGTCGGGCTTCCCGTCGAGGACCTTAACCCCCTCGCGACCTCTAGCAGCGGTCACAGCGGTGGTTGGGGGGTCACTGTGTGGGAATTGCAGTCGTTCCAGTTCACCGCTCCGTCCCGCTGGCGGCCTCTGAATCACCGAGCCCTGCGTGCGTGCTACTGCCGCCCCCGGCGCGACAGCGGCGGTGAACGCTGCACGGATACGCGGGATACGGGGTTGGTTGTTGGACGGGGTGGGAGTGAGGAGGAGGAGGAGGAGGTGGTGGTGGTGGGGAGGGGGGCTGCTGCTGCTGGGAGCGCTCACCAACAAAGGCAGGCAGACAATAAAATCCGACAAAATGTAGCCTATCAAAGAGGCTGGTTGCACGACCGCAGAGCATATTTTTGTTATGCTTTAATGCATTGCTGCATTCTGTCTTTTTTTAAGCTGAGGCTGGTGCTATTTCTCTTTTTCTACTCCAAGCCAGGTCGGGTTGCAGGTTAAATTGCTTCCCCTGTGGTTGTGATATTGCACAGGCACCATGGGGAATAGCTGACCTGATAGTTCCACATCATTTAAAGTGAAAGCAGAGATATGTATTTTAAGATGCACTGTGGCTGAGAGTCTTATGTTATATAAGACAGGAGGAGGTTTGGAACTGTTTGTATTTCTACTAATTTCTATTCCCCTAAATCAAAAGTTAAAAAAAAATATAATTAGATTTTTTTATTCTGTTTTTACAAATCAGGATTTACTGATGCTTTTTTCAGCTTTGTTTTCAAAGGTGCTGGTCACACTTTTGCCTTGCCAATAAACCAATTATCCCCATGCTATGGATTTACCAACACCAGCTGTCAAACCTACTTAACAGTCCTCTGACAAACTGTATCTAATTTAGCATGTGTCACAATTCAGACAGGGTCAGAGGTCGCTGAAGCCACCGTGGCTTTCATGCAGCTTTTGTTGTGTGTAATTATGTTCAGCAGGGATTAGCTAAGTGTTGGGAAGCGTTTGAGAAGATTATTGCTTATCTGATTCTACTAGCTGTCTCTCTTTCACGCATTCTTTAACCTCATCTCTCCTCTAGACGAAGAGGCAGATATATCAGACAGAGAAGTCCCGTGCAGGAAGAAAGGGCGGCCGAAGAAAAAGAAGGACACAAAGAAGAAAGACAAAGAGGGGAAACCTGTCAAAGCAAAAAAACGCAAGAAGATTGTAAGTTTGTTAAGCTGTCATGCTTTGGCTTTTTATTTTTTTATTTAATTTTTTTACTTTGCTGACTACATTACACCTTTTTAATTATTTCTTAATGTCTTCTTCTGTCGTCTCCTCTTCAGGACAGCGATGTAGAGAGAGAATCAGACAGAGAAAGAGACTACGGCGAGAACTCGGACAGCATAGCCAGCGACTATGGATCTGGAGAGAAAAAGAAAAAGAAGAAACATAAAGAAAGGAAGGAGAAGAAAACCAAGAAGAAGAAAAAAGTCGATGGGGACCGAGACAGCAGTCAGGAGGAATCAACAAAGGTAAAGCATAATCCTAAAAGTCATCTTTGACAAGTCCATTATCTTTCGGTCTTCTCATTGGTGGTTTCCTCTCAGCAGCCAATAGAGCAGAAGACCTCGGCCCAGCTGGCGAAGGAGTGGGGTCTGGAGGATGTTGATCATACCTTCACAGAGGAGGACTACAGGGAACTCACCAACTACAAGGCCTTCAGCCAGTTCATGAGGTACAGTATTCCTCTTTTGTTTTCACATGGTGCTGACGTGGACTGCTGGCTGTCGCTCTTGGTTAAATCAAGACAAGCAAACATCACATATACAGTACGTACACAGTGTTTTTCAATGTCAACAAGTACTTTTGGCACGGTGATGCAGTTCTAGCCATGTTATGTTAAAGCTCACATGCACACAGTCCTCAGCAATAGCATCTTTTATTTTCAAAAGAGCTTGCTTATGTTTAAGTACCAGTTCTAAGGTAGCAAGATGTGGTGTTTAAATGTCCCATTGTATCTGGTCTTCGGTGAGTTGCTGAGTGTTAGCCTGGTTGACACCAGACCCTTCTCAGTTGTAACTGAGAGTGGGTCTGGGAAAGGTTCATTGACAGTTCATTTCCAAAGGGTCGTCACCAACGGACGCCGCTCAAATGCCTCTGGGCGCATTGGATAGTCCAACCAATCAGACCAACGATCCGGGCATCAACGGTTGTGATTGGTGTAAAGCCCGCCTCAGCGGTTGTGATTGGTGCCTCGATTTTGGGGGCACTAGAAATGGGTGGGAATGGGCTCTTCGCCAGACTGACTTGCAGAGCAAATCTCAAATTTGCCGGAAGTTCGTCACGGTTTACCCAGGCTGGCTGAGTGTGGCTTGAAGGATAGATTTCAGGAATTTAAGGAGCATTTTGCTTCTGTTTGGATGTTGTTGAGTCTGTGATCTCTATAGTCCTGCAGAACTATAACATCTGCACTATACATAATGACTATACAAATTAGTCCTCTCCTGCCGAGTCCTACATGTACTTCTATGCATTGGGTGCAAGGTTAATGTCAGTGACAACTCACAAAACAAGCCCAGTTTGGAGTTGGATCTTGTTTATGTTTCTACTTCTCAGGTCTGCCTATAGAAATCATGTATGTCTGCTGTATATGCACAGGTACAGTCGTAGTACATAAAAAAACTAGCTACTTCATACTTTGTATAAAGTTTCAAGCCTGTCGTTTGTCACACAGACCGACTTCCCTCTACACTGGCAGCACTGTTGAACAGAAGCTGTCCATGGTGAAGCTACTAGCAGCATATTAAGACAGATACAGGTGGCGTGGGTTGAAAACAACTTGCCTCTGTCTTCCTCTGGCAGCTGTGTCTTCATCAACCCTTCTAGTTGTGCTTTCACTGTGTGAGTGGAGCCTCGGCCTCTGCAGCTGACTCATACCTGCTTTCACTCTGATAACATGAAGTAATCCATAATGTCCACTGCTTGACATTTTGGGAAGTTATTTGGCTGTCTCAACTCCACTGGCAGACTGAGCTGTAGTGGAAAACTCCTCTCAGCCAAATTGTTCCTGTAGTTCTTTCTATATAGATTTTATATGCAAACCTTTCCTGTCTAATTCATATAAATATTGTTGACAGTCAACAAAAAATAAAGCATTATTAGTCAATAATGTATACTGAAAAAGAGTTATGCTGCAGCTCTTAGAAATAGGTAAATGTTTATACAGACTTTTGCCCATATGGCTTCTCTTTCCAAAGCATTTCAATGATCCCAACCTCTCGCCCACAGGCCAATGATAGCCAAGAAGAATCCTAAGATCCCCATGTCAAAGATGATGACCATCCTGGGGGCCAAGTGGAGAGAGTTCAGCTCTAACAACCCCTTCAAGGGTAACGCTGCTGCTGTTGCGGCAGCGGCGGCAGCTGCTGCGATCGCTGTTGCCGAGCAGGTCTCCACAGCGAATGCCTCGCCTGAGCCACCGCCACTGCCGCCACCGCCGCCACCAATCAGAAAGGCAAAGACGAAAGAAGGCAAAGGTCAGTGGTCAGTTTTAGACCTGAAAGCTTCCTTTCCCTGTGCCCCTTCAGCTTCTGTGTCAGTTTGGAAAGTTTGTAATCCAGCAGACATGTGATGCAGTGAGTGTGTTAAATCATTGGGATTGGGGAAAATACAACAACAACACACACAACAACAACAATAATAATCTTTTACACATGCTGATGTCCTGTGAACAGCTGACTTTTGCTTATGTTGTGGTTTACATGCTAATCTAAGACAATAAACTATCCTATTTACTCCTACTCCTTTGTTACTCACTACTTTGTCGTTCTTTCTGTCAAATGTTGCATTATGATCTTTTCTGTCCAGGCCCTGGCTTTAAAAAGCGCAGTAAAAGTCCTCGAGTCCCGGACAAGAAAAAGGCTGCCGCAAAGGCTAAAAAGATGGCACCCATTCGTATTAAGCTATCACCTATAGGTGCCAAGAGGAAGAAGAGTTGCTCAGTGAGTACAAAGCTTCTGCATGCCACCTCTGCTGCTTCTTTTTCCTGTTTCTGCTACCTGTTTACCCCTCTTTCTTTCCTGACTGGGATTTCTCTGTCAGAGCGAGGACATGGATGAGGATGAGTCGGAGCAGGAGGACTCCAGCGTTCACAGCTCCTCGGTTCGCTCCGACAGCTCTGGTCGCGTCAAGAAGAACAAGCGAGGACGGCCTGCCAAAAAGAAGAAGAAAATTACAAGTATAAGCACAAATTGCTCGTTATATGTACAGTAATTAATTATGAATGACATACAGTCTAACGTGTCCACATCTGTGTCAAGTTTACTTTGACTCATATTTTCAGTCTGAATTATTTTTAAACATGAAAAACAAAAAAACTGCATTTTCAGACATGTTTCAGACATTTATGTTTTTCTGTGCTCATCCCTCCAGTCCCAGGTGAAGAGGATGGCGACGGCTATGAGACGGATCATCAGGACTACTGCGAGGTGTGTCAGCAGGGCGGAGAGATCATCCTGTGTGACACTTGTCCTCGAGCTTACCACCTCGTCTGCCTTGAGCCTGAGCTGGAGAAGGCCCCCGAGGGCAAGTGGAGCTGCCCGCACTGCGTGAGTACAACTGGAACACGTCTGTTTCTGCTTCCTATTCATGATTTTGCTTAGCATCCTTATTTACATATTTTTATCTGTAAGCGACACGTCTACCTGGCAAAGCTGAGTGACCGTTAAAAGTGGTTTGTTTTTACTTGCTCGGAGCACCAGATGAATAGAGGCTTTTTAGCTCCATCACAAATCTCCGTGGAAAGCTGGCTGCATTCAGACATACACAATCCTGCCCAGACAAAGACAGGTACCTGAAGTGGTGATGTAGGTGTAGATCTATTCAGTAATGTCACAAATAAATCAATTGTCTTTACACTGAAACAAGTACAATTAGTCAAATTCTGTTAACGTGAACTGTATTGCTGGCTGGGTGCATCTCTTTCTACACAGTGAATTGAATGTGGACTGCTAAGGCGTTGAGTTGTGTGCAAAATACTAACACAGAGAAAGACTTTTTGCATTTCACTGGATAGTTTTGACAGTTAAGAAACGCCGTTAAAGGGGTGATAGAATGGTTATATACGGTATTTCACACTGTTCCTTAAGGTCTCCTAATAGGGTATGTAACATTGTTTGGGCTGAAAATGACTCTTTTGCTGTTTTGTTTTTTTTGCCCTGATGCAAATGGTTAAATGGGACTGGACTGAAACGAGAGCTTTTCTGCCTTATATGGTCTGCTCATGAATATTTTGAAAGAGCTGTACGCTGATTGGTTGAGCTTAGCATGCACGCACGCACACACACAGACAGAGACACACACACACACACACACACACACACGTTCCCCTCTATTTAGTAATGCAACAGGAGATGAACAATGTATAAAATGTCTGAGATTGAACATGATTTAGAAGACTAACTGACCTCAGATCAGTTAGTGGCCTATGTAAATTTTGGGGCGTTACAAAGATAGAAGGTAGAGCCAAATGAGAAGGAGTTGAGAAGTTTGTTCTGAGCTTTGTTCAGATTCGCCTGTTTTCAGAGCCATTTTCAAATTGTGAGATTGGCAGAGGAAAGAGGTGTCAATGGGATTTTGAGGTTCTATGTATGTCCTATTTACCCTCCAAACTGTTGTTTTTCAACTATGATCGGCTTTGCATTCTATCGCCCCTTTAAAACAAATGAATTGTAGTCCAGATTATGGCTGCACAATACTGTATGACCTAAAATCAGAATCACGATTAATTACCTCGATAATAAAAAAAAATTCTGATTAGTTTTTTTTATCTTCATAGTTCATTGGCAAGGTTCATACTGTAAATAGGCTCAAATATTGAAGGTGAGATATTTTTTTCTAATTCAAAAGTGCTTATTTTTGTTATTTTAAAATAATTGAAGGAAACCCAAAACGGGAACTATTATGGCCTTTTTATTGAAAATGTATAAAATTGAAATGAAAGCACACATTGCTAGAAATGAAAATGTCTTGTCACATTTTAGTTTTATAAAAATGATTGAAATTATCGTCATGGGAAAAATAAGTTGATAACAGCTTCAGAATTTCAATGTCGATACATTTTCGAATTAATCGCCCTAGTCCAGATCTTTGTGAAATTCTTCTTTATAGATGTAGTCCTACTACCAGCTGCCGGTTTGTTGCTCGTTGACGCTATGCTGCTATATGAAAGAAATGTAAAATGGCATATGCTACTTGCAAACAGTCAAGTGTGTAACATGACGCTGCCATGATTTCCAAAAGAAGCTCAACAAACGACTCGCATCCTCCTTTTATTCTGCAGAAAGTCAATCAGCTGCCACAGTTTAATACTTTTCCTCCAGACTTTTAGCTTTCTATTTTTGAGCTAGCCAATATTATTCCTTTAAGTGGTAATGTTGTTATACCCAAATATACTCATGACTCACAAATAGGCATTGGTGCACAGGAAAAGGAGACCGCAAATATGCTTAATATTGCTTGACTTGCTCTCTACTAAAAATTTCCTCCTCAAATTAATCCTGCAAGTCTGGGGGATTGACCAGCTTCTGAGTTCTCCCCCAGGTGATGGTAACTATCAGCTGGATCCAACTTGACTGCAAAAATGGTATTGTCAATTTTTCACTCAATTGAGATGTCAATCAATAAACGTTTCTTTCCCAGGAAAAAGAAGGAATCCAGTGGGAAGCAAAGGACGAGGACTTTGAGGATTTCGAGGAGGACAGCGAGGACAGAGTGATATCAGAGGTCAGCATTGGGGTCCCCGCCGGGGCGGAAGAGGAAGATGACGACCACATGGAGTTCTGTCGGGTGTGTAAAGACGGAGGTGAACTGTTGTGCTGCGACACCTGCACCTCCTCCTACCACATCCACTGTCTAAACCCGCCACTGCCAGAGATCCCCAACGGAGAGTGGCTGTGTCCGCGATGCATGGTGAGTTGCTCCTGTTTTTACTTCAATGTAAAACATCTGCTAATATATGGTTGTTTTTTTTTAAGGTTTTTTTTTGGGGCATTTTTAGGCCTTTATTTGATAGAACAGCTTAGACATGAAAGGGGAGAGTGAGGGGAATGACATGCAGCAAAGGGCCACAGGTCGGAGTCCTAAGACCTGGGCCCGCTGCGTCGACTGAGCCTCCGTATATGGGCCATGCTCTACCAAGTGAGCTACACAGGCGCCCCTTTCTCCATCTAGTTTAATTGTTGATTTACAGGCTTACAAATTCAGGATGTATAAGTCCCTTTACTAATATTTGATGAAAACAGATTGTATATACCTTCTTATATTCTGACAAAATAGGAGTAGTAGGACATTTTAGTTTGTTGCTTTATTTTGATTTGGAGTAAAAAGTCTCTTTCTGTCACAAAGCTGAATGATCAATATGAAATCTGTATGTTCAGTTAGTGCCTTTACATTAACTTAGGTAACTGGGTGACAGTCGGCTTTTTGCATTAATCTGATGTTTTAAATGTGCGTATGTGACTTTAGACACGGAGAGTGTCGCTGTGACAGCAGTGTTGCAAGAAAAGATCACTTCACGTAGCGATGAATCCTTGTGTTTTAGTCTGACTAAAATGGAAATGGACACTGATGTCTATAAGTCTAAATAAGTCAGGTTCCACCGCTAAACAATTACATTTAGACACATTTGTGCTGTAAACCGTTCTCTTACTATGCTGTCAGTCTAAATGCTCCCACACTCACACACCTAAACAAAAAGTCACGAGGCAGCATCTTGTATTGATAATACGATTAAAATAAGTAGCTATTGTTAGAAAATAACACTGACGCTGACTGTGGACGTGATTTCCTGTGCAAAATGTTTTTTTGTGTGCATGTACTGATTTTCACCCAATATCTCATTCATGTTGTCTGTTGCTGTCTTTGTTTGAGGCACTTTGGGGAATCAGTGTAAGTCGAAAAAACTTGTGATTTGTGCCTCCCAAGGACTCACATCACTGCTGAACGCTCCCTTCAAAGTCTCTATTGTATTACATTAGACAAAGTTTATTTTGTTATATTACATTAGAAAAAGTACAACGTATCAAGCCCAAACTGACTCTTTGTTAGTTACAGAGGTATCAAACAGACTCAGCTGTGTGTCATTGAATAATTAGTCTTAACCAATCATGCGACTGCAACCACAGGATCAGTACACACTTTTTTTTTCATTAATAAGTAGGGCTGCTCCCTCTTAGTCAATTAGTTGAATAATCGGTTGTTTTGGTCTTAGTCAACTTAGATTTCTTTAGTCGATTAGTCATATTTTATGCTTTTTTCATGCTGAATGACTTATTTCCAAGAAACGTACGAGCACATCTCTGGTAAACACAAGAGTTAAAATGGCACTTTTGCATGACTCTTTGCAGAGAAACTCAGATTTACAGATCTGTCGATTAAATCAACTAAATCGATTAGTCGATACAATTGAATGAGTGTTAGTCGACTAAGAATTTCTTCAATCGAGCACAGCCCTATTAATAAGTGTATTCCCCCTCTAGTGTCCGCCTATCAAAGGACGTGTCCAGAAGATCCTCCACTGGAGATGGGGTGAACCTCCGCCTCCCATCCCGGTTCCCCCCGCTCCTGACGCACCACCTGATGCCCCCCCGCTGCCACCCATGAAGGGCAGAGCCGAGAGAGAGTTCTTTGTCAAGTTGACTGGGCAGTCCTTCTGGCATTGTACCTGGATCACTGAGCTGCAGGTGAGAGAGATAAGATTAATGGAGGGATGGATGTAAAGTGACGGTCAAATTGAGTCAAGAATTGCTCAAAATGTTGTCCCAAAGATGATCATCTTTTTCTCCCTCGTCCTCTTTTCTTCCTTCCAGCTGGAGATCTTCCACTCTGTGATGTTCAGAAACTACCAGAGGAAGACGGACATGGACGAGCCTCCCAGTCTGGATTACGGGTCGGGCGGAGAGGACGAGAACGGAGTGGGAAAGAGCGAGAAGAGGAGGGCCAAGGACCCCCAGTATGCCATACTGGAAGACAAGTACTACAGATTTGGGATCAAGCCTGAGTGGATGATGATCCACCGCATCATCAACCACAGGTGAGGTTTGTGTGTGTGAGCATGAGCATGCAGTATATCTGGTCTTCTGTGTGTGTCACACGTTATTTCATTAAGTTCTTTAAAAAATATGTTAAGTACTAAAGCATGCCAGGCTATATGTCTTTAGTTCCTGAGGGTATTGTTATTGATTTATAATGTATTCCATGGTCAGCCAATGTGATTTATTTATATTTATAAACATATAGTGGGATATTGTTTTTGGCCTCTAAAGTACAAAATGGTGGTTTACAAAAACTGACAACATTTGTACACATTCACAGAAATTTCATAAGCACGCACTTTACTGTATGTGTCTCGCTGCTAGTGTGGATAAGAAGGGGACATACCACTACCTGGTGAAATGGAGGGACCTGACCTATGACCAGTGCACCTGGGAGAGAGATGACCTGGACATCCCAGAATTTGCAATTTACAAGGGCAACTACTGGAAGCACAGGTAGGACCTGCTGGAAACATTTGACCCACACTTTTGAATATAACAAGCAAGAGCTGCTTTTTTTTTTACAGCAAGACAGTAGGCAGAAACAGTTTTCAAAATGAGTCTAGTAATGATATAGTTTCAGCTCTTTTCATTGGGTTAGAGGTTTGTCATGGGACCGCAGAGCGTCCCAAAGTATGGAAACCTACCTGTAGGTCAATGCTTTTAACCCTTGTGTTGTCTTCCCGTTTTTTTCCCGTCGTTTTTGACGCCATTTTTTTCACAGTTTTTGCTTTTTGCAACGTTTTAAATTGTTACATTTTTCTTCTACACATTTTCAGCGCTTCTTTCTACGTCCCATATTTTCTGATATAAAACAAAAATTGAAAACGGGTCAATTGGACCCTAAGTCAACACAGGGGTTAAAATACTCAGACGTTTATTACACATATTTACTCGTTTGTTTACTTTCGTGCTTGACTCAACTTGCTGTCGAACAGAGATGCAATAATGAAGGAGGATCCAGACAAACCCAGGAGGATGAGGAGCAAGATCCAGGAGGGTGAAGAGGAGTCTCCTGCCTCGCCGGTCACTGATGTGAGTTAACTGTAGTTGATTTTTGTTTCTTCAGTCAGATTTTAAAAGACAACCATATTGTTGAGGGCATTGCTTTTATTTGTGTTGTGATGTGACAACTGACGTACTCTTACGCATACTACTTAATTACCTAGTTTCATATAAGGTGAAACCGTATTATTTTTATGTGTTAATTAATCTAGTGAATAAAATGTACAATACATTCTCAAAAGTTTGTTTAATGGGTTGATTTTGTCTTGTGGAAAAAAAAACTTGAATTGAATTTGAACTTGAATTATTTGTTAATGTAACTACAATTAAAACTACAGTTAACTCTATCCCAATCAGGTTTTTCAAGTCTTTCCTCTGTGTCTCCGTCCAGCCTACAATAAAATACGAGGAACAGCCCGACTTTGTCACATCGACGGGTGGGACGCTGCACCTGTACCAGCTGGAGGGTCTGAACTGGCTTCGGTTTTCCTGGGCTCAGGGCACAGACACAATCCTGGCAGACGAGATGGGCCTGGGCAAGACCATCCAGACCATCGTCTTCCTCTACTCACTCTTTAAAGAGGTACTGGAGCCCCTTGGTCCTGTTATTGTCTAGTTTTCACTGATTTCGAAGATTGCATGAATTGTTCCTCCTCATCCGTCCCTCAGGGTCACACTAAGGGTCCGTTCCTGGTCAGCGCTCCGCTCTCCACCATCATCAACTGGGAGAGGGAGTTTGAGATGTGGGCGCCCGACTTCTACGTGGTGACATACACGGGAGACAAGGACAGCCGAGCTATCATCAGAGAGAACGAGTTCTCCTTCGACGACACGGCTGTCAAAGGAGGGAAGAAGGCCTTCAAACTGAGGGTGAGGAAAATAGATTTGCGTTATCCACGGCTGGGCAATAATTCAATTCTATCTGGGATTTTTTGTCAGTGGAATCGTGTTGTCATTTTAGGATAATTTCGTGTTATTTTTTATTTATTTTTTTATTCTTAATAATTCCCAGCAAAATGTAACTCAAAGCTATGTTTTATGTTAGCATAAACATTAACGATCAAAATATGACAAAACAAATATGATCTTAATATAATATAACATCCTATCCTCCTTCCTCTTAAGTTTCCCTCTTATCTTCCTGCAGAGAGAGGCTCCTATCAAATTCCACGTGCTGCTGACCTCCTACGAGTTGGTGACCATTGACCAGACGGCGCTCAAGTCCATCGACTGGGCCTGTCTGGTGGTGGACGAGGCTCACCGGCTCAAGAACAACCAGTCCAAGGTACTGCAGCTACTGTGTGTGTCTTTGTGTGTCAACGTTAATATAAATCCCATTATATAATTTAAAGGCCCTTTAAAAAAGGTTTTTAAAGAATTGTGACCAAGATACTGTACGTACGGAGTAAGACATGTCACAGCTGGAAAATAATCTTGTCAGCGCTCTCTGGTGGACAAACCATGTAGTGGCAGAAATCTTTCTATATCAACTCCAGTATCTTTAACATATTTGGTATTTTTCGACTGCAAGTTCTTTTTACTTCAGTTTTCACTCTCAAATTCCATTTACTTCATTATACCAAAACACTACATCTATAAGTCAACTAAAACATTTTAAATGCTAGTACACCTGCACTTGCAGATGTATGTACGAATACGTTGATAATGTCGACCACACATGACAATCAATAAATTAATGAATGCATTATATGACAAATACATTATAGTTATATGTTTTTTTGTTTGTTTGTCTGACTTAGTACTGCCTTTACATCCAACAAGGAAAAGAAGAATATTGTTAAACATGTATAATATAACTGCAGATGTATGATAGGGACTGTAACTTGTCTTTGCAGTTTTTTAGGCGTCTGAACGACTATAAGATCGACCACAAGCTGCTGCTGACAGGAACTCCACTACAGAACAACCTGGAGGAGCTGTTTCACCTGCTCAACTTCCTCACACCCAACCGCTTCAAGTAGGACGTCTCACACACACACACACACACACACACACACACACACACACACACACACACACACACACACAGACATAATTATTTTACTGCATGTACTGCATATCATTCCTTCCCTTTTTAGTAATAATTCATTAATGGTGTCAGATAATGTGTGATAATTTGAACCAAGAACTCGGTACTACCAGTCCGTCACCCAGTCCGTCTCTCTGTACAGTAACCTTGATGGCTTCCTGGAAGAGTTTGCCGACATCTCCAAGGAGGACCAGATCAAGAAGCTCCACGACCTGCTGGGGCCTCACATGCTGCGGAGGCTGAAGGCAGACGTCTTCAAGAACATGCCCTCCAAAACCGAGCTGATTGTCAGAGTGGAGCTGAGCCCTATGCAGAAGTACGACACGCGGGAGGGTTTAGGGGGAAATGTGGATACGCTGGCGATCGTCATTTTTAGATAACTGGGGCACGTTCCCCTCTAGCTACATCATTGACCACTTAGCCTTCATTTTCTTGAACAAGGCACTTTTAAGGTGCTCTGTGGTCAACATTGGAGGACTGTTTTGAAATTTCCAGTAAGCATGATTTAGATTTTTGCAGGTCAAAACATCTGGATATCCAGATTAAAGCTGGGCAACATTTGTTTTTGTTTCATCTAGGTTACATTCAACCTTTATTTTAACACCTGTTTATCAGATTTATCATAGGGCCTGCTTCATGTTGAAATAGTAACTGCAATACTATTGTAATGGCTGCAATTTAAACATTTAAAAAAACAAAGAACATTTTAAACTTGAAGTCCTGACATGTTTTTACCTGCAAATAACATTAATCATGGTTGGTTAGCTGTGATTATTTGAATTTTTTAAAGGCCAACTGTTACTGTGGGAGCTACAAATGTAAAAATCTTACAACATATTTGAAATGGACAACAATAATTGGATTTCATGGAAATTAACAAGCCCCACACTGAAAATGCAATAGATATATAAGATGTTATTTTGTTAATCAATCAAAAATCCCCAATTTGCCACTGATTAATGTGGCTTAAAGGGATTCAGAGCAATATATACTTATAATTTGCAGAAAAAAATTGCATGTAATATTGAAGTAGAAAATTAGACAATTCCTCAACAAATCGTTAGGCTATTTTTTATAAACAATGAAGGGTTGAGAGGAGAAAAAGAAAGGACGTTTATCTTAGTCTTTGTGTGGGTTTTTTCATTTGTCTTTATGTTTTTAAATACAGAAAATACTACAAGCTGATTCTGACCAAGAACTTTGAGGCTCTGAACTCAAAAGGTGGAGGAAACCAGGTCTCCCTGCTCAACATTATGATGGACCTAAAGAAGTGCTGCAACCACCCCTACCTCTTCCCTGTCGCCTCCATGGTGAGAACACACACACACATAATCTTGTCCTTGACAATACCCTGTCTATAGCCATAACATAGCTCTTTGATAGAAATATAATAGAAGAAAACCAATAATTATTTGCTAGTATTTCATTCTTTTCAAACCATTTGTTTTGAATTTCTCTTGAATTGCAGAAAAGTGACACCTTGTGGTGATGATTAGTAGTGCTCTTTTTTAAATCACATTTGTACTAACGACAGTTGAGATGCAGACAGTCATTTCTTCCTCATGGCATGGTTCGTGTGTGTTCGTAGGAAGCCCAAAAAACCCCAACCGGTGCTTACGAGGGGTCGGCCCTCACTAAGGCCTCTGGGAAACTGACGCTGTTGCAGAAAATGCTGAGTAAACTGAAAGAGCAGGGGCACCGAGTACTGGTCTTCTCACAGGTATATTCACACACACACACACACACACACACACACACACACACACACACACACACACACACACACACACACACACACACACACACACACACACACACACACACACACACACACACACACACACACACATACATACAGTATGCATAAGCACAGTTAAGTATACACACACCAGATGGACAGCTCCCTTCACAGATGTTAAACTAGTCCCATGGTGCCTCCAGAAGGCTCAGCAGCAGACTGATTCCAACTGTGCGTGGGTAATCGAGTATACAGTAGATGAAAACACTTCTTTCTCTTTCTCTCCTCCATTTTTAGATGACTAAGATGCTGGATTTACTAGAAGATTTCTTAGACCATGAAGGTTACAAGTATGAAAGAATTGATGGAGGCGTCACAGGAGCACTGAGACAAGAGGCCATTGACCGCTTCAATGGTGAGATACTGGATGATGTGCAGTCATTGAAGGTGCAGTAAGCTGGTCATGTAGGATTTACATCATTATCACCTATTGTTCCCTTGAGTAGTTCCCGAAAAAAATTGAAATAATGCATTTTACTTCACAAGAGAACATTGTTTAAAGTTACCAGAAAACTACTTAATTGGCGACTGCAGAAACAGCAGAACTTCCTGTTTCTTATTGTCAGGGACAGCTAGTTAAATAAAACAGAATTTCAAAAGAAATGTCTAATGAAGAGGTATCATAATGAAAATACTGTAGCAATACTGTGTTCCTATTTGCTTTTTGGGCTTTTTTAGACTTCCATGCTGGATTTTTTTGGTGATCATCACAGTTTGATTTTTTTCCAGTTTATGATTGAAATGCAAGTAGATGGTAGAAGGAGATGGAGTCAGGCAACAGGGTGAGACTCAATTGCTGGAACTTAACTAACAGCCTTAGTATTTGTATGCTCCTAAAACCTAAGAGAAAAATCATTTCAGTATCAGGCAAATTATCAATATGAGGCACAGAATCTGTCTTAATGTTTTAAAAAAAGTGATCAAACTAAAAATATACACTTACAAAATGACCCTCCAGATCTATTCTCAAAAATCAAAATAGTTGCACAGAATTTATTAAAATGATACAAAATATTTTAATATATATATGAATATTTCAGGTATTAAAAAAGCATAAACTAAACCAGAAACAATGATGAGGGAAAGAAAAATCCCTTCACAAAAATGTAGGAAATGTAACAGCAGTACAGATGAACAGTAGCATAGCAAAGCATTTCAAACTTATCGAAAAACATCCAGAATTGAACAAATAACAAAAAGGAAAGGTTTGCAAAAGAAAGCTGGATATCAAATTCAATCCATGTCAATTACTTAATGTCCCCTGAAATGAAAACCGTATTACCATTATAAAGATAACATAAGTTACTGGCATCAATAGGATCCTTTCGTTAAAAAGAAATGATTATTATTACTGGCTGTTAGTTTCTCTCACACACTCTCTCTGTCTCTCTGCCCACAGCTCCTGGTGCTTGTCAGTTTTGTTTCTTGCTCTCCACCAGAGCGGGAGGTTTAGGCATCAACTTGGCCACAGCAGACACAGTTGTCATCTTCGACTCTGACTGGAACCCTCACAATGACATACAGGTACTGTAGACTGGTAGCTGCTGAGGAAGGAAACGATTTAATACTACCTAAAATTCATGTTTGGGCTTTATCCCTCTCTGCGTAGGCGTTCAGTCGAGCCCACCGAATCGGGCAAGCCAACAAGGTGATGATCTACCGCTTCGTGACGCGAGCCAGCGTGGAGGAGCGCATCACCCAGGTGGCCAAGAGAAAGATGATGCTGACCCACCTGGTGGTCCGGCCAGGCCTGGGCTCCAAAGCTGGCTCCATGTCCAAACAGGAACTGGATGACATCCTCAAGTTTGGAACGGAAGAGCTCTTCAAGGATGAAGTCGAACGTGAGTTTTTTTCCCCAACTCCACAAGAATATTTTGTCAAGGGAAGATAAGATGTTTAGTCATATATAATAATGTGGGAATTTGGAGCTTTAATGTCTGGGTCAAAGTTGGAGATTGCAGGCTTCTTCTCCTGAATGAGATTATTTTGTCAAACACACTCACTTTAATGTAATTTAATCTCATTTGTCTTATTCTGGTTTTCTTGACAATATCATTGGTTGACAAGAAAAATGTGTGAAATTTGTCTGGAGGAACAGGACAAATCATTTCCACTTTTTAACTCCACGTGTGGCAGGTATGAAGAATAGTTCGGGGGATAAAGTTGAGGACGAGGGCAGCGTGATCCATTACGACAGCGTTGCCATCGAGAGGCTGCTGGACCGAAGCCAAGACGCCACAGACGACTCGGACGTCCAGAACATGAACGAGTACCTCAGCTCCTTCAAAGTGGCCCAGTACATGGTCCGAGAGGAGGATAAGGTAAGAGGGAAGAGGTCGACAGGATCTTTCAAATAATATGATAGATTTTAGGTTTAAAAGGATCTTTGTAGACATTTCCAAGTTATATCTTCCATATCCAGCAACTGTGCACCTAATGACAAGCTTTATTATAGTTACTCACTTAAAATAAGAAATAAACATAGACCTCTCAGCAACACTTAGGTAGTGTCCTCGCACAGATGTCATGTATAGATGGATAGTGCGGAAACGATAAGTGGATTACTTGATAAATCAATTCACAGACAATTACCGCAAAAACTCTAGTTTGATAATCAATTAATCGTGTGAGACATTTCCTCACACAGAAAAGGCAATCATTCACTGGTTCCAGCTTTTCAAATTTGATGATTTGCTACTTTTCTTTGTCTTTTCTGATACTGAACTGAATATTTGGGGGTTTGAACTGTTTGTTGGACAAAACAGGGAATTTTGAAGATGTGAACTTTGGCTTTGGGAAATTGCGATGGTAATTGTGTGTACTATTTTCTGAAACTTTACACACTATACAAATAAATGATAAACAATAATCTGTATATTGTTGTGGGGGCATGGGACAGGGAATGATGAGATGCAGCACAAAAATAGCCTACAATGTTTAATTGTAAAGCTATTTGTTTTGAATCATTTAGTTTCCTTGCATCCCAGTAGCAAACATTGAAAAGCCTGGTAACAGTCTGTGGCCCCCTTGTTGGGAACCTTTGGTGTAAAAGGCTGGTAGATAGTAAGAGAAGAGTGGTGTGTCAAAGCCCACAGTCACATTTGATGTGTAAATGAATGCACATATGTTGTAGTAATGTGACTGATAACCACAATCAGTTCATTTCGGAGACGTTTGATCTTTGCAATGAAGTCTGCAAATAATTGAATCTATTTGACAAGAGTTGTAACTGCCGTGTACTTTTCTGCCGCTCCAGATCGAGGAGATCGAGCGGGAGATCATTAAACAGGAGGAGAACGTGGATCCGGATTATTGGGAGAAACTGTTGCGGCATCACTACGAGCAGCAACAAGAGGACCTGGCGAGCAAACTGGGCAAAGGCAAGAGGAACCGCAAGCCTGTCAACTACAACGATGCTGCACAGGAAGACCAAGGTAGGGACCGGGTTTGGACCGGTACTGTATGGACCTGGTAGTCTCAAAAAAGCTCAAGGAAGCTGAGTAAACTCCTGTAAATTGCTTTATATCAAACTCTGGGTTTCAAAATGAATCCTCTTTCACATGATCCTATGAATGATTTCTGAAAGTAAGACTGTATTTTTTATTTATTGTTAAGATTGTTGCTACGTTTCATCTTCTAATCTTATGATCATAGTATAAAGTAGGATTAGTAGGATTTTAGATGATATGTCTTCTGTCTGAGTTATTGCTTGCACAGTGGAAGTGAATGGGCCTGGCCTATTGACAGACCACCATGTGCTGTTTCAGAGTGGCATGCTGACATTTCAGATAACCAGTCCGAGTATTCAGTGGGCTCCGAGGAGGAGGACGAGGACTTTGATGACCGGCCAGAAGGTAAGGAGAGATAAAATAAAAAAGACATCAAACCGAGCAGCGCTCCTCATGAACGATGAAAGATGGCTGTTGGAACACACACACATATGTTCAGGTCTGTGTTTAATTACGTTAAGTTGTTGCCTGGCAGTTGAACACGTTAGATTGCCAAAAAACGCAAACCGCCAATCACCCGTGAGTTTCAAACAGTTAGAGGAAAACGCTCTAAGCATTTCAGAAGTTTTTGATTCTTGGTTGATGTACTGATGAAATACTAACTGTACATTTCAAGAAACTCTGCAAGTTTGCAAAATCCTCTGTCCTCTGTGTATTTTCACCATTCTTTCTGTTGCCTCCTGTTACCTGCAGGTCGACGGCAGTCACGTCGCCAGTTGAGGAATGAGAAGGATAAACCTCTGCCTCCTCTTTTGGCCAGAGTGGGAGGCAACCTTGAGGTTTGTACAACTTTCTTCAACCAATTCTTCTTTCATTTTGTGTGTTATGTGATATTATTGGAATCTGTCAACTTTGGTGTAAATTGAACTGGCACTCTTAGATATTTTTCTAACAATCTTAAATCAATGATGGCAGCAAGGCTATTACATCTACAGCAACTCTGTACCTTCCAAGCTCATTTATCATCCTGATAATGGTGGACTTGTATAAATGGCCTGCATCGTTCCAGCGAGGATTCAAAGTTTATTTTAGTGTTATTAGACATTCTCATTGAAAGTCTTCCAGAAAAAATAACAATGCAGAGATACATTTTAACAGACCAACACTATTTCCACTGCCCAGACAGTGCCAGCTTCACTCAGGAAACATACTGTAATTTCGATAGGTGCTGGGCTTTAACACACGGCAGCGAAAGGCTTTCCTGAACGCAGTGATGCGCTGGGGGATGCCGTCTCAGGACGCTTTCTCCTCTCAGTGGCTGGTCAGAGACCTCAGGGGCAAGACTGAGAAAGAATTCAAGTAAGGAAAAACTGTATTGATTGAAATTGTTTACATGCATTCTTTCTCCATTTCTATCTGTCCTTTAACCATATATTTCTCCACTTCTTCTTCTTCTTCTTCTTCTTCTTCTTCTTCTTCTTCTTCTTCTTCTCTGCCAGAGCTTACGTGTCTCTCTTCATGCGTCACTTATGCGAGCCAGTGGCTGACGGGGCGGAGACGTTCGCAGATGGTGTGCCGAGGGAGGGCCTGTGTCGCCAGCCAGTCCTCACCCGCATCGGCGTCATGTCTCTCGTCAAGAAGAAGGTCAGACCAATGCTGTTCGCCTTCCTTAATCAAGACAAATGCAGTGAATGAAGCAAGCTATGACACTTAAAGTTGTAATCCGCAACATTCCAGTACTGGTTGATTTTGCGACACCTGTGGTTACCATGGTAACACAAGTGTGGTATAATCAAGGGGGTAAGCTTCGCTTCAGAACGCGAACCTCCGATGGCGCCATTTTGTTGCTACGAAGCGATCACCTCCTGTTAGCATTACACTGACCGCCATTTTTTTTTACGTTACTTGACTGCGAATAACTTTACATCTGAAGCGTTTAAAGACTCTATTTGTCCATTGTTTATTTATAAAGAAACACGACAATGTATAAAAGGCTCCATTACCTTGTACCTCACGTTATAGCTCCGTAGCAGACGTTTTTGTAAAAATAAGCTAACGATTGTGTCATAACCAAGTGACTTACTGTCGCACAGTAGAGGAATTACCGTATAGTACAGGAGAAGCTCGCAGGCAGTTTCGACTTACATTAGCGGTTTAGGTTTAATTACTAATGTTAACTAGCATGTTAGTTAGCAATAATTTGCCTGTGCTTATGTTATCTCCTTACATACACCTACGCTCTCCGTCTCTGTAAGATTGGGAATGATTGAGATTTCTCTTGTCACAGCTACCAGAAGACTTACAACTTTCAGACACGTTGCTCACGTCACATTTACGTTGTCTCTGTCAGTTGGAGGCTGCGCAGTAAAGCAAGTGATCACCGGAAAAGTGCTTCTAATAGCCTTCACTGGTCTCCGTCCAGAGCAACGGGGTCTATTGGTCCATTGTATATATGTCAATGGGTATAATACCACAGTAAAATCCTTGAGCAGCTCACGAAATAGGCTGTTGTTTTGTAGACATGTTTTTATGAACGATGGCTGTCAGTGCTAACCTCAGTAACAAATGCATTGCGTTTCCTGTGATCGCCTCACAATAAAGCAGTCTATATCCTCGACGTTCCACTTCCGGGATTGCTCCGGGGTCCCAGGAAATTCCGCCGGATGCATGTCTTCTTGCCAATGTCCGTTTCCTTCCGCTTTCTTTGTGCTGGAATTGTAAACTCCGGTGGATTTTTGAGGACTATGGTTAACTGCTCCTCAGATCTCTGCAGGGTAAATCCAGACAACTAGCTAGACTATCTGTCCAATCTGAGTTTTCTGTTGCACGACTAAAACAACCTTTGAATGTACATATTTCACCAAAGCAAGTTCCTTCCCGAGGCTATTTTGCAAAGGCTCCGTGCGGAGCTTAGCGCTGCCCATGACGATTGTGATTGGTTTAAAGAAATGCCAATAAACCAGAGTATGTTTTTTTTTTTCCGAATGCTGTGTAGACTCACCATACCCTCCTCCAAGAGGGAAGCGAGACTACAATAAAATCCACCCCGGTTTGCATTAGCAGTAACTTCTGATATGAATGAGAGTGGAAATCAACATTTAAAAAAAAATTGAAAATACTAAAACTGGATTACATACAGTACATCCTGTGAATCCCTCGGGTGTAGGTAGGCAATAAGAATCCAGTGTGGGAATGGCTAATTCCGCCACTAACTATAACACTGGCATATAGAGAGATAATTACTGAAAATAAAGACATTGAATGGCTATTGCTGAAAAAAGCATACCGTAAATGGTAACAAAAACAGGGTTTTGCTTTCATGAAACTCTTAAGGACCATAACTTGAATAGAGCGCCTCCATATCAGCAGGCTGTCTACAGGTCCATATGAAGTAGTAAGATGTCTTTAATCTAAATAAAATGTCAGAAGTCTTTTTCTAATGAAGAAATCAACCATGACATCTTGAAAGATGTTCCGATTACCCCTGCTAGTTTACTTGAATTTATCCAAACATCTCCAATCCAGTTTTCAGTCCAACTTGTTGAAACCTGCTGACATCCTGATCTGCTATCTATGCCAGGGGGAATGTATGATTTACTGCCTGGCGAGCAGGGCATGTGGGTGGTGAGTTTAAATAAGGTGATATTAGGTAAAGTGAGTGTGTGCCAAGCTTTTTTTTATTTTGCTGAGTGTTTTGTGTCCAGATCCAGGAGTTTGAGCACATCAACGGGCGGTGGAGCCTTCCAGAGCTCAAGCCTGAGGTCATCATAAACAAATCCTCCTCCAGGGCCTCCTCTCCTGCCGTGAAGACCACCACGCCCACCCCCGAAGCCAGCTATAACAACACACCTTGTACCTCAGAGCCAGGTAACCAAACCTACATGGCCACATTCACCAGATCCAGCAGGGGGCACTCCGTGTAAAGGGCACCAGATAAAGTTGGAGATTAATCTATCCATATTGTTTATGTGCAGCGACTCCTGCTCCATCAGACAAGCTGGAAAAGAACGGAAAGGAGGGAGAGAAGGACAAAGAGGAAGGCGAGGCCCAGTCTGACAAAGAGAAAGTGAAGGAGAAAGAAAAGGATGAGGGGAAAGAGGTGGACAGCAACAGGACTGCAGAGCCTGAAGAGGTGGGACACTGTTAGCTAAAACACCTACATACTGTGGTTTTCAGAGGCCAGTTAGTGTCTTCTTCATCAGCCAATTCATGTTTTCTTTTCTATTTTCATATAGAGTTCTGATTTTGCATCTTATGTAAAATGTGTAGTATTATTTAAAAATAGTTTTAGGCCTCCTTTTAAGTCACGCGCACATACAATTGTGTTCAAAATAATAGCAGTGAAAAAAGTGAATAATGCACAAAATCCTTTGAATAGCTTTTAATTCCATAATATCAATGCATTGGGAACACTTGGGAAGCACATTCAATATTATATCAAAACATGACCAAAATTGATCAAGTTTGTGTTATACCTTTACAGAAATTGAAGAAAAAGGAATATTAGGCTGCTTTTCTTTACAAACTCAAACATTTACTGTATAAACTGAAAAATGTCTGAAGGGTTTGCTTTACTTTGAATCACTGCACTAATATTTAGTTGCATAACCATTATTTCTGAGAACTGCTTCACATCTGTGTTGCATGGAGTCGACCAACTTCTGGCACCTGTGAACAGGAATTCCAGCCCAGGACGATTGCACTGGAATGTCCACAATTGGGTTTTTCCTAAGAATAGCATTTTTGATGTCACCTATGGGATTGAGGTCTTGGGATTGTGCTGGCCACACCATAACATCAATCTTGTTCATCTGGAGCAAAGACTTTGCTCGCTTACTGGTGTGTTTTGGGTCATTGTCTTGTTGAAAGACCCATTTCAAAGGCATTTCCTCTTCAGCATAAGGCAACATGACCTCTTCAAGTTTTTTGATGTATTGAAACTGATCCATGATCCTTGGTATGCGATAAATAGGCCCAACACCACAGTATGAGGAACATCCCCATAAAATGATTTTTGCACCATCATGCTTTACTGTCTTCACAGTACTGTGGCTGGAATTCAGTGCATGGGGGTCGTCGGACAAAACTGTCTGCGGCCCCTAGACCCAAAAAGAACAATTTTGCTCTCATCAGTCCACAGAATTCTCCTTTGGCCAGTCAATGTGTCCTTTGGCAAATTTCAACCTATTAAGTACATGTCTTTTTTCAGTAATGGGACTTTGCGGGGGCTTCTAGCTGATAGTTTGCTTCACATAGCCTTCTTCTGATCGTAACAGTTCTCACAGGTAACTTCAAGTCTTCTTTGATTTTCCTGGAGCTGATCATTGGTTGAGCCTTTGTCATTTTGGCTATTCTTCGATCCATTCGATTGGTAGTTGACCGTTTTTTCCCACGTCGTTCAGGCTTTGGATGCCATTTCAAGGCATTTTAAATCATTTTTGGCTGAGCAGCCTATAGTTTTTTGCACTTCTTTATATGTTTTCCCCCCTCCAATCAACTTTTTAATCAAAGTCTGGTGTTCCTCCGAGAAATGACTGGAACGACCCATTTTGCTGAGTATTTCAGTGTGAAATGCACTATAACCAGCTTGCACAACATTTGCTTCCTTCCTTCCTTAAATATGGGCCATAATTGACGCCTGTGTCTTCACAGAATCAATCACCTCACTAAGTGAACACAACTCTGCTATTATTTTGAACATGCCCCTTTCGATTACAGATTCAATTTTACAGAATGAGCAGCATGCATGTCATGACTGTTGAGTCTGTTGGTTTTCTATGACACTACAACACAAAAATGATTTGCCATGTAGAAATATCACATCAAAAATTTGATTTATGAGGTTAGTGATGTTGGACTGCTATTATTCTGAACACAACTGTATGTACCTGTTTTTTGCATGCATTTTTCTCCAATTCCCATAGACTTTACACTAATTCAAACAATTCTCCAATGCATGCCATTGTTTCTTTTAAATGTTTTTCTTCCTTCCAGTCGGTTTTTGTTGACTTTCATACAGCTTGAAAATCCAATCCTACATTTGTATTGCGTGGCAATGAGTGCAGAGTTCAAATAATCCATACTTTCAGTTGAATTATAGCGGCATTTTCACATCATGTAAAAATCAATGGAAACTGCCTGTAAGGTAGAAGAAAAACAAACGACATCTCTACAGCATGCTCTGGAAAATAGTCATCCAAAATGTTAAGTATAGCAAAAAGGCTACAACATACAAATACACTGATGTGGTCTGTTTAAGGAAGTACAAAAAGAATAAGATGTAAACTGAAAGGAATAAAAATGAATAATGATTGAATTGTGTTTTTTCAGGTCTGTAGAAGCTTGGCATTTGAAGATTTTACCACACAACAAAAACGACTCAGTAAGTGATGGCATATTGTGTTACTTTCCATAGCTTTCCTCCACGACAAAAGACACATCCCAAAATGCATCCCCTAATCAAAAAAACGAAGGCAAAGAGGACAGCGACATGAAAAAAGAGGAGAAGAAGGAAACAACTGACACTTCAGCTGCCACAACAGAGGAGAAAAAGGTACAAGAGGAGAGTAAAGAAGAGAAAAAACAAGACACAGAGGTCAAAGAAGAGAAATCAGGTAAAAACAGAAAAGAAACTTGATAGGTCAGTAAGATCAAATCTGACGTGCACAGATGAAGAAGGTTTGTGTGGAGTAATGTTACAAGTCCTTGCTAATTAAATGTTTTTTTCCCCTGCAAAAGGAGAAAAGCTGGGGGAGGAGAAGGAAAAAGATAAGCGGGAAGAGACACTCACAGCAACAGAAACGACAGATGCAAAGGATAAGACCGAGGTGTCTGATGTGAAGAAAGGTATATGCTTCACGGTCTGTGACAGTAAGCTGTCATAAATACACAAGCAAAAATGTATTTGCTAATAGATACCTTTGCCGTCTTACTCAAAAACAGAGGAAGTCAAAGGTGAAAAGGATGCTGGGAAAGAAGTCCGAGCAGCAAGGGAGGATGTGCCCAAGGGTAACGGGAGGCCTCCCATTGAGCGACCTCGCTTTATGTTCAACATCGCAGATGGGGGCTTCACGGGTCAGTACTGATTTACCTGCAGTGGTTGTGGAATAGATCCAGCTGGTCTATGTGGTAGTGTACGTACAGGAGGGCATTTTAGGATTCTACATAGGGTACTTATTGTATGTAACTTTTCCTAACTTCACTGTACTTCTCTTTTCATCTCTTTTAACAATTTTAACCATCTATGTTTACTTCTTCAACATTCATTATGGGCATTTTAGGTGTAACTAGTTATCAGCAGGTTTGCCAATCAGAATGACAATTATTTTGCATAAACTGTGATTAGAAAATTAAAGAAAAAATTACCTTTCCCCCCCATCTCCAGGCACTTCTATTTTATTAACAGTTAAGTTGGATGTATTGGAGCTTTCAGAAAAACCTGAGTTTCCCAGTGACAATTTTGGCTTGGATGTTGACAAGAACGTCAGAAGCTGGTAATTATTGGAACTCAGATATGACATGAACACAACAATAGCCTCTTGTTAAGGTGGAAGTGATAACACCTGGGAAGGGTGCAAGAACTGCATCCCCATTCATTAGATACACAAAGAACTATCAACATGAATCAAAACATAAATGTAATAGCATAGACACTTGCATTTTAAGATTGGGAAGATTTTTTTTTTACTAATGTAAAATTACTAAAGAATCCCTGAAAGCTGAGGAGAGAAAGGTGAAAAGGTGAAAATAACTTAATAGCTAGTCCAAACAAGTGACTAAGCAGTCTAAACAACATCAAAATCCCAACTAAAACAGAAAAACATTCCCCATGCTTTCCAGAGCTTCTGTACAAAAAGCCAAAATGATCTCCACATTGAACACAAACCCAGAAAAACTCTTTGTGCCGTGGAAACACCTGCAGCCAGGTTTCAGCTAGCTAAGCACTTTGAGACCTGCACCATTTTTAGCTTGTGTTGGCTTCACCCCACAGAGCTGCACACTCTCTGGCAGAATGAGGAACGAGCTGCCATCTCCTCGGGGAAGATGAACGAGATCTGGCACCGCCGACACGACTTCTGGTTGCTGGCAGGAATCGTGATGTATCCTTGACGGGAGTTGCCCGAGCGATGACCCCAATGTGTTTATTTTTCTATAAGCCGGCAGAAGCCCAGCGTAATAAGTCAACAAGCCAGCCAGAGCTCGGTAAACAGCAAACTGTGTCTGTGCCAATGTAGTGGGTCATTTAGTTCATGTTGTTCCCTCTATTATGGTAATTAGGCCATGCTGCATGCAGCATTCACATTAGACTGTTTTCATTATTCTACAAGCTAATCATGAGGCCTAGTTAGGCTGAAATAAAAGGGAAGAAATGATTTGTTTCAGAAGCTGCCTGGGGCCTATTTGTGCGAAAATAACTGCAATTTTGTATTTTAAAAAGATTAAATGAATCCCTGTCAAAAAACAATGTTCTGCTTAAAGGAATAGCTCAACATTTTGGGCTCAACATTTGCTTTCTTTAAGGGTCAGATCGATACCACTCATGTCTGTTTCTAAACTTGGCATAAAGTGGAGGCAAGGGAAACAGCTAGCCTGGCTCTGTCCAAAGTTCAAAATAGCCTCCCAAGGATACATATGGTTGTTTTTACATTTGAACTTTTTAGTTGTAATGAGTTACAGCATACAAATTAATGGTCTTTAAAGGTCCTGGTAGGCAGATTTTGTTACCTAGAGGCAGGTTAGCTGTTTCCAGTCTTTATGGTAAGTGAAGCCAACTTGCTGCTGGCTATAACTTTCTATTGAATGGAGTGGCATAGGTCTTCTCGCCTAACTCTTGCAAAGAATGTGAATTAGTGTATTTCCCAAAATGTCAAACTATTTCTACTACTTAATTCCTATGTGCTTCATAACTTTTCCATTGGCGAAATAATCTGAAAACCTTCTGTGTTTAGCTTCACCGTTACTTTTACCACACAGTGTTGCTTCACAATGCCTCTTACCCAAAAGTGTTACGTGACCCTTGACTCTTGTGCCAGTCACGGCTACGCCCGGTGGCAGGACATCCAGAATGACCCCCAGTTCGCCATCGTCAATGAGCCTTTCAAATCACAGGCGAACAAAGGCAACTTCCTGGAGATGAAGAACAAGTTCCTGGCTCGACGCTTCAAGGTAAGACAAGACGTCTACAACTTGACTTTCAGAAGTGGAGACACCAGATTTATTTCTTCTTCCTCCTAAGAAATCCATGTTGCAAAAGTCACCAAAACTTTGCACACAGTTCAGTCCTGTGCCAAACGTATATCAGTCAGAGTCAAAATGTAGCCCCAACAGAGCAGAAACTTGGCCCTGCTTTTACCCAGTAGCATTCTACTTTTTTTTCGTTTACGTTTTTGGCTCTATTGACACCAATCTTTAGGAATTCATCTCCACACTGTCCTCCACAAATGTTCCTTTCAGATTTTCGATTTATCAAAAATTGAGCCCACAGTGCATTAAAACGTTTTACTGCATACAGTAGTGTAAACAAATACGGCAATTTCTTGCAAACTAAATCTTTGATCTTCATAGAAAAGAATTCACAACATTTTAAGGTCACTGGAGATTTGTTTTTTAACAGTGTTTTTATTAATTTTTCATAGCAAATACATTTTTTTAACTGAAATGCTCAGCTCATTAGTTTGTGTCTTAGGTTAACATGCCACTGTGTACTCTGGCATTATGCTGTGGGGATCGGAGACACATAAAATCAGAGATATTTTAATTTTAGAAGATCCTTGGACATACTCAACATGAGAACCCTCGTGAATTTGCCATTTTCCTCCTCTTCCGCTTTTTCTTTTTCCTCCTCAAAATGCTCAGCCCCAACCATAGCTGCATAGCAGCTATAATTTTATCGATTTTTTTTCTGTACTAACAACATAATGATATTTCTTCCAGTACATGTGAAATATAAACCTGTTTCTCTACAAAAACCCATTTTTTCATTAACAAAAGAACCAAACCAAACTCAAACATTAAAAACAAGAACTTTGGGTGCCTGGGTAGCTCACCTGGTAGAGCGCGCGCCCATCTATATAGAGGTTTACTCCTTGACGCAGTGGCCGCTGGTTCAACTCTGACCTGCGGCCCTTTGCTGTATGTCATTCCCCCTCTCTCTCCCCCTTCATGTCTTCAGCTGTCCTGTACAAATAAATTTAAACTATGAAAAGCCATTCAAAGCCAACTTTCAGGACTTGACAGTTTTCAATACTCTGTGCTATAGACACATTTCGGTGCCAGCCTTACTTCTATGCAAACAAACTATTTTAGGAACATTTCACAGTGTCTTCCATCACCTGACTTGTTTGATGGTCGGATGACAGATGCCCCTAGACCCATATTTTGGCTGGATGGTGTTGCTGACCGCTGCATTTCTGGAACAGCTCTCATCCTGTTTTTGAGCGGCTCACATGTTTCAGATCCTGCCCTCAACATCCTCATTTACTGTATCTCTGTTTCTTAAACATTCCTCGTTATCTCTCTTGTTAAATTATTGGAGTTTTTTTGTAAATCTGCCATCAAGAATGCACAAGACAGCACAAAATAAATCTCTTTCACACAAAATGATCCGTAGTATATTTTTAGTTGTAATTGGTTGTGTAACACAATGAAATCTTTTTGCAACACGTTTACAACAAATAACCACTTTTTTTTTTACTGGACAACACACAAACAACTAAATCATTGTATGAATCTCTATTTCCCTTAAAATGCTTGCATTACTGTCACTATGCTAACCAAGAAAGAATATTGGAGCAGTTTTCAGACAGAATATAATAAGAGTAGGTTGCAAACAAAGGGAAGAATCAGACTTATCAGAGCTTTTAAGCCTTGTGTTATCATTTCTGTCTGTTTAAATGAAATGTAAAATAAAAATTAGTTTTGTCAGAAATGTGGGTTTCATCTAAAATTTGTTCATTTACATACATTTTTTTTATATCAGTTAGTGTTTTTGAAGCAGATTCTTTTTTCACCAGGTAGTTCGTGTTGTAAGGGAATTTAGTTTTTTCATTACACGTATTGCTAGATGCATTGATTCATTAAATGTCTTGAATGCAGTGTGCAATAATCTACTTTTCTACAAGATACCAAGCTCTTCTGTGATCACTAACCCTGCATAAGAAATAATTGGTGTATCGCTTTCCTCTTCCTGCTGTTTATACATTTTTTCTTAGCAAGATAGATATTTGACATATTAGTATAAATCACAACAATAAATAAACTACTACGACTACCATTTGAAGTCACTGTTCCATTATTAATTTGACTATTATTGCCACTGTTCATCATATCCCCAACCAGCCCGTCAGACACCGCCTACCAAGAGCCTGGGTCTGTCCGAGGTTTCTTCCCAAGAGGGAGTTTTTCCTCGCCACTGTTGCACTGCTTGCTCTTGAGGGAATTACTGTAATTGCTGGAATTGTTGGGACTTTGTAAATTATAGAGTGTGGTCTAGACCTACTCTATCTGTAAAGTGTCTCGAGATAACTCTTGTTATGATTTGATACTATAAATAAAATTGAATTGAATTGAAATTGAATTAAATAGTGTTTCATAAAGTCACCCTATTTGCTAAAATAAACACGAGTGTTTGGTACAGACCTATGACTGCTCACAGAAACAACTTCTAAAGATCCAAATACTGAAAATGTGTTCCATTTATATTGATATTATATTGATTGATATTATATACATATTTTTTATATTGAAAATATATTATTACATCTTGAACAGTCACGTAACATGTTCTTCCCGGTTTATGGTTGAAAAAGACACATAAAATCTGACCAAACGTTTGCAATGAAATTACAGTACAACTAAAAAAGAGAAGTGAATGATTGTGGTTCACTTCTACTTGACATCAGTATGACCCTCTTGTCCTCCAGCTGTTGGAGCAGGCGCTGGTGATAGAGGAACAGTTGCGACGGGCGGCCTACCTGAACATGACCCAGGACCCCAGCCACCCGGCCATGGCGCTCAATGCGCGCTTTACAGAGGTGGAGTGCCTGGCGGAGTCACACCAGCATCTCAGCAAGGAGTCGCTGGCAGGCAACAAGCCAGCCAACGCTGTCCTGCACAAAGGTAGGGATAATGGGATGACACCAATAATTAGGGTTAAAACCATCAGCGTCGCCAAGTCATTTTTCCGGGATCTCATCCCCGTATGTAATTTTAAATGTAGGCAACACAAAGTTTAGGTGGCAATACTATTGCTAAATTTTATTTAAAGTTCCCGTGACGTTTACGGTCTATGGTTCAGGCTCAAACACACAGAGCTCTGAAGCAGACCTGTGCGTGGCTTTGTGTCCATTCTCTCTGTAAAAAAAAAATAAAAATAAAAGTTGCTGCAGATACGCCATGTATTTCTGCTGTAGTTTCGGTTTTCTGCCTCCGATGTGAAGCAGTGTTCGGCCGCCTCCCTAAACTTTGTGTCATTCAGAGACCAGAGTCTCAAACAGGGCTCTGTGTCTGTCAGAAGCTCTAGAATCTACCATATCAGCAGAGCAATCAAATAATGCACAGCTGACTATGGTGCAGGTAGATTATTTCCTGAAATATTGTGACTATATTTGTAATTCGTAATATTACTTAATTAATTTTTAACTTAATTTTTCTCAAAATATCCCAACTCCTCCAAAGCCAGAGAACACAGATGGGATGAGTTATATTTTGAATGAGCAGAATGTTATGAACATGAGCAGAAATCTTGATGAAACACATCTGAAATATTACACTCCAGGGGTTTATTAATTAATTAAAATGAATTAATGTTTCATTCACATGACCATGACATGCACATTTAAAAGGTTACTTCATCAACAAAAGAGGAGGGAGGAGTAGATCATGTCAACATCTGGGTTGACTCAGCAGATATAACATTACATGAGAAAAGGATCTACAGGAGAATAAATATTTGAAAAGAAATACAGAATGCCTGAGAGACTTAGTGCATTATATTCCATTATGTTTTTATATTTTGAATTGTCACCTATGTTTCCCTTTACATAAATACATGTATTTCCAGCATAAATTGATGCAGAAAAAGTTAGAAATAGGTGCATAAATATTCACCAGAATGCAGGAAATTAAGTGTTTAATGCTCAAAATGTTCTGGGCAGCTGAAATGACATACGCTGGCTATTAACAAGCTGGGCAAGCCGAATGGTTTTGTGATCTGCTCTGCGTGCATTAATTTAAGTTGGTTTAAATGGGTCTGGACATTTAAACAGACACAGGCAGGGAGATTTAGACAAAGTAGTAATAGATAATCACAGGCGTACAATAAAAGAGAGAAACTCATCAACACATCTCTCGGCTGTTGTGCAATCAGTCTTCCTTCCTGCAGAGACCATATCACTCTGCCTGAAGCTGACTTTAGTAAAGCCAAGCAGATAAGCTTACACACTGTTAAGCGATAGCGCCAAACATTTCCTCACTGACTCCCTGGCAAGTCTGTCCATGTTCATATTGTTCTGTTGAAATGATAACCTGCTCAGTGCACTACTGTTCTAGTTTCTGTCTTCTGTTTGTGCATGTAATGATGCTGAACTAAACAAATGCTTAAAACATATTTATCATATTGCAAAGTGACTAGTTTCTTATCGGTGATTAATTTAATGTGGGATGTGATGACAGAGTGTCAAGATAATAAAGGATGGGAAACAAAATCTTTTGTAAAAAATAGAATGGGAAGTGGTCTTTTTTGGAATTATAAAGCCCCAAAAACTTTGTTAAGATGAGAAGATACTATTTATAGTCCCTGTAAAAGATAATATAACTAATAACAACCTTATAAAGAACTAGGAAGATATTTTTTTGAAAGTTTTTTGTGCAGAAGTTGTCAATCCCAACGGTTTCTTGAGTTGAAGTGACCCTGGACACAAATGGAATGGAATAATATAACCCTTTCTTTACTTTCCAGTGTTGTTACTGAAGTAACTAAATACATACCAGCTCCTGATAGGGCTGGGCGATATGGAGAAAATCAAATATCACAATATTTTTGACCAAATACCTCGATATTGATATACCGCAACGATATTGTTGTGTTGGCTATTGGTGCTTTAACAAAAATATTTACACAATGAGATTTTTGATAAATAATCATCAGTAATGTGGATATAATGACTAAGTGGGTAAAGGAAAATAATAGAATATTTACAACAGTCTGGTAAGTTCAGAAAATGATATCACTTTATTGTAATGCAGCCTTTAAAACCAGGAAAAGACAATACTTATGCCATATCCGATATTATATATATATATATATATATATATATATTATATATGATATCCAAAATCTAAGACGATATCTAGTCTCATATCACAATATCGATATAATATCGATATATTGCCCAGCTCTAGCTCCTGAACCTCAACCTTCAGAAGGAAACAGACTATTTTCTGCATTAATCAATAAAGTATCCAAATAAAGTATAAAATGATTAATAAGCGGTGCAAAAGAAGCAGGAAGTAGAAGCTAAAATGTGAAAATATGGTTTAGAAGTGACCACGTAGTAGTTGTTGATGTTTGTTGTTGTCATTGCAGTGTTGAACCAGCTGGAGGAGCTGCTGAGTGACATGAAGGCCGATGTGACCCGGCTACCGGCCACGCTGTCCAGAGTCCCACCTATTGCCGCCCGTCTTCAAATGTCCGAGAGGAGCATCCTCAGCCGACTGGCCAGCAAGGGCACTGAGACGCACACGCCCCCGGTCAGCAGCCTACACACACACGCACACACACACACACACACACACACACACACACACACACACACACACACACACACACACACACACACACACACACACACACACACAAAACATTCACAAGTTGAAACCTGCTCGAGCTGCCTGCATTTAGTGGAAAACTAATAGATGGAGGACTGCCAATAAAAAGACGGGGCCTATTATCTTGTCACCCACCTGTGGATTTTCACTCCACAACCGTTTAGTCAGCTGATTTCTTTTATCATCTTACATAACTTAAAAGTGTTTTGTCTTATTTATCTTATTGTTATACCCTCTATTTTCATAAATCACAACCTACATGCGTAAAAAGAAAACGTGTCTTCCTCTGTGCAGCCCATACCTCCAGGACCCTACGCAACCCCTCACAACTACGGAGCCCACTTCACCCCCGCCCCCCCGAGCGCCCTATACATGGGAGGGGTCAACTACAGTCAGATGCCGCCCGGATCCTTCATATCAGGTCAGTGTTTGAAGCTCCGTTGACATCCTTTACTGCTGTCAATAATGGCTTGGCCAGGATTATAAAGTTCGCTCAAACCCAGAAAAATTCAGATCTCAAGGTTTACAAATATATGACATATGATTGGATTACAGGGGAATATGTTTTTTTAAATGGTGCCCCAATAATCTGGACTTTTTATGTAAAGGTGCAGCACTTTGTGTTTTGATATCTCGGTGTGCGGGAAAATGTTTGATTTTACTTTGAAACTTCTGAAGGGGTCACGTGAGAGTCATTTCAGTCTTCACCTGCCAGGTGCTCTGTGTGTGTGTGTGCCTGTGTGAGAGAGAGAGAGAGAGAGAGAGAGAGAGAGAGAGAGAGAGAGAGAGAGAGAGAGAGGATGTGTTCCAGTCAGTAAGATCAGAAGGTATTAAGGCATCCATAATTATAGGATTCAAGATAATTTACACAAGCACACCAGTTTGACAGTTGGCAAGCTGGCAGTTTAAGCCAGATTTCTGCTTCCTTGCGGAGGTGAAGGGTTCCCATGTATATCCCTGTGTGTCTTCTACCTGGTGGTAGAAGATAATTATGGGAAGATTTGGACAGGAAATGGCTTTACTAGATCAAGCAGAAAATACTAATTGAACAAAGTAAATATGTTTAAAAGGGCACTCCACCAGTCTTACACGACACTCTTAATGAGAGGAGTACTGCTCGGCCTGTGAAAACTGTTGTGTAATGTTTTCTGCGGCTCTTGAGGGGAAAATAATACTGATGATGTCATATTCTTTTTAATGCCTCTTTTGCAAGTCTCACAACTTTGTGGAAATGAAATTCTAAAGCAGTGTAGTGCACCTTTAGGTTCAGTTTATGTTAGATGATTTCAGCAAGGAGGACTGCACAAAATGACTTTACTAGATCACAAAATATTTTGTATCTAACATTACTGAAAGGAGACAGGTAATACCTTGGTTTTGTTGTACAATTTCTTTTTTATCATCGACAATCTCTAGCAGGATCAGAAATCTATAAGAGAAAACAAGCAGACCAAGCTCCCTAATCACAGTTCTTGTGGTTTCTGTAACCTCAGTGTACAGTGTCGTGCACATCAGCTCCAGCAGAGCTACAGAGCCTCCATGACACCCTGACAGAGACGCACAAATCCAGCTTCAGAGATCTGGGCTTGATTACTTGGCAACTTGCACTGATGATGGACAAAACCAGTCCAAAATGTTGCTTCTATTTAAAGATATCTGAGGAATTTCATCTTTATATGGTTATGTTGTTGCGGAAAACAACATTCAGTTAGGAGAATCAAATTTACTGACTCTGGGAAATGTCTATGCACCATAGTTTTGTGGTCGAGTGAAGTTATTTAACTCTTAAATTTCAATTGAATCCTTAAATATGTTGAGCAAAGAACTACCTGATGGCTTCTAATGCAGCACTGTTTTAAGCACTTTGAGTAGACACTTTATCTCCCTGAGCAGCTTAAGTTGTGAAACCTGCAAAAATCCAGAAAGGAGTCCATATTGGAAAAACACATCTGTGGCAGACTTTCTGATGTGGCTGCCAGATAGACACCTGAAATAGACATTACCAAAATCAAACACAAAAGTGCTGCACTGCTATATTAAGGCATTTTCATCTCTTAACATGTCCAACCTCAAAACCAATACTCAGCAGTAACAACACATTGTGCAACAATAAAGCACAGTCTGGAGTGCTATCAAACCTGTCTGAGGAGTATTTTCTCTTTCAAGCATCTTTATTTTCTCTTGTGAAGTCCTGTTGTGGCCTTCATTACTTACTGAGTTAAAAGATTTAGAAAGTCATAAAAAGAAAGAATCTGTTCTGTTTTGGCCTCTTGTCCAACTCTTCTTGCCTGCAGTCTGTCAGAGCGCAATGGCAGTTAGTGAATTTATTTTCTCGTAATTAGTTTGGTAACAGCATATGCTCACCAGACGCAGTCTCCGCTCTGCATGTGTATTTGTGTTCGGAGATGTTTAGATAGCAGCGATGTGGCAGAGATAACTAGTAAAACCTGATATTCCCCAATAGCTTTGCCCTAAAAACCACAACACCCAGCTCTCTCAGTGCTGGGCCTGCCTTTCACTCAGTGTATCTTGATTTATGTAATTGTAGACTGAGACATCTGTCAAAAGCATTGCATTTTAGAGAGCCAGGGCCTATCTCTGAAAATGTCATTATGCTCTGTGTCTGGCCATACCAAGAAAACATTTGGACTTTGTACCAAGGTATTTTGAGAGGGACAGAAACCACAGAAGGAGTTTGGTTGTGTAAACGTCGTGTTGTGACTTGTGAACCGGTGGAGGGCTGGGCCCAGCGCTGGCTGTTCAGAAATAGTCGTTCGCGAGTTGTGTTCTCCGTGGGTTTTGCTTGCGGGGGCCTCGCGGCGAGCAGCTGAGCTGAGCACAGGCCGAGCTGAGCTCAGTGCAGTTTGAACGCCCTGAACTCTGGCAGGGCAGAAGCATGCAGCAAATGAGGCCATATTTATGGTCTTGATTAGGGTCGCGCTGGTTCCTGACCTTTTTAGACTCAGCCGGGGAGGGAAAAAGTGAGCAGGAGAAATGGACAAGTTAAAACAACACAATTCTCTGATTTCGTGACCTCCTAGCTTCCCTCCATTAATAGCCCTCTCCTGAGAGAAGCTCCCTCATTTGAGTGCACAAAACATATCCAGAAATATGCATGTCTCCCGTGGCACTTTTAAACTACACATCTACTGCTTTAGCTGCACTCTGTGAACTACAAAATGTAATGATACACCAAATGCTCCAATGAAGGATTGTTGCTGTCTCACACATGGCAATATCTCAACATTTGCACTATTTCTTGAATTGCATTTTTGGTAAACCTGTTTCAGCAATCTGTACTGCCATGAGGAAGCTACTCATCTGCACTTAAAGGAGTCCCACATTCTAGAAAAAAACTTCACCCTTTAGGGGCGTAGAAGTTAGGGAGATTGCCCTTCAAGTGGAGCACACTGGTTCAAGCCCTCATGTCTGCAAGCAGCCGCCCTGCTGAAGTCTCCTTGAGCAGAACAATGAACCCCCGCCAGCTCCAGTAGCTCCCCCCTGACCTCTGACCTCCCTGCAGAGGAGGGAGGCAAACTAAAATTCCCTACGGGGACCAGTAAAGTGTGACATTATCCTGCTCCCCTCTCCGAGTCTCCACTACAGTCTGCCGCTTGTCTGCCCTCACAGAAGCCGCCGCCGCTGCTGGGGCCACCGGTGGAGCTGCTTGGGGAGCCGCCGGAGGGCCAAACGCTGCTTGCCAGAAGACCAAGGAGCACGATGTGGTGCAGCGGCAGCGAGTGGTGGACCTTTGGAAGGACGGCAAGTCCGAGGGGGCCATCGGGCAGGAGCTGAGGATGCCCAAGTCCACGGTGCACAGCATCATCGTCAAATACCGGCTCAGCAACACGGTGGAGAACCTGCCGCGCAACGGGCGACCAAAGAAACCCTGAGGAGACTCCCAAAGAGGAGAGAGGTCATTTGGATAAAACACCCAGGAATTAAACAAAAATGTGACAGTGAAAGCTGAAAAGGAGAAACGAAAACTTGAATGCATGAGGAGGAAGTCCAAAAAGGATCCAAGGACAGAGCACTTTGACACTGCTGGAATGTGAGGAATATAAAGGGAGAAGAAAAGCTCACTGGTTGTCTCAAATAAGGACGGGAGGCAAAAAGGAGAGGACATGAAAAGTAAAAAGATGTGGCGGCACTTGAAAGAAAACAAGTAATCAACTGCAGAAAGGGCCAAAATAAGAAGGGAGAGGTGAAAAGCTGTCTCTGAGATCAAGCACTAATGATGGTTGGGGGAGGGGGGGATGAGGCAGAGAGACAGGTGGGGAAAAAGAGCAATGACCTGTCTGGAACAAACAAATCCTCAAGTAAAGAGAAAAGGCACTACTGAAAAAAAAGCCCCAAAATCTGTCTTTGAAAGGCAAAGATGTCTGGACTGTAGAAGGATGGAAAAAAGATTGTATGTTAATGCAATCACAGGTTTTCAGGATTTCAGATATGAAGGCCGAAATGGAGAAAAATGCAACAAAGGAGGATTTTTTCTCCTTAAAACTCCTTCTTTTTCTGTTTCTCCCTCTGCGGAGAAAAAGATTTCCCCCCGGATCAATTCTTCATGCGCCGGCTGACTGAACAAGCCTGTCCCCTCGCTCTGACCCTGTACTCCCTCATTCCTCCACAGTCCTTCACTCCTCAGTGTCTCTTTCTCAGTCTAACATACACACATATACATCTATACACTGTGGACCTCACACACAACCTGAAAACCTGCAAAGAACTTAATTCTGCTTAGTACAGGCAGATGGAATCCAAACTTGGAATAAAAAGGGATGAACTCGGATTATCTTGCAAAAAAAAAAAGGAAAAAAAGAAAAAGAGTTTAAAACATTTCTTCCCATGGACTCCTTTGCCCTAGCATTCCTAAGTCCAACCAAGTATAGAAACAAGAACCATAGATATAAAAAAAAAAAAATAATAAAAAAAACCTTAGACGTTGCCTTTGTCCAACAGTCAGTAGCAACATTGCTCTGACCCAATTGAGCTATGTACTGTATTACAAAGCATTTTTACTATTGCACCTTTTTTTGTGGGGGGGTCACTTAAAGGGGAATATCACTCCAATGAACTCACATTTCCTGTTTTTAAGCCTCATCACAGCAAATCTGTATTTACGAGCAGCTCTTCCCCAAAGCTAAAGACTGTAATCTGTCATTGAAAGAAAAAGGGGAGACTCACTTTGAAGCCCGAGGAGACATTTTCGTTCCTGAAGCTTCTTTTTTGTGATGGATTCCACACTGGAAAACGTCCCCTGATCCCCGAGAAAATAAAACACTCTGGGCTGTGTCATCGTTTTTCCAGCTCAGTGTGTGTGCAGTAGAGCTGTACATCTTTGTGACACCCCAGACTAAAGAGCAGGGCAAACTCCTCTGCCTCGTTTCTGGAAGGTAGAGTTTCACAGTTTTTCTAGGATGTATGAGTATTTTTAAGCTAAAATTGAGTGGTATTTCCCTTTTAAGATGGAAGGACATAAAGACCAGAGAAGTGTAGCAGTGGGGCGGCCTGCAATGTGAACTGTACTGTATGTATAAAGGTTGAGGAATGCTGTATGGGTGTGAAAAGAACGTGTTTGTGTGCATGGTAGCTCTGCCGTTTTTATCAAAACTAGGTATTGTTTAAAATGTACGATATTCATGGCAATATGATACCTGACTTTCTTTACTTATTCCAAAAAGATACTTTTTTTTGGATACCTTACTTTAAGCAATATAAGAATGTTTATCACGAAATAAGATAAACTTTTCAAATGGTTAATTTTAACACAAAGCAACCATACAAGAATTTTAACAAAATACTGCCTAAAAGTAGTAAAATTATAACTTAAAGCTACATGAATCAATATTTGTATATTAAAAATGGATCAAATTACCATGTGCAATATGAAAGGAGTTACTCATAATGACAAACCCACTGAGAATTATCCCCCAACTCTGCAGTTCATTGATTAAAAATGATTTTTCCTGCCAAAGACCTGACATTTAGTAAGGCTAGTGTTAGTGTGTTAAAATAATTATCTGTCTCATTTTTTGGGACAGGCTGACGAGGAATGGATGCTAAATTTGTTAAGTTTGCAGTTAAGTGCGTCTTCTTACTTAGCGGATTCACCATTCTTCTTCTATTTTATCTGGACCTTGAGTCTGTAACTAAAGTTATATATACCTATCACAACATAAATTGAGGAAGAATTCAATACACAGGGCCCGGGCTTTTCATGGAAAGAGTCATGAGTGCCACTAGGCGTGCAGCCTGGACCCGGCACATATCAGTTAATGTTAAAGTTAAAGCTACCCAACAAAGTTAGCGACTAGCTGGTGAACACAGTGGAGCATGTAGCAGCTAAAGAGCCAGATAATTTATTTAGGAGTTGGTGGGGACCAAAACAGAGCTAAAATTGCACTGCCTCTCAGTAGGTGGACAGAAACAACAAAAACGTCAATGAATACAGGTTTAAATCAGGAAATATCTGATAAAAGAATCTGTAACCAACACTAAGAATCTGACCAACTTTCAATAATCACATTTCACATCATGAAGTGCAATACACAGCCTTAAAAGAACAACACAGAGAAGCATAGACATGCATGCAAATAAAAAGTGTTTACAGTGAAATCCTTGATTGATCATTTTACTTCCAAACTCTTGCAACACAATGATTTACAAAACTCTTTTCAAGTCTCAGTCTTCAAGTCTTGGACAGACTATTAATTCTAAAATCAAAGTTGAGCTTTTTTAGTTCCTGAACAGTTGACAGTCCAGAGGCAGAAGGTTCTTCCTGATGAAAGCTTTTGGCATAGATACACTCACGCAAAGCTTTTCAACAAGCAAAAATGCTGCGTTTCCTGCCAAGATGGCAGCGTTCACTTCTATCAGATAGTAGGCAGGACCTACAGGGAGAGACATGATGGCCAGGAATGTTTTTATTGCTTTTCTGAACTTGAACCGTCCTAGAGTTTTAGGCACAGTATATGAATAATGGAATTCTTAGAGATACAGTATGTTCAGACGTGGGCTGTTGGATTTATCATATATTTACTCTAACTACAATTATCACTGCCAACCTAAAATGTTTGTGTCTAGTCTGCTGCTACTGTGAAGCTGCGGGCAGCCTGCAGAGAGCGAGGGATCTGTATGGAGAAAGAGATAGAGGAGGAGTTTGGATGGACAGAGGTGAAGTATTGGAGAGTGAATTTGGCATCGTAGAGGGAATCTGTTGTACATTATCTGTTGTAACACAAGTGTCTCGTTGAATTCCTCCTGCTTTATCTTCACCACTTCTTTACCTTATATGCCTTTTTTGTAGAGCCCAAGTCATACTGGATTTATGTAAGGCCGATACCAGCATGTCAGCGCTAACCTCTGGGACAACATTGTGTTTCATGTGACTGCTTCACACGAAAGCCATCCTGTGTTTTGCTAGTTGAACGTTTTTAATGTGGAGCAACAGAAGTAGGAAACGTTACAGTTTGGGTTAAGAGAATGAACAGTGAGGCTGATATCGATGCAATTAATTTTCAAAACAAGCTTATACGCTGAATCACTTCATGTGGATACCTTGTGTGTAGGTAGGTAACACTAACAATGAAAACTACTAAATAATGAGGTAGTTACTGAATATTAAAACATTGGATGGCTATTACTGAAAAAATACATGTTATCAAAAGCAGGCTTTGATTTCATGATATTCGTAAGGATTATAACTATAAGAGGAATTAAAAAAAATTGACAAAAATAGATTGGCTTATTTTTTTATTTATTTTTTTATGAATCCTTAAAAGATAGATCCTTTTAAATTAGATTTTTGAACAATTGTGACCGAAACATGTACAGACCGAACATTTTGCAGTTGAAAAATGGACTTGTCAGCGCTCTCTGGTGGACAAAGTATGCAATCACATCTTTGCCATTGCCGTACTCCACTTTTTGGCTGTATTATTGGCCACGGCTACGTATCGGTCAGGCTCTATTTTTTCCTCTATGGGAGCACTCTGCCGTTTTTTTTTCCATCTCATCATCTCTTACTTCTCTCTTCACTTTCTGTCTTCGCTCTACACCCGTAATTCCTCGTGCTCTTTCACCCAGTCTTTACCTCGATTTGTTTTGCTTCTTATCAGATTTTGTCTGACACACACACACACACACACACACACACACACACACAAGCACACACTGACTCTGTCTCTCTTCTTTCTCTCTATCCCCTCTGTTGGCCTCCATTGGCGAAATGCCACGTGTTCAGATAAGTGATCCCCACTCTGGTACACACAAAGTTATAGTCCTGCCCCCCCTCCCCCTAAACATCTTCAGCTCAATACACTCCTTATCGCATCTTTGATCTGCACAGGGGTGTTATGACAGATTATTTTTTTTCCCGTGGAGCGAGTGAGAGAAGTACACTGCTGGTCTATTCCTGGCTTTGTTTTGATAGGAGCGCTGAACTTGCCGTTCCACTCCCCCAGCAGATTCATGATAGCGCACAAATGTGGGAAGTTTAGCTGGCCAGCTGTGCAGTCGTGTAAAAAGAAGTTAATTTTCATGCATGTGTGCGTTTGTGTGTTTATGACTTTATGTGCCTGTGTGTGTGTGTGAGTGTGTGCGTGTGTTTACTCGTTGTTGGGCCTCACTTTCTCCAGGTTAAAAGTTTTGCATTTCTGGGGTTTTATTATTATTGTAAACATGATACTGTATATGTAATATGATATATTGATTTACTGTATTATGCAAGTTCGCTCATTAAAAAGATTATCAAAGTATTATCAAGCAAGCCTTGCTGCTTCCCTCTTTCACTATATTATGATACTTTGATTGCATTATCATCAATAAACACGACTGAGAGGATTGGCTGGTTCCCCCTCAGCACTAGAGATATTTTTAGAAACGGGCCGTATTTCCCATAAACTTTGCTTTATGTTGCAATAGAGGATGTTACTTCTTCTTGTTCCCCTTGTCAGCTCCACTGCAAAATATTTTGATTCCCTGAAGAGAATGGTACAATAAAATCAATTGTCAGTGGAAAATTTTAAAACATTTTTTAAAAGGAGTTGATTTTCTCCTAGATTACTTCCAGTAATTCAGAGAAATTGTGCACCAAGAAGAAAAGTTTGGGTTTTGGGCGAAAAAATTGTTTAATCATCTTTTTTATTATTATTTTGAGTCTGATCTTTTTCCCCAATTTTCTTAATATTCAAAGTAAACAGATAATTACCCAGATTTGAAGAAAAATAAATTGAGAACATGGAGAACAATAAGCATGTTTAATCTCTCTGTAATGGCCTGATTAACTGTAATTACACTATTGCCTTCATTGAAGTTAAAAATGCTAAATATACAGCACATGCAGCACATTTAAAACATTACATAACATGTACAAAAATAAGTCTACCTGCTTGGAATACTCAAACACGTGCACCTGAGAAACATCCACAACTAGTAGGCTGCTAGTAGTAGTAGTAGTAGTAGTAGTAGTAGTAGTAGTAGTAGTAGTAGTAGTAGTAGTAGTAGTAATAATAATACATCCACAAAATGTCCGGATGTCAAACCTATTGGACATTCACAATTATTAAAAAAAGGCTCCCCAGCAAATTGAATCTACAGTATCTATAAATATTCTACATCCATACTGTAGATATCCCAAAAAAAATGTCCCAGCAATATCTCATAAACATACAGAACAGAGTCTCTGGACTAATGTTCTCTCTTTTTTATGTTGTTAAGGTTCACTTTTGTTCATAAGTGGTCTTCACCAACCTGAGCCTGTCATTTATGCCCAAAAGATGTTTAATAGCAGTCTTGAAACAATATCTAAATTTGTGTATTTCCTTGTGCGTTCTCATGTGAGTAAAAACAGTGTTTCATAGATAATCTTCTGTTTTCAGTCTGCGAGGGAAAACATCAAAACAAAGACAAGTTACATGTGGAACTGACTTAACGGAAAACTCAGACTGTGGCGTCTCTCTCTCCCCTTGCAGTGTTGAATGGGCCACACATGTCTGTAAAGAAGGAGCGGGAAGCAGAGTTGCTCGTCAACCGGCGGGAGCAGCGCAGTGGAGAGGTCATCTGTATCGACGACTAGACTACACGCACACACGCACACACACACACACACACACACACACACACACACACACACACGCACGCACAGACACACCGACACAAAGAAACCTTTTTGCTGCAAAGATATCTTTTCTCCAGAAACTTTTGATGGTAAACCACAGATCCAGTATTAAAACTAATTGACTAACTTATTAGGCTGCACTTATTGATCTGCTTGTGATTATAGTTGCTTCATTCACACACACACACACACACACACACACACACACACACACACACACACACACACACACACACACACACACACACGCACACACAAAAGTCTTCTAAAACTTTGCTGACTGGTACTCCCTGAAAAACTACAATCACACACACAAGTACATAAACACACTCACGCACGTGCACTTACTGTCAACGGACACACACACACACACACACACACACACCTACAGTATACAGTCCATATTGTCTCTTGTGACCTTTTCTTGTCTGCCTCAAACCATTATACTCCTCATAAGCGGGCCACTTCACACAGGCCTCCTACTCCTCCTCTTGGGATGCTTCTAACCTCATCTACATACACACTTACAGTTTATTACACACACAACACTTACACGCACACAACTCTCAACCCACCTCAATCCTAGAAACCTTTAGATCTCTCAATAGACCATGTAACCTTCCTCTTCCTCCTCCTCCCCTCGACAGGAAGCTGCATGTGAAACTAAAATCATTTCTACCGCCGCGCTCCATCCCCTTAAGCATGCTCTAATCACAATAATGCTGTCTCGTGGAAGGGAGGGAGGGATGGTGTCAAGCTGTGCCTACAGTTTTAATACTGTTTCTAATTCTCCCAAAAGAGGCTGAACCTCTGATTTCTCAGTCCAAGCAACTCCAAGCACAGCTCCAGGTATCTTTTTTTTTTATTTTCTTCAATAGTACATGTTCAGATAAAAACACGTGCAGCAAGGTATAATATGATAATTATATTCAGGACCACATTAAGTATTTGCCGCCATCCCATTTCGCTCCCCTGGTACTAGTGTATGTAAAGAGCTTTGAGGTATTTTGGGGGTTTGCGACGACGTTATTTTTCAGAAACCTATGAATGTTTCTAACCTTTTCATAAGCAAGTAAGTGTTATTAAAACCCATCAATCATCTTACACACTCCTTTTGACACCCCCTCCCTTTATCAATCTTTTTTTTTTTCAAGTTTCTATTTCTTTATACAAAATCCTGTGATATACTTTACTCTTGCGGTTATGAGTATTGTCGTCAATGTTGTCGTTGTTCTCGCTGTTGCTATTCGAGAAAAAGCTTCTACCAAATGAGAATTTTTTTTTGTAACGAGAAATATGAAAAAATCGATACAGTATGTGTGACACACAAACGCACCTCTTTGCCATGTTTGTCCTATATTACAAGAAAACGCAAACGAAGAAGTTGAGCTAACTTCAGAGGTAGATATATTACAAGAAAACTTGTTTTTCTTGCTTAAATTTTTAGATTTGGGGCTTGCAAATGACAAACATACATAGAAAATATGCCATATGTAACCCTAAATGCTTCTATGAGCTGAAAGAAAATACTATCTAACCCCAGTAAAAATACACGGTTATTATCTGGAAAATTGAAGGCTGGAAATACATTTTATATACTGCAATCATTGAAAAACGCCTTAATAAACATAGCTGAACAAGTCATCAAACTGAATTAAGAACCTGATGTCAACCTGTAAATCCTAGTCAGTCTGCTTTAAATTGAAATTAAAAAAAGATAGCTACTGTAAGGAGTTAATTTATCTTGTAAATCCCGGACATTTTACACTTCCTAGGTAATAGTCCATTTTACAAATTATGTTTCATACTAAAGTTTTTGCACCCCCTGAAATTAAATGTTAAAAGCACTTAGTTCTTTTTCTTTGTCCTCCCTCCAGAGTTTTGTGTTAATTTCTGGGTATCTTGTGTCACTGTGTATGTAGTGGTGCTGATCAAATGATGAGTGACAGTGAAACATGTCAATGATGATGCATCTCCTTTTTTGTTTTTTCTTTCTTTTTTTGTTTGTAATAAAATGAATGAAATGATAAAAAGCACTGTGTGGATTTTTAGTAATGGTGTTTATACTGTATTTTACAAACATTGTCAGTTTGGTTTTTGCCTGTAGTGCTAGCTAGTTTTATGGCTCAAGGGATGTTGTTTGGTCTATCATTTTGGCACAGAGTGAAATATCTCAGCAACTATTGGATGGATTGACATGAAATTTGCTACAGATATTGAAGGATCTAGAGGATAAATTCTAACTTTGGTGATCCTATGACTTTTAATCTAGCGCCATCATCAGGTCAAATTCGTCCAAAGTTTGGATTTTGACCAAATACCTGCAATTCCCATCCTGAACTTTGTGTTTAGTGCTAATTAGCAAATGTTAGCATGCTAACATGTTAAACTCAGTCGGAAAATAGTGGAAAATAGTAACAAATTAAACCTGTTACCTGTAAACATCAGCATGTTTGTGTGAGAATGTTAGCATGCGGACCTTAGCATTTAGCTAGCTCACTGCAAACGTTTTATTGAAACATAATTATTTATTATTATGGTTAGATTACACACAAAGACATTTATCCTCACTGGTTATATTTAAGATTGTCATTATTGTATTTCAGCATAGATTAAAAAAAGAAGGTTGCATTTAATTTGCAGTTACGTTAATCACTGATTCAACGCTAGCACGCAAAGGGACCCAAATGAAACACACCCATGCGAGCAGGTGCATGCTGGGTCTAAAGGCTAAAACACTAGCTAAATGCTAATGTGCGCTCGGTGGATCCTCTAGCGGTGACTTCAACATTTTCTGAGGAACTTTTATCTTCGTTGAAGTGCATGAGGCCTTTGTGCTGCTTTTGCAGTGGGACAGAGAGGCTAGGTAAACTTGTTATATTCCTGGAGCAGATTAAGGAGGACTTCACAGAATGACGTAACTTCAGACGTGAGTTATTAAGCTAGCTAGCTAGCTAACTCATTCTATTTCATAATGGCTCACAGTACAGGGGAGGACCTTATATACTGTCTATGGGGAGGACGTGAACAAGCAATGCGTTGCCTAGCAACGTAGTAGTGTAGCGGTGTGTAGGCTTTCTTTTCTGCTTTAGCTAGCTAGCTATGTGTTTGTGGTTTGTGGGCTGTAGCTGCTGTGGAGTTGTCTTTACACATCTTGCCGTGCTTATGCTTTATTCTGCTGTTAAACTGTCAGGTAAATTAATATATGTGGCTTAATACTGCAATACCGCTTTTTCCACCCGCCGCGGTGTCCAGAGCTCATTTTGGTGTAATTGCTAGCTATCTTGTAAGCCAGGGGTGTCAAACTCCTCATTTATTTAAAGGGCCACACTGGAAATGACGATCACAATAAGGGCCAGACATGTTGTTTATTGACATGCTTTTATTTAACAAATAAAGTCTATTAACTTAGTATTATTGCATGTCTCATATAGCGTTCTCCCATACAGTTTGGTCGACATGAAACCCTAAAAAAAGTCAGCAAAAACGTTTCTTAGCCATCGTAGAATTTAGCAAGTCATGAAAAACAAACATTACATTTTTAAAAGCAGCTATACCACCCAGTCTACTCACCGCAACCTGTATCATAGCCTGAATATTAAAAAACTCTCTGCTTCTGCAGGGAATTCTGAGTCTCAAAGTCGGTAAATCGGTCAAATTCTGCACGGCAGTGTCGCATAATTACAGTATGAAAAACAGTTTCCTGAATTTTTTTTTTTTTGGTATGGTGCACAACTAGTCTGGCCAAAATTTACTGTGAACCTAAATTGAAATGAAGGGCCAGATCAAAATTTGCAAGGGGCTGGATTTGGCCCCCGGGCCTTAAGTTTGACACATACTATATAAGGCTTAAAGATGTTTGTTTACTTATAATTGATAATCAGTTGTATGCAAAGGCTGCAATCATCAAGCTAAGTTTACTCAGAGTAGGCTACATTTGAACTGACCTAGCTAGCTACTACTTTGTAAATTTTTACACAAGTAAGTAACTTTTACTTGAGTAAAATGTCTTCAACAGTACTTTTGCTTGAGTAAAATATTCTAGTAGCCTACTCTTTCCACCCTTGAATAGTCGAACACTAGCACAAGTAACAAACGATTCATCTTAATCTATCGCTACTATTTCAGACCAAGTAAGACCCCACAGTGTATTGAACAAGGTTGGATTTTAATGCTTATATGTAACTTTTCATTTGTAAGAGTATGGTTATTTTCTTTCTTTCAACCGGTAGTTTTACTTTAAAATAGCTTAAAATACCATTGTCATCTCGTAATTTGTTCAAATACCACCTGATATAAATTGATGGCCTTTTTACTGCTTAATTTTACGCCCTTACTTTTCATGGCAGCTTAGTGGACATTTAACTTATGCAAAGGCACACTGACACACAAACAACATTTAAGGCTCCACTTGTTCCACAAATTATAAATTAAAATATGCTTTGTCCCATTTCCTGCATATGTTACAACTTAATACGGAAGGTTTAACAGGTCTTAAACTAACTGATTCAGATCCTTAGTGTAAATAAAAGCCTGTAGATCAAAATAGGCTGAAAATATAAAATTGGTGAATCTCAAAAAAACAGTTTGAAGCATGGCTTTGCAGAAAAAAAGTCTGTTCTATCTAGCTTTGGTTGCAAAATGAAAGTAAATCAAACCTCTTACCGAGCAAACAGTCGTCATCAGAGACTAAAAATTGCAGTCAATCTGCGCTGATTTCCATGGATGCTGTGTGGAAGCAGGACGGGCGGCTGTGAGAGCAGTGCAGTGATGCAGTGTCTCCTCTTCACAGGCCTTTATCACACATTCTTAATTCTCCCACACACAACAACCTTGAAGAGCAGATGGTTAGTGATTCATGATGACTGTAGGTGAAGAGTCACCCTCCTCTGTTATTCAGAACAGACTTGATGCCACACAGTTCACTATTTACTGTTATCTCAGCTTTGTGATGATAAGTGTCTGGAGATTAGGTCAACTCCCATTAAGTGCACAATGACAGGCTCATTATAGATAATTTATTGACTGTCTCCTGTGAATGCTCTTCTGTAACTTTACATTCATTTTGCACTTATGTTTCAGGCATGATGTTCAGATGTGGAAAAAGTTTCACTGCAGAATCTATATAAATGTCAAAATGTAGGACATTTTAACTGATATTGTTGAAAATGTAATTAAACTCATTCACGAAACTCACCCAAATTATGAAATATTCACTCTTCAGATGCTATCAGTTGGTACTTTTAGCAATATATGAAGTATAACATTAACGTTATTTATATATTATTGCAACAAATGGACATTAAACTTGCAGACTTTACAGGTTCAGGGAAAACACTCTCATACACTTCTTAGGCTGGGAGTCCAAACCCCCCAAGGGGCCCCAAGATAAATATGAGGGATCACAAGATGAATAAGTGGATACGATTTTTTTAATGGCTTCTCTCTGTTTTGCTTCTCCCTTGGTAAACGCTGTATACTTTCAGCTCAGAGCCTCTAAAAATCCTTCAAATGCAACAATCTGAGAGGGAAAAATCAATCCTTGTTTGAACTGTTTACAGTGCTTTGCAGTATGTAGTGTACATTTTTAACTGATGGCATATTCTATATTATAAAAACCTTTCTTTAATATTAACTGATTTGTTGGCCACTTGGGGGCAGCGAAACACTAACATATTATCACCTTAAAGTTGTTTTTGTTAGTGTGTAAGCAAACAGTTGCCATTTACACATCCAACTGCTATGGAGCAACATAAGCATTCATTTGGATTTATTTTCGTGTCCACCTAATAAGTGTAATAGTGTATCCTTTTAGCTCTGTTTTGGTCTCTACCAACTCCAGAGACAAATATCTGGCTCTTTAGCTGTTAGGTGCTCCACTATGTTCACCAGCTAGTTGCTAATGTTGCCAGTCTGCTGTCGGTGCTGGTTAGGTAACGTACAGTGGGTTTATCACAGCTGGAAACAATGCTGATGAGAGCAGTGAGTGTGAACAGAAACCGTAACGTTGCGGGCTATAAAACCAAGACAGCTTAACAGCTTAAAGATGCTAAAACACTCGATAGAGCTGAGGGGAACTGTAGTGATCATTATCCTTGGGTTTGTTATTACAAGCAGAGCAACCCCTTTCACATTACACATAATAATGTGTCAAATAATAATGGTCAAATAATAATTTGACCATTTATTAATAGAAATATTGATTTGCTTTAAATCAGCTTTATAGCTATTGTATATCCCATTCATTTTATTCCATGTCATAACATTACATAACTAACTACTACATTTTCTGCTCACCTTTGTTTTTGGAGACATGCAAGCTGTTTTTCTCAGCTTTTTCATGAAATGTGAAGACAATATAAGGGACTTTTCCACAAAAAAAAAGAAGTTAATTGATGAGTGAGTTCAGAAGAAATAAAAACAAAAATAAACCCGCCCAGGCATTACACAAATCATCATCATTTTACAGAAAACTTCTTCACAAGACTTTTCCGAGGTGGTAATAAACTTTGACATTTAGAAAAAAAGGAAGGGAAGTGTGTGTGTGTGTGTGTGTGTGTGTGTGTGTGTGTGTGTGTGTGTGTGTGTGTGTGTGTGTGTGTGTGTGTGTTGTGTGTGTGTGTGTGTGTGTGTGTGTGTGTGTGTGTGTGTGTGTGTGTGTGTGTGTGTGTGTGTGTTGTGTGTGTGTGTGTGTGTGTGTGTGTGTGTGTGTGTGTGTGTGTGTTTGTGTGTGTGTGTGTCTCATGTTTTTCCTCAAAGACCTTCAGCTATGTGGTTCAGGTTCAGATTCAGGAAGTGAAAATTTAGATGGCTGCTGTGTGTGTGTGTGTGTGCGTGTGCGTGTGTGCGCACAGAGGACACTCGGGGGATTCATTGTGTGTCAGTGCTGACAAGGAAATATGAGGTGCACAGGGGTGTGTGGGGTGGGGGCGAGTGAGACACAAAAGGGAAGAGGAAAACGATGAGGAAATAAAACAGGATATAACGTCTACACAAAATCTGACATTTTTCCATTTGAAAACATTGTTTTGCTCCAATTAAAACCACTACGTTCGCTCCAGTAAAGTGCTGAGGAGAAACCAATGCGGTCCGTCCACAAAAACTACTTATAAACAAGAGTGGGAGTGCTGAACCCACTGCTAGAAATACAGTGTTTGTATTGTAGCAGGGAATATAACAGAAAGCAGCAGCATATGAGAGAATGGAAGGAGTTTTATTTCTAAAAAGAGAATTCCAAAAAATAAAGAAGTGACTAACAATGTGACTGAAAACCTCAAAATCACACGATGTGATGAATATTGGATTTAATTTGGATTTTATGCTGTCAGTCTTCCTAAATCATGGTCGGGGTGAATACTCTTTATACGATTCTGATTGGCTGCAGGGTGTCCATAAAAAAGACAGCTACTAAAGGAGTTTGGGTGAAACTGACTGTTTACCATTCTAAATGAATGCGCTAAATTAAAAGAAGAAGAAAATGTCTGTTATTACCAACACTGTGTGGTGCTTCAGTACCTCGTCCTCTTAACGCCACAGGATGACGCTAACAAACAAGCTGCAAGAAGTAAATTGCACTGCCCCTCTGAACTTTGTTTTACAGCGAATAATGTTATCTCACATCCCGTTTGCTGTTCAGGTTGCTGCGGCTAGTCTCGCTCAACCGCGGCGCTGTGGAGGAGGGTCTGGCCAGTCCACTAGAGCTGCAAAGATTAATCGATTAGTTGTCAACTCTTAAATTAATCGCCAGCTATTTTGATGATCGATTAGTCGGTTTGAGTAATTTTTTAAGACAAAAGTAAAAATAAATGTGAATATTTTCTAGTTTCTTCTCTCCTCTGTGACAGTAAACTTAATATCTTTGAGTTGTGGAAAAAACAAGACATTTGAGGACATTATCTTGGGCTTTTGGGAAACACTGATCCACATTTTTCACCATTTTCTGACATTTTATAGACCAAACAACTAATTGAATAAATGAGAAATAGCATAAAAAATAATCAACAGATTAATCGACTATGAAAATAATCCTTAGTTGCAGCCCTAATAGTCCACACAGCATTCTGGGATGGGAGAAAAACATGCTCTGGTTTATTGGCATTTTTTTGTGCTTGGGCGGTGCTAGGCACTGGGAAAAGCGTAAAACAAATACAAATATAAATTAATGGTTTAAAAAAATGTTATTTGTCAAGTGACCATGTTATAAGTGGGTTAATGCCCTTCGAGGTTTCCATTGTCCGGTATTAATGAACTATGGCGGAGGCAACAGCGTCACCCTTTAATACCTGACAGTGGACACCAGGCTTAAACCTTACGTATAACCCGGATCCATGGGTGCAGGTTGGATCTTTTTCATGGTATTTTAGAGCTGTGCGTTGGTCAGGTTTTCCCATTTCTGACTATAAGAAACTAATTTGATTTGAGTGATGAAAGGGCAAAAAAAACACATTTAAAATTTTTATTTATCCAATACTCTGGTCTATGGCTAAATACCTGCTAAACCAATCACATTCCCATTAACGTCAGTTGTACTTTGTGTTTAATGCCAATTAACTAAATTTAAGCAAGCTAACACACTAAACTAAGGTAACATGGTAAACATTATACCTGCTAAACATCCGCATGTTAACGTCATTGTGAGCATGCAGACTGTCACTGCTCACAAGACTGTAAATTATTTGGGTATTATCAATACATCAGACTGCAACACCTTGTATTGCTATACGCGCTAGTCTTAATACTATACTAATATTAAGACTTTTCCTGACAGAAAATCCCAAACAATCAATTCAAAATCGGTGTAATATTTAATATGAACTTTTACTTACACTATAGCTTTGGCCGTACAGTATGAGGACTAACTCTTGCAGTCAATTAACAATTATCTGAAGTGGAAGTGATGGTTATTGGGCCATCAAACAGATAACAGAAAAGACAGACCCAGCTATATTTAAACCTGTATGTACTTTCCAAAAGTCAAGCCAATACTGTACACAAATACCTTACAATCAAATTTGACCTTATAAAAGAGCACAAATTCACATCCACATTAAAAATTTAAAAAGTAAAATGTGTGATGTGTATATACAAGGTATTTAAAGAAGACTTGAGTAATTTGACACTCAGACACACATTGCATTGTAAAGATCATAAAATCAGTATACCCAAGAATTGGTTTATACATCAGATTTCACACACAGATGCTGCATTGTATAAAAAAATCATTGAGAACTCGTGTCAGCTGTTTATAGCGCGAGATCTGGCGCTTTCAGACTTGCTCTCAGATTCTTAGGGCACCGGTGATATAAAAGTGGAAGGTGCATGTCAGTCTTATAAAGAGAGTGTAAGCACAATTTATTACATGATACGAAGGCTAAGATGAACATCCAAGTATTTTTCTTTTTATATCAAGCCCATTATCTACAGAACAGCTTCCATATCATCTGTTGTCCTGGGACACATTAATTTCGTCCACTTCGATTCTTGATTTTAATCCAAATGTCTGTGTTTTGCGTTCCAAAACAGCACCGCTGCCCAGAGCAAAAAAAAAATAAAAATCCACAACAACTTCCACAAATGTCCGATTTGTCTGTCAAATAGACATCTTTAGGAAGAGGCTGTGGTATGATGTGGTGCCCAGACTGCTCATGACTGTTTTACCATGTAGAAGAAAAAAAAAACCTCATCCATACAAACAAAAGTTGTTGTTCCTAGATAAGTTTGTGTAAAAAGAAAAATTCCACATTTCAGTTCACTTTAAAAATGCTGAAGATGTGAGGCGAGGCTGAAGGATTGCCCAGAGTATGGAGTCTGAAGGACGAGCCTGTGATGGCCTGCAGCTCCGTGCCTTTGTCCAGTCGCAGGAGGCCAGACACCTGGCAGGGCTTCAGGAAGTGGAACGGGTGCGGCCCGGCGGAGGGGGTCGTCCCGTAACCCTCCATGCACTGCAGCTTCTGAGGCCTCTGTTCGATGGTCACCACATCCAGCTTCACATACTGAGACTGCTGCTCGTTGAACAACACCTGAGGAAGACAGAAAAAAATATTATCTCATCAAGAGATGTTAGCAGAGACACTAGGAGAACTTGTTTCTCAACTATTCACATGAAAACTAACCAGACTACATCAGGATTTCCAAGCTCCCGCTATCGTAATTCTTTCTGACTAGATTTTCTCCAGACCTCTTTTCAACTTGACAAGACCGAGGTCTGGCTACATGAGATTAACCAAATCCTGATATCCACCTCTCCGTGAAAACATGATACGTACCAGTACAGCGTGACTGATGTTTGTACAAAGTAAAGGCTGTTTTTTATGAAGCCGCATTAGGTAAGAAATCTTAGAAGCGGTGCTGCGTCCCAAGATGGGATCTGCTGATTCGCTGCTAATATGAAATCGATCTTAGGTTTCTCCACCACTTCAACCAATTTTACTCATTTTGAATTCTTTTTAATCAAATTTAAACCGCATGTTACTTTTAAAAGACACTTCAAAGACAATTGTTTGAATTGTCCAGCACCAAAGTTTTGGTTCTGATAACAAAACCTTCCTTCAATCACATGGAGGAATACAATTGGACAAAATGGTCTCATCTCAACCATATGAGGACTTTGACTACATACAATTCAGTCTTTAATTAGCAAAGCTGTTGATTTCAAATAGGAAATGTCTGATCAAAGAATCTGGCCAAGCCAACATTCAGTACGTGACGGTTTTTGATACAGTTGTGGGGAACGTGAGGATGACGAGAGTGATGGTGGTGTAGTTTAACAAACTCCAACTCCCAGAACAAACTCACCTGGCAGAACAGGAAATAGACGCCTGCTTTCTCCACAGTGAAGGTGCCTTGTTCCTTGTTGTACCTCACCGCTTTGCTCATATTCAACGTCCTCTCTTCCCAACCCTTTATCACACCACCCTCCCCCACTGAGACACACACACACACACACACACACACACACACACACACACACACACACACACACACACACACACACACACACACACACACACACACACACATTAAGGTTAACCATTTCAAAGACAAAGATTTCACAGATTATCTTCCATCCTTCATTTTTATGACTCTTACCTTGCTGAGATGAGACTTTGGTTACTGGTGGAAAGTGAGACATTGAGAGAGAAAAGGGAAAGTCAATTAAGATTTTATGAGTGCAATCGTATAGGGGTATATGATTGAAACCACTTCAGCAGATGCTACACGAGACGACTATAAGGGATCTGCCAAGCCACTTACTCTCAAAATGAGACGCCGCTTTCTTTCCATTTCCATTCCTCCCTCGCAGCGCCCCCCCTTCAGAAGGCAAGGAGAGACAGAATATGAATGGCAGAGAAAATATGTCTGTGGTTGTTTGATAAAACAATCATTCCCATCTGTATCTGTCTAATAACATGGTGTGTTAATTTGAAGCCATTAAGATTTAACCTGGCTCTTTTTAACGTGGTTAGCAGATGGGCAAAGGATTTCCTGTCATCTGCTTAAATATATTTCCTCAAACTGTTATTTTCAGTCAAAAGCGTGTGCGTCTTCTCATTATTTATTTATTTTTTTCTGCCTGTGGGGGATAATCTTAGTGCCAGCTGGTCGCAGTCATCTAGAAAATACAGAGAAATTAGAGCGATGGAGTGAAGGAGGATGGAGAGCTGTGTGTGTAGGGGAGGTTGGACAAAGACAAGATAGACAGGGGAAAAGTGAAAGCATTAAATGTAGCCTCAGAGACAAAGCTAAGAACACTGAGTGAGAGAAATGAAGTGCCGGAAAAAGAGAGTCAAAAAGGTCTTTGGCTGCTCTCTGACCCAAAAGAAGTCGATTAACAACAGAGTGAAGCAACAGCTACGGCCCCTGCTCGGATAAATACAATAAATAAAACACAACACTAAAAGGCCAGAGCTGCAGAATGCCTGCTCTTGTTACTCACTAAAGGTTTATTTTAGCTTTGCAATCTGGCCTACGGGGAGCGATTTCAGACACAGATACAACTTGAATACTGTATGTATGAACTGAGAAATGCATACTTTATGTTTTGAGACTGGCCAGCCAAACACCAGGGCCCCCGCAATCATACAGGAATATTAAGTCCTTACTAAAATAACTCACAGGTGGGTGACCCTGTAGATTTAGGATTTGCTATGGCCGAGCGTAAAGCCCTCAGGCTGGCCAGAGTTTCCTGACTTGAGCTGTCAGTCATCAGGAGAGAACATACCAGCAGTGTCCTGCTGAAACGCTGCACCGCGGTGGTCAACTTTCCACAAACTGGAAAAAGCTGCTCTTTTTTATTCCCATCGATAGCCATGAATTTCTGAAACACTGTTTAATGCGTTTTGGAAGACAAAGTTTGATATCAGTTACTAAAGAAAAAAGCTAATATCAGCAGGATATCAATATAGATATTTTGGCAAGACATGCAGCTCTCTAAATGAATCCTTTTGTTAAATTTGGATATTCATCCCTCGACTAAATTCCAGTATAAAAGCGTCTGAGGGTTCACTCTCGGACAAAATGTGAATAATCAAGCTATCTCGTGATGGTGACATAAGCCGGGGCTATAAATACTGCAATGATAGGTCATCAAATATCACCGCTTTCACAACAAATCTTTGTCAGTTGTGTGCTCGGGGGGAAAAAAAATCTATTTCATTGCCCAAAAGCGTGCAACAAGGCCTCGCTCCCGCGCCAGCTGGTTTTCTGTGCTTCGAGGCCGTTCTGGTCAGACCTGTAATTTCTGAAACATTCATCCAGCTACCTTCTTTTTCCTGTGTCAACTTTTAGCAGTGGGTTGTGCCTGCGGCCCGCTAAGCCTGACCAAAGTGGCATGTGGGCCAAGACTGGCCAGCGTTTGTGTTAAATGTTCTTCCCAAAAACAAAAAAACAAAAACCGAGCACAGTTGGTAAGTATTGTCTGTGGTGATTTGGGGCGGCTAAAAAGCACAAAACTTCTATATGCTGGTGGTGCTGAAGTTAAGAAAATTAAGCTGTGGAAGACTTTTGATTTTAAATACCATCTCTCTTCACGCGCTGCCCCACTAGCAGCTCTCTCTTCTCCAGAATGAGCTGAACAATGGCCTTCCTCTGTGTATTGACCTGTTGAAAGAGAGAGAAAAAAAACGCACTATTAACAAATGTCCAATAAGTTTATTATGACTTTTTTCTGGCACAGATCCTATGCAGCCTCAAACGGCCTCTTCCAGCCAGCCAGCCAGCCACATAAACAGGCTCGTCTTTTCCAGTATCCTGCCCCTGCTGCCATGCTCGCTTTAGAATAGGTCTACCACTTCCTCAGAGACTGGTTGCGACACCTAATGCATGTTTTTAGTTCTTTGCATTCCTCACATCTTTACTCCCCTTTCTGAGAAAGGAATGAATTTTGTCAAGCCAGCAAAGTTTTAAACCCTTGGCTTGGGGCCCAATGAATGACCCAAGGAGGCGTATATGAAGTAAGAGGAATAGCGGCTCAGATAGCATGTTTAAATTTACTGCTACTGTGGAAATGGCGGCAGCGAGTTGCTCTTCGCTCTCCAGACGTTCACTCACTGGCTCTCATCAGGAGTTGGCCAGCGGTCAAATGGACAGAACGGGGCCCCTTGGGAAAGGCTCCAGCATCAACACTCCACGTGTCCCATTTTGGTGTGTGTGTGTGTGTGTGTGTGTGTGTGTGTGTGTGTGTGTGTGTGTGTGTGTGTGTGTGTGTGTGTGTGTCAGCATGATACACAGCCAACCTGTCCTCCTGATTTCAAATCCAGTGCAACCTGGTTTTGTAAATACTGTGGACTTGAAACCAGAAGAATTTCCATCAGCTCCTTTTGGCTGCTTTTACAGAAATAATTTGCCTTGTGATGCAACCTCGTGCTAGAGCCTAACATTTGCTGCAAGTGCAAGAAGTCTCCAAACTGCACTTTGCATGAGATTGCACATAATTTAGGACTGGTTTCTGCTCATTTAACTACATAGTTAATCCTGACCTGTGCACAAGAAGTGGCTGTGCATGTTGCAAATGCTTTACACTTGCCACACTTTATCATCCAGCCTGTTTCACAGCCTCAAGCCTCTGTGCAGTCAGTTGGGTATAAAGCGCTCACATGCCAAATAGTTGAGGCTTTCCAGTAAATTGAGATAAAACTGGAGCACAACTGGCACCAGAGTAATTAAACATGGCGGGGGGAGCAGAGGGGGGTTGGACACAAAAATAAACAGTAACTCTACACAACCTGACTGCACTTATTGGGAAGCAATAAAAGTGCCAAGCAGAGAAATGGTGCAAGAGAATAGAGTAGCCTACGTGCAAGGGGGAAGGGGGGGTGAAGTGTGGAATTGCATTTTTACATAGCCTAGAACCCCCGCGAAGATTCCCGTAACCGCAGCCACAAAACAAAAGTTACATAACTTAACACTTGAAGGTCTGTAATAGTTCCAGCAAGTAAATATTATTGTTTGTACAAATATGCATGCTATTCATGTTTTCAGGCTTGATTGGGTTTGAAGTATGATACAAACCTGCTCCATTCGGTCCTGCAAGATCTTAAAGGACTGAGACAAGTCTCGCGTCTGTCGCCAAGTCCACGCCGTAAAAAGCGCGCTGCATGCGGCCAGAGACAGAGCCACCAGGGCCAGAGAAGCCCAGAAGACCCGCAGCTTGCGCACTCGCCTCCTCTGCAGAATCCGATGCATGTTGGTGCAGACTGCACTGCTACTCACCGCCGCAGACCATCCGAAATCCACTTCAACTTCATTCCAGCAGAGCAAGTCCCTCCAAATGCGTTTCTGTCCAAATGTCCATTTTGATGAGAAAAGACGCGCGAGTAGACAAACTTACTGCTTTTTAAACGGGAAGATCTTTCTGTCTAATTCTCGGTTTATCTGACAGAGTGAGGGGTTTTAACACAACCAATCATCCGAGCTTTCTTCCCCACAGATCAAAGCCACCATCCTCCGCGTGCCTCCAAATACAAGAAAACTGCAACTTGCGCACATCAACTGTTGCATCGTTCTCCTTGTGATTCGTTGACTCAGCTCTCTTGTCTTCCCTTTAAACAGCGCGCTGGGGGGTCACTCTATTAGACAGGCAGGCAGACAGACAGACAGACAGAGCACACATGGGCGTGCATTTACACAGACAGACTTTGAGGTGAACTTTCCACGCGCCCTCGGTGAGCGCTGATGTTGTGATACCGGCGTGCATCCGCCGTAAAAACCAACGAGGTGAACACCGCGGCTTCCTCTGCCTCTCCAGTCACTTTCATCAACTTGCATGCCTAGAAAATATGTGCCAGTCACGCGTGTAACAGTTCCGTTTGTAACCACACGGTGGCTGTAGTGTTTAGGTAATGACTGGTGGGGGACGATCTTTTATATATGTCAATGGGGACGATGCACTCGCTGTTCATCCAGTGTAGGCTACCATCAACAAGCGAGTCAACGACTGATATTGATCCCAATAGCCAACTTCTTAATCTAAAAAATAAAATAAAATCATAGTAATAGTACCCAATTACTTTCATCTGTGCATTGCACAAATAAGCCTACCATTTGTAATTTATTCCTCCTTTTGTTGAAGTAGTGCACATATGTTGATTTGTTTTACTGTATTATTTATTTTATTTTACAGTGTATGTATAGATCGCATGTGCACTGAGCATAATTGAGACTAAAGTTCTATCCTAAATTCTATTTAACATTGTAATGGGATTAATGGGAAATGTTGTGTTAGTAGGCCCCCTATAGGTCAAATGCTGTTGCATACTGCCTTTAGTTTCACCTTGGATAAGCATTCTTTTTAAGCTCATAATTATTTGTCCAAATGTGAATCGTATTAAAATTACATTTAGATAAGTTTATGACAAAAATCTAGAAGCCTAACAACTTATTTGTGAGAGGTTTTATTAATGTGTGTTAACTGGACAGACCAGTCAAACAAACAAGTAAACAGTAAAACAGTCTTGGTTTTCAAAAATGGGTGGCAACAGGAAGCCTAAATACTTTTCTCATGCAGGTTCTAGCAGTGTTTTCCCTAGCTTTTTGGAAGACTTAGGTGCACTTATTTGGCGGGTTTTAGGCGTCCTTCCTCATGAAAATGTAATTTTCCCATACATTTTGCGTTTCTTTCTAGTCGTGTTGTGTCTCTTTTTGGTCATTTTTGTGTTGTTTGGGGTCTCTGTGGTCATTAGGCGTCTCTTTGTAGTCGGTTTGTGTCCCTTTTGTGGTAGTTTTGGGTCTCTTTTTTACATCATTTTGGACCGTTTTTATTTCTAGCGTATCTGTGTTTAAAATGTTGGAAAAGCTAGAGCAGATAATAAATAAATAACACTCAAAAAGCTTAAAGACAAAACTTTGCTAAAGAAGTCCAACTACAGTCATTAGATCTGAGAAAACTTTTAGTTTCATTCATCAGCTTAGGTGCTGCCCAAAACGGCTAAGGTGCTGCACCTAAACCTTATAATGGCAGGGCAGATATGGGTTCCAGGCTAAATGTGACACTGCTACAGGTGGTTTCTAATGTATCTGGATTTCTTTTACAGCAAATGACACTAAAGATGCTTTTTTGTGGCCTCAACACTTTGCTGGTCAAATGAAAAACTTGTGAATCCATTTTTGGTTGAGGGAATTTATATGATCTCATGAGGCCCTTTAGAAAGTCATTGGATGAGGTCTAAAATGCACAATGTTACTGAAAAGCTTTGGATTCACAAGGTTTCCACTCAACTATGATCATCTTTATTTTCAACCGTTTCAGAGACAAAATCAGAGACACATTAAAACAAATGCCTCTGCTGGCAGAAAAAAAACATCAATGCATGTAGCATTTGAAAACACATTGGAAATATCTTGCCATGTGAATGGGTAACACACTTAGGCCCTTTAGACACCTTAACAGCACCACGGTTGTGGAAATGAGCCCAATACATTAACATGGTTGTTTTTATACTTATACTGACAGTTTCACAGTGCAGCAACCACAATATATATATTATACACACCCTGCTAACTAAACAGTTAAATATGCTTTCTTGTCTTTTGTATTTAAATTGTATCAGTCCAAGACATTTACTTTTTAAATTCCAGCAGATGGATTGTTTTTGTCTGATTTGAGGCTCATTTCTTTGAAGCCAGTCCAAAGAGCTTGTTGTGTGGCTGCATGCAAGTAGGTTTAGGTTCAACTGATTCCTTTACTTCATAATTCCATCCATTAGTGCACACATAGCTTAAAAGTAAATGAAACATTGTAAATTACCAACATTATACTTTACCACAGCTTTATAGCACTCATCTGGAAGACAAGGGGAGAGATGACTGACTCTTTGGTTGCTGTTATCATAGTTTATAATAATTTAAAGGGATAACTTACCATAAACTCGCTCCTTTCAACAGCCATACAGTACAATGAAACATACATCTTAGCTTTGCAATGCATTAGGTTTTTCAGTTTTTTTGTGCAAAAGAAAATATTTCATTTCTAGATGATTGATTGCGTGTTAAGACTCTCTTAAAAAACCCACACACACATGCACACTCCTGTTGGACCTTTCTCATGTCCATGTAGTTTAAATTTTTTCACAAGAGAGGTTAGGTTATCTGATCCATTTAACACCAAAATCAAAATGCTCTGGGTCATACCATATCACAAGGGAAAAACACAAAACACAGATTTTAGTGCCTCTTTTAAATATATTGCGTATAGGCCCCATTCCAATACTTAAAACTGCATCCTTGACTTGCTAAATAATAACCCAATTGACTGTTTGCTAAACCCTTCTTTAAACAGGAACAAGGCACAGCAGGTACATGTTGAAGCGATGTGCGTGAGGCTGTGGTAAGATACCTCGTACAGAGTTTTTTTTTAGCCATACCAAAACCAAAAACACCAATGTAAGCTGCAAACATTAGCATACCTGGCTAACTAGCTTACTACCAGTAGTAACTGAGCATTATTTTAAAGCCAAGGAGCATATAATTAGTTAACTGCATTATTATGTTATTTTGTGTTAATACAAGTTAATTAACATTAGCATTTCTATCCTGCTCATTATTGGATTTTGATTTTCGCTCCAGCAAATCTTGTCAACCGATTTTTTGCCTGGACATATAGCGTAAGCCTCAGTCTTTTAGTATTAAAATAGGTATGTAGCCATCATGTGTACGTATATTTTACAGGACCCTGTTTAAAGAGAGTCAGCTGGGAAGCATTAGCAGTTGGCTCATTAGCTAATGCTAGCTAACTGCATCTAATAAGATCTGCCAGTTGTCATTTCAGCCGACAAAACTGACAGTCATATGCTATAAATGAGAAGCCTGCTTTTGTTTACCTCCATGTGAAATAGATGATATATTGCGGAATTGTAAAAAAAAAAAAAAAATTAATTGTAAATCCTCCATTGTTATTACTGTAAACTGCATATGTGCTGTGCTAGCTTGAAAAACTTGATAGGCGTAGTAACAGTAACTAAGGGAGGCGGGGCTTAACAAACAGTCAATTATTTAAATAATCTGCCTTTTGTGAAATTGGCGATTGTCATTGTCAAGTTTTGGAACGGAGCCAATGAGTGGTGCTCTATCCCTGCTCTCTGTGACCATATGGTTGTAAAGGTCATGCTGTCATGAGCCTTGTGTTGGCTTAGGGTTGGGCCAGGCGCTCCAGCGCCTCTCCATCGCAGCGCATACAGTGGTAGCCCATGTCAGCCGTGACGTCAAAGCTGCCCTGGCTGAGGTAAAAGTCCATAGATGGTTTGTTCCAGTTCAGGACGGTGAAGTTAAGCTGGCTGCAGCCGGCAGCCAGGCCCAGCTACAGGAGCAGGAAGACAGACATGAGTACTGCTGTGCTGACATAAGGGATTTATGCAAGCTCCAAGACATGTTATGCATTATGTTGCAAAACCTCCTTTCCTGAATTTCCCCTCTGGGGATCAATAAAGTATTATCTTTTCTTTGTAGAGAGAGAGAACAGCCATGGTTTAACGTATACAGTACATGTCCATGTCTTGCTCAGTCAAATTATGGATTGATGTTTTACTCACCTGAGCTACCTTGCTCATAAGTGCTTTACCAATGCCCTTCCCTGGAAGACAGATACCATGAATTACTTGAGAAGTTTTTCTCTTTAGGCCATTTTCACAAATTATATTGACTCCATAACAACAATAACATTTTTGAGACTGTGCACTGTACCTCTTAACTCAGGCATCACATACAAGTCCTCCATATAAATGGCTCTCCCCGACCATGAGCTGTAGGAATAAAAGTAAAGTGCATATCCTATCTTCGTATGGCCTGAAAGAAAAAGAAAAATGTGAAATCAATGCACCAGGAAATGTTAGAGAGCAGGGGTCTCATTTATAAAATTGTGCGTAGGATCCTTACTATAAGTGTACGTGCGCCCAAAAGCCCAAATTGGCTTACGCCGAAAAAAAGATTTATAAAACCGTGCGTACGCACACCTGTAAGCAATGTTCCCTTTAGAGATTACCTACAAGTGTGCGTACGTACTTATCCCGCCCTTTACACGCCCATTTTGAACCATAAATAGTCAATGTAAAGCACCTCGTGAATGCTGATCAGTATGTTAATGACCCTGACAGTTGTTCTTCGTTACACCGAAACATGCCGAATCATGACGACTGGCGGAGAAAAAAACAAACAAAAAACAACCTCCCAGACGCTCGGGAATTGCTGCCAATTGAATTATAATTTCGGCCTGTTGTCGCACAGCGTATGGAAACCGGAATCTATAGACTACCTTTATTCATAAAATCTTCCAAATCAGCAGGCATTACGGCACTCGGGGATAGCTTCGATATACCAGACGTATATGATAAGATTTAACAGAACTATTATATCCAAACAAGCCTTAGTGATGAAGTTGAAGATTATATATAATATTTATTTAAAAAAACACTTCGCTCTCAGCCATTTCCCTCTGAAAACAGCCGGTTTCACCCAGAGTGGCGAGGACCTGTATTTGGACCGGGATGGCACGGTTCCGGCGCGTTGCACTCTCTACTGGACCCAATTCAGTACATAGATCCACAAGCTCAGCTATATTACTATTACAGCTACATGAGGGAATTTAAATCGGCATATTAGCCAGTCATCGTCATGGTCCCTGAAGTCTCTTTTTCTCCCGATTCTTCCATTGCTGTCCTCCTGCAGGGCCAGCAGTGCCATCATGCAGCATTACGCACGGGGTCACCGCAGTTTTTATATGTTTAGTCTACAACAATTCGTGATTGTTAACACCTTGCTAAAATCACAGCATCAACTAGTGGTATCCCCCACCCAGAGATAAAATTTGAAATCGAAATGTAATAGGCAAACACACTATTCTTCATGCAGGGTTTGCTATAAATAGTATTACATTTTAGACCGATAACAAGGACATAGAGCGTAACGATTGCGCGAGAGCTTAACGGCTGTATTTCCAGACTTTGACATTTGATGATATATGCACAGTTTTAAAGACAGATATTTTGTTATTTAGATTGTGTTGTGCAGTTATCTAATGGTAGGGTATTTGATGCTATCCTGTATTCCATGGAGTCGACCATCTCCTACTCATGCGGTCCGTAGCGGACAACGTGACGGTGAGACAGCGCCGATTAAATATTAAGAACACATTTTGATTTAAGATTTGAGTTTGAGGTGTTTTTGGAACAATTATCACTCAGCACAAGCGCAAATAACACTGCTGGATTTAATCTTCATATGGTGTGAATAAATGTGCGTGAGGCATTATTTTTTAATACTTAAACATATTAAGAGTAGCCTAACCTTTATTCCCACATGTACTTTCTGCAGTCTGACTTCATTTCACCACCTCACCATCTGCGTCGCCAATTCCTATTTTGTCTCCAAAATGTGCGTACGCATGGGTCAGAGTTTGCGTGGAGGACCGCACATTCTCCCGTCAAGTTTGTTTTTTATAAATCACAACCTTTGCGTGGGAAGTGGCGTATGCACATTTTCAGCCCCGTTTTGTGCGTACGCCACGTTTATAAATGAAACCCCTGGTGATTTGAGTAATAGTAAAAGCAGCCTAAAACTTGTGTATTCATTCTATAGGTATTTTCTACTAAGTGTCATATCACATTACATATTGACAGCATATGTTTCTTTTCAAGATATACTGTAACTGCATATCCTTCCCCAAAACATTTTTAGTTTTTGAATTGATTTCATTGTACTCTTCTTAAGCTTTTGTTAATAATAATGTAATGTTGTTGTAATGGGGGAGGGTGAAGGGTAAATGTTGTGTCTATAATAAGTCTGTTACACATGACAAATCAATTAATAAATGTGTTAAACAAAATATTTAAACTTTAGACTTTTAGTTCAACTTCTCAAAGTTATTCTGGTTGATGATTTTAAAGCAGTATTTAATGATTTTATTTGGCCGTCTTTTAGCGCACGTAGAGTTAGGTTGCATCTGAAATCGCATACTCTGCACTACATACTCAATATGTATACTATCGTTCAACATACTTTTGTGTAAATAAACAGTAGTGTGTATCTTTTTGGATGCACTAAGCTATAATTTTCACATTGACATATATAAAAGAATTTTCAACATCACTTCCTGAAAGCCTCCTTACTGCTGAAGACGCGTAACCATGGTAACCCCTGCTGACCTCCGCTCTAGCGGCATCGCCAGATAATGCTAAAATTACTGAAAGAGATAAATAACTAGACCAACAATCATTTAATTTACATGTCTACATATTTAAAGCGTTATTGACGTTACAGAGCGCCTCGGTTTCTGTCCGTTTGTCTGTTATGAACGTTGTTGTTACTATCGCATTGCATTGTGGGATATTTATGCAGGCGTAGTGTCCAGTATTGCATACTGTAATATTTTACCAGAAATAGTATGCAATTCACGTACTATTATTTTGTTTTCATACATACTAAAAAATCTCACATACTGTTTTAGCCTACTAAATAGCATGTTAGTATGGAATTTTGGATGCAGCCTTAGCGATGGGGTTTGATAGTATTTTATCGAGTCTGAACCCGCTTATCAAATCGCTTATTGAATCTTTTCAGGTAGGTTGTTTAGTGGAAAATGAAGACATCTCTTAGTTAAAATAAAGATTTGTTTTTATTTACTCAGTAACTGGAAATTCTGTTCTGAAAGGGCTTGTCACAGCTCCCCCTCTTAGTCGTCAGTACTGTTGTTACATCATGTTTCAGTTAAAGTGGTCTGTCATGTTCAGCCAGTCAGTCTTGTTTAGAACTGTGTTGCTGACCTAGTATGTTAGTATAAGTCACCAGTTTATGTCTTTCTTTGCACTACATGCTTGTAGTGTCAGAAAGCAGTAAAAGAGAGATTCCAAAATGGATTTGTTGTCCAGCAATGCTGGGAATTCAGTACATTCTTGTTGTTCATGTTGCTATAATTTGTTCATTGTAGCTGCTAGATTTAAAGATGTCAATCACTGCTAGCATCTTTTTAACTGGTAGAAATCACAACGGATATCTGTCTTTCCTCATTTCGGTCAATGTGGTTATTACTGATTCTAGCTGCCAGAGGCTAATCTGCATCCTAACATGCGATTGGTTGAGAAGCTATATGGATATTAATGTGCTCCATTATCAGAGTCATGGTGTATGTGGAAAACTCCCTGCTGGACTGATGAGCCGACGTCACTCCTTGGACTCACGCATTTGCGCACATGCGCAATTTCACCATTTCCTTTTTGTAGTTCGCTGCAGACACGAGTACAGCTGCTCCTAAAGTTGCACGTTACTTATATAGCATTCTGTTGTGTTGCCGTGTGTGTTATTGAGAACGTAAGTGCACAATTTTATGTCCATGCTGGTGTTGCATGTATCTTTGTTGGTGTAGCTAACATAACAGTATTTTCTTTACTATAGTTCAGGATTGCATGCTTATGTTTACTGTAATGCTAGGAGCTTGCAAATATGTCATTCAGAAACAATAGTTAATACCTTGATTCATGGATGCATGTTAGCACAGTGTTGTACATTCATTAATTACAATCCTGCTGAGGATTAGTTCAGCTGTTGCACTCGCGATGGTGTTGCTGGTTTAATTGTTGAAGCGCATTTCACCATGCCATTCGCGGCGCTGGTATATCACACGACTATTGCACCTGTATGTAGCTGTTATGTTCATTTGTGGTCTTAGAGCGCCATCTAGTGGCCAATAGATGTAACTGCACGCATATTCACATTGGAATTTATTGGTTTCCAGTACTATCCAGTATTATTTGGTTGTTTGCACAGCAACTATTTATTGCATAGCAATTATGTATATTGCATATAATTGTGTATATTGCAGTGGTTGCTTATTGACCTGTAATCTGTATATATGTGTATTCGTTATGTACAGGTTATATTTACATATTCTGTATTTCTCTATTTTACAGAAAACCACACAAACACATACTATCACAAGCAACAAGCAATGTATTCACATGCTGGGATTGGATGTCAATAAATTTGTTGAACTAAAACCAAAGGTTGCAGCGACTCTCTTACCGGAGTACATAGCCAGCTCGGGTATGGCCAGCACATAACGTACACGGACTTCACAAGTGGTCCTTCGAGCCGGAAAGCCCCCCCGCTGCGCTATGGCAACCTCCAAGGATTACGACAGAGAGCCAGATGTCCGAACTCGTCCCAGCAGAGTAAGGCAGCGCCCAGGGTACCTTGCGGACTTCGAGCTCGACTATCCAGCCAAACAGCTTCCGCCATTCAAGGGATCCCTCCACCAGGCTACTGAGAATCTATTGTGTAGTGATCGAGCCCAGGTTGACCTTGCCACGCCTGCATAGGATTCGCGAGGAGGAACGATGGCAGCGCCTTGAAGTGTGCTATAAGGACATGAGTAAACAGCTGGAGGAACTGCAGATTACGATGGACAGTGCTAAACGCATGCCTTACCCTCAAAGCTGCCCAGCTTATCCTCCGCATTACCCTCAGTATCCTCAACAGTACTCCAGCCTGCCTCAGCTAGAGTAAGGCAGCCCAGTTCACAGTCCCCTGTGGAACACTACCTCAGCTGCCAGAGAACCCCTCCAGCAGTCAGCAACCCTGTTGGGTTCCCCGTCACAGCAGCCTAACCTCATGCCATCCCAGACGGGAGAACAACACGGACAAGGCCAATCCACTTACACCCTGCCGGCCCTTACATCCAGGCAACAGGTAGCTATGGATCACACTGTACCTACTCACCACACCTCTCTGCCTTCACTTTGTCCTGGTCAGGATACTGCTCTGCATCTACGGTCTGTGCCACAGTCTGCTCTACATCAGGCTCCGCTTGCCCAGCCCGACATGCTTCAGCCTCGTCTCCAGCCTCCAAATCCTCCCCCTCAGCATCCTCTTCCTCCACCGCTACAGTACCAATCTTACTCTGCCTATCCTCCTTATCCAGCTGGGTTGTATTATCCATCGTATGCGCCACCTCCACCAGGACAACCACTACTGATGCAGCCAGCCGCGCCTTATGCACCAGCCATGCCACCGGCAGGCCCTACAGTCCCAGGCATCCTGGAAATGGCCATCGCTTCTTCATACGGCATTCCCAAGCCTAAACTGACCCCATTCAGTACTGGTAAGGAGAGTGACTTCATAATGTTGAAGAAAGGATTGGATAGTGTGCTTGGCCCACACAAACATCTATCAGAGGATTACAAGTACCAGGTGCTACTAGACCTCCTCAAACTACCAAATGCCTATCAGGTGGCGAAGAGGTACGTGAATGATCCAACCCCATACACTAGCAGCATGCAAGCCTTAGAACAGCGATATGGCCAGCCACGCCAGCTTGTTCAAGGAGAGCTGAAGGCCTTTCTCAACTCCCCTCCTATCATGCCAGGCGATGCACAAGCCTTTGAGGATTTCTCATCAGCTGTTAGTACCTTGGTGGGCCTGTTAGGCACCATGGATGGTCCTTCCAGAGCCGAGCTGAGATGTGGCTCTCACGTAGACTTAGCAAGCTGCCTGCCAACTACAGAGACCGCTTCGCTGAGTACTGCATATCCCAGGGGATCATCCGCAGTGGCACTGATAGCACATACACGCTCCCTGACTTTGCCCTGTGGTTGGAGAGAAAAGCACAAGCCATACAGGTATCAAGGAGAGCTACTGAAGCATCCAGGGTGGAATCTGCACAGATAGAGCGTAAGGACAAGACAACAAGACCCCAGAAGTCTAAGTCTGCCAGTGTCTACATCACCAACCGACCAGAGACTTCTGAGCCACCTCATAGCGCTGATACATCTGGAGCCAATCCCAAGCCAGGTCAGTCCTCTACAAAGAAGCAAGAGCGCTTTAAACCATACTGTCCCTACTGCTCCAAATCAGGAACACTACCTCATTGCCTGTGCTGAGTTCGCTAAGCTCAACACAGCTGAGAAGGCTAACTGGATAAAGGAGAAGGACAAATGCTGGAGATGTGGCCGCGGACACAAACCAGAGACATGTACCCTAAAGAAGCCATGCTCCACCTGTAATGAGCAACACCTCATCGTCCTACATGAGGTTGCACTCAAAGCTAATCAGAGCATCCTCACAGTTAGCACCTCCTCCAGCATGGTGTATGTGGGCCAAGCTAGCCACTCCAGTCATGTCCTGCTGAAAGTAGTCCCTGTTCAGCTCCACAATGGAGGCAAGATCCTGAATACACATGCCGTACTGGATGACGGCTCTGAACAAACCATTATTCTTCCAGCTGCCGCCAAACATCTTGGTCTCTGCAAGGAAGAAGAAGTCTTGCCCCTTAGGACCATTCGACAGGATGTTGTGAATCTTAAGTGCTTCTGTATCATTTGAAGTGTCGTCTCAGACCAACACACAGGTGAAATACCACATACACCATGCCTTTACTGCAGATGAGCTGAGTCTTGCCGACCAGTCATGTCCAGCGGAGTCTCTCAAGAAGAGGTATGACCATCTGAGTGGAGTACCAATACATGGATTCAATAGAGTACAGCCCATGCTCCTCATTGGTTCCGACCATCCCCATTTAATCATTCCAGTACGCCCTGTGCGGATGGGACTTCCAGATGGCCCGGTGGCCATATCCACATTGTTAGGCTGGGCTATTCACGGACCTACCAACTTCCTCCAAAACCCCACCAGAGAGGCCTCCTGCTTGCATACAGCATTCCTGTCTCCTGCTCAAGACCTGTAACAGCACGTTGAAAGGCTTTGGCAAATCGACACACTGCCATACAGATCTGAAAGGGAAGCTGTGCGTTCGAAGCAAGACCAGGTAGCTATCAACACACTGGATAAGCAAACCATTTGGGTCACAATAGATGGAGTAGCCCGCTACGCTACACCTCTTCTACGCAAAGCAGCGGCACCCAGACTACATGCTCCTCCAGCTGCAGTGATGCCCCTCCTAAGAGCTACTGACCGGCGCTTGGCCAGCAGCCCAGATCTAGCCAGGGTCTACAAGGAGGAGATACACAAGCTGGTGAAGGCTGGGTACGTGGTGAAGATCAGTAATGATGAGGCAAGCCAATCTAATGAATCATGGTATATTCCTCACCACCTTGTTCACCACAATGGAAAAGCCAGAGTGGTATTTAACTGCTCATTCAAATACCAACAACTTGCCCTCAACGACATCCTGCTTCCTGGGCCTAACCTTGGTTCACTACTACTGGGTGTGCTCCTCAGGTTCATGGAGTATCCAGTCGCCATAAGCGGGGATATCCGCGGGATGTTCCATAAGAGTAGGCTCCTTCCTGAAGATCAACCACTCCTCCGCTTCCTCTGGCGGGATATGGAGAGAGACCGTAACCCTGATATCTACGAATGGCGTGTCCTACCCTTCGGCACTGCCTGCAGTCTGTGCTGTGCTATATACGCACTGCAACGGCACGCCAAGGACAACAGCTCTGGCAACCAAGAGGTACTGGACTCCGTCATCAACGCCTTTTATGTAGATAACTGCCTGCAGTCTCTTCGTTCTACATCACAGGCAAAACAGCTTATCGACAAGATGAGAGTCCTGCTCGCTGACGGTGGATTCGATATGAGACAATGGGCGAGCAATCAACCAGAGGTCATCGATCATCTCCCCCCAGATGTAAGGTCAGAGGGCTGCTAGCTGTGGCTGACTGCAGACAGAGCTGATCCCCAGGAGTCAACACTAGGTCTCCGGTGGCACTGCCCATCCGACACCATTGGTTACAAGCACCGCCAAGCAGTAGCCACGGAGCCCACACTGAGGAATGTATACAGAGTGCTGGCATCACAATATGATCCACTCTGATACATTATCCCCTACACCACGCGGGCTAAGGTCTTGATCCAGGCTCTCTGGAGGAATGAGCAAGGCTGGGATGAGCCTATCACGGGTGAACTCCTCTCTGTATGGCAATCATGGGAGAACGAGCTATCTCACCTCCATCACATTGACATGCCTCGGTGCTATATGCCAGTCAGCCTCGATCCTGATCACTCTCCTGTGGACCTGCATGTCTTCTGTGACGCCTTAGAGAAGGCATATGGCTTTGTCGCCTATCTGCATGCCGAAGGCAACGAAGGACATGTGCACGTGTCATTCATTACGTCCAGATCCCGTGTTGCTCCACGGAGATAGCTCTCCATGCCCCGCTTGGAACTCAGTGCCGCACTGACTGGAGCTCAACTGGCTAAACTGCTACATACTGAGCTCACCATACCTATTAGGCAGACAACGATGTGGTCAGACTCTATCGACTTCATCGCAAGAAGAGGGAAACCCTTTGAGATTTTATGCGACAGAGGCACCAACTTCCGCGGTGGGGACAAGGAGCTTCACGAGGCATTCGAGTCACTTGAACCATCGCTCAGGGAACAACTGAACACAGTGCATCACCTTCAGAGTTAACCCACCTCTGGCTCCACACTTTGGTGGAACATGGGAGAGGGAAATTAAATCTGTAAAGGCATCTCTCCAAACCATCCTGAAGTACCAAGTCATCCCTGAGGAGGTACTACAGACCGTCATCATTGAAATTGAGGCAATCCTCAATTCCAAGTCTTGCAGACCCTGATCCTGTGACCCCTTATCTTCTGCTCATGGGGCGGCGGGATGCATCGCTGCCTCAAGCTGTGCTGGCAACACAGTCAGGTACTCGCTGACCATTTCTGGTGTCAGTTCACCCGCAAGTACCTCCCTGGTCTCCAACCACGTCAGAAGTGGCGAAATTCAACGACAGACCTAGCTGTGGATGCTGTTGTCATGGTGGTCGATTCACAGCTCCCGAGGGCGCTATGGCCTGTTGGACGCGTCACACGGACCATCTACAGCGACGATGGCAAGGTACGCACTGCAGAGATCGACATCAAGGGCAAACTCTACACACGTCCTGTCGCCAAATTGATAGAGCTCCCAAGGATGCCTGACAACAGAGATACCAGCGCTCCTTAGCCCAGCAGTGACTTTACTGTTACTGCGCATTCGTCCCACGAATCCGGGGGCGGCTGTGGAAAACTCCCTGCTGGACTGATGAGCCGACGTCACTCCTTGGACTCACGCATTTGCGCACATGCGCAATTTCGCCATTTCCTTTTTGTAGTTCGCTGCAGACACGAGTACAGCTGCTCCTAAAGTTGCACGTTACTTATATAGCATTCTGTTGTGTTGCCGTGTGCGTTATTGAGAAAGTAAGTGCACAATTCTATGTCCATGCTGGTGTTGCATGTATCTTTGTTGGTGTAGCTAACATAACAGTATTTTCTTTACTATAGTTCAGGATTGCATGCTTATGTTTACTGTAATGCTAGGAGCTTGCAAATATGTCATTCATAAACAATAGTTAATACCTTGATTCATGGATGCATGTTAGCACAGTGTTGTACATTCGTTAATTACAATCCTGCTGAGGATTAGTTCAGCTGTTGCACTCGCGATGGTGTTGCTGGTTTAATTGTTGAAGCGCATTTCACCATGCCATTCGCGCCGCTGGTGTATCACATGACTATTGCACCTCTATGTAGCTGTTATGTTCATTTGTGGTCTTAGAGCGCCATCTAGTGGCCAATAGATGTAACTGCACAATGAGGCCCGCAGCGTATTCACATTGGAATTTATTGGTTTCCAGTACTATCCAGTATTATTTGGTTGTTTGCACAGCAACTATTTATTGCATAGCAATTATGTATATTGCATATAATTGTGTATATTGCAGTGGTTGCTTATTGACCTGTAATCTGTATATATGTGTATTTGTTATGTACAGGTTATATTTACATATTCTGTATTTCTCTATTTTACAGAAAACCACACAAACACATACTATCACAAGCAACAAGCAATGTATTCACATGCTGGGATTGGGTGTCAATAAATCTGTTGAACTAAAACCAAAGGTTGCAGCGACTCTCTTACCGGAGTACATAGCCAGCTCGGGTAGCGCCAGCACATAACGTACACGGACTTCACAGTGTAAGTCAAACACACTTACACAGGCAGCCATTCCTCAGTATGAAGGCAGATATCTGAATCTTGAATTGCATAGTACAGAAAAAGTGGAATTTCTGTGCTGACAATTTATAAATGTCGTACTTCTGGTCACAGTCCAAACAAGTGTTTCCCTTTAGAGAGGTGATAAATCTACCTGCTGTTGCATCACTGATCAGAGAGTAGTGTAATAAATGTTGGTCATGAGACAGTTTCGTGATCTTTTTTTTTGGTTTGTATGAGAATGAAGATGTGTCCAACTCCATCGCTCCCACAAATATGATTGCTTGTAACAGTAGTAAAGTTAACGGTGTTTTTGATGGTTTCCCCCTCACCTTCTTTGGTTTTGTGCTGTTCTGGCACCTCAGCGACAATCCCATGGAAGAATGGGTTCTTGGAGAAGCCATCCTGCTCCAAGTCTGCATATAAAATACAAAAAAGATTATATGCGATATGCTGGTGATAGTTTTTCCTGAAAGTAAGGTCAGACATCCTCTTAAATGACACCATGTGGATTGTGATGATGTGGTTTGAAACTACTGTGAAAGTTGGCAAAACAACCTCAACACAAGGTCAATTTAGTAGCTTTTGATTGTATCACAATCTCAGTTGTTTGTGTTAGTGTAAAAGTTTACATTGAACATATCATTAGATCTATCTATCTATCACCAAAAATCTCGCCACAAGGTCAATTTAGTAGCTGTTCTGGAGCTTTTGTTCACATCACATAATCTTTCTTCTTATTTCTTGTTTGGCTCTCTGTGAAGGCGGTAGCATTTTCTCCCTCTCCTCCCGTTGCCTACCCTGCTTTGCTCTCTCGTCTAGTCTTTGTCTCTGTGTACTTCTAGAGTCTCTCTCTCGGCACTGCTCCTAAACTACGAATTATGGATTTGATCAACTGGTCTCTCAGCGCAATTGACACAATCTTCTCGACGAGAAGCTCGGGTTCGGGGGAACCTGACTGCCCTGCCGGAACGTTCGCAGCTGGCTACAGGTGGCGGGTCGTGTGTCTGGCGGTTCTTTCCGTGGAGGACATTGAAGATATCTACCTATTCGGAACCATGATAACAGGTCTTTTGCCGATTGGCTCAGGCACTGCCCTGGTTTATCGAGAAAATAAGAAGAAGATGGGAACCGAGCAAAATACCAGGCTGCCCATCTTGGTTGAAGCTGTGGGCAGAGCTGTCGGAACTCAAATTGTGACTTTGACCACCATGAGCCACAAATTGGATACTATGATCACCATGGGCCAAAAATTGGATACCATCTTGGAGAGACTGTCAGCTCTGGATAGGCTGGACAACATCTTGGGGAAACTCACGGTTTTGGCAAGGAAATTTGATCAATACGGAGACCAGAGGGGACATTTCAGAGAAGTCGAGAGTGACTAACTGCGGCTCCTGGCCCTAAGACAAAACAAATTCCAAGCTTATCTTTTTCGGCTCCCTGTACCAGCGCTGGCCTTGGCCGAGGCCGGTGTTGAATAATCACTCCCCCTGGAGCACTGCAGCGAGGCACACTCTTGCGTTCCCCACCCGATTCCCACAGACACCTGTTGATTGTTGACTCGGACTGGGTCCTGTTTCAAGGCTGACTCCATGGCAATGGAGCATCACAATGACAATCGTGCGGACTGAGAAAACCAGATTACGGGGGCCAGACGTAGCTTGACTACTTAGGCCTACATACACACGAACTCTTACATATATACAGATATGCAATCACCCCCCACCCCCAATCCAGCACCTTCACCGCTTCTACCCCCAGTGAGGCGGGCGGGTCTGTGACCAGGGCCTTTGTTTGGCTGCAGGACCAGATGTCTGCTTGCCTGTGCTGGACTACCTGTACCCCACAACCCCCCCCCATGCCCCCCAAGACTCCCCTCACCCATTGCGTGTCTTGTGTGCCCTTGTATTGGTTATGTGCTTATGTTGCTGAGGTGTTTTTTTCCTGTTCCCACACTGTGCTCCTAGTGGGGGCATAGTCTGGGAGTTGCCTTTTTCTCCTCGTCTCTCCTCATGTCATGCTGTATTTTCTTTACCCAATGTATGTTTGTATGTACCTTGTAAAGCGCTTTGTTGGTTTCTTATCTGTGAAATGCGCTCTATAAATAAAATTGAATTTGAAAATTGGATTTTCTAAATAAAGAAGAATAAAATTGCAAACTTGGATGAAAAAAGTCCTATAATGGCTCAAAGATTGGACATTTCGGTGTCTAAATTCAACTGGACAAAGTCTGTCTGCTAAGGAAGATCATGTGATATCATCGAAAGTTCCAGAACAGCTAATGAATGGACAGACCTTGTGGCAAGATTTGTAGCTGCTGTCTCCGAGGTAAACGATGAACGTTTAAATAAACTTTTACGCCAACAACAATTCCATGACAATCAATCGAGATTGTGATATAATCAAAAGCTACTAAATGGACCTTGTCTTGAGGTTGTATTTTTTCCAAGTTTAACATGAACTGTCCATCTCTAATGGAATATTGTCTGACCTTAACTGGATTTCATGTTTTTTTTATGAAGGATAAATACATGCATGAGGTCAAAGCAGAAAACTGTCCGTATTATTTTAACGGATTATTTTTAGCACAGCTATTAATACAGTACCTCTCTGAGTGACTTTTACATGATCTGCGACTTTCTCATATTCAGCCAACTCCTGTGAAAAATAAATACAAATAACATCAGTTTGCACTAATGTGAAATATCACAATTCCTTAACCTAAATAACTTCGATCAGTCAGTTAGCCTGTCACCATGCACATCTGGTGCGCTCTCTAATAAAACCGTAGTCATAATATATTGATACAATAATAATAATCTCAATGATCTAATAACCGCTATAGCCTATCATGTATTTGAAGTATATACTGACGTAAGCCCGTGAGTCATAGGCAACCAAATGTCTTCCGAGTCATACAGCCTACAGCTGCACTGCACGTTTCCGCTCACCACAATCATCCGCGCGATGTCCTTGCAGTCCTCCACGTTAGCTGCACGGATAGAGAAGTCCATGTTGTGTGGCTCTGATGTGATGCTCACGATGTGTTGGCGGTTCTCCGATTGTGGATTTGGACGGATGTAACGTGAAAAATGACTGTGGAGGTCTGCAGCTGTCCTCTTCTTCACGACCTCCTATACCAAACAGGAAGAGAACGGAGCTGAAAGCGCCCTGGGGGAGTGGGGAGGGTGGAGGGAGGGAGGGAGGGAGGGGGACTAGTAGGCGCACTAATTATTAGAAAACATCCTATAAATATATTATATTTGTTTATATCTTGTTGGACCAGAACCTCAGAAACCTCCCTATATGCTGGAATACGACCTCTCCCAGGGTTGTTTTACGTCAGTTAGTTTTTTTTAAAGACTATCCACCAGGCACGGCGCCAGGATTCCAGTTTTGGATGGGCCAGACCAATTGTGGGTGGGCCTTAAATTAAAAACGTTATCAAATCCCTGTTTAACCTAATAAAAATGACTGGCTAATATACTGTTATATATATATATATATATATATATATATATATATATATATATATATATATATATATATATATATATATTATATGTGCTTACATAATAAAGATTGTAATAGCTTGATGCTATTTATATGTTGTTGCATTGTAAAAAGTTTCGGTGCAAGGGACGGACCTATCCGCGATCGCTCTCCTTGGTTCTGCCCAAAAGAAGAGCGCTTTGGAATCTCCATTACGCACCATACCTGGCTGTGCTATAGCGCATCTCTCCTAACCTAAGGCCTATAGACTGTAAAAGTGGTCAGGAATCTAATATTTCCCCAAAACATAGTTTAGTTCTGCTCGTATAACATGAGGCCGAATATTTCACAATTCTTTTCAACTGTTTTAAGTTTTCAACAATATACAGATCAACAACACTGCCCGACAGTTTCAATCAATACTCGGCCACAGAACGTGTTCATTGACAACGTCATCGGTCATGTAAAACAAGACTCAAGTTATTTCCTTACTTTAGTGTAATGATTCATGTTATAAACATGTTTAACAAAAATAAATAAATCGCATTAATAGCCCAAAAGTATTATTGGCCATAACAAGAGAAAACCATGAGGGAACAATAACTTGACAACATTAATAAGCTGTTATAGAAATAGAACTGCGCCTGCAGCTCTGTAGCGGGTTATGAATTGATTATTTTAATCCATATATCTCATATAACGACATAATACAATACAGGCAGAGTAGCCACATACCTTACTGTTATCCTCTGGCGGTCCTACACAATTAAACTCAGCAGAAGAAGTGACCGGATACTTTAGCACTGGTTGAGTTGCGGGCTCATCCACGGAAGACCGATCCACAGGGCTATATCCATAGGGGCTATATCATCCACTCGCGAGGCAGAGGCAAAGGCACTAGCACCGGCGCTGGTCGCGCTGGCCGCGCTGGCCGCGCTAGCTGCGTTAGCATCCTGCGGTGTCCGAGACAAAGATGTGCTAGGCGTTGTGGACACAAATTATGAGATTATTTGCCGATTTTTAATAGTTCTTCACCAAATTATAATATATTAATTAATTAATATTTTTTGAGGAAATGTTTTGGGTGGGCCTGTTGAAAAGTGGGTGGGCCTAGGCCCGTCAGGCCCACCCATAACGCCGTGCCTGCTATCCACTCTCAAAGTAGAATATGGACATGCTCTGCAGCCCTTTTCCAGAAGGATTTAAACCATACTGAGGGATCTTTTTTAACAACCGTCTATTGTCCATATTGATGGATTTTAACTTATCCACAAAGTATTTTTACTAAAGCATTAGTAAATGAGTGTTATATATATTAATTAGGCCTGGGCGATATGGAGAAAATCAAATATCACGATAATTTTGACCAAATACCTTGATATTGATACTGCATGATATTGTAGTGTTAACTATTGGTGCTTTCACAAAATATTTACACAATGAGATTTTAGATAAATAATCATCAGTAATGTGGATTTAATGACTGAGTGGATAAAGGCAAATAGTAGAACAGCTAGAACAGTTTGGGAAGTTCAGAAAATGACATCACTTTACTGTAATGCAGCCTTTAAAACCAGGAAAATACAACACTTATGTCATATCACGATATTACGATATCCAAAATCTAAGACGATATCTAGTCTCATATCATGATATCGATATACTATATATATGTATATATATATATATATATATACATATATATATATATATATATATATATATATATATATATATATATATATATATATATATATATATATATTCTGTTTTGGGTGGTATGAACTATTTTTCCTACAAACTAAGTTATACTCTGGCCTAAGGGTGGCGCTGTCAGTCAGTCATTTGGTTGTTCAACACTGAATTTATATTCTGGGGAGGATGATTTTGACCTGTGAAGTGCCACTGTTCGGTCAAAGTTTCCCCTTGATTTGTGTTGACCCCCTGATCCTTTACCAGGCCACAGTTTTGCCAAATTTTCAGGCTACAATTTCAATTTTGCACATAGATAAGTCATAACTTACATGACAAATTGTCATGAAATTTGCTGAGAACATTTATATTTAAGGGAATGAACCCCTTTTGTTTTAGATAACCCCTCCATGGCGTTTCCTCATGGTAATATGTTTCATTATACTCTAAGATTTATTCGTTTTCCCACATTTTTTCACAGTAGTTGTCACTACCAGAAAGGTTATATTTAGTTAAACTCACTGTGATGACGCCCAATAAATACATGTCATCAAACTGTGAACGTTGGTGCCTGAAATAAGAATGATCTCATGAGTTTACAGTGTTCTCACACAGACATAATGGCAAGTCCCCACCAACCAGAGTGCTAAGTTTAAGGAACTGAAAATACATTGGGGAGAGGTATTTGCAAATAAAATTACCACATGAATGAATCATTCAGTCACCATCTCTAAAGAACTACGTATATCTGAATGAAATTAAAGGTGCAATATGTAATATTGTATGTAATACTGGCAGCTAGCGGTTAAAATAGTTACTGCACTACCAATTCAAAATACTGGAGAGTTGTCTCCCCCGCCCCCTCCTGCCCAGACTCGAAGTTCACGGGGGTTGCCAGGCTGAGACCGCAGCATTTACAACAATGTTGCTAGACGCTTTTCTCACACTGGCTATATTGACAGTCATAAAAGCCCGTGCTCACGCACCAACTGACAGACACACTTTTTTGGCTTAAAATTACAGTATGAACCGCTAAAAACACAAGTACCTCACCGTCCTCTCCCCACGCCAGTCAGGCACACTTCCTCAGCTTAGAATTACAATACGAAACGCTAAAAATACCACTACCTTGCCGACGGAACACACTTCATTGGATTAGAATTACGGCAACAATCGCTAAACACACTGCAAACTCACAGTCCTCTCTTTCCGATTTACAGCCCCCCTCTCGTGGTTTAAAATAACTCACCGTTGTCGGCTCCAGCCGCTGAAGAGGCTACACGCTGTAAACAGCCATGGGCTGCTTGCCTGGTCCTCCCGGTAACGTTAGCATGGCGGCGTTAGCTAGGACCAGTCGGGACTTTACTGGCTGTCTCAATTGTTTTTGCGAGTAACCAACTCAGGTACTCTAGCTATATAATTCAATGTGAGTACACAAATGTTGAAATGACAAAAAATGCCCGTCCCTAGTAGCTGTGATAAATTAGCCTGAAGCTAATGCTTACCTGTTCAGGAGAAAATAAGCCAACTCTGCGTCTTTTTGGGATCTAAGCTGTCTCCATCTTTCAAATACATCTCCAATATTTACCAGGGGGTTGTTACGTCTCTGGTCACGCAACTGTTAGAAACATGCTGTTTTCTTTTTTTTATGTCATGTAGAATCTATATCCGTTGATCCTGTTTGTTTGTTTGCTGCTTTCATGGCTGTACTACCGTTACAGCTGTAGCGCTGGGTTTACGTTTTACAGGTATATCTGGCAACCCGCCTGCCTGTCAAACTGGGCCGTTGATAACAACACACAGATCAAAACATAAACATAAATTCCGTCACGGAATGTAAATTTCAAAAAGAAAAAATACTGACATTAGCATTGTTGTCAGAAAAGATAGTATTTCAGTTTAACATGTTTCCTTAATATCTGATGAGGCATTGGTGTCATTTTTGGATTTATTACAGTACAAATATTACATATTGGACCTTTAATATAAAAGTAAGCAGTATATCTTAATGATATAACTAACGTGTCTTTCCTCGTGAAAGCCTGTCAAATAAATTTCCCTGACTCAGACATCCAGTTTGAGACAAAAAAAAAGACATTTTCTCATAAAAAGAGAAGTGGCTCTATCAAAATACTTCATTTATGACCTCATTGTTTGATACCAGCTGCTACATAATGAGCTTCAGCAGGCATGTCAGTAGACTTGACATGACATCACTCGGTGTTTGTCTGTTTGAAGCACGAGTATTATCACTAAATTATGACATTATGATACAATGATAATTATTCAGTTTCAGTCTGATTGTTAGGAAGCCTATCCTTAATCAGTATAATTTGACATAAAAATTGAAAATTAATAAAATGAAACACATCAATATTTTTGAAATTGTTTTTTGCTATTCTTTGCCTATTTGAAAGTAGCAAAGACAAACAGGAAACATGGGGTTCCCAGCTGATGTTAAATAATATTGATGTTGCTATTACATGTAATGCATCTTATACCTTGAGGCCACGGAGACGCTCTATAAAAACAATCTTTTAACTCCAAACTATGTTGTGAGACCCTTATTGTGAAGCCAAGGCAGTGACACCTGTCTTCAAACCAAACTGTTGCCCTTAGGATTAACATTTTCATTCACAGCTATTTAATAGAATAGCCTACAGCTTAAAGAATAGGAATAGTCAAAGCAAACTCAACCTATAACCATATCTCACAGCAGACCATGATGCATTTTTATTGTTTAACAGTGTTTATGAACTACTTCTTGATGTATTTTCACAGTTATATCTCTTTATTAAGCCATGGAGCTCCAGTTGGAGATCATTTTCTCTGTGTTTGGTTAAAGAGTAGTGTAATGATTCTGAGTGAAACCAGACGACACAAAAACCACAGCTGGTTAAGCCATGTGTGAAGTCTGGTTTGAACTAATAATTGATGAAAGACTCAACCGATGAAAAATGTTTAGAATTACAAAAAACATGCTAATACCTAGGTCTACCTCCCTGGCTTTGGTTATTTATCTGTTAATTATATACATAAATCACAGAATAAATAGAAGACTGCGGTGTGCTTGGGGCTAAAAATACATTTATAAGAGATTTGTCACAGTACACGGCATTCTGCAGAGCGGAGGGTGGGGAGGAAATGAACAGGGGAAGGGGGGTTTTGCTGGGCTGGCTTCAAATGCTCCTGCCAGCTTTCTCCTGAAAAAATAAGGCTGTCTTCGTGGCTATTAATAGCTCCAGCAGGACCGTGTGGCTCTTTAAGACTGACTAACGGCTCCTTCATACGACGCAAGCAGAAAAACCAGAGCTTTGCCACCGTTTTCATCAGCCAGCCTCTATGGCGTTAGCTGATGACGTGCGTAAGACACCCCTGACAGTTTTTACAGACGCACTTCAGGACTCACAGGCAGCTAGAAGCAGAAACATTGTAGACAGTATTAGTCAGTGGATTGTGAGTAAGAGAGAGTGGGGCCTCATACTAGGCTATGCACATCTGACAAATGTTACAAAAACCAAGAGAAAATGATTATTGGTGAGCAGGTAAAGCACAATTCTAGTGTTTTTGTAAATTCTGTGATCTGCTGCTGGGACACAATGTATAAGTTGCCAGAGCGAGGGTGTCAGATGTACCCGATTACCCCAGGTTTACGTCACTGACGATGTGCCAAAGTTCACCATATGTATCTCAAAATCAAAAATAATTTATCATATTTATTTTAAACCCTTTAGCTTACAAGAATAGTTCGACATTTCTGGAAATACACTGATTCGCTGAGTGAGGTGAGAAGATACTTCAGCCAGCAGCCGCTTAGCATAGCATAGCATAGCATAGCATAGCATAGCATAGCATAAAGACTGGAATCAGGGGGAAACAGCTAGCCTGGCTCTTTCCGAAGGTAACCAAATCAGACTGCAAGTGCCTCTGAAACAAACAAAACAAATTAAAATGTTAAATCAAGTTAAATCAATCAAAAAAACTAAAGTGTAAAAACTTTGTTATGATTTGACAAATTCTTGGCCAGGAACTGTGACTTCCTTAAGTCTTGTTGTCACCGTGATCAACCAAAACCTTCGTGAAAAAATGTTCTTGATTCTTAAGATAAATTAAGAATTTAAAAACCCATTGGATTATCTGAAAAATGCTAATTTATATTTAATACCGGTATTTATATTACATTTTTGGGTTTTAACTTGAGTATTTAATTTTGTCAAGCTATTGTTTCTCAGTTCACTGCTGGATTCAGTAGAGTCATCTCCTTCAGGACTGGACAGGAAGCCATCTCCTCTTCCTGTTTAGTCTAGATTCTGATTGGACCCTGAGCTCGAGCGCATTTCAACAACAAAGCAGTCAACACCACATTAATCAATTCCTAAATAGAGTTAAAAGTGTCAACAACCAAAGAAAATGCAGTGGAAAGAACTGAAATACAGTCAAAACAAAAGAGAAGTCGCTGCTGACATTTTCCCCCCGCCCTCCTTCAGCTTCCATAATTTCCATTTTTGGACATTAGTTTGCTTTTTAATTAAGTACACTCCATAACTACCTACTGTACCCAATTAGTGTACATGAATACAAAGCACAGCCCAGCGCAGGGAAAGCATTGTGACAAGAGCTATTCAAGTAGCCTGATACCTTCTATTTACTTATCATGAATAGCTCACTCTGGGAATATAGTGGCCTCAAGAGAAAACATTTTTTTATTCAAGGATGTTACATAACTGCTTGATCCATTTTTGGCATACAGTTTCCTGCTGCTGGCTGTAGTAATCACCTATTTCAAAGTTATTATCAGAATAACTTTAAAACTTGAAAATAAGTCTCATGAGTTAAGAAATTCCCCCAGAACCCTTCCTCCTGTCTGGCCTGCTCATGTTATTACACCTAAACCACAACCAGTTAGCTCAGCCAGACAAAGAAAAAAAAGAAAGGAAATTAGCTCATCAGCAGACTGACGCAACCCTCATGTAAAGATAACTAGAGGAGAAAAAAGCAAACGCTGTATGTCATTCCCTCTTCCCCACTGGCCCATTAAAATGCCTTATTGGGACTTTTGCAGCCGGTTGTCAGGCTGACAGCTACTTTTTGTTATCTTTTTTTTTATTTGGTCAGACCTCATAACGTCCCTCAGACATTCTGAGTCATGTGATTCCTGTGGAGGTCGGGTCATTTGGCCACTTGCTCGTCATGGGACCTTGGCCAAGTGGGACGTGCTGTAGGAAATTAAACAATAACATTTTCGGTAAAGATAAATAGACAACTAGCTTTCCTGTAAGGAAAAGGCAGAAGTCAGTGTCCAGTTAAATATTCTTGGAAAAGGTACACTTCACTTTCTGAAAGCTATTGGAAAACAGCCCATATGTGCTATCAATCTAGGATAAATTACAGAACTCAAATAAAAAGTGTTATTTATAGACCTCATATTTCTAATCCACTGATAACACCTAGGCCTACATCTTCCCTTTTTATCCCAGGTCTGTGTGTTGCAAAAGATATTCTTTCCTGTTTTAGCAGCAGGGCAGGTGAAAACTGAGGTCAACTGAAGTTTGCAGACAACACAGTTTTACATGTAAACCTTGTGTACGTGCAAATAGTTTTAAAGCATAATAATACTCCTACGAGCCTTCGGGCTGCTGGTCAAATGTTGAGCTGTCTCGCATATTTGCACACAGGTAAGCATACAGATTAGCACTTCCTGATATAGATGTTTTTAAACTTTAAAGATCCCATGGCATAAAAATTGCACTTTATGAGGTTTTTTAACATTAATATGGGTTGCCCCAGCCTGCCTATGGTCCCCCAGGGGCTAGAAATGGTGATAGGTGTAAACCGAGCCCTGGGTATCCTGCTCTGCCTTTGAGAAAATGAAAGCTCAGATGGGCCGATCTGGAATCTTGCTCCTTATGAGGTCATAAGGAGCAAGGTTACCTCCCCTTTCTCTGTTTTGCCTGCCCATTATAGAGAGACATCATGGATTTCAAATGAGCAAAGTGGCAGTTGGTCAAGACCACACCCCCACCCTCCACCTTGCCCCCCCCCCCCCCTCTCCTCAGTAGCTACAGACACAGAAATGGCACATCCTAAGGAAAGCTCATTGTGGGACTGGCTCTAGTTGCTGTAATTCTGCACCAAGGCTGAATTTCAGGAAAGAGACTTCAGATACAGTATTAGGGGACCACTAAGGTCTACATAAAAGCATCCAAAGAGCACCCTGTCATGGGACCTTTAAAAACATGAACTTTCTAAATGCGTCCCACTTTGTTTGTTGTTGCTGATACCAGTAGCTCACGAGAGGTTCAATTCAGAGCCAGGCAGTTCCCAAGTAATAAAAAGGCTCAATAGAAAGAAAAAAACAGACTCAAAGATTTTAAAATCATGCTAGCAGCTCTGTGAGGCTGTATTTTAGGCACAGCTTTGAGCTAAATGCTAATGTTAGCATGCTAACATGCTTGCCACGACAATGTTAATGGGTTAATGTTTAGCATGAATAATGTTTACTATATTCCCCTTCTTAGTTTAGCTTGCTAGCATGCTAACATTTGGTAATAAGCACCATGCCGCATTCACGTCATATGGGATTAGTCTATATCGTTTCTGTGACACTTCCGGGATTGCTCTGGTGCCGCAGAAAATTCCGCTAGATGCATGTATTTCTTTGTGTTGGGATTTTATATTCAGTGAATTAATGAGGACTATTGTTGACTGCTCCTCAGATCTCTGCATGGTAGAGTGAAACAGCTAGTTAGACTATCTGTCCAATCTGAGTTTTCTCTCCCACGACTATTTTGCAGCGGCTCTGTGAGAGCTTAGCGCCGCCCATGACGATTCTGATTGGTTTAAAGAAATGCCAATAAACCAGAGCACGTTTACCTCCCATCCCCGAATGCTATGTGGAGTAGCCAGACCCTTCTTCAGTGTGCTTTGGAGGAGGGTCTGGCAAAGCGAGACTATATGGGATAAATGGAAAGAAAAAATATCCCATGTTAACAGTCTGAACCACAACAAGTGGTGGAATAAGCCACGCTTATTTCAAAATATTATGAATTCTGGATGAAACAACTGCATTGGATTGATTGGAAATGTATGATGATATTTTATTATCCATACACATGTCCTAAAAATACACTTTCAGTATTTGATACCTATAAGGGTACATTTTTAATCACCTGTTTTATTTTTTCATCTCTGCAGCGCATATCTAGCCTCTTTTATGTTCACATTCTGCAAACAGTAAACAAGGGGCGATACATCAGATCCACAACTTCCTATAGTTCCACAAAACCAGCAGCTTGTGAAATGCACGTAGCGTATCTAAACTCCAAGCACACAGAAGCACATAAGCTACTGTAGCAACATCCTGCGGAAATCGCCTCTCCTTTAAAGATTTACTGTAAAGAGACATCAAAGCTCCAGCTGCAGCCAAAAAATGGGATGTGTGTGTGAGCTTTAGAAGTGTTTTAAGGTGGCAGTAATGCTCGTGTAAAGATATAAAACCTCTCAGACTGTGAATTCACAATTTATGAGAATATCTAAGTTATCAAATGTAGCAGCCACCCATCTCTTCTCTTTCTCCTTCATCAGTCATTTCCTCAGATTCGATTCTTTGAATTAAGGCAAATAACAGGAAAACCTGACTATGCAGCCAGCATACAATGAACCCCACCAACAACGACTTCTCTTCTGAGTAACTGAGCCATTTCCTTCTATGAAACCAGAGGCCCGTTGTACTTGTTCAGGAAGGTGTAACCAAGGAGCGGGTAAAGACTTTGATTTATATGACTGAATCCCGTAAGCAGCTATTGTAACTTGATTGGATTCAACACAACTCTTACTGTTTCACATAATACCAACATGCTGTATTATCTATATTCTTCATAACTCCAGTTAGGCTATGTCATATTTCCAACACACTGAACTTGTGATCCCATCAACTTACTGGAACTTCTGCATTGTTTTCTGTAGTACTTTGCCATGAAAAAGCTAAATCATGCTCACAATTGAGACATGTATCAGCTAGAGATTAACAGACAAAATTATGCAACACACCTATGCTGTGATTATGAGGCTTGAATTGGATGGCTCTTTAACACACTTGTCATGCAGGACACTTGTCATACCATACATGGACCAAAAAAAAGAACTCCTCCCCATAGTGTTCTCTATTGTAGTAGATATTTGAGAACAGTGCAGAGTGCCCCATAAATCTGCAGTTACCATTCCTGTTTTCATATCTCCACGCCTCGTCCAACTTCCTCCTTCAGGTAGATGCTCTGCTGGAACAGACTGTACAGGTGTGTGTGGTATTTGAGTAAATAACAACAAAAGCTAGTGTGACAAGAAATGAGGCTGGGAAAATGACTTGCCAACATCATGTCATCATCATTCATAGTTATAATCAGACATGATGTTGGTAAGCTAAACCTTTATTGTTCCCCTGTGGATCAATAAAGATCTATCTTATTTGGATCAAATGTGGCAGAAGGACCATGGTTTGTACATAAATTACAATATTTTCTATTATTCTTTCAGTGTAATTAAAACCATTAAAAAATCTCATTTTAGATGTGTCCTGGCTAAGAAAAGCAGCAATAACAAGGAGTTAGAGACAAACAACATAAGACGGTAACACAAGATATGCCACAAGGTCAGAATTAAACAGAAATGATCAAATCTTCAATAAAAATTAATAGTACAATTATAGAAACAACCTACCTGTCATCTTTAAACAACCCAAGAGCTGTCTAACCATAAAAATAAATAAGACCAATTACTTAATGACGCTAACATAGCCACATATATGTTTTATTATCGACTTCCAAAATGGCAGCTGTAAACATTTCAATTATTTCAATATTTATATAATGTTTACTTGCTTTATACATGGTGAAACATATTATTTGTTCAGTAGGTACGTTAACAAGACTAAGAGACTACAGCCATGCTCTGTGAGGCTGTATACATCAATGGACCTTACTGTAAGCACACTGGCACTTATAGCTTAGCTTAAATGCTATGCTGACAATGCTAACGTGCTACTGTTTAGCAGGTATAATGTGAATGGTATGTAGAATGGCATATTGTTCACAATCTAAATTTAGTGTGCTAGCATGCTAACAGTTTAGGACAAAGTACTGCCCATGGGGATATATTTTTTTCACGCTAGCAACGTAGCTAAAGCGTGATTGACAGCTCTGGTAATTATCATATGAAGGTAAAAGTTCATGACATTCTTTTTATAATAGCACTGGTTGTAATGGTGCCAGGCACAGATAGTGATGTGTTTTTTGCTTCAATAAGACTCAGAGATAGCAAACTGGAATGTTGCCTTTATTGTTGACAAGCTGCCTTCATTATTGACAAGCATAGCTACTGTAGATATTAGTAAATGCCAATGAAAATTGATTTACAGCAGTTTAGAAAAAAGGAACTGGGCATAAAACATTTCTACCACAGACGGGTGGGAGCCTAGGGTCAGTTTACTTCCTAAATTGTATGTATTTGCTTTGCTTCCAAGAATAGAAGTATTACATCCCTGTTTCACTTTTCAAAAAACTGTATGACAACCAAAACAGAGATCACAACCCTGTTAATGCTGGCAACTGTTCTAAGAAGCCAGATAACTCAATAAACCGGCTTCTTAGAACAACACCTCTGGTTTTTAAGACTGGTACACTAGAGGTGTAATAGCCGCTAGATCTGGGTCAGTTATTCCCTTTGTTTAGTATGAATTAGAAGCTAATCTCATCAACAAACACTTAATCTTCCGCTCTCAGCGACTTGCTCCTGTCTTGTCAAAGGCACTCTATGATCTTGTTGCTTAAAATCCCCAAATTCCCACCCAGCTCAGCTGTGAACTGTGTTGACTTTGGCTATTCAAAAAGCTGATTTGTCATTAAGTGTTGCTTTCTTAAACCGTCCATTTTCCTTCGCCCTGCTTCTTGCTGTAGTCCGAGATTGTCTTTGTTTCCCCACAATGAATATAATTACCTCCTGAGAGGTTTAGAACCTTGGTTGGTTTCATTCCCAAGTAGCAGTCGAGACATTTGAATTAATGGCTGCCAAATAGTTTCTGAACAATTGGGTGTGTCTGTAATAGCGCCCACACCTACTGATACTAATGTCTTGTAGCTAATTGTCTAGTCTAAAAAAAGACATTCTCTCTGATTCTGAAGGATTGACTTTTTAAAAATAATGGTTTATATAGCTGCAAATTCTTCTGCTCCATGAATATTTAACAAAACTACAGCCATCTTTGAGGCTGTACTTAGGTGCTGTGGTACTTTAAGCTAAATGCTAACATCAGCAAGATCACATGCTCACAATGACATTGCTAAAATGCTGATATTTTTAGCAGGATAAGTTAAGATCTCGGCTTGATGATTGTGATAGATGAAAAGTCAAGGGTTAAACATAGTTATAACATTTCATCTTGATGGGAACATTAATATCTTTCCTAAATGTCATGGCATAATAGTTGTCGAGAAATTTCACTGAAAAACAAACCTCATGGTGACACTGTAGGAAAAGTCACAGGATCACTAAAGTTATTAGGATACATTGCCTGGGAACCGTAAATATATGTACAAAATTGGTGCAAATTTCATGGGGGGAAAAAAGAAAATTTTATGTCAATACATCCAAATGGTGGTGCTAGAGGAAATAAATCAGGGAGTCACTAAAGTTGGTTGGATTTATCCTCTAGGGAGCATCAAGTATTTACAAAATTTCACATCAATCTATCCAATAATTGTCGACCAACATTCCCATTCAGAGGGTTTTTAGCAAGATGCAATATTGCTAAAAAAAACAAATAGGGCTCCAGAGCTGCATCTACACTCCTGCCTGTGCCACAGTTTGGATGCTGACTCTGTTCTTGCTGCCTGTTGTGAGATACGTATAAAGGGTGGGTGCCTGTATGAGATGGTCCATTATGTCACCGGTGCCCCAAGAATAGTTTCAGTGTGTCCTGCTAGGCATGAGGCGAGTGTGACGTTCAGAACTTAACTGTTGTTGGGCCAAACCCAGAAGAAACAGGGGCCCTACTGTTTCCCCACATCAGGCACACCCAGCCAGACACACACCCAGCCAGCCAGACACACACACACACACACACACACACACACACACACACACACACACACACACACACACACACACACACACATGGAACCGTTTAAGGTTTTCCCTCTGCCACTGTTCAAAATGCCCTCAGAATAAACAGTTAAAGCAGATCTGAACTAGTGAGGCCAGTGATCCCCATTAGAGACGGGCTGTGACGCAATGTGAAGGCAATGAAAGGTAGGGCCTACTGGGTTTCAGATGTTTCCTCTAAGCCTTGTGTTGCATATACTCACAGTAAGACTTTCAGTTGGTAGAGCATGATGCCACGGGCTTGTGAAATGAAGAAAACTTCTTGTCGTAGCCTACATTTAAACATCTTCATTAGTCATGTAAATGCAAAAATATAAAAGGTTATCAAAATTCATTTAAACAAAGCTTTTTAATTAGTGCTGAATGATTAGTCAATTAATCAGTTTGTTGATTGACAGAGAATTAAATAACAACTTTGATAATCTGTTAATCATTTAAGTTATTAAAAAAAACTAAAATGTCAACGAATTGTCTTCTCTCACACTTATATCGCTGTATAGATCTACTTATTGGGTTTTGAAATGTTGATGGACAAAATCAGATGTTTAAAGATGTCAGCTTCTTTCATTGAGGTATTTTAAATGCATTATGTGGACCTCATGAGCTCCTGGGGATTTAAATAAATATGTGTATGTTAGATGAGCATTTACCAGTGTTTATTTTTACATGCTAAATGGTATAAGTATAAGTAATGGTATTAAGTATCACCTCGCAGAAGTCAAAATCAGGCTGTGTTGCAGCTTTTGTTAAATGAAGGGTGATAATTCAAAGACAATATGTTGTACGCATTATTTAAAGTGGACTAAATAAGACCGCATATGTTTAAGACTCAATGTGCGGTCAAACATTGTTCAAACCCACACAAATGTAATTCAAGTTCTAGTGGAGAGCCCAAAAAATAACAAACATGTTAGGCTGAATATTTTGGGGAAATTTGAAATGCTGCACAAGACGTCTAGAACATTTTAATTTTAAGGAACCATAAAAGCCAGGTGTCTTGTGTTTGAATATTTTACTCAGTGTAAACATCATATTTGCTTCAATGAAGAGCAAATACAGCATTTACACTATGCCATAATACTGTCACACTGTTTGAAATTAGTAGATTTTAATCTTAAACTATGACAAGGGGGAGTGTAAATATGTAGCCTGACATAAACAAGGTATGCCATAGGCCTACATTTCCCTTAAAACACCAATGCCAGTATAAAAACAAAATGATTGATATATAATTGTTATCCATCCTGCCATGTAGCCTAATGCAAATCTCTTCTATTGTAAATCGTCACTTCTTTTCCCCTCAGACCTCCCTCTGCTCATACATCAACCAGCCCTCTCACTGCTCTGCTCGTCCACGTGTGTGACGAGCTCGCGCCTACGCTGTTTTAAAACGGTTGTCCCGCGAGCTCCGATTCACTCAACTCATTGACGTCGAGCAGGGAGGGAACGGAGGACATGATTCAGTCTGTATACGTCTCGTTTATTTGCGCACGAGCAACACAGAGCTTACTGAAAACCAGTTACCGACAGTGCGCTTAATCGATTAATTTTTATATATACCTTTTAATTGACAGTCAAACGGGGTTTGTGTCAACCTGCAGGACAGGAGACTTCCTCCTGCCCAGTGTGTGTGTTTTAAAAAAAAAAAAAAAAAAAAAAATCACGGAACTCAGCGGTTCACCTGAGGCGCACGGGGACATCGTTTGCATGAAACTGTGGGCAGGTAAGACACGCTTTTGAAAAGTTCGAAATCATAATTTCATTCATAATGGTAATTTAGACAGAAATGTACCTGGTTTTCGACTGTGACAGTTTTACGTGACCCTTCAGTGCTCGCCGAACAGCACTCTTAAATCTGCCAATTTAAAGTTACCTCGCTCATTTCTGAGACTAGACGTCGCACAGCACACTTCTTTCCGCTTAAGTAATCACTTATATGTTGGTTAATTCGGCATACAAGGAAGGAGAACATGACGTGAAGAATAAGTGTTTAAAATGGTTTCATCTCAAGTTCTATCTTGTATGGTGCATCCTGAAATTAACAATAGAGCCTTAATATAACCTGTTAGCTGACATTTGCCTGTACTATATTTGTGTGTTTGCATCATATTAAGAATTAAGTATGGGGCAATAATCTCTCCATGTTTGTTCTACAGGAAAAAGTGGTACATACTGTATAAGCAGAAATGTTCTGTCCACTTCCAAAGGCTCCTTACGACAACATAATGGACTGTTTGGATGTGACAGCTCTTTGCACGTCAGATTGAGTAGTTGTTTATTCAGATCACATTAGAAGTGATGCACATGAAGCCTTACCTGGATGTACATTTTGGTTGTGTTTGTTTGATTTAAAAATTGTGTGTGTGTGTGTACATGTTTGTAACCCACACGTGTAACTGTATATGTGCATGCCCTGGGTTGGCCGAGGCTCTAGGTCAACTTGCATCTCTTTTTGTGATGTGACAAACTCACAGAAGCATGCCATTGTTTGTAGGAGAAATATTTAGGAGGGGAATGCAAAGCTGTTTCCTGCGCAGGGGGTTGATTAACAATGGCCGCCGCAACCTCGGAACAGTCGGTGGTTCTCTCTGCAACTCACTTCTGAGGAGCTAGGATGTTGAAAGAATGGCCAAGAAAAGAGAAAGGAGAGGAAAAAATAAAGTTCAACACAATGGAGAACAGGCAGTTCTGTGGGTTTGGAGGATGGGAGACAATGGGAGGCTAGATGTGGACGTTGTATAAGACTGGAGTTGGCAAGGTCACAGAATTGTCCAGTATCTAAAAGCATGGTGATATGAATGTTTGTAATACTTGGCACAGGGTTGACTTTGAACATGGCTATGTACCTGGGGTAACCGGTGTCACTTTTGTGTGTTACGGTAACCTTTAATTTATTTTGACATGTTTCCATTCATCAGTGTGTTTGTATGCCTCTTAAGGGTTCACTGCTGTAAGGACAAAGCCCAAACCAGACTGTAAATATTTAATGACTGGTGTCTGTGGTGAATGAATATTCCTCACATGCGTCACCTTCGTATCTGGTCCTGTTTGGTGGCCTTTTGTTTTTCCATGCTGCGGTACAAGGTGTGCTGACTGCATGTTTAGTTTTTTTTCCACATGATAGAGTTGAAAAGAAAACTCTTAAAAATGAAGGGTTGCTTTATATTGAGGAGATAACTCAACTCAATGTCAAAACAACCCATTTCTAAGAGAAACCCTGTCCTTGACCTTATTTAAATCGGAACAATCTGTCCCACTTAATTATTCCTCTGCTAACTTCACGGTCTTATTTTTTTTTTTTTTTTTTTCTTCATTTCAGATAAAAGCAGTGGATGCAACTGTGCTCCATTTATAGAAGAAAAGTGGAAGAGTGGGAGAGGCTCTGAAGAGGACCAGCTGACAACCGGCAGATACGCCTCAGCTGAAATTTCCTCCAAACCCAGCCTGAAACGTACCATGTCTCTCAGCACATTTCACCTCATGCAGACTCTTAAGAACTCTCCGGCTGCGCTACGTCGCCGCTTTCGCCGCGACCGCACAGAATCCTTATCCCACGGCGACCCTCTTTTTAAGGTCCACTACCTGGGCACAGAGAAAATCTTCTCCCTGGATCGAGAGCAGGCCCACGACGCTATTAGCCGCCTGCTGGAAGGTATCGCAAATGGGAAAAAGCTGAGCAAAGATCACGCCCTCGTGGTGCGCCCAAGGTACGTCGAGGTCAAGGAACTGAGTACAGGTCGGCAGCTAACGAAGACGTACCTGCAGGACATTGCGTACTGTGCCGCGGACGCCAACCGGCCCAATGTGTTTTTATACATCTGCAAACATCAGGGGCAGCAGCTGCAGTGTCGAGTGTTCTGGTGCAGCCGTGCAGAGCGGGCACTAGACATGACTGCTTGTCTGGCACATTCTTTCCAGCGGGCACTGAGCGACTTGCAGGACGGCTCGGCCACGCTGCAGCCAGGAGAGGTGAAGGGGAAACGCGGAGAGGAGTCGCCCAAATCTGCCGCCATCTCAAAGAGCTCTACGCTGCCATCCAGTCTGGGAAAAGGTGAGGCTTCACAAAACATTTAAGTACTTGTTCAGCTTTCTTGTCCATTTTAATCAGTGAGTTAGTTTACATCTAAAGGTGACGAATTAAAGATTGCTTCGCCACATCAGATCATGTGAATAGCACTAGAGTCGGAGGCCGCAGGGATGGCACTTAACTGCTACTCTGCTAAGCTAGGCTAATTCCCTTTAGCTAGTTAACGTAGTGTTACTTTTTTCTTAGATTTACTGCCTTATGTATGTGGCATAATAAACTCAATTACTAAGATGTATGGGCATTTTTAATTTGAAAAATAAAATTAGCTGCCTTGGTTTTCTACTAGACTACGATTTTTCACCCTCAAATAACAATTGTTTTTTTATAGCAAAGTAAGTTTAATATTTTTAACAGATGTCTGATGGCTTAATTTTAACGGAATATGTGGTTGTTGCATTTTGGCTTTGTAAGGCAGAATAGTTCTTTGGTATACGATTTAAAGAACCATTTCCCTGATTCATTGTCCTTAGCATACATTCTGCTTTTGCTCTCAAAGTTGTTTAGAAAGATAAGATTGCTTAAGGCGCCGTTGGAGCAAGCACATTTAGTGAAAGTAATGAAAACCAAGTGCTGAAGTAGTAAATGAATTACCTTACAGGACACTTTATAGTCTGGGTTGACAAACTAATGAGGCTGGTTGGATGCTACTAATTAACATTTTAAACACCAGTGTTCACTTTTCATTTGCAGCTGCCAAGCTAACACCACTGACTAATCACTGACTGTGTCTTTTCTTTTCAGTTCGCTGGAAGAAGAGGGGCTCTGTGTCCCACAGCCCTCTCCGAGCCATCACGAGACGAGGATCGGCCTCTGACGGCTGGAACTGAACCCCCCGATTTTACCCCTTTTTTTTTTTTTTTCCTTTCTTTTTTTTTAAACATGGGACCACGTTAACCTGATGACAACCTCAAGGATGACAGCACTGATCGGAGGGAGGGAGTGATTACGAGACAGAAGGACAAAGGGGCTGAAAACGGGAAGTGGTGAAAGTACATATTTGGATGTATGAGGACTTGGGAGATGATGTTGCCATAATCGGTGAGCGTTTTGACTTGAAGGTTTTTGACGCAGCAAAGTTGTCTGACTTTTGCAATTGTGGCGTCTAATGTAGCACAAAATGCTGTTGACGGCTGCCTTTGTTCACCTGCCAACAACTATGGTAGGACTCGAGACTGGCTGCAAGCCATTTGTGGACCAGACTGGATAATTTCCGTACCTTTTTTATTTTTTATTTTTGGTTGGCTTGTTTGTTTCTAAGTAGTCTACTTGATACTTAAGCCACCAAAGAGTTTGGTCTGTTGGAATAGGACAATTAAACCAACAATGATAGCAGCTGTTGGCCAAATGATCAACAGATGAAAGTGAAAAACTGGAAAAAGATGACAAGCTGTTTCTTTTTTTTTGTTTTTTTTAAGGCAGACTTTTATTTAACTGGCATTTGTGACAGGTTGTGATTTATTATTTGTTTTTAACCCTGTGGCACTACTAGGTTTCTCTTCTTTTTTTCTTTTTCTTTTTTTAATTGAATGGACAAAACCACCCTTTTAATCTATGTTGTGAGTTTTGGCAAAGATTACACAGATGCCAAGATAGAGAGGGGGAAAATGCAGGCGTGTCATACAAAGTAAAAATGATTAGTCTGTAATGAACATAAATGCAGTTAGTAATTTCTGAGCACATCTGAACACATCAGTTTAATTCCAAATGTCTTACGTTTTTAAGGTAGCTGCAGCACCTGGATTGTAGATGGAAAAAAAATCGACCCTAGCAAAACGTGCAGGGTCGACAAAATCCTCCCCTCATCCTGCAAAAACAAAAAAACAGATCCTATCTGTCCACTGCGACTAATTATTTGCATTTATGTGGGGTAAAGCACACTCTGCCATGACTTGTGGGTTTGTTTGCGTCCGAACACTGGGAACGCTGTGTTCCCATGTGAAGCCTCTGTGTGGAATGCGCAGCCATGCACCTGCATTCCAATAGGAGGGGGAGGGAGGAGGTTTGTGAAATGTCCAACCATGACTTTGCATATGGAGCAGCCTCGTCAGTAGATGCTACAGTGTGCTTCTTATGCTGAGCCCTCGACTTGTTCACATTCCCAAAGCCATAAAAGGTGCCTTAACTACGCATTGATACGTGCAGTATTGCATAACGTGCTCTCATGATGGTGATTTCTGTCTTATGGTTTACAAATGAGAGACTTGAGAATTAGTGGTACACCCTGAGACTACCATTCATTTTGTGTTTTCTGACCAAAACTAAGCTAGCAATGTTGCGTTTTTTTTGTTTTTTTTTTAAACCGGAAAGACGTTTTTGACTGATGTGCCACAAGGTTTTTATCAGTTAATTTTAACATTTTGTACTCGTGATGTATTGTAATTACAAACGGCGCAGCCCCAATCTCAGAAAAGGGGTTAAAGTGCCTGCTTTATTTTATTGTACATATTTATGTATTTTATGAAATTATTAAAACCTTTTATACAACACTTGTTTGTCTACACGCTTTTTCATTCTGCTCTAATTTTCAAGAAGACATATTTAACCAGCTTTAACTTCTGTAGCTTTGACCCTGATAAATTATTCTGTTTCGCTCAACTTGTCAAAATGTTATATTTGGCCTGAAGAGTGTTTGTGGGAGAGCAGGATTAAAGAGTTTGGGGGTGGCAGGGAAGAACATTCAGAGAGGTCCTGGGATGTTTACTCTCAGTCCTGTGAGTCATTTCCCAGGGTTATTTCTCCAGTGTTTTCACATTTTCAAAATGTGACCACTGTTCAACTATAGTAAATATACTGTGTAGCCTTAAAAGAAATAGGTTTGTACAGTGTGTACTGTATACAATATGAAAGCAGCAAGACAAAGAATTTTTGAATACAGTCATTCTAATGACATTTCACACATTTAAACCTATTTTCTTTTTTTTTTTTACAAGAAGTCCGTGAAAGTGGATCAAATGCAAACCATTCAAGTCACTCCTCTCCAGAAGAGTCCTGCACTGTGGGACTACCGGCCAACCCCGAGCTCTCCCTGTGTCGCTGTAACTCCAGCAGGGACTGGACGTGAAGACGCCTCAGAGGCTTTACCTCCTCGACCACTGAAAGGAGAAACCTAATGTCAAAAACTGTCACTGATACCTCAAAATTCAATGTGGAAGGGCTATATGTTGGATTTCTTTGTAATGTAGCTAAACAGCATCACCTGCTGGTCTCAATGATCATAATAGTGATGTACTGTACTTCTCTAGGACTTTACAAGATTTCCTACCTTTGTCATAGTGCAACTCATCCCGGTTTCTGTAAACCACATACATCTCCAGGAAGTTGAGGAGAGCGCCTGTGACGAGGAAGCGGTCAGGGAGGGGAAGACTTTTGATGTAACGCATGTCCAGGGCGAAGGGGTTGGAGGGAGACGGAACGGTGCACAGACACACCAGCTCACTGATGATGTCCCACACGCGGATCCCTAAAAGAAACATTTTGCATGCATTTTTTATTTTTTTATTTTATTGTACTAAACATTTGTAAAAGTCTAGCAGAGTATAGTAATGTCGAAGCACCTAAAGTTTTTTTCCACACACCTAATCCACAACAAACAGTTTCTATGAAGGGTAAACTCAAGCAAAGACATCTGTGTCTGATTTAACTCATGGAAAGTGTAATTATTAAATCTGTGCAGTGAAACAATAGCTCTTTCATGTTCGGATTCCTCACATTGTTTCCATACCTCCTGTCTGCCAGTCTGCGATGGACTTGAGTTTCATGGGCGTGTCCTTAACCATCGAATCGGTGCCTCCGATGTTGACCAGGCGCTCGTGATTAGAGCGTATCCAGGCGTAGGGGCGTCCGTACTTGACGTAGCCAGCCAGTAAAAACAGAGTGCAATTCACCTCCTGTTAAGGGACAAAGTCGAGGCCATGAGACTTGAGTGAGAAAGTTAGCGGTTGGAAGAGTAAGACTGGCCGAAGGTAGCACTTACAGGCACGGCTATCTCTCTTTCACTGGGAGAGGCGGGGAGGAGATGCTCCTCACTGCTGGGGTCCCTGAGGACAGAGGTCAACCAATGTGTTTGTGTCTAAAGTCTGCCAGCAAGACATTAAAAACACTCTGCTTGTTTTGTTTTTCAATCTCAATCTAATTTACAATCCTCTATAAAATTGAGAAAATCAGCTAATCTGTAATCTAAGATGCAATCACTTTGTTTCCCACTTTTTTTTTTGTTGCCGATCAACCAACTGATTTTCAGCACTTTAGTGACGTATTTATTCAAAGTGGAACCATTCTGCTTGTCATGCAAGATGGGCAACAGTAGTCAATTCTAGGCCACATAATTGCCGTATCAAAGCATCATTATAGTGAGTATTTAGTTTTGTACAAAACTAACAGGAAGTGATGCACCAATGGATGTCAGCATGCTACTTCATCAAACTGTTTCCCAATTTCAGATTTGAAAACATTACAAATATGTCACAATCACCGTGAGCTTTCCCTGAAACTAAACACATATACAGTTTTCTATTTCCAGACACACAACGTGGCATCAATCACCTGACGGTCTGTGGCTGTGTCTTGGTGGGTGTGTGCAACGGAGGGTCTTTTGGGCCTGGACGCTCCCCGGGCAGAGGAGAGCTGCTCCGGCTGTGCAGGCTGGGGGAGCTGCTGCTGGGGGAGACATCGCTGCTGTTACAGCTGCTGGTGTCCGACAGGGAGGAGGCTCTGGAGACCACAAACCCTGGGGAACGCCAACCCTGCAGGACAGGACAGGTAGGGGGGAACAGGGTCATTCCTGCAGTCACTGATGATGATAAACACACGAGGACTACATGCAAGTGAGATGTACTGTATGTGTTTTTCTACAGAAACTAACCAGATCCTCATTAACGACTGTCAACAGCAACTCCTCTTTCCCTCTTAGCCAAGGCTGGAAGTATTTAAAGCCCTGCAACACAAACAAGATTATTTCCAAGAAATAGTTTGACCATGTTAACTGTGTGTGTGTGTGTGTGTGTGTGTGTGTGTGTGTGTGTGTGTGTGTGTGTGTGTGTGTGTGTGTGTAATCATCTCTGTGCATTCACTAACCTGTAATGATCCAAGTAAGGCCAGGTCACTTAGAAATCGCTGCAGTTTCCTCCTCTGCTCCCTCTCTCGTTTCTATTTACACATCACACAGACACAGTCACAGAGGATGTAAAAGGCAAGATACACATTAGCTAATTATACTAAAGCTTAATTTTTTCAATTCTGATATAAATATTCTTCCATCAGCCCAACCCAGTCTAGTATCCTAGCAACACATGCAACGCCTCCTCACAGCATCCAGCATCTTGACAATAAAGTCGTTATATTAAACGATGCACAATATGGACAATGCAGAAATTGAGTGTAAAAAGGTGACATTACATGCAACAAAATGCATCAGGCCGACTCGCTTTACATAGGCCTATAATCTTTCGATTATATCGATTAATCTTTTCGAATTCAAAATCCTGCAGCTGATAAGAGAGCAAATTATGAAGGAAAGAGAACTCACGCTGCCGCTGCTCATCTTGTACCAAATTGCAAACAACGTCGTCTCCTTCACATGCGATCATGGCGTGCTTATGCAAATACTAAAACCTTACATTGTGCTGAATTATTTTCCTGGTCAGCTGCTATGGTGATACACAGACAGGCCGAGCCGAGGTTTTGTTCTCCTCGGGTGTTGTCTCTTTGATGGTCACTGTCGCAGCATGAAGTTGGTTTGGTTCTGGGGATGGGACGCCCCTAGCGGCCATATTGGATGACTACCATTCAAAGCTTAAATCTGCAATAGGCCTACTACTACTCAAAATCTGACCGCAAAAACGATGGTTTCACTTTGTTGCAAAGCAGCAAAATATAATTTACCATTTAAAGGTCCCATATTGTAAAAAGTGACCTTTCCATGTCTTTTATAATTATAAAGCAGATCGAGGTGCTATAATACTGTTACAGTATCAAAACGCTCAATCCATGGAGAAATGCACACGCCATTTTCTGGTCTACATATCCCTGCCTCTGCTGAATTATTTTTATCCCTGGTTGGGACAAAATGCCCCCCCCCTCAAAGTGATCAATGCTACTTCACCAATAGACCATATATTATATACCTAAAATAAAAGTATTTTAACTAAGTAAAGCACTGTAGCGTGAACACATTGCCATAAAAGATCAAATCTGAGTAGCAGTTGCTGGTTGTATTTAGATGCTACCAGTGTTGGGAGTAACGCGTTACAAAAGTAACGCAATTACAGTAATGTATTCCTTTTTGCTGTAACGCAGTAATATAACGCATTACTAATTCAATTTCGGTATTATACCAGTTACAATCTCAGTAACGCAAGTTACAACGCATTTTAACGCAACATTTTTTAAGAATTTCCCAACACCGCGAAACGTTTGTTCACAGAAAAAAAGCCCTGAGTATTATTTCATAACATCTGTGTCCCAACAGGTGACGGTAAGTCAGCGCGGACAGCAGTGTGTCCGAGCCGCTGACAGATTTAATCATGTCGGGAATTAATGTTTAGGCTTGCTACACGTAAATATGATTGCATTTTATCAGCCATAGAGAGTAACTCTGCCTGTAGTGGAATGGCTTCGAATGGCGACCAAAAACGCTTGTCTTTTACTGTGACCATTTACTGTTCAATATGTTGCAGTTTTACACACAAGAAAGTGAGCAACTTAGCTTGACGGAGATGTTTGCATCTAGGGTCTCACGTTCGTCTCAACACAAGCTAGCAAGAGTACACAACAGACAACTTCCGTGTAGGCTACTTCAAAATAAAAGCACTTCCTGTGACGGTTCGCAGTAAAACTAAATTACTGTTAAATAAGGTTGTGTACCTTTTCACATATCAGCTGTAAATCAAGTAGGCTACTGTAAATAATGTAAATAGTGAGTTTTAATCGCACTACAATTGACCATTTCCTTTAGACTGTTTTACACTAAACAACATGAATTTCTTTTTCAAAGTGCTTTAAACGAACATTTTACAACAATGCCGTACTTCAATACAATTGTAAGGTAGGCCTACTTTTAATTGAGTATTTTTATTTTCTCCTACTTGCCTATTGTACGTTTTACTTATCTATTTTTATAGCTTTATTTACTTTGCATATCCATATTAATTATGCAAATATTATGAATAATCTATGGTGTATTAAAGTGGATAAAGAGGAGACTTTATTGATCCAGTGATGAAATTCACAAGCTCGCTGCCAAGTCAAACTTCTGCTGGTATTTTGGCGAAAGTAACTCAAAAGTAATGCAAAAGTAGTGTAACGCATTACAATTCAGAGACAGTAATATTGTAATAAAACTAATTACTCTCAAATGACAGTAACTAGTAATCTATAATGTATTACATTTTGGAAGTAACTTGCCATAGAAATTGCCATTGCAGTCATTCCCTAGCTGCAATGATGATGCAGAGACTTCGAGACCTGGAAGACCTGGAAACACCGACCAATCACAGCAGACTGGGCTTTTTTGGGACGGTGGGCTTAAAGAGACAGGCTCTTATTAGCATAAGTATTGGGGACTTAACTCCCTGGTAAACAATAACTAATACATCCTCTTATAGTTGGATTAAACAACTGAGATAAAACATGTAAATTGATTAACTTTAGTAGTGCGATTAGTCTTCTTTTCTTTTCTTTTCCCTTGCTTCCAATTGTTAAGGCTATGCTAAGCAATGCAATACATAGAGGTGAAAATACCTGCACACCTGGCTAGGAAGGTTTCTAATCGAAATAATTTCCTCAGTAGAAAATATTCCCGGGAAAATTGTAGACAGTTAATTCTGTAGACTATCCATTCTGTTCTACACTGTGTTTTGGATTTCTCATCCATAATTTAATACAAATCCCCAATTTCAGAAATTCTTTAATGTGGTGTTGGTTGGCCAGTGTTAGTGAAATCAGACATTTGAACAAACATGACAAAAAGAATCATTTTATTTAGTTCAAGTCAACAGGGAGTCAAAAAGAGAATGTGCACACCTAATCAACACATCAGTGCTTCTCAATAAATTGATGTAATGTGCAAAAAAGCATTAATTAACAGATTGGCTGTCTTCACAGAAGACAGTTCAACCTAAAAGTTCCTGGAGGCAAAGTGAATGAAGAAGGTCCTGATCTCTTTGGGTGAGATGGTCACAGTGAAAGCTTCATCTCCACAAGTCCAACACCTTTTGTTGTCTGAGAGAAAACAAAACAAGGTACGTAAAAAGGATGAGGAAACTAGTATTGTACATCAGAATGTTTGCCAGTGCCAAAAACAAAGTATTTCTCACTTGTTTCTAAGGTATCAGCAGTCCTCCACTTCCACCTCTGCAGACTGGTGATATTCCAGGTTCCTGTGAGAGAACGCTCCTCCAGCAATTCTACTTCCCCTATGCCCTGCAGAACATCCTGTTCACACAGGACCATTGACCATTAAAAAGATTATTTAAACTCTTTTTTTTTTTTTTTTTTTTTTTTTTATTATCGCAATGCAAGGCTTTCCTCTTGCAATACAGTGATATTATTATGTAGAAATTAAGTATTTTTGTTGCACCTTCAAGTTTATGGTGACTGGCTTCGATAGCTCGGGGTCTTCTCCCTCCTCAAAGAGATGCATGATTCTCAACAGGACCCGATTGTAGTCTGGCTCTGAGTGCAAGTCCTTACCTAGATGCAAGTCATACAAAATGTTTTACACTTTTCAGAAATTCCCAGGATGAACAAAAAAAAGTCTATAAATTAGCCTGAGAAAAATCAGCGAGAGCTTTAAAAACTGCACAATATAACCACCAGTTTTTCTGACCTGAGTGAATGTGGCTGAGGTGAACATCATGATCAGAGCTGTAGTTCCATCCAGGAATACTGAGGCTGAGCAGGTGGAGGTTGGGTGGCAGGACCACTGAACGCACAGGAGACCTTCCTCTAGGGTTCTCCACCTTCAAGGGCCTCTCTAGGTGTGCAAGAGGGGAAAAAACATTGTAACCGCTACAAACGAAAGAAAAAACAAATAGTTTCTGATGTCTTGCAGCCCTCACGTGGTTGGTCTATGGGCATGATGACAGGCCTGTGCTGCAGCTCTATTGCCTCCCTCTGGTAGAGCTTGGAGGTGGCACTGATGGAGCCCAGCATCATCCACAGGGTGGGCTTTATGACTGAGCTGTCGTTGAGGGTCAGGTTGTAGCCGAGGTTCCAGGGTAAGTTGTTCCAAAGACGACGATGGAGCATGACCTGGGGGGGACACAGGATGTGTTTCTGTTTGTGATTAAACACCAACTGAAAAGGGAGGTTTTTTTTAGTATATATATTTACCTCTAGTTGTCCGTTGGCTTGGCTGGACACACCGTGGGCTCTGTCGCTGACGAGCACCAGTCTGCTTAAGTCATCCTCAATGTAGGCTGCCCGAACCATGGGGAAGTAGTTCTGCAAAATGCACAGTATGTATGGATTATTCTACATTCTCCAGTATTCTAATAATACCGGTTTTCTTTTGACTTACTCTTGCTAAAGTGTTATTGGTGAAATTCCTGTATGTCCTCTGCATCATCTGATAGCCATTGTCATCCGTGTACAGGGTCCGGTTGTTCTTTAAGGAGGAGCTCGTTCGGAGGATGACTTCTGTGTTGAGATGGAGGGGACCCAGCGAATATGTCTGCTCCAGCCTATGACAGTGCAGTCTGCTCCCAAAGCATTCTGGGACTCGGGTGGTGATGGAGTAGGTGTAGTCTTTATCACTTCCCTCTCTAAAAGATTCAATATATCAAATTGTAAGAGTGAATGTCACATTTAGGGTTCATTTTACTGCACTACAACCGGTTCATTTTCCCCACCTGTAGAAGAGCTGCCTGATCTCAGTCACAATCTTCCCGGGGATAATCTCCATTTCCACAGCCTTGTAGGCCCGCACAGCAGAACCGTTAGCGCTGAAGATGTAGTTATCAGAGATGGGCCCTGCTTTTACATCTCCGTTTGCGTGGTATTCCCAGAAATCCTGAGTCATCTTCACGGTCCTTTTTGCTTGACTGTCAAGAATGACATAGAGATCAAAGGGTTACACTGGCATGAGGGCATTTTTTTTTTCGAGCCACAAGTTGGATTGACAAGTGATAAATGGAAAAAAAATATTTTCACTATGGAATTATCTGCTGATTATTTTATTGATTAACTCGTTAATCTTATGGTCTTTAAAGTGTCCGAAAATATTAAATAATGGCCATCGCAATTTCTAAAAGCGTGGATTTCCAAAGGTTCGAAATCCAAATGTGTTCAGTTTAGTTTGAGAAGCTTGAACCAGTGATTTTTGCTTAAATATGACTGTAAACGATTCTTTAACTACTCCCTACGTTTAGTGAAAATACTACCTAAATATATCTGCATGGGGTGCAACATAATCTGCACAATCTTACAGATCAGTGATGCTGTGCAGTAGATTTGTATCCTGGTCAAACATCAGCTTGTAACATTCATTCAGAACAGGCAGGAGCCTCCTCCCCGTTTTCAACCAGTCCCGGATGTTCCGTCTCTCGAACCAAACCCCTTTAGCTTTATAAGTCCGGCCACACTTGGACCTCCCAGAGCAAAGCTTCTCAGAGAACTTAATCCGGTATTTCCTGTGCTGAAGGCCTCCAAGTTCCACCATCATGAAAAGATCGTAGGTCACATTGGAATGTGCGGACTTCTGGATCTGTAAAAGACAGAAGAAGATATCTTTATGGTATATTATATAGATTTTCTCATGTCTCTACTTAATGCTACCATTACAATATGATTTACTATTTCTCAAATTTCCAGTAACTCATGCAACTCATGTAACTACTACAGTTCAGCAAAGGTTACATAGTTCGTCTTTAAAGACATAATTTGTTACCATCAGTTTTCAGGAAAAAAAAACTACAACCACCTGTGCAGGCACAGGTTGTCCATCATCATCAAAGACGGCCGCAGTGGGGAACGTTACAGTGACGTTGATGATAGTGGTGGTGTTCCAAGCTAATGGGTTGTAAGCGATGACATGTTGCTCCAAAGACTGATGAACACCTGGCATGAGGAGATTAAGGACGTATTTTTATATATATATATATATATATATATATATATATATATATATAAAAAATACACACACCCCTTGTTGACTAAACTACAAGTTAGTATTAGCTTTTAGCTCAAAGCACATATATTAGCCTGCTAATGTAAGCTGCAGTCCCCTTCAAACACCTTTTCTGTGGTAGCGGCTGCCGAGGATGCTGGGTATGTTGAGGTTGTGCGGCAGTAGGAAGAGTGCAGCCAGAAGCTCATCCACTCCCATCGCGGCCTGCATGAGATGCTGCAGGTACATGTCTGCCACCTTGGGAGACTCCGTGCCAGTGATGCCATCATGGTGCTGGACCTAAATACACACAGTGCATTTCAGGTGTTAAATTGGCTTGATCACAAACCAGTTTAATTTTGTAATCTTTATCATGTGTTTGAACATTGACAGACACTATCTGCTAGCTTTATTTTCTGATTAAGGAGTCAAATATTTTGACAAATTACCTCTGAGACAGCCCAGCGAAGCGCCCTCAGTTTATCCAGGGCCCAGTCTTTAGCTACAGGTCCGTCAGGGAAGCTGATTCGGTAGCGGGTGAAAAGAGTCTCTGCTGCCTGCAGCTGGGAGCTGGCCTGTCGGGCCACTCCTTTCAGAACATTTCTGGAGGCGTAAAACCCTGTCCACGCCTGGTGCGGTTCTAAGAAATAAATTGGCCACAGTAGATGATTTCAACAAGAAAATTGTGTTTCTTTGTCCTTTGATGTGAAGTAGGTGGTGCTTTGTTTTATGTTTCAGAATACAGATTCTCACCAGTGGAATATGGCAGAAAATCTTCACTCCCACGGAGCTCCCAGACAAGATCTGATTGGTAGATGGCTTGGAAGTATTCACTAAGAGTAGCATACTGGACTGTCACCCCAAACTCTTTGCTGTTCTGGTTGATGTACTTCATTAGAGGATCCATGTTGTTGAACTGGACAGATGAGTTGTAGAACTGTTTGTCACAGCCCTGAAACACGAGGACAGTGCAGGACATTTTAGTTACACATTTATCTACTAAAGAACAAAAAAACAAGGGTTTGTCAAGTAATTACAATAACTATAAAAACTGATGTTTTGACATTAAATAAAAAGCATCACAAGTTTCTATTTACTCACCCATGGCCAGAGCACATGGTTCGTCCTAAACCACGCAGCCCTCTGCTTGATGTTCTCCACCATAGTCTTGGCATAGGCTTGTACTGTATCCTTGGTGACGGGCAGGCTCATGTTAGGGTAAACTCCGTTTTTAGGGGGATCAGGGAACATGGCAACTCCATTCCAATAGAAACCAGAGCTGAGACGTAAGAACATGTTTCCATTTGATGAAAAACCTACAGTTTGTCTATTCAATAATAGAAATTTTACAAATATGGATATGAAATAATGGTGATATTGAACCGAGTAGGTCAAGAGTTCAAGGCATTTCTGTCTGTTACCAATAAAGAGTCTAAACATGGACTACCTGTTGGAGTATGGCAGTTGGGACGGGGTGCAATAGCTAAACTGGTCCATAGTGTGAGTGAAGATCTGCTGCTTCTCTTTTAGAGAGGGAGAACCTCTCCATACAAACTGTAGTTTCTGTACCAAAAAAAAATAGATAAACAACATGCTGTGACTATTATGTAACATTTTAAGGTTAGATTGACAATGCCAATTTCTTTTTCTGATGAAAGTGTATAATAACAGCTCCCAAAGAAATGTGTTCCTTGGCTTGTCAATGTGATCTGTGGTGACGTTTGTACAATTTGGGAATTTTTAAAAAGTATTCCCTTCACTGATGGCAGTAGTATTTGGACTGAAGCATCAACTAATACCTTGTTTTTCTGCATGGCGTCTTTGAGGTCGTAGTCAATGCGGGAGATGAGGTGGGCGTTGAACCCAGCCAGGGCAAAGAGGACTGGTGTGGTCGCAGAGGCTCCAAATGGATCCACGTGCCACGAAAACTGAGGACGCACCCCGAACGTCTCGTAGAGAAAACCATGACCCTCTGAGAAAGCACAGAGAAAAACAAAGTCTACTACATACCTCATTCTCTCAAACTGACATTTACAGGGGCAGGAAATGTGTTGTGCTACCGGTCATTTGTAGTATCTCATCGTCTAGATCAGTTACAGCCTCATCGTGCATCACTTGGCCCCCAATGATGAACTCAAGTCGACCCTCTTTTACAAGCTGTCGTACCTAGAAAGTCAACCAAGCCATATAACATGTTCAATTATAGTTACTGTGTATTTAAAGGGTCACTCCAACAATTTGGTCATGGGAAGACCGAATTAGCCTGTAAAAACAGGAACTAAAATCAGAATATCTTGCCCTCTGATGGACTCTTTGTGTAATATGTTCCTGCAAGTGCCCAAACTTTATGAAAGTGCAATACAGGAGTATCCCTTTAAAAGAATGTATCTTGTGTAGGTCATTTATCGAAACTATCTTGCATTATTTTATGTCAGTACGGAGTATTGACCCATCATGTGTCCTTACTTGTTTCTTATGGGAGTCTGTGGCCACAGTATCCCACCACAGTCGAAAGAACTCCTGCTCCACAGCGATGAACCTGCGGTCGGGAGCCTTTGACAGCTCCTCAGTCACAGTGGTGTACACATTGGCTGCATAGGCGTGCATGCTCTCCTAGGGAGAATACACACTCATTTGCATGATGTAATATGAAAAATACACACACTCAGTGATTCGGTGAGAGGGAACTGTTAAACAACAGGCTGTACACTATATGCTTGTAAAGTTTGAAACCTTGTAAAGAACAGGGTGACAGAACTTACCTGAATGGTGTACACCCAGCCAACATCCATGTGACTGTGAGGAATAACAAATGTTTGAATTGGCTTGTTTTCTTCTGCTGAGTAACAGCAGCAAAGACAACACACAACAACGACTAAAAATCTCATCTTTTTTTCTTTTTTTTTTTAGCCCAACAAAGAAGAGAAGCGTTGGTTAAATAACTTCTCAAATCATCTTCACCCAGACTTCCTTATTATTGTCGTGCTGCAGCATGTGACTACTTCAGTACGGAAGCTCAGAAGAACCAAACTACCTTGACGCCGCCGCGTGTTTGCTGACCTTTTACACCGGAAACATTTTATGTAAACACTGCGTTCACTTGGAGGTGAGCCGATGCAGAAATAAAATGTCAAAAAACAAGAGAATAGCGTTGGTATTTGGAGGCTTTGTAACGGCTGTTGCCGTTGCGTTTTACCCCATATTTTTCTACCCGCTCACGCATAAAAACGAGTACAGTAAGTAACAGCTTTTCTAACATTTCAGTTACACTATCAGACAGTTTACCAATGTTGTTTAGTAATATGTTGCTGCGTTTAAAGATGTTGTGCTAATTCTTTCCTGTTGCAGCTGTCGAACTGTTGCTTTACTTGGCAAAGGGGCAATACACTGTAATCTACATGAATTGTTTAGCTAAATGTGGCCAAAGTTAAAAGTGCCATCCACCTCGACTTGCAAGCACGCAATAGGAGTTTTAACTGGACACCCAGAGGTTTCCCTTCCACTTTTCCAAAACCATAAACATGTAGTTAAGCCAACTAAGACAAAGATAGAGCGGTGCCAGGAAAATCCATTCAGTTAAATAGTTGTGGTTCCAGTTTGTTTCTTTGTACAGCCAATCCACTTATTGGACAGTCTTTAATCTGAGCCAGTTCTGGCCAACACAGATGGAAAGCTACAGTCCGGACATGCAGTAGAATAATGTGGATACACTTATTCCAATGTTACTAACAGTGCAGACCCCCCCCCAAAAAAGCAAACATTCTTTAATGTGAAAAATCTTGTTCATGACAGTGATTTTTACCATTAACATCTTCTGACAATACTATACTCTTCTCTCTTTGCTAGGAGACGTCCAGAAGATGAACCGGGCAGGTGTGAACCAGGCAGATGTTCAACCCGTAGGTAAGAGCACATAGTAGATTTATGTTCTAAGTTTCAGTTACTGGTATACTTTACAACGATTTATCATGTCTGTCATACACAGATTGACTGGCTCAGTGCACTGCTATATTTCCTTTTTATTTTTTGTCTACTTGCCAACATATGTTGTTTGTTTTACTTAGGGAGCACCAGATGTAAGTAGTTTACAATATCAAGATAATATTAATAATCAGCTACAGTACTTCAAGTATGATGAATGGAAGTCTGATTTAATTGCACATACAGTTGAAACAAGTGTAGAAAAGAGGAGTTATCACTCTATTATGTGTAATTCAGTGCCTTAACAGTGGTGTAATGTGGCAGTTACATACATGCTGATACTGTTTATTTTGTTCCATTTTAATATTTTTTTTTTATCTAAAGGGGTGAAGATATGGTCTGATCCATTCAAGCCTGCAGGCAAATGACGACCAATGACAGCTAACCTCTCATTAATTCCACTGATGCTGATGAAGACTTTGAACGGAGAACGCCTGTTTGATGAGTGCTTGGTGTGCGCGTGAGTGAATGCTTTTGGATGTTAAGTGATTCCTTAAAACGTATGAATAAAGTTTAAAGCTCTTATAACTAAACGGTTATTCTTTGAATTACTTGTTAATATAATATTTGCTTTAATGGGTAATGTGTTGTGATGACAGACAGAAAACAAAAATCTGTCTGTGATGGAGACTACACAAGTAGCATAAGGTTTACTTTCTACCACAGTTCACTAACAGAAAATGCAAGACTAGGTGCTTCTAGTTTTTGTCCACAAGGGGGGGCCATGCCTATCTGTTGCCCTGTCACTGGCCTGTGTAATGTTTTGTTTGTGCATCATAGATATTTTGGAAAACCTTTTTTTATTTTATTTTCATAAGCCTTGCTCTGGTATGCAGCCTGTAAGAAATTATAATCAAATGCAGTGGTTTGTTTACCCATCCTATTCAAAATAATCTCTTTTGACATTTTATTTTGATTTAGTTGATATAAAAGTCATAAAAACGGTTCAGCAGATGAGGGACAATGTCCACTAATGTGCAGTATCGTCTTCCAAAATGGAAAAGGTAGAGACAGAGTTATTCCAGGATACATCACTCCGTATTATCCTCTCACTGTCACAGACAGGGTTTAACTGTTTCTCCGCTGTTTAAATGGAATGTTACTCTCGCTGTGTTTTGCCCATAGGCTGAAAAGACAGGTCGTCTTGTTCAAAATCCTACTCGATGTGATCCAGACTCCCTTTACGAATCCATGTGTGCTGTAAAAGCAGTGAATTCCAAAACTAAAATTTTTTTTCCCCCTGTACTTTTGTGGTTTCCTGACATTGACCAGCATCCCCTTTCAGAGTTTGGTCCATCAAAGTCCTTTTTGGAGGAAAGATAGATTAAGAAAGAACTAAAGCATGTGTTTATGGTCCTTCAGAGATGGTGCATTTTTAAAGTTTCCCTTAAATCTTTCACAGTCCCCCTGTGTAGCCTGTACTTTCGGACATTTAGGACCGTTCGTGAGGCCTACTGCCAGCAAAACCCGACTGCACGGGCCAGGAGCGGCCACTCTCCCTCTCAACCCCCCAATCAACAAGCCCCATTGTTTATGAGAGGTTGTTATTGTTGGGCAGCATTCAGAAACAAGAGAAAACTCAAGAGGCCGGCTGTGCAGAGGCGTCCAAAGTAAAGAGAGCAAGGGGTGAGGGGGTGGTAAAGGAAAAACGAAAAGCAGAAATTCCTCTCATTCCCCGCTGGTGTTTTCCAGATTCCTCAAGCGACAGCTTCTCGGCTATGTGAGTGAAGTAAGCAACCAGAGGGGAAATTGAAGCGAACGGCGAGAGGAAGAGAACCACATTCTTGAGGGGACGCGTCACCTACACACAGAATAGAGAGACACTCAATATCTGTTACTTCGCCTGGCAAAGTATGTAACAGGTTGTGCAGCATGGCCTTTAGCTTTTAAGTCTTGCTTGGCCATGAATCAGTGTTTACATCACTGTGACATTTCATTTCAAACGCAAACTTGCTCCTTACGTCTGTCTTTTCAGAAGCAGGCCTCAAGTCTGCACCAGGCTTTTATGGCTCTTTGTTGTCAAGTCCTCTTTTTGTGGCCCTTGTCCCATTCAGCTGAATATGTAGATAGACACCCATCACTATAAAACATTCAATAGGGTCAGCGTGCACTATAAACCAACATGAACTCAACAATGTCGCCTCCGCAGCCCTTTTACTATCCTACTATTAACCCATCACACAAATCTCTCCCAGCTATTGAGGCGGTCTTTGAGCGGTTTGTCAGGTGGGTGTTCAAGAGCGTCAGATAATTGGCCAACGCTTCTAACTAATTGCCATGGGAACAAGGGTTGACAGACAGGCCACGGGGTTGGAGCAACAGCAGAGAGCATTCGGGAAGGGGTGGGATGTACATTACTCAAGTCAAATGTGGAAAAATAGAAACAGAAAATAGCATAAACAAGAAGTCTGCAGAGCTCTAAAGAGCCTCTTGATGACACACACTGTGATTGAAGACAGAGAAATGTGGCATTCATTTCTATTTGAAGTGAATGAATTGGAAGTGTTACAGTTAAGGAGGATTTATTGTTCTTTTTTATGTTTATTTGCAAATACACAATGAGGTGCACGTAAACATTAAAGTGAGGGGGAATATATAACTATATAATTATTTCATAATTTTATGGATCAATGTTTTGTTACACATTGCCCTCTAAAAGACAAAAAGCAGTTTACTTTTGATTGACTTATACAGTGTATATCATAGATGATTCAAAGCATTGAAAGTGAACATAAAAACAGTCCATAGAGAGGTGATTCATAGCTAAAAAAGATTTAATCAATTACAATAACATCAATATGCCCACATTATAACAACCAGCAAATACAAAATAGACAAATATCCATATGCGTATAATCATGCAGTATATCTACAAAAGGATACAGATGTGCATCTGTCAAATAAAGGAAGAGCAAAGCTCGGTGTGAACACACGCTATTTGTCAGTACACAACATGGTCAAGCTTAAAACACCAGGATTTGCAAAAACAAAATAACAGGGTTTTAAATGAGAAACAAAAGGCTTTGTACAACTTTTTTTCACATATGCAGTAGTACTCACCAAGACCTGTAAACAGATTTGATGAGTAAAATCAGTGTAAAAAAAACTAAGGCCTAAGAGTGGATCCCTCAAAACCTAATGCATATCACTGAAACAATGACTACATTTCACCAAGGATGTCGCCAAAACAAGACTATCACAGATTTTTAACTTAAAAACACACACACACACACACACACACACACACATTTCTCCCAAAAAACAAGCAAGAGTCTACATTTCTCATCTTAAATATGCTGCTTAGCCTTGTAAAACAATGTACTGGAGTGCTGTCCACATTCTTGGGTCAGCAGGCGCACGAAACAGATAGTAGTCTGAAGCAATGTCTAGGAAAAAAGGCTCCGGCCAGGTTCGCAGCAGGCAGGCCAGGCAAACTGCCCCAGTGACAGTGTGGTCTGGACTGAGCTAGAGTTACACTTAGTATGTGCGTGAGTGTGTGTGGCATGTGTCATTCAGGAAAGAAAGCAAAGAAGTTCAGCTAAGAGGAACCCAGTATCCCCTGGAGACTAAACTGTGGTTATGGAACTTACTGGAACTCCAAACATCGTGTGTGTGCTTTTGTATTATGTTCATATTTGCCCGAAGCAGGACCACAAATAGATAATTATGGTTTGTTTTAGGTTGCATCTCCGTTGCCCAGTCGTGAAGGCATTGCAGTTCATTGCTGCGGTTTGTCAGTTCTTGTGCATAGAGAGCCAATGGATAAAGGGCAGATGATGCAATGATGGTTTGTCAGATCGCTCTTTGTTGCTGGCTGGTGTAATTTAAACCTTTACAGGAACTTTCAGTTAAAGTCTTTACAGCTATTTGGTCACCCAGCAATGCATGTATGAAAACATTTTAATGCGTTTGTTTGCCTCTGTTTCTTTCATCTAGTAATTAAGAGGTTACATTCGTAACATGATCATTTTCACAATATAAGTACAGTAATTCGTAGGATTCTTGTTTTTTAGTTTTTATTTAATTGACACGTTACTGGTGCTGAGCAATCCTTGCTGTTTTAGGTTAGCGTGCTAAGATATTGTTAGACATGCTAAAATCCTGACCGGCAAGACTACGAGCTACGTGGAGCACAAGGATTTTTCTATCTGAACCATGACCAGAACGCACACTTTTAACTTCTCTGTGTGGAAATCTGATATCGGATTTCACAGAGGTTGACATTTGTTTGGTGAAATCCAACAAGTGAATAGATTGCCATGAAATTTGGTACTCACAGTCATGTTCCCCTCGGGATGAATTGTAATAACTGTAGTGATGCCTTAACTTTTCATCTAGCACTATCATCATATTGAATATTTAATTTGTCCAATATTGCTTTATTACCAAATACCTGCGAAAATAATGACATTCCCATCAGCCTCAGTACTGCTTTACGCTTTTTGCTCATTAGCAAATGTTACCATGCTAACGAGCTAAACTAAGATCGGGAATGTAGTATCCACTGTGCCAATTACAGCCTCACAGAGGCACTAGCGTGGCTGTAGACGATAAGCATTTTGCTGGGATCTCTTGGCAAAAAGGATGTAAATCACAGGACAAATGGAAAAGATGAATGTTGATCACTGACTCCGCATCACTTTGTCACATAACGTTACCATTTTATCACTGTATGTTATTGTCTACATTTTATTTTTTTGCCTCTTATGCCAGCAAATCATTGATACACATACCTATCTGTTGCAACTTTTGACCCAAACCGCAAGAAAAGCAGAATTTTCAGCCTGTTTTTCATCACGTAAACAAGAGTTTTTTTGTTTCCTGTAGAAAATGAGGCCAGTGGAAAGAGATTCAACCATATATAGTAAATAATTACAGAACAGATCTACAGAAGCACGTTAAAGGAACACCAAGTGGTCTCTACTGTGTTCATGGCTAAACTCAATGGGGCCGTCTTTCTTCACAGCTCTTCAGGCAGCCATTGAATGTGATTAAGCAACACCTCTGAATGAGGTAGGAAATTCTCCAATGTGGCTTGAAGCGTGCCAAAAGCTTGTCGCTTGGCTTATGTCCACATATGGATCTGTAGAGGAAATGTTTAAGCAATTAGTCCGAGTTTAAGGTTGGAAAAAAAAGTAATTATTCCCTCCATCTTTTTTGGTTTTCAATGGGGAGGAAAATCTTTGTTATGGACCGACCTCATCGGCAGACCATCTTTTCCTCTTTTAACGTGTTGTCCCATGTTCCACTGATTCTATGGAACCAAAATGTTGAAACCACAATTACATTTGACTCAGGACTGTTTGATTAACAGAGTCCTACCAAACCACACACACGCATGCATGCATGCACGCATGCACACACACTGATTGAAATATTATTGTCACCCATACTAAACACACGCCATTACAGCACCGCCGCCTGAGCCTCGTGCGAGCCTCGGCCGTCAATCACGTTATATAGCAGGTTTCCGTTTTACAGTCCCATTACAATCTTTAAAATTTCTTATGCACTAAAATAGCAGCAAGGCTGTTGATTTAGGCAAGGTTACTGACAAAGAGGGCCAGAACTGTAAGCAATCATGCTGCTCTTCCAAACCTCTCTGAAAGGCTAAGAAAAGAGGGGAGTGGAGAGTGATTTATAAGGCACCTTAATACTTGACACGTTCCTTCGTGAAAATAAGTCTGCGGCCTATCAAAGCCATCGCTTACATTAAAAACCCATGGAAAGCTCTTTTAAACAGCTTTTTTTTATACTCAGTGGGCCAGTTTTCATTCATATTTCCTGGCAAGGCACTTTACTCCCCCTCAGTCTGAGGGACTGTATCAAAATAAACAGTTTAACCCCAAGACAGCATTTAAAAATGATAATGCAGTGAACAATACGGAAGGTATGCAATTTCACAGAGCTGTTTAACAGCAGGAAGAGAGTAAAGATTGATAAAAATGTGTAATATTATGATCTAAAATGACATACTGAGTTTAGTTGGACTCAATGTACCAGTGGGCTGAATGATTCACAGTGTTGAAAATACTCGCAATGCCCTGCTATTTTCAAGCAGCTAGATGAACTGTATCCTGTTATTAGTGGGTTAGACACAGAGCAAATTAATTCAATAAGTCAAACCTATATCCTATGGCACAACAGCAGCTGTATAATGAAACTGCTTTAATGGATATTTATCATGCGCAGTGGTGCGTGATGAGTCATCTGTGGTGTGTACTTTCATTTCAGTGTAAATGGCGAGTGGGTGAGCGAAGACGGTGTGCTTCTGTGTTCCTCGTGGGATTTCATTAGGGCCTTGTGGATGACAACAGAATATATGACTTGGCTGCGGATGGGAATTCGGGGAAAGTCATGGAATTTTGGAAGCCTTGACGGAACACAGGCTGTCCGCTGTTGGCCCGTTCCCCACAGAGGAGGAGGAGGAATCCTGCTGCAGTGTGTGTTTGTGTGTGTGGTGGTGGGCCTTAAGGACATCCTCAGGGAGCTGACCCAGAACAATGACAGGTTTACAGCACAGCACCAGGCAGGCAGACTCACATGTGGCTAAAATCAAACAGAGACCAGGATCGCTCTGAGCGCAAGAGCAGATTTGACACAACCAGATCGTCTAGATGATTAGTAAGGCTGGTAATCTGTATTTCTGCCTTGCCAGGGAATCTACTGTATCTCTTCAATGCATCTACCTTCCTCATATAGTCAAAAAAAGGCTTTTAAGAAGAAAATCCATGAGGAATCGCTCAGTCTCTTGTATTTTGGACCATAGTGCCTTTTTAGATTTCTTTTGCTGATGCGCAACATGCAACATTTATCAAGAACTTCTTAAGATGTATCGATTTAAGATGGCAAAAACTTGCTGATATGATACCCAGAGCTGGAGACTTGAAACAAATGAGGACTTGACTTGGAACTGACTGCTGTGAGACTTGACTTACTTGAGACTTGGCCTCACCTGAGACTTTAAATCAAAAACCCAAGTGTCAAGTTTTGACCTAGTAAAATCTAGAAAATGTTTAAGTGTCATTTAAAGGGCCAGACATGAAAGACTTGCAACTGACTTCCATGTAGCCAATGAAGACTTGATGCTAATGATGTTAAGACAACTCGGGACAAAAGGACTAAACTTGACTTAAACTTATCTTGATTGACTTGGGGCTTGGTCTCAAATGTCCTGTGACTTAATGTGAACCTAGTTTCACTATAACAATATTTGGGACTTGAGAGCTAACCTTCTTTCTTGCTATAACAAGACAAGGCTTAACTTGAGTTTGCTCTAAATGACTTAACTCAGTCCTATCTTGAATTAATAAATCAGACTTGCTATTATATGACTTGAGACCTGACTTGGATTTGTTTCAAATGACTTGACTTGAGACCTACTATAACAAAACGTGAGACTTGATTTGAACTTGACCATAAGCACTTGAGACTTAGTTAGTTGACACTTACGTAGTTTAAGACTCACCATCACAAAACTTCCTCTGACTTATCTCAAATGATTTTAGACTTGTTTAGGACTTGTACTTAAGGACATGAGACTTGGCTCAAGACTTGGTATTGCAAGACTTGAGATCTGAATTGGTCTCAAATGACTTGACGTGGACTTTTCTCGAAATTAATTGAGACTTAGACTTGGCTCAAATGAATCGTGATATGAATAGGACATGTCTGGACTTGATTACATTACAAGACTTGAGACTTGACTTGAAGTAGTTTCAAATGACATCATTTGACATAAACTTGTCTGTTAGAACTTGAGACATGACTTGAGACTTGCCATTATAAGGCTTGATACATAACTTTGACTTGTCTTGATACTTGTGACTTGACTAGGACAAAAGCAAATCTGACTGCTTGTCCGATTTTCGCAATATCCATATCCAAGTTGCTGAGGACAGCGTCATAAATCTGAAGTTAAGACTGTGGAAATTGTGTTATCATATCCTTCTTGAATAGCTTTAAAGCCTTGGAAAAGATTTTCTTTCCACAACTGCTCAAGAACTTCATTATTTCCTACATTTGTTCGCTTCGGCTGTACGTGCAATGGAGGGTCAAAAATAAACCTTGGTCATGTCGTGTGCATAACCCTAAACCTAACCACAGGATTAAATAGCACCCATATGCACTGATGTCAGTTGGAAATTTGCAAAAACGATTGAATTCCATGCATAAACCTCATCCTCATATTCTGTCCGAAGGGTATACTTCTGCTATTTAATGCCATCCACACAAGAAAGCCACACCGACATGAAAGCGGAATCATATCCCACCTGAGCTTCAAATGATCTCTCCCTTTGGGCTATGAACTTACTTTGTGGTCTCCCTTTTCCCTGCTCCCTGCTCTCTTAGCCATCCATCCCTCCGGTGCTGCTCCATTCAGAGCGAGAGAGAACAAACCACATGTTTCAGGGAGGAATCCTGACCGGGCAGCATCCCAGACCAAAGTACCTCCAGCTCTCCTGCCCCATGGCATCACTTAGCTCTACCCTGTCATTAAGGACAGGGTTGGATGATTTGTGTTGGAACGCAGCCCTTTGTCCGCGTAGGATGGGTGCAGAAGGAGAAAGACAGGGAGTGAGGGGTGAGGGTGGAGGCGTGGGGGGGAAATGATAGGGGAATGATGTCATCTCAGGTCGGTACTGGAAGTGGGCCGAGACCTGTGGTGGCAGGAATGGTGTTGCCTTTGGGCTTTGGTGCAGGAAAAGACAGATGGAGATGGAATGATGTGGAATATGGTGTGTAATTTGTAATTTTGTTTTGTTTTGCACTGTGCACGAAACTTTCAGTGTGTGTGTGTGTGGGGGTTTTCTAGTCTGTGTGCGAAGGCATGTGGTTGGAAAAGTATAGGCTGTTTTATGTTGCGTTTTCTCTTTGTTTCAGTGTTTCTTTAGTGGGTGGATGGTTGAATGAATCATTTGGACAGAGGCTGAGGTATCAGAAAGAGTGGTTTGGCTTGGGGATGAGGAGGGGGGCGAGGGTTGGGGGGGAAGGGGGATGAAAGAAGGAAAACCAACTTGTACTTGTGGCTTCTGGATTCCTAATGCACACTACTGAACAGTGTTGTCTGTCTCCCTCCTGCTACCTACTAGTATGTAGTGTGGAACATATCAGATACACCACAGACAGCAAGGACTGCAAGTAATTATCCAAAGTATTTCTGTTCAAGTACAGTGCTGAGCTTGTATTTTGTTTTACTTTGCCTTAAAAGATTAGCTGGGTCTTGTTTTCATAGTTTTGTTTTGGCCATTATTCCTATCTGTGATAATAGCATTGTTACTCACGAGTTAATTGCTAAGATCTGGGAATGCAGCAACATTGCTAAAAAAGATATCAGCCAGGGCAAGAAACACAAACAATCAGACAATAATAAAGGTTTTAAAACAAACCCCCAAGTTAGCCAATCTTACTTGGAAGAGCAAATGAAGGTGAAAAGTGAAATTATTACCCAATATTATTACAGATGCTTTAGGTATGCTCACTTTCCATTTTTCATCCAAATAAAGTGTTTAGATTATCTAAAATGTGGCCTTATTTATATATATAAATATTATTAATATCATGTTATATGTATGAAATATTGGCAAAAAAACTACGAAAGTGAGGCTCAAGCTGAAATTATCCTCTTTATCTTATTTGATTCTCCTGTAGTATACTGGGTTGTTTTGCCTCTTTAGGCTTCAAAATATGATTATAGTATAGAGTATAGTATCAACTCTTATATTATAACTCTTATATTAAACTCTTTGGTTTGGTATAACCTGTGGCAGGCATCACAGTTAGTCATTGTTTGAGGAGTCACAAGGATAAAAGGTTGAGAATCATTATATAAGAGCAAATATAAAATACTGTAGAGTACAAGGGGGAGTTACAGGAGGGGATTAATGAACTTGCTAGAATGCATTATAGTTTATAACATGACACTGCTACTTTTTATTATCATATTTAAGTTGTAGGCATTTACACTTTATCTTCTATTTCCCCTGCACTACATTTGTGGGCTGTGTATATTATGCCTACAGTTACAAGTTGCTTTTGCAGTGACAACCCAACTTCAACAAAAAGATGATGCATCTTTTGACTGTCGGCCAGCTGTTAGAGCAAGCAATCAGATCAACCATAAATGGACCGCAGACATTTTAATGCCTTGTCGGATTTTTAATGGCTTTGAGATGAAAATAACTTTTTATCAACCATGTTCTTTTCAACGTCATTCACATCAAACTACAACCACTGAATTTTGAATGGAGGACTTTACTTTTATTCATTTGTTAAGCAATTCCACTGAGCCAAAAGTTACATATGCACACTTCACATATTAACACATTCATTTCAATGTAAAGTGCTAAGGAAATGGACTTGCTGTGCACTCTTTATTTCACATATTTATTGCAACTTTTATTATCTCTGCCTCCAGTAATATTTAGATGGAAGGGGACTGATAGAAGCAGAGTTCCAATAACAGAGATTAAGTGCTCTGGGGGTGATTGTGCAGCGTTTTTGAGGAGAGAGGCATCTGCCTAAGTAAACTCAGCCCAACAGTGAGGAATTGCGCTTTGGAACGTGGTGGTGTAACCGGAGCACCGGTTTGGGAATAGCCCAAGGGAACTGAGCTCGGTTTTCCAAAAACCTCTATCTCCTGCGATATGTAGTGTGATTTGAGGAGAGGCAAGGATTGTGTGTGTGTGTGTGTGTGTGTGTGTGTGTGTGTGTGTGTGTGTGTGTGTGTGTGTGTGTGTGTGTGTGTGTGTGTGTGTGTGTGTGTGTGTGTGTGTGTGTGTGTGTGTGTGTGTGTGTGTGTGTGTGTGTGTAAGTGGATGGAGGGCTTACAGAATGGCTAAGTCAGGAAAACAAGTCTCAGGAAACCCTATACATCACTCTGGCACCAACACAGACGTTCTTTCTTTCTCTTCCTCTTCTCTCTCTCTCTCTCTCTCTCTCTCTCTCTCTCTCTCTCTCTCTCTCTCTCAGCAACTCCTGTCTTGCTGTATCTCACTCGCCCCTCTCCGGCTGCCTGTACTGGAGAAAAGAGGAGCGAAAGCAACAGCAGTCAGCCCAATAACGGAACAAAAGCCACCCTTGACACTCGGTGCTTTTAAGAGAACAGCGATGACCTTCTTGGGAGTTGAAACCTTTTGATAGCAAGAATCTCTTTTTTTCCTTTCTTTGCAGATTGTTGGTGCATATTTGAAACATCTATGTTTACATCTTCAAGAGAAAACTACATAAATATGACAATACAATAAAATATCACATTACAATATGACAATTAAATTACTCCTTGGCGCTTGAGATAAATAAAGATAAAGATTTTCTAAAAGAAAATAAGGCCCAAGGATAAATATTTAGTTTGGGGTTATAGGGTAACTAGGTATTTTTTCAAAGTATTTTCCTATGTTTTGTGTGTAAGAGACTTATAGGAACAACAATGTTTGAAATTGGTCCAGTATTAACCGTGAACGCTGTAACCGGCAGCCACAGACCGGGCTGCAATGTAACTCTATAGAGCAAATGTTCCGCGTCAGTTTGGTCCACTAAAAGGGCTGTTTTTGCCACTAAAAGGCTCAGATTATTATTCTAAGTGTCTGACAACATTATGGAAAGGATCCCTACAGATATAGACCTTTTTAAAAACCTCTTTGAGACCTTTCTGTTTAACCAGAAACAGCTCTGAGGTTGCTAGCGTTAAACCCACCAGACCCTAACCCTAAACCCTAACCCTATTAAGTCATCAGTCACTTAGACACAAAAACATAGGAAAATAGGGTACAGGTTGTAAAAAAAATGGTAGTTACCCTTTAAGTGTTAAATCTGCAGTTAATCAATATTTTGTGTTTACAATGCATCAAATAACTATGTGTATGAGAAATGTATAGCTCGTAGTGACAAGCTCACAGAGAATAATCACCGCCTCATCTTTACAGAGCTAGCTTTTTTGTCCTAATTTACATGATACCCATCATATGAATAGAAGCATTCAAGTGCATAAAATGCCACAACCATTCCACTACTGGCTGCTGCAGTAGTGGGCCAATCACATGTCGCATTAAACCGAAGAACGCTTGCTGTGATTGGCTGCGAGCAAAACAATACAAATAGTCGTTTTTTTTCTGGATCTGTGTACAAAAAGGATCGAATGCAGGTATCGTTTGACCGGAGAAGTTTTGATACTACTGGATACTGGGTTATTTTTGTTAATACCTTAAAGGTGTTGAGGACCAATACCCAGCTCCATCTACTGCAGGTTTAACAATACACAGAGATATATACAGTATGACATTTTAGCTTTTGAACAGGATTCTGACCTCTATTTGGTTCCATTTTCTTTTTCACTCTTTCTCAGATTTTCGCTTTTCTGGTATCCTGACTCATCTCTTCTCTCTTTTACATACAAGTTCTCTCATCTCCCTATCAGTTCAATTAAAAGATGCTTTGTATGTCCTCAAACCACTAATGTATATCACATTCGCTATCTATCTTTGTCTTTCTTTGTCTCACCCTCTCTCGGCCTCTCAAGCACGTACACACTTCCCCTGCCTGCACTCCTTTATCTTATCCCTTTTCCACTGTCCCTAAAGCCTGTCTCTGTCACCCCCCCTTTTCCTTTTTCAAAAACACTTTCCACTGCTGTTTCACTCTTTTCTCTGTCTTCCCCCTCTTTCCTCATCTCTGGACCCCTCACTGCACCTCCCACAACAAACACACCTACTTATAACACACCCCAGTTTCTTTCATTTTTTCATTTGTTTGCTTCCAACTCTTTTTCCTTTAAACCTCATTCTCCCTGTCTTTCTCTTTCTGTTGTTTCCTTGTCCCTCTCAGCCTCCACCTTATCAACACGTCCTTTCTCTGCTCTCTCCCACAGTTCTTCCCCCTGTCTCCCTCTCCTCTCCTCTCCTCTCCTCTCTTCTCCTCTCCTCTCCTCTTTCTCTAGCCTTCCCTTTCCAGCTCTCTCTGTGTCCTTGGTGTGTGTGGGGGCAGCGTGTGGTCAGGCCTGCAGGCATCAACTGCACAGGGCCACTGCCTCGGGCTGTGGCTGTGTGTGTGTGTGTGTGTGTGTGTGTGTGTGTGTGTGTGTGTGTGTGTGTGTGTGTGGCACAGTGCCCAGACCTACCTCCTGTGGTGAAACCCACTCCTTTTCTTCTTAGCTGCCTGGACTGTTGCCCAGACTGACCCAGATACAAGCATGCAAACACATTCACAGATAACCTGACATGCAGATGTGACGCATTACTACACACAGTAACACACACAGATTAGTCTCAGAGAGCAGAAAATCACTATTTCTATAACTCTTTCAGTTGGCTTCTATTAACAGTATATGCATGGATTCAGATGTTTGTGTTACTATTTGCCTCCTCTTGTAGATATGCATTGTGCCAACAGTGTGTGTTTGTGTGTGTGTGTGAGAGTTGAGAGTGTACTGGCAGCCAGTGTGTATGCATGTCACACACAATAGGCCTGACTTTCACCCACTCCCATTCTACAAATTGATGTGTATATCATTCAATTTACGATGTTTGCATTCAATTAACTTGTATATACAAAAAACTTTTCCCATTCACGATAAAGGAAAATTCCACACTAAAATAAATAACTTATGAAAATAAATAATCTGGAAATAAGAAATGTACTGCACAAAACTACAAAAACGGGCAAATGTAAAGTGTGTAAGAGTGGATTTTTGTAAAAGTCAACAGGAACTGGTTAAGCGTTGACTTTAAACTGGAGAAGCAGTTGGTGTTTTATCAGTCCTCTGGCACATCTTGCACAGCCATGTCACTCTTTCCATGTCATGGTCAACTAGCGTGTGGCTGCTGGCCTCCGCCCTCTCATATCTGCTCCTTGGGGCCTTCGAGCCAGTCTCTAAAAAGTGAAAAAGCTGTGTTATTTATTCTCACTGCCTGTTGCGGTCTTGGTGTTGCTTTTTTTTTCTTCTTGTTTTTCCTCGTGTCCCCATCTTTTAATAACTCCATTCCCTCTTAATGAATCCCTACTCATTTATCCTTAGAGTAATAGATAGAAGAGTAATAGATAAAAAGACAGATGGATAGAAACATTGAGAGCTACCACAATTTGTCCCAGATCCTTTCCCCAGATGCAATGCAAACGAAGGCCACCGCCAGGCCAATAGCAACCCGACCACTTGTTCCCTGACACTTGGATGCCAGCTCCTCTGTGGTTTCAGCCAATGAGCTCACCCCTATTGAAAATAACAACAGTGACATCACTGTTTTGGCCCATCGCAGCTCCCACCCAGTCGGGAGTCAGAGGTAACCCGCAGTGAAGGCAGAAAGAGGCTAAAAGTGAACGGAAAGAATAAGAGAAAGGGGGGAAAAGACTGGAAGATGGTTTTTATTTAAAGGTAATAATGTTGGTTTATAGTCTGAAGAAGGGGAAGGAGAGGGTGAGGCCGGATTGAGCACAGACAACGGAGACACATATACACGTTTATAAATAGATGCACATTTTTCTGTTGGCCTCAGCCTCGTGTTTTGGCTCCATCTTTGTCTATGTCTACCAGCGTTTAACTTCTGTTGGAGCGGTTTTGTTTCAGCGAGGTTTCGTTTTAACCTTTATACCAAACTGTCTGCCTGTCTTTCCCCCGCTTCTTTTTTCCCTCGAGGGTGATACCAGCTGGTGTTCATGACACTGCCTCACGTTGCTCGCCTGACCTTTCAACTTTGACCACTGTAAGAACCCCCCTTCACAGACACACACACACACACACACACACACACACACACACACACACACACACACACACACACACACACACAGACAGACACTTTTCGATTTACTGGCCAGTTAGTCTCATTCATACCACCTGACACACATTTACGTTTACATGAGAACACATGCGCACAATAATTTATTATTTCTAATTAGCTTCTCTTTCTTTTGCATGGATGAATTTTCAACATGACAATATGGGAAAGAGGTCTATTTAACCATAAAGATCTGCAGCCAGATCTCACCATTGCAGGTACAGAAGGAGTCAATGTTGGACTCAATTCATTTTATACAGATAAAATCAGTGGCTCCAACTTCAATTCCTGCTGAAATTTATTCCATCTGAGTGGAGCAAAACACTGAAACCTCTTTTTCCCGAGCTTTTGCATTCGGGACCCTCCAGAATGAGACGCTCCTGAATGAGGAGCATGAATTAGTTTTTTGTTGTTGCTCTTTTATTTTGTTTGTTGTTTTTCATTGCATTTATTGCCGGAGTGAGATCAGTACGAGCTCATAGTAAGACCTGAGAACTGGATTGTAGATTGCCAATGACCAAGAAGTATAGAAAATGGTATCATCTGCATTTTGAAAGTTTTACAGAGCAACAGATCTTTTTAATGTATAGATAGAATAGCAGACGCCGTCAACAAATATGGAACTGTCCTACAAGAGGAACGAAAGCATCCGTCGTTTCAGCAAGTGCCCCAAAACGACATATGTTTACGTTCCGCCTTCTAGCAGTCATAGTAATTGTGACGGGAGCAAAGGAGGAAATCAGGTGATGTTATTGTAGAACGACAACAGCCATGTAGGGAGGAAGTCAGGGTGGATGAATTAGTCAACAAAACATGGGACTTTGATACAGGAGACTGCTGTTTGTTTCCTGTTTCAAACTGACAGTCGGCATTCGTTATTGTCACCATGGCAGTGAAGCTCTCCTAAGCGAAGTAGTTATTTTAGCCCAAACCACTGCACTTAACCAAGTAATTTTTGTGACTAACCTTGACCAAAGCATTGTCGCATTATAAAACAGATTTTGCGATGGGGGCGTCAGATCAGAAAAGAGGGCATGGATTTTAGTAGTTTTTAGTTTAAGTTTAGTAAGGTAGTTTCTAAACCAGGAAATCTCAGTGCCATCAAGACGAAATGAGCAAAGTATGTGAAGGAAATGTGTATGATCAACTGTATGAAATGCTTTGCTTAGATCAACAAAGAGGCCAACACAGTGTTGTTTTTCAAAGCTGAATAACTTATTATAGCAGCTACTCGGTAAAAACTTGAACCACATTAATTCACAATGTTCCCCTCGTTGGGAGCACGTAGAAAATGTTCAGTCTTGGTACGCCCTGTGAGCATTTGAGATGATTTGAATCACCAGCACTTGCGGTCACAACCTCACTTCATTAACCTTGAGAGGGTTAGTGTCACCCTTTCCTCCCTGTGATGTCATGTTCAGTGATGGGGCTCGGGAGGGGGCTCAAAGGGGATCTGTGTTTGTCTCTGTGTGTGTGTGTGTGTGTGTGTGTGTGTGTGTGTGTGTGTGTGTGTGTGTGTGTGTGTGTGTGTGTGTGTGTGTGTGTGTGGACTTGGTGTGGTAGAAGGGAAGAGGAAGACAAGGGGGATCCTATTTGTTTGTTTTGCCCTCCAGACGTGTCCGCGAGCAGATTAAGGGATTTAGCTTGAGGGTGGAGGGGGGATGGGGCCTCAAACTCCTCACCCATCTACATCCATGGTTGATGAATACATGAATACACACACAAACACACTGAGGAGGTCAAAGAAATGAAGAAGTTTTGTTTTGTTTAAGATAAAAGCGACAGCAGTGGGAGATAATTGGATGGATGGAGGGATAGGTTAGACAAAATGATGAAGGGATGGTGGAAGGGGAAAGAAGACAAGAAGTCGTGTGTTGACACAGTGGTACCTCTTCCAGCCGTCTGATCTTCTCTTGTTTGAGTGCTAATCCCTACCCTTAAGTAGCAACAGAATTAGGGACCCCAAATCTTGTAGCTTTGTCAGGTCTCGCACGCAATGGCTGTCTTAGAGAACAGAAGCTCGACTGTTAGCAGGTAGAAACATTCTGCACTGTTCTACAGTGCCAAGGCAGTTAATCATGTTTATTTTGGCATGATTTTCAAATATTATGCATTTAAGTTTCTTTATTAAGCGCAAATCCAAAAAGGACTTTTGTGAAAGCTAAGTACATTTTCTCAGAGTATTACACTTAAATACAATTCTTAGGTACTTTTACTTTACAGGAGTATTTTCATTTAATGGTACTTTTTCCTTAAACTCCACCCCCTTTCAAAGAGCAATACAAAAAACATATAATCAGTTTAAAAATAGGTTGCACCATTATAGATTGAACTATCCAATAGTATATAACGCTGGTAGTATTAGCTCCTCAACTAACTTGTTAATGCATATATAATAATAACAATACTAACATACATTTTTCTAATACTTGTAGACTTTTAAGTAAAGTTTTGAATGCACTACTTCTTCTTCTTGACTATTTTTACATTGTGGCATTGTTAAGTTTAGTAAAAGGTCTGAATACATTTTAAACCACTAAAAACAGATTCTTTTATAAAATAATTGATTAATGGAACACAAGGCGATGTCTTTGAATAGGTTTTTTTTGTCTTTCCAACAATCCAAAGAAGAAAGATATAACATTAGGCTATTATTTATTAATCAATTATCAAAATAGTTAATTTTGCATCTTGTAACTAAACTAAACCTTCTGATTAATCAACCAACCATTTCAAGCTTCTTTTTTAGCTTCTTTTTTTATTAATGCATTTGGAAGTGAAAACCACCTCCTAACACCAGCTTGCCACGTGTGCATATGTGTGTGTGTGTGTGTGTGTGTGTGTGTGTGTGTGTGTGTGTGTGTGTGTGTGTGTGTGTGTGTGTGTGATTTTGGTGGGGTTAAGAGGAAGCGGGTGGGGTTGAGGGGGGTGCAAACTGCAAACAAACGAATGAACGCCAAGCTCAAATTCAACCGCAGGTTGCCGAGGCTGGGCCCAGGGCCTACCGTGGTGTGGCTCTTTTGTAATGTATATCAAGTTCACCAAGGGCCTTTTCATCTGACAGGCCATTGTTAAGGGAGGCTAGCCGGCGTTCTACTCCCCTCTTAACCCCACCCACCCGACACGGGAGCAGGTTGGCTTGCAATTGTTTTATGGAAATGCATGCCGGCCTGGCCGGGTGTCTGCCAGGCGAGGACGGAGGGGAGGGGGGGATACTGCTTCTCTGTGTGTGTGTGTGTGTGTGTGTGTGTGTGTGTGTGTGTGAGTGGGTGGGTGGGGGAGTGGGGGGGGATGTGACGCCGACCCCAGCAAACGCCCCTGACCCTGAGCAGATGGCGAGGCAGGGTCTCTCCGCTGAGCCAGAATTAATAGCGTGTGCCATGTCACATTGTCTGAGAAGGGCCTGCTGAAAGCAACCCCCGCCCTCCCCGCCTCTCACTTCTATCCTGATTTTTGCATCCCCCTCTCTCCCCCTATCTCTCTCTTTCTCTCTCTTACCTACCTTTCTTTGACAGCTCTTTTGCCATTTCTCTCTGCTTCTATCCTTTTTTTTTCTTGTCTTCCCCCCTCCTCTTCTTCTGGGCCTTTTCTACCTCCCATACATCACATCACTTGTCTCTTCCTTCTCCCCCCCCCCTCCTCTGATCCTGCACTACATCCACAATCTCCTCCAGCTTCCCCACAGAGTGCTTACTCTTCCAGGCACTCGTTTGCTCATTCAGTCACTCATTCATTTATTCACGTGCGCCTAATTCATCCTTCTTTTTAACAGACACTCATTCACAGGATTGCCCACTCGCCGAGCCTTTATTGGAGGACAATTAAGGCACCTGCATTTCTAAAGCTTCCCCGCTGAATGCCTGCCACCCCATTTCCTCACCCGTCTGTTCACACTACTACTACTGTTCACTCGCTCACTTGTTCTTGCATCCGGCCTTGCTCACTCGCTCATGTACAGAGTTGCTGGCTCAGCCCATCACTTCATGTCACTCAGTCACACCACATAAATGCAGAGAAATCTGAAAACACACCTCTTTTCATCAGAGTTGGTCTTCCATTTATACTAAGACCACAAAAACCTTTTCAAAAATGCTCCCCAAAGTGGATATATCTGAAAATCCTGGTCTCACATTACAGTGTGGATGGGGAGTATTTGTCAAGAGGTGATTTATGATCATCATGTGATGCATTTTTGAGAATCTCGTTTTTCTATTGCACGTGCTTGCAAAACATTTCCTCAAAACTGATGAAAAGCCACTTGGCGGAAATGTTACAAAAGTGCTGGTGCAGGCTCAAGTGGCCAAAATACAAAAACATAATACACCATATACAGTATATGATACACAACATGGGAAAGACTTTCTAAAGGACCACAATGTAAATAACCGCTTGGGCTTTATTTGTGTTTTTATCATTTTGACAAATGTACAAAGGATGCTGTGCATTTATTATTTATATAATGTATATCATATATTTTTATATTGTCAATAAACAATTTCAATAAATCAATCAGACAAAAAATCTTGACTCAAGGCACCACTTACTGACTATTTTTTAAAGCTTTCAATCCGACCGAGTTTGCTAGATTGTTATGGTAACTGTGGTGTAAACTACTGTTTTCAAGATCAACTTTCATACTACATGTTTTAGTTTAGTGCAGTAAATGTAGGAGGTAGGACAAATGTATCCATACAATCATATACAGGGTTTCCCACAGAAAATGTGTTAGTTAAGGTGGTAGGGTGTCAGAACAGCCTGCTTGTCTCAGAGGAAGTGTAATGTCAACAGCAACCGCTTTCGCCTCTCCATTAATATCATATCGCAGCAAACGCTGTCTGCGTGAAGTTTTTAAAAACTGTAACCACACTTGAAATCGCTTTATCGGCATTGCCGTGACTCACTGTGACTTCAACAAAACTGCAGAGCCGACGTAGTTTGCCCGCACCTCTGCACACGTGTGCGTGTGTGTCTCAATATGCAGAGAGGACAGATAAAGCTAACGCTTACGTGCTGACGATGTAGTTAAGGCGGCAGGCGTGTCTTTCTTAGGCGGCCGCCTTAACTTCAAAGTGCTGCGGGAAACCCTGATATAAGTAAATATCTTCAGTTTAAAGAGAAGCGGGGGGAAAAGGGCAAAATGTGGATGCCAAAGAAAGCATAATAGTTGAGCTGTTACCTGAGTATCAGAGGTGAAGAAATAAATAAGACTAAGAGTCTACAGCCATGCTAGTGGCTCTGTGAGACTGTACTTAAGCTAAATGCTAATGTCAGAATGCTGACAGATCTGGGCTGACATTCAAACATGGTCACAATGCCCGTGCTAACATGCTGATATTTAGCAAGTATAGTTTAGCATGTTAGCATTATAGCTTTTGCTAATAGGCACTAAACACACAGTACAGCCAGGTCATAAAATAAAGTATTACCAAATTCCTGAGAGAAACATGAATGTCTGTACCACATGTCATGGCAGTTTTTTAAAGGTATTGTGGAGGATTTTCCCGTATTTTAGAAAAGAACCGCCCTCTGTACTTTTTGAAAAAATGCACATGCGCAACACTCTGCCTGCTCCCAAGAGGGAACGCCTATTAAACGTGGGCACGAGAGTGTACTGTTTACAAGTTGCTGTCGGCATGGCTCATACAAGCCTACTTTCCAAAAGAAGATTTGCACTTTTTCACAAATTGAGATGTTTACCGTGTGTGCGCGGTGTGTGACTTGTGCCAGGGCTAGCATCGCTAATCATAGCTTACATCAACTTTTACTAGCAGTGATTTTAAATGGATTTCTCCAAATAGCATGCCAAACTTTACCTGTGGAGTAGAAAATTCACGACCCAACCTGTGCTTTTAGCGCACGCCAGCGTGTGAAATATTCTCCCAAAAGCTTCAATGCTTCAATGAATGGCTGAAACCGTAGCACAAGCTCACAACACATATACACCTGAAAGCTAGGGACGTGCACGTACAACGGCCTTACGTAAACATATCACCAGAATGATTGACAACCAGGAGGACCAATAGTCTTGATGATCCACTCGGAAAAAGAAAATCCTCCACTATACCTTTAATCTGGGCCCAAATGGTGTGTGGATGTGCACTATCTAGTCTGTGGGTGTGGATCCATCACAAATATTTGCAGGGCCTTCCTCTCTCCCTCTTTCTCTCCTGAAGCGGCAGGGTGGCTGCCAAGAGTGGATAAGAGGGTCAGGGGTATGTTCAAACTCACCCCTTCTCCTTGTTTCCACCCCCATGCTTATCACCAGTCCTTTTCCTGATCCCCCCCCACCACCCCGGCCTCCTTTGACTTTATCGGCCTACAGACAGACAGCCTGGGAGATGGAGGACGAGGAGGACGCAGAGGGTCACGGCCTCAGCGTTCAGGCACTTGGCCAAAGAGTGTGTATGTGGGTGTGCATGTGTATGTTGCACTGTATCACCTCTTCCCCTTTGCGTGTGTGTCATAGAATTTTTCCTATTTTTGCACGCGCTGCAAAATGTTTGCTAGTGTGTAAATATATTTGTGTGTGTGTGCATGAGGAGAGAGAGAGAGAGAGAGAGAGAGTGTGTGGGCGTTAAGGAGGCAAAGGTCAAGGTTTTAGAGGCTCACTTGGCTGAGGCTCGTTCCCTCCAAACCCCCCACCAGCCAAACATGCTGCACATAACAAAGTGAAGCTGCCTATCTAAACACTATCTCCTAAACAATTGCAATAGCAGCCCAGAATTTCATACAAATGTACAAATGAAGGAATATTTTAATAGAATAGTTTAATAATTGCAGGAGCAATTATTAGTTTTCATTTCACTGAAACAATTCATTCTAGATGTCCTGTCCAAAAATTTCTTTGGGTTTGGGTTGAGCTGACCAAAGTACTTTGTACCCACTAATAACTATTCATCAGTCTTTTTGTCATGATATAACACGGCCTGTCACTCGCTCTTGTTAAAAAAACATTAACATTCTGTATTGTAACATTATCAGGCTGCTTCTGCTATGAGCTTCGACTCTAGAAGTCTTAACTGACAAGGGCGGCAGGCCAAGCTAAACGAGTTATGCTCTTAGTTTACTGGATGTGAATATCCCAGGAGGGTTTTCACAAAGTGGAGAGCTTTACTTATGTTGGATAGTTCCATTGTTATGACATTTTGACCCTGTTCCTGATTAGTCTCTTAAGGGTTTGAATTTTGGAGGAGTCTTTGCTCTTTTTTTCTGGGACAAACCCCCTCTAAAAAACACTGGCTCCCAGCCTAGCCGACCGCAATACCAAATCTTTAGGCTCAGAAGATGATGTTTCAACCACATCCTGACAACAAACAAAATAACTTGTTGAGGTTAGAGGATTCTTGCAGGCTTTACTCCTTATATCTTCCATAAATCAGGCTTTGGATTCATGTGCATACAAAAGGGGTCAAGAGGAGATTTTGTTTGGGGCTGCATGCATCGACTCATATTTTCCGAGGTGGAACGTGGATGTCAGTCACAGTAACACACGTCCAATGAAGCACTCCAGAAGTGAAAGTGACTGCATGCATAACAGCTGAGTCACCAAAGAAAGCACCTATGGAGTCAAAACTACAAAGACAAATCAACTCAGATTTCCCCTTTGCGTGTTTTATGATTAACTTGACTCTTTTGTATCGCTCTCACTTGTCTGATGTTATTAAGGTTTGAGAGATGATTCTAAAAAAAACTAACTGACATAAACTAATGAATTTTGGTCATTTCAGCTGTGCGACTCATGCTGATTCATCCTGGAAGGGGTCAATAAGTGTGTTACAACACCTTGTTACAAAAAAGTCATGTTTTTGAGTTCCTGTGCTCTTTGGTTAACAGCTACACTTGAACAAATTTGATTTATGCTCAATACACTGCTTAAGGGAGTCTCAGTGGTAGCTGTTAAGGGATTGGAGAGCATTGCACATTTCTTTTCCGCACTAACATTTTCCCATCTGTACTGAGAATTGGAACCAGTTACCTTTAAGATGCCTGTTTGGCTTATCTTGTAGTGCTCCTAATGCTCCTTTTTCCTGATAGAGCAGAATAGTGTTTTAGGACACTTTTTTAAAGGACAAGCTTGCTTATTTGTTGTTATTTCTTTACAAGAATCAATATTAATATTGTGTCTGTGCACTAAGTACAGACCTTAAGACAGGCAAGGCTAGCTTAACATAAAGACTGGAAGCAGGGGGAAACAGCTAGCCTGGCTCTGTCTGCAGTTTGGAGCACAGGTTAGGGTAACGGTCTCTGATATTAAATTTGGACAGAGAGAGGCTAAGCAACGCTAACCAGCTGCTGGATGGTTAGCCCAGCATAGCATTACTGGCTTCATATTTACCAAACAGACACAAGCGTGGTATCAATCTTCTCATCTAGCACTTGGCAAGAAAGAAAATAAGAGTATTTCTCAAAATGTCAAACTATTCCTTTAACCTACAGATGTTAGGTCAATATCTTCTTCTCACTCTTAAAGAAAGAGATCATTTTAATGATGATGCTAAAAGAAATCCTCATTATGTATTTTCAGGGCTTCCGTAGAACTCTGTAGATATTTGTATCTTCCAGTGAAATGTTACGATATAATGTGTTTCATATACAGCAAATCAAAATATACGGTTGGATGCCCACAAATGTGGGATTTCACTTCATTTAAGCCCACTGACATACATTAATTCCAAATAAATCCCGCTCTTATAATGTCACATCTTTCACGGGACAGTTTGCAAGCATAAATAAAGGCAACAAGCTGCTTTTATACTTTCCATAACATAATGCATTCAACAGCTCATGAGCTCTGCTTTTTTAATCAAAGTACAATACCCTGAGGCAAGCGCTGATTTAAAAAGATGGCGACAAGCAAAGCCAAGTCGGTCCAGACCAGACCTGCACTCATATAACTTTTTATGAAAAGGCTTCCCCCTCGTGAAAACTAAAATGAAATCTGCTGTGTACAATCCTCAGCAGGACGATTTGAGAAGTGCTATAGTTGCAGAGCTGACATCTCTCCTCTGGTAACAGAAAAAACATGCTGGTTTTTGCTTTTTGTATCTATCTGTGCTTGGTGTTTCTACTGATAACCATCACACTAATGGATTTATGGGTCCTTGTGATTGTGTCGTCGTGGCTGTAAAAGTCTATAATCTAGCTCTATTACAACAGTATGAAAGGCTGTCAAAACACACACACACACACTGCATGTGGATTGATTGCTCCTGTTTATAAATTGGTTTTGTTATCAGTTATCCGGCGAGCTGATCTGATTATAAAGGCTTTCATTAAAAGCAATAAAGTATCTGTTTCTAAAGGTAGACTCTATAAAGCCACTACAAGTCAAAAATATATTGCTTATTTTCCGATGTCATATACAGGCTATGTCACAGCTGTCAAATAGTGTGCCTCTGCTGTTCGCAACCAATAGATGTGTGGCAGCTTGAACTCACTGTGAATCGTACAGGTCCAGAAAAGGGGAAACGTATCTTTCCTCATACCTCCGATTCGCCTCTCCTACAAAAGATTAGGGTTGCAAAACAGGCGCTTTAGCTCCCTTGACAGTCTGCAAACTTATCATCCTGTCGTTTTTTTTTTTTTTCCCGGTTCTGTGATGTCTTTGGGACCTACTTGTAATGACAGACATGTGATAAAAAAGTGGGAGGCTTTGAACAAAGGGCGAGAGGGGAGTAAAGGCGTGCCCATCTCGGATCGATCGTGCTCTCCATTTGTCAAGCTGTCTGCCCTCGTCCACCCCTGGGTTATCCCTTGGGGCTGGAGAGCAAGACAGATGGACATAACGGACGGATGGACGCCCTTCCCTCGGCTGTGAACTCAGACTCACACGAGCCAGACTTGATTCATTTATCTTGTGATGTTCACTGAGGGAATATGATATCATCAAGTTGCTGCGTTGCTTGAAAAGTTTGTTTACTGCGTAAAATGTATGTAGGAGTTGCACGAGGTGTCACATTCTGATTTCCTGTCTCTGTCTGGCACCCAGCTGATCCGCCATGTATCGTCTCATCTGTCTGCTTACCAGTCTAACATTTGACCCAGTGTCTCTTGACCCACCTTCTCTGTCTGTCACTCGTTCTCACTTTGATTATGTGTCTGCTTATTTCAGGAAGTTTCACCACCCCCTGGCCGTATCAAATGACTTTGAGTCAAAGAGCTGCTAATCAGGAACCTCAAACTGCACTTCCCTAATTGGCTCGCTTTCTTCTTCGTTGTGTTTTTCACCCCTCAAATCTGCAGATAAAAATAATTTCTCCCTTTATTTTTTATAATAAGTGCTAGCAGTGCTTAGATGGATAAGCAGGATGTGAAAATTGCCTCGACCACAGAACAAAACTTGTTAATTCCACAGTTTGAGCTCAGCACTCAAAAGAAATGAATTATGAGGCTTTAGTGTCAATCTTTGCAATCACAAAGTTGCTACATTCAGTGACCCCTTAACCTTTTTACAAACAAACAGCAGTGTTGGATAACAAACAATGCATTTGACAAAGTGACAGTATGTAGGCCAAATCTATATTGAGATAACACAGATGGGATGATCTACTGGTCAGGGCAGTTTCCACATGGGGACAAGAATCTTTCTATCTCAATCTCCCTTTCATTCTGATCCATGAGCTTAAGCAGTCAAGTGAGTGGATTTATAGACCTGAGGCTTATGGCTTAGTCATGATTGCTTGAATTGGCTGTGTCTCAATTAAAATAAATGTTTTTTACTCCTAATGAGAGAATGGGAGAAGATTGAGACAGCTTTCAAACAAATCTAGAAAAATCGTGTTGCCAGACGCAAAAGATATGCAAATGGTAGGGTCTCAAGGAAACTTTAAATCATATGTTTGAGTGTTCTTTAAAGCGTGTTATATGTTTTACAACAGCCAAAAAGGTCAAAGTTCAAATCCTGAATACCTCTAAATTTAAAAGTTAACACATTCTCAATAAAGGGGCTGTTCTCCTTTCCTATTTCGCTCCCATTTTCTCTGAAAAGAACTTGCACTTGTGTAGCCTTTTTTATTTTTTATAGTGTTCAGCTGTAAAATATTTGAGGAAACTTTATGCTTCCCCATTCAACTCTGAGGGTAACTGGAGGTTCTCCGCCGACTATAAAAAAAAGAGAGGGAAAGGAAAAATGGTTAGGGGCAGGATGAGGTCCTCGTCTCTGTGTCTTCATAGTGTAGGCCGCGGGCCAGGCACACTCTCAACCAAAACCTCATCCATGCAACTCTTTTATCTTGATTTTTTCTCGTCGTCTTTCTTTCTGGCAGAAGAGTGAAGCTCCATAAAAATGAATTATGCATCTAAAAAATATGAAGCGTGTAGAGTGTACACTGGAGAAGATGGCATCTGCTACTTTATACAGAGAAAGTGTCTGTGTGTGGATAGGTAGGCAAACATACTATTTTTAAGCATGCTTGATTTGTTCTTCTTCATATAATGTTAAAGGAACAGTTTGATGGTTTGTAAAGTATGCTTATAAGCTTTCCTGCCAAGAGTCTGTATGTTAAATATGAAGCAGGAGCCAGCAGCTGGTTAGCTTAGCTTAGCACAAAGACAGAGGGAAACAGCATGGCTCTGTCCAAAGGTGATCAGCACCTTTAAAGCTCACAAACTAATATGTTCAAGGTTCAAGATTCCTTTTTTTGTCATTTAGCAAAACACAGAAATGTAAAGCATGCATGAAATTACAAGCATGGCTCCTTTTAAAAACAACGATAAAAACAGGGTAGTAAATAGAGCTCTGAATATATATAAAAAACAGAATAAATAATTTCCAGCAGATGATTTTGTACGTAGGCTACGACTCTGATGTATTGCACTTGTAAATTAATAAATAGTATTACAATTGGCATAAAAGCACAGTTTAGTGGTGTTTAGTTGAGTTTATTAGTCTGATAGCAGTCGGGTAAAAGCTGTTTTTTCAGTCTTGTCGTGCTGCAACGTAGGTTGCAGAGGGAGAACAGGCTGTGACATGGGTGGGTGGAATCTTTTACGTAACTGGTGGCTTCTTTCCCATTTGTCTAATTTGTATAAAAATGGGACTGTAAAAACAACAGTTTCTGGTCTCATATAATTCTCAGCAAGAATGTGAATAAGCGTTTTTCCAAAAAATGTCCAACTCTTTTACAGTCTGGCCCAAATATTGCAAAAAAAAAAACCAAAAAAAAACAGCTAAGCTTGTAGTTTCAAATATTAAATGCATTTAAACATGGTGGCAACTCTGCCAACTATTTGTGTTGTATTTGTCGGTGTTGTTATTTATTCATTCAGCCAACAGCCGCTTTTCCATACAAAACAGCCTCAGGCAGATCACACACACAACATCTAACAAATGAGAGCATTGACTCGCCATGAGTGTAGTCTCAGAAGCCTTCCCTTTTTCTTTGAAGTCTGAAAAACACCCACAAGAAAAGTCACTTGTAAGGTGAACAAAGATGCCAAACCAATTAAGGACAACAAAACACAGACCTACACGAAGGTTTATGACTCTCTGACCCCTCCCAGATAAACAAGAATGACCTGACTAGTTTGTGGTGGGGATGATATAAAGACACACTTTTGCAAATGCACTCTGGCTGGGGGAGAAACCGTGGCTAATAAAGCCCATGCCACATTTCCAAGCATGATCATTCTAAATAATAGCCTCCCTTGTACTTTGACTGAGGTTTTGGCTGTGAGGAGGGTGGTCATGGGGCTCCCCAATGTGATGGCAATGTACTAATCTGCCCTGTATGGCCCATTCACATGTGTTCACACCATTGTTTCCAGTTCTAAACAGGAACTGCAATGTTACCCAAGGGAATAGCAAATTTGGTGTGCTACAAGAAACCCTTTAATTCCTAGTCTCATCCCCTCTCATGCTTGTTGTCTACTATTGTGAAGTATTGTAGAATAAAAAGGATATTTTCGCTGTAATTACATGCAGCTGTTAATGCTGAATACTGCAGAGACGCCATGAGGATGTATACTACAAAATCTGTGTGAGCCTGGGAAAACCGAGGGTTTCCTCACCACTAAACCGATCGGTGCAGTAATTTATTACCCGGTAAACACGTGGGAATAGTATTTCAGCGCCACAAGATAAACAACTTCTCCACTTCACGCACATCTCGCGATAGGGGACGCTCCCTCTATGCTCGCCTATTGTGAGAGTTTTCCAAGCCTCGCGTGATCTGTGAAGTTTCCCACGCCTGTTGTTGTGGCGTCTGCCCTTTTCGCTCGCTCACTCTCTCTCTCCCTCTCTCTCTCTCTCTCTCTCTCTCTCTCTCTCTCTCTCTCTCTCTATTGCTGCTACCCGCCGCCTCCCTTTTTCTCTGTCTTCCTCACCCACCCCCTTTCTCTCCGTCTCCCTCGTCCCTACACCTCCAGTCTGCTTCTGTTGTCTCGGCGGATTGTTGGACTGTGGGAGAGAAAGGATATCGCGAGTATTGGAGTTTTGGTGAGAGTTTGTGGAAGATGGCGCCTGTTGTGACAGGGTGAGTCTGAGATTCGGGGCTGGCGGTGGGGTCCACCGTGGGGAGCGGAGTTGAAGAGAATACAAGTTATTACCATGAAACAGCTTAATTGTAATCCATGTGTTGTAGCCTGGGTACAATGCAATGTTTTGACCACCGGTTTACTCGCTGGAAGTCGTTTCTTTGTCTCAATGTGTTTGCGTGCGAGTGTTTTTTTTTTCTTTGACCAGTTAACGTTACTTGCCTGAGCCGACTGTTGCTGCAGTGTTTTGTGAGCTAGCCCCAGCTAAGCGATACTTCACCCTCGGTGGTCTTTTTCCCAGACAACGGCGAGCTGTAAGCTAGCAAGCTAACCAGCGAGCTAAACACAACCAGCGAAGCATGTTTTAGAAAACAATTTAACACGTATGCCGTCTCTTTCCCCCCGACTGGCTTACGCTGAAAGCTGGTCCTGTATTTGTTTTCGAAACGTGCTCACCATTTAGCCGGGCAGCACGTTTACGAACTGGATTCACGACTCAACACAGCTAGCTGTCCGATAATAGACGTTAGCTAGCGATATCTGACTGAAACACGTTGCAGCTTTGTGAGCAAGGCATCTCTTTTGGCAGTGTTTTTAAATGTTAACTGCATTTGTGAGATAGTTTTTGCTTTACACGGCGTGCTTGCTGCAAATCTTTAAACTTATCTAGAGCTACCGTACACAGTGATTAGCGTTTACTTTTAAGACTTCAGCTCCCTGTAAGTGGACGACAGTGCTGGAAAATAGTATCTAACGTTGCTACTTACAGTGATCTGCATCTCTGTAACATTAAGCAGGTTGCTAATGAAAACTCCAACCTAACACTGCAGTGCATCCAAGGACAAATGTTTATTCACCGATAAACACCCATAGTCATGTGTGCTTAACCCTATTATCACTGCAAAAATGATCCTAATCTTTCAGTTACAACGAGCATTTGATTAAGTTTCTCATTTACAGTCTGGTGGTCATAAAAGTGACGTTTTCTGCCCCGGAGAACACCGAAATTATATCTCATGATGAGCTCTAAATATTAGATAACTAGCTGCTAGTCTTGAAATACTTTTTTGTCAAATTTAGTTTTTATCTCTGAGATGTATAGAAATCTAAACGATTTAACTAGGCTTGGTGCACGTTCAGTAAATGCTACTAGATAATACATCTGTGATAAGATGAGACTTGTGATGAGTGTTTGCTGTGCATGTTCATTTGGGGCTTTCCAGCAGACCTGAACTGATTTCAGTTGAAGGGGGGTGGGGGGAAGCAAGCTAGAGGGCAGGCGGGTCAGGTCTGGGTGGCTGGCCACCTGTCCAGATGATATCTCCAGATTCATGTGTGTTTGGCTGTGAGTGGGGGGTCAGTGTGTGTGAGGAAGATTGGGTGGGTGCTTGGGTGAGAGGTTTAACAGAAAATTAAAGTGCCATAAGGAGTCTTTTTTTTTTTTTTTTTTTTTTGCTGATGGCTGGCCATGTTCACAGTAACGGTTGGAGGCATCACAGAGCCTGACCACGGCCCCATGCCCCATGTACTGTTTGAATGGTTTTGGCTTTACACAGGGAGGGGCTCCACAACCACATGGTTGTTACTGGTATTATGACTCTCTTGTAAAAAACATTACAGAGAGGCAGTGGTTGTATGTTTCTGTCTTTGAATTAGAAGTTGTAGGTCATACTGACTTCACTGTCCCTTCAGTTGTAAGTGTATGTGTTGCACTTAGAGACATTTCTATTGTGTTTCTGCCTAATTTAGTTTGCTGCTTGGAAATCTTTTTATTTGTATCTATTTTATTGTTAACAATAGAAGATCATCAAGTTTGTGTCAACACCATTCCCACTGTGGTGTTTTATACTGGATGTGCATGATTGCAGATGGCAGTTGCAAAATTGGTCTGACAATTCACAATACATTTTTGCTTTTATGAAGCACTGCATTTTATTTAATGTACAACTCTTGTAATTGGCAAAGAGTTAGAGCTCTGTAGCATGTACTATGAAACACATGATAGCTACGACACAATCCAAAATCTACTGTATATTTCAAGTATTAAAGGCTCACTCCCTGTAGGCTTTAAAAGGTGGTTGTAAAGAGAGTTGTAGTTTGCTGGGCAAAATTAAAGTTGTCTTTGCTTAGGTTTCTGGGTGCACAGCCACTGACATCACTCACTTAAGGCACCCTGCCATTCTCGCTCTAACTCACGCTACTCTCGTATAGGGATGTCACGAGAACCAGTACTTCTCCGGTAAATTCTGAAAAGTGACAGTACTCGTTTTTCTACATTACCGTAGGTAACGAGGGATGCAATTCTTCCGGACCTAATGGGGGCAGTATACGCCTACAAGAGCTCTAGTCTGCTCCTAAACGGCACAGAAAAACAGAATAGCACCTCATCTCCATGCACGTTGCTCACCGACGGCTAGACCGCATTCAGCCTCTGGCTTAACTGTTACATCACATCTACAGCAACGGCTTCACCTAGAGCTCCCAACCAGAAAGTAAATCTTTTTCTCTGCTGTTGTCTGTCACAGCCTAGCGTTAGCTTCGATAACTGACATTAGCTAATTTAAGCGCTCGTTTTAGCGGACCTCTATAACATCAGTTAACTTTAACTAGCCCAGTTCAATGGGCAAAACAACAGCGGCAGAGAGAAACAGACTTCGCTAACTAAAAGCTTGCTGTCTGGGAGTTCCAGGTAAACTCATGGAAGGCAGTACTGTACGCTGGTTGTGTGGTGATGCCAGGCTTCCAATAAGCGGGCTATGGGTCCAGAAGACTGACGTTTTCTCCCGATTACATGTAAATCACGCTGTCCTTGCCCCATCCACTCCACAGCAAAACAGTAACAGAAAGTTATGGAAAAAAACTGACACTGAAAAAAGAGTGACATTACACACAAGTGTTATCCTTAAATACAACTTATAAAGGAGGGCATGTGATTTATTGTTTTTTTTTTTTACCGTGGTATCAAATTGGTTAAAGGTCCCATGACATGGTGCTCTTTGGATGCTTTTATATAGGCCTTAGTGGTCCCATAATACTGTATCTGAAGTCTCTTTCGGTATCGAGTATCGTGTACTTTTGGTGGTATTGGTACCGACTACTAGATTTTTTTGTTATTGTGACATCCCTACTCTCGTAACGGGGGTTGCCGTACGTTGCTTCTTCATCCGCAGTAAGGAAAAATCTATACCGTCAGAGCCCAAGTTGCTTTCATAATTTTCCCTCTTTTTTTTTTTCTCTCTGCCAGCAAAACTGATTGTGATATCTGAAAGAGCAGCACTGTTCACCTAGGATGATAAAAGCATGAATCACTTATTTCAACACTGCTCTGCCTTTGCTGTGCCTCAGAGGGACGGGATTTCATTTTGCTAACCCCCCCCCCTTCCATCCCTTTGCCAACAAAAAAATAACAACGATTGAGTCTTTCAGGCCAAAAGCCAAGCGTCTCTGTGCTAGTGTAATGATACTACTGAGCCTTTCTTTGAGACATAAACCTTGTATTCTTGCATTTCTTATTATGAGCAAATGAGCGTGCAGTTTGAGCTCTGCGGCTGTGTTGACGGCGATCAAGTGAGTGCATGTGGAAGGGAGAGTGAGTGTACCTAGACATAAAAGTTGATCTGTCTGTGTGTGTGCATGTGCATCCATTCCCCAGGGTCACTTCCTCTTCCCTTTATGAAAGAAGAGGTTCAGAGAGAGCAGCAGATGTTGAAGTGCTGACCTTTATGGTGGCAAAGGCTCAGACTAGAGTTAAAAGACATGCCGAGTTACCCCACCCCACTGCCCCTCAAAGCATCAGCCCCATGTCCTCCCACACACACACACACACACACCACTACCTTAGCTGCAGCACTGATGGATAGGTTAACGACAAAGATGACACAAGCTACCTGATCTGAGTTGTCACCTCCAGTGTTGTGCAGCCTCCAAAGCTGCCCTATATCCACCCAGAGCTGTGAAAATCTTCAGTTGTGTGTGTGTGTGTGTGTGTGTGGGGGGGGAATACAAGCCAAGAGGGGGCTGTACAGAAGTCACAGGCAAAGCACCAAAGCAAATGTGCCACCGCCAGACATCTTTAGGGGGATTTATTCTTGTGCATACAGTAGCCTATTGTTTTGGAAGTTCATGCATATCCATTACTTCACATGATTGAAATATCCCCCCAAGCCTATAGTTCCATTTAAGGTTCAGATTCAACTTTTGGTCGAGTGATGATGGGCCTCTTAAAGCACCACACGCCCTGGTTGAGTCAGTGTCTTCATTCTCTTGTTTCCCTATTCAGTCGGTTTGTGTCAGTCTGTCTGTCTCAGGAGAACAACCACAGGAGACACCCAAGGGGATAGAAATGCACATTTTTGCGTAATTTGGCTTGGAGTTCCGCCAGCTTGGCACTCCTGGTTCTTGGTTCTCAGCCACATGCTTAAGTGTGCACAAACCAGATATACCATCATAGCATGTCCCTCCTGCTTATTCATAGCAAGTGGTTCCCTTTTGAGGGTCTTGCGTTACCTCATTTCTCCAAGCCCAGGCCCTGATAAGGGGGTTGGATTTCTCACACAAAAGCCACTTGCTTGTGCAAGACTTGGAATGCGTTAGTCTGAGCTCATACTTTTTTTTTAATCTGTGGCTCTTCCAAAAATCTTGCTGCTGTTTGCTTCGGCGAGGATGGGACGGAACATTCTGATGAAAATCTGAAACCAGTGTGGTTTTCAAAACAGCCATGCCGTCATGTTTGATGGAGACCCAAGTCCTCTTGGAGTTGTTGTTGGCATCGGCGTCACTGCTTAGCTAACACGAGGCAAATGCAGTGGAAGTACGTACCTGTCCGCTGACTTGTTTTGGAGCGGCTTGTTGTCTTTCTCGCATTTACTCACCTCTTCCAAGAGAATTTCCTCAGCCCCAGCATTCGCCTTTCCCTGCCCCTGTTCCTTTACTGTTTGTAGCGATTACAGCTTCGCCAAGGGAATGTTGGTTTCTACTGTGTCAGCAGTTTTTGCTCCCGCTGTCCCTCCACATTCAGGATGTTTCATTCAGAAAACATGAACTAATTCCCACTTGTCTGACTCCTATTTGCTTTCATTCGGCCTCAGTGAGCAAACTCTTACCTACTTCTTATGTTGGGGCAGCTGAAATTGGGAGGAAAAAATATGAACTCTGTTGACACTTGTGTGTTTGTCCCTCTTTCTCCTTAGGGGTGACAGAGGGGGATCTGTAGTTTGAAGTTGACTTTTAAAAGAGGACTTGTGCTAGCCCTCTGATATATTTTACAATACTAGATTATGATGCGCTAAGCTTTCAGGAGAATTCACCAGAGAGCCATGCTTAGAGAGAGAAGCTTATTTTATTGGCCCAGGTCATTGTCAGCTGTGGTAGTGAGGGCTCCAAAGCATTGTTCAAGTGTCTCGCTGTTAGATCGTTCTGTCTGTTCTCCGACAACCACTCTGGGCCGCTTCAACCATTCAGAGGAAGGTTACAAATATACACAGGATCTCCCATGTTGGGAAAGCCCCTAACAAAGCCACCTCCCACAGCTTAAAACAACCACTATTACTGTATTAGATGAGAAGGGAGTGGCAAGCAGTGAGCCTGCCTGTAGTAAACCTTCCTGAAAGAAATGTTGTTGTAGCCTTGGGACTGTTAGCATCATATAAAGTCTGCTGATAGCCACAGAGCAGTATTTCACTCCTATCCTCTTTAGGCAAATGACTCTGATGTAAACATTCCTTTGCTGTTGGTTGATCCTTGCAAGCCTTTTGAATTGACATTTTTACAGATCTACCCCATTGTCTTTGCTACAACTAAGCATACCAGTGCAGGTTTAGGAATAAGACTTGGTTTTTGGTTGAGACCATGTCAAACAAATTTGACATCAGACAGATTCTGTATAATCTTTAGTAGGGCTGTGCAAATATTATCCCGATATAGGTCATTTCATATCTCGATAACAAGATACATCATGTTATATAGCATGCTTTCTGGTAATTTAATAGATAAATACTTTATGAAAGAACCACACGGTAAAGCCTATTATTGTATACTCTTGTGTGAATGAAATATGAAATACTTGACAATTTAAAAAGTACTGAGTATTTTCTATTTTATGAAGAACATTGTGCAAAATGAACATAATGTGCAAGGATCATACACACACATAAAATACCTGTTTTTGTATTTTTTGCATCAAATTGTAGATAGTAGTATCGACAAGAGTATTAATACGTATCGGTGGTGATTAGCAGTATCGGTATCAATAAAATCCTAATGATACCCATAGAGATTTTTATATCTTTTTGACGATATCATCATATTGCCCAGCCCTAATATTTATTAGTTTGGCTTATTTGGCTTATTTTTTAGCAATGTTGTACAATTATGCACCAAAATGGACAGATACATTCAGCATGTCATGTTTTTAAACCCAAGTGTGTCATATTTCAAACCATGATTTCTGCAAGCCATCCTGCACGGACACCACTGTAGGCAAGTGATGGCAGCCCTGGGGTGACAGGCAGCCTACATCCCCCTCTGATAGAGAGATGTGTTGGAGAAAGAGCCATAAGGGCACAAAAAGGAGTTATTAAGTGAGAAAATATTGAAGGAAAAGAACAAAGCGAGAGAGCAAGAGGGGTTGGGATTCCAGGAAAGGCACACTGTTATCTCCAAATGTTTCTTTGCTTTGTCTGGTTGTTTAACTAAGGCTGCCGGAGAGTTTTACTGAAGAATCCGCCTGGTGGCATTCCTGTGGCTGTTGACGTCAGGAGGTTTTGGCCTTTGCTTAGGATCACAATGAAGTAATAGGCATGTGTGTCATTTTGTAGAACAGTCTATTGATTGTGGTTGAGAAAACAATGCCTTTTTTTTTTTTTTCTTGAAGAGAGGGTTGCATACTGTGGTTGATCATCTTGCACTTGTGGCTGCAGTCTGATGTTCTCTACCGTTGCCATCATGTTGGAAGCACTGCTGAGGAATGTACGTGAGGTTTCACATGAGCTCATGGGAGGAAACCAACTTGTTTTCTTTATATCTACTGGGCTAGCCTGAAAAGACACCAGCAAAGTCTCTCTATTTATCACCCTACTGGATTTATTAGAACTGGGCCTCAAATATTCTAACCTCAACCCCAACTCGCCGAAGTGTCTCGTAGACAATTTGCCACAATTCACCAGCTCACCTCCCTGCACGAGAATCTGACATATTACACTTTATTATATTTTTAAGCATACTAGTTTCAAGACGTGTGTGTGTGTGTGTGTGTGTGTGTGTGTGTGTGTGTGTGTGTGTGTGTGTGTGTGTGTGTGTGTGTGTGTGTGTGTGTGTGTGTGTGTGTGTGTGTGTGTGTGTGTGGTTAAGATTCAGAAAACCATATCTTGTCTCACATCTTGTTAATGACAGAGAATATTATTTTTGGAAAAGATAGCATGTTTTAGAAGAGGAACAAGTAGCAGGAACAACAACCCCGTTCCTCATCATGACAACAACACTGAAACCAGACAGTAGTCCTAAGCTGACAAAGTCATTGCTAAACTGCACATACACAAGAAAGCGTGCCATGGTCTCTACATTTGGCTTGGTTTGCTGAGGATCATCTCACAGCATGTGGGCTAAAGGTTTCTCTCTCTCTCTCTCTCTCTCTCTCTCTCTCTCTCTCTCTCTCTCTCTCTCTGCCAGAAATTCAATTGTTTTCTCTTGTTGCAGTTTAGTCAGTCCTTTGGGTGGTTTTGAGGCAAGGGCAGGGCAAGACGGTGGTTAGTTTGCCTGAGCTGATAATGTCCAGAGAGTCTGCGCTTAATCTTGGATTCTAGATAGATGCAGTCACATTGTTGTAGAACTGAAATGAGTAGGCATCTCATCGATTTGTCTATCGGCAGAAAATTAATCTGCAGATATTTTAATAATTGTTTACTCATTTCTATTATATATCAATCAAAATGTCGATCATTCTGTGGTCGCAGCTTTTCCATTGTGAAGTTTTGCTGATTATCTCTGTCTGGTGTCATTGTAAACTGAATATCTTTGGGGTTTGGGCTGCTCAGGATATTGTGACTTAAAAAAAAAAGGTTGTTACATTTAGAGCTGAAATGATTAGTTGGTTGTTGGTTGCAGCATTGTTGCCTTTTGAATTGATATTCAGTATATTTATTTACACTCAGGCATGTGCCAGTTTGATAATTGTACGTTACAATTTCCTTGGCAAAATGTATTTATATTATATCTGTACTGTAAACCTTGTAGTGTGCAGATTGAGTCTGCGATGTTTGAGTAAAGTAACAAAGCCACAAGGCCACCCCACTGGTTAGATTATGAAGGAAATTTCCTACTTTGTAAACCCCCCAAAAATGTATTCAGTATTCCAGAGGCTGCATGCTATGAAGCACCTGGGTGCTCAGCTTGTCACTGCCTTCAGTGAGAAATGCTGACCCTTCTGGGTTGTTTAAGTTGTGGTTAATCAAGACAAAAATACAAGAACTGCTCTGTGCAGTGCAATCAATGCCTGGTGAAGAATTCAGTAAGTAGGCAACAGGGTGGCATAGTTAGTAGGAGGACCACCTTTCAACAAGGAAACCTGTGATGACATGCATCTGCCTGCTGAAATGCTGAAACCCCACCAACTCCAATGTGGCCTGTTTTTTTTGTTTTTTTTCCTGCATAGAGAAAGTTTTGGCGCCCCCCAAAAGAGGTTTTAGTCAGCGCCAAAGGAAAATCACTCCGACTGCTGTCTGTCCGCGGCGGGCTGCACTGCCGTCTATCAATTACCGTTTCATAACCTGTGAAAACGTCTCGTAGACGTGTTTAATAGTAGTCCGGTTCCGTGTTTTGGTACAGTTGGTTTTAACACCTGATGTGAGCCGTACAGGAGCACGCATGAAAACCACAGTTTCTAGCGCTTTATCGGCATTGACCTGACTCCCTGCAGAGGTGGCGGCGGCCCGCTCTGTCTCTCTGCTGAGCCCCGTTCAAGTAACATCGGCAGTTAAACTGTAGGCTTTTTCACGCTATGATGGTTAAATTAATCTGCTGTTCACATGCATGCCGAACTGTAGGGGCGGTCCGTTACACTACTGTATATTCAACATCTCTGACAATTTATTGATCAATATTTCAAAATAGAAAACATTACACTAACATTTTGTATTCCTAACACTATTGTATTATTGTTAGGGCTGGGTATCGTTCAGAATCTTTTGATCCGGTGCCAATTTCGATACCTCAGTTTCGATACCGATTCCTAGGGCTGGGCGATATGGTTGAAAACTGTATCACGATATAAGTTTTTCATATCGGTCGATATCGATAATTATTGATATTTTTTATGACCTATTTAAAATAAGGACCAGGAGAAAAATATGTTAAATTTAAACATTTTTATTTTGAATTTAACCCTGCTCTGATTATAATCCCCTCAGTTATAAAAGCAGAAATGTCAACACAACCATGGAAAACACTCAAATAATTCAAATGTAAACGGGTCTAAAATCACAATGAACACTTAACAATTATCTCTTAACATTAAGATGCAAAATTAAAGAATAAGTCTTCACTTTTCACTCCACGCCGGTTCTGTTATTGAAGAACACGAGACAGCGATGTGGCGCAACCAAACATGATACTGTTACATGATTGGCTGTTAGAGTGTCACTCCCCACGTTGCTAGGTTGCCAGAGAGCGAGGGCCTTTGTTCATGCAACCAAACTTGATTCACAACCTCTGGTTTCTTCTGATGAAGAAAAACAAGTTATCGAACGTTTTATCGACCGCATTTTCTATTGATATTGATTATGTGTCTATCGCGATACATATCGTTATTGTTTTATCGCCCAGCCCTACCGATTCCTAACGATACTTTTTTCGATACCATATGTTTTAAAATCCATTTCAACATCAACAACAATACATTAAACACAAAGCTTTTATTTTCTACCTTAATTGTGGATCAAAACCGTTATCAAAATAAAAATAAAATCTGGTAAACTGCTCACTCAGAGTAACATTAATAAAAGTGCCTTGCCTTGCAAGCTCAGCCTGTCAGTCAGTCATCAGGGCAGAGAAACCATCGTTGTGGCTGCTTGTAAGAGGAAGTGTAACGTCAACAGCACCGCGACCGTTTTCGGCTCGCCATTAATATCATATCGCAGCAAATGCTGTCTGCGTGAAGTTTTAAAAAACTGTAACCACACTTGAAACCAACTGTGACTCTCTGTGACTTCAACAAAAGTGCAGACAGTTTACTCCGTCCGAACCTGTGCGTGTGTGTGTGTGTGTCGGAGCTCTGTGTCAATATGCAAAGAGGACAGATAAGCTTGCGTTAACGCGCTCAGCTGCTTTTTTTCGATACCATAAAAGTATCGACGTTCGGTACCCAGCCCTAATTATTGTACAAATTAGCGACAACAGTAATAGCAGTTACCTTATGTAAGTCACAACTACAATTTTCAACTTAGGAGCAAAATGTGCTGCTTGTGAAAAAAGTTAGCATTATTGTTTTGTCCCAGGGCCCAAGGTGACATGTTTTAACTGCTCATTTTGTCCAACCAAAGAAATTGAATTATCTATCATAGGAGAAAAAAACCGCAAAATCCTCACATTAGAGAAGCTGGAACCAGATAACGATTTAATCAGTTACCAAAAATACCTAGCTTGAAATCCAAGACATTCCAATAAGGGTCATTTGCAATTGAATCACAATGCAAAGTTCTGCATTTTACTTCAGTTACAGAAATAGTGATTGGCCACTCTTACCTTTGCAATGCAACACAGATAAAGAAAAATCCAAAACCATTTTGCTTGCACGCTAAATAAGACTGGATTGTTTGTTTCCTGGATATTGCTTTCCTTTGCAAATCAATAAATGAGTGTGAACAATTTTCTTTGTACTGCAGTAAATGTGTCTGAGCTTTGCAAGGCAAAGCTGCGCCAATGCATGCTTTAAAAAAGGGAGTCAATGACTGTTGACTCTTTGACTTGTGGTCAGCACTGTGTTTCAGTAGCAAATGTCTGCACGCGGGCTAAAGGCCTCGAGCAGCCAGTGTGGTTATCAAATCCTTTACCAGAACCGCTACCTGCTCCTTCATCGACGGCTGTTCTGCACAAGAGCGTGAGCTACAGTATTGTTGCTGCGGTCAATCTCGACTCCTCACAATCCCTCCCCCTGGGTTCCCTCTTGTTCCAGCAGTGAGTCATCAGCTCAGCAGAGAGTGAGAAGGGGGAAAGGGGAGCGGGAAAGGGCGGTTCATTCAGGGTTCAAGGCTCCCTTGCCTCTTCTCTTCTCTGACAGTTTCCCCCGAGCACATGACCCGTCTCAACCCTAAACCCCAGCCGTCCTATGTGGGCTACAATCACACTTGTCACTTCAGTGCAGTTTTTATGATTATGAATGTCTAATTTTGGGAGGTAACTTTGCTGCATGTCTTTGCAATTGGCCTGGAATTTTCTGTTCTGTGTCTCCTGTAGCTGTATACTTAAAACAGCCCACATGACTTTGTCTTGTTCTTCTTTTTTACATTGCTGATGTGAGTAAGCAGACATGCAATCTGTAGGCTGGTTGGGACTTTTATCTTGTCCTCCAGGTACTTTTTGTTTGATGTTTATAAAACCAAATACTGTGGTGGTTGAATTGTGACCTGATTATGTACACTTTCAGTCCAATACAAACCTATCACTTCCATTTTCTGTGTATGCAGGCATGTTTTTACTGTACCCTGGCAAGATTGAACAGTATACATCATGTTGAATTTATAGTAGTCCTACAAGATAGTCTGTGCAGGTATAAATTAGCTTTTTTTTTTTTTAAATGTTTAAATCACTTCTAGTAAATGCCAAATTAGAATAGCACATTGAAAGATTTTCTTTACTTGCCAAAGTTGCAAGTGAAGAAAGAAAAAATTTCACTTACACGAAAACCACACATATATTTGGTATCGGACTATTATAGTGAAGAGAGTCCTTTGCTGTCTGTCTCTATAACCTGTCTGAGGTGTGATAATGCAGTGCTGCATACCTCTTGACTGTATTCTCTATCATCTGTCTGCCTGAACAAAGAACAACAAGCCCACTCATGAATTCTAGCCTGAAAATATGCCTTGACCAGAAGTATTTAGAGCTTGAGCTCCCTCAGACATAGGTGAAGCGAGTTAACCTTGTGTTCGGTCATTTTGTGTTCTCTATTAAATTTTTTAAATTGAGGCAAATCAGTTCAGTGATGACCTATGTAGATCCACTGTGACTGGTCAGAAGTGTCTGTGACTATCTCAATTTAGGACACGTTATCTGAGGACTGAATGGAGCCAGGTGGCATGCAGTATAGAGAAAACCGAGTCAGAGCTGCGGGATTCACAAAGGAGACTTCATTAAAGATAGAACAAGCATCAAGGGAGTCTGTCTGTCTGTCTGTCCGTCCGTCCATCCAGGTTGGCTCCACAGCACACACTGGAAATGTCATTACTTTGTGTTCAGGACATATTGTGTGCACAAGTAATGTACTTGCTCAGTATGTTCCAGCCTCTGCGCCAGATTACACTCGTTAATGTGTACAGTTGGTGTGCAAGCGATTGTACGTCTAGAAGTCTTATTGATTGTGTGCCAGGCCAAGGCGAGGTTTAAAAAGTCTGTCCATATGGAGCATTGATGTTGGAGAGTGCGGTCAAGAAGGAGAGAGATGGAGGAAAGGAAAATGGAGAGAGAGAGAGAAAACGAGGAGGCCTTTTCTGCCTCTGTCATTAAGCTCTCCCATGTCAAAGACAGATGGAGCGTGTGTGTGTGCTTGTGTGTGTGCTTGCAAGTACAGACTGATGCGACCCACCCAAACACACACACACACACCATTGAGCCCTGCCCTTGATTGTGCCTCCAGCGGGGCGTCTCAGGGCAGCTACCAGACCTCTGCCATCTGCAGTCAGTCAGCCTTGAGGGTCGGACAACTCATCAGCAGTCCGTTAACTCAGTCAAATTAAGTTCTCTCGGTTTCTGCTCATGCAACATTAAACGTTTATTTCTTATAAAAGATCATTTTCTGGCCTTTTGGGATTCTTCTGATCACATCATCCTTCATTTCTTTCGTTTCATCTTGCCCTTCTCTCATTGCAATTGTTAGGTTTGCAACCAGAGTGGAACAATGTAAGGGAAATGTAGAAAGTAGATTTTCAAAAATAAATCATAATAAACACACAGCAATGTTTGACTCATTTTCTGTCAGTGGTTTGCTCTCAAAATTAAGGCATTTAAGCATTACTTTACATGTACGGCAATACTAAATATGGATTTAAATAAATTAGGTTGAAGTACACTAGATCGCTGAGGTATCTAACTTTGAGCTGGAAAACCTCAGAAAGCATGTAAATAGTGCCATCCACAAGAAAGCTAGTGCATTCCCCCTAAAATTCAAGGTAAACATGATAATTAATAATGAGCCATATAGCCACAATCATGCAGTGTGCCTTTTAATTTTGTATTTGACCTACATATGTATTAAGAATGCTGCCGTTACTGTCATATCCAAGTAAGGTTTCTTTTATTTTTTTTTCAAATAATATTCTCTCTAAAGAGATCACTTTAACATGCTCCAAAAATGTAAATTCACTAAGCAATTGAACCTGCATATTGGTCTTTAACTGATCATCCTCTGTTTCTTTGCAACCTTTTCTTCTCCCCTCATTGTGGATAGTTGTGGATGCTACATAGAAAGTTTGCTAACAGGCAAGCTTGTGAGAGTATTTGTACCGACTCTGCCCTCACCACTCCTAGCTGGCGGCTGCAGTTGTTGGCATGTGTTGTGGCACATGCCAGGCGGCGGTGCCAAGCACAGAGCGAGCCTCCAACTCGAGACACGTATCTCCGTTGTCTTGGTCCCTTTCTGTCCACTCTTCTTTTCCTATTTACAGCTTTTTCATTATCCCTCCTGCCTCCTCCTCCTCTTTGAAGCACTTGTCCAGGGTTGACTTAGAATATGACTTCAGTGCCCAAACTTGGCCGCCGTCACTGCAACAGTTTTTCTCAATGATTAAGTATGTGCTTGAAAGACGTGCGTAATACCCCTGCTGCAGGCCACACATGGTGTGTGTGTGTGTGTGTGTGTGTGTGTGTGTGTGTGTGTGTGTGTGTGTGTGTGTGTGTGTGTGTGTGTGTGTGTGTGTGTGTGTGTGTGTGTGTGTGTGTGTGTGTGTGTGTGTGTGTGTGTGTGTGTGTGTGTGTGTGTGTGTGTGTGTAAGGAAAAGGCTGATGTTTATGCTTGGTGTGCGTTTTAACTGTGTACTGGGGCTGTGACATCAGTATGCAGGTATTTTTCAATCGGCAGCCAGCGGGCTTGAATATCAAATTTCTCTCACTTAGTCCCCTCCACACAAACGCATTCACTTGCTTGGTGAGACATGTTATTTCCACCCAATTTTCCCTGTCCGGTCTTGAAAGGTGTGAAAACACCTCATGCACATCTAACTCCAGCAAGGAGCATAGTGTCTCAATTGCGGCCTGTTCTTGTCTTTCAAATAGTGCTAATTTTTGACAGGGCTTCACCAAATAAAGCTTGCATTCATGAGTTGGTACTCAAGTCTTTTCTAAGCTCAATAACAGGTTTGCCTTGCCAACTCTAGCCCATAATTTTGCCTTTTATTTATTGTGTCTGGCGAATATCCATAAGCTTGTTGACGGGTGTCAGTTTATGTAGGCTGTACAATAGGAGGTTGTCAGTTTCCTCCTCTCACACGTCAACATGGATGCCTCCTGCACCTGACTGGATGAATACACCACTTGCTAGAAGGCCATAGGTCTTTGTTTCTAAAAAAAAATTATCCATGCAGTTGCAGAGTCATACTTGATTTTTGAAAAAATATTTTTAACACTTTGCTTTGGTTTAGCAGTATAATATCTGTGTTAGAACCGCTGATAGTACAGTTGTAGACAAAGAGAGTGAACGACTGCAATTGAAATGACATTTTCCTGAGTAACTCACTGTATAAGCACATTGTTTTCAGCTATAGTTGGAGCACAGTTCATATATTTAGCGTCACTGAGACGGCCCGTGGCTATGGAGGCCAGTGGAAGCTGTGAGCGAGCATGGTGTTGATAATGAGGTGTACAGCCCCTCGGAGGAGTTGTGATATCTGCTATCAGCCCTCAGGCAGGGAAACCAGACACCTTTTTATAGGCCTAATCCCTCTTCCCATGCCTCCTCCTCTCCTTACTCTGCTGTTTGTGTGCGCTGTCCTGGAGCTTGGTGTGTATGTGTTAACGCAAATCCATATACACAGTCAGATTTATGGTCTCATGTTCACCCAGAACCTGTGTCTGAGAGCACAGTCGAACCCTGCAGTTGAATACCTAAAAGTGTGTTTTAACAGTTTTTATGTTGTTATTTTTCAGTTGATGTAATATCTACATTAAATCCTAACATGTGCTTCCTTGTTGACGGTGTAGGCAGATGGAGCCTTGTGCGTTTGCTTAGCACCTCATTTGAAAAAGTAAATAAGTGGTTCAGTAGGTCACTGTTTGGTACCACATTTGCCTTAGTTTGAGCCCAAAATATCCCCAGTTGTTAGACTGTCAGACTATCATCTGCTTTGTTAAAGGACAGACCCATCCTTGAATGCTAGTATAATCTGTTTTAGGCCATATCCACATGCACACACTGCCTGCCAGTTGACCTCAGAGATCACACCCTAACCCATTGACCTGGAGCATATGAACGATGCCGTCTGGTATCTGTGCGTTGTGTTTTGGTCCCTTGGGAAGTACTAGGTCTACAAAAGATAGCTGTATGTTGTAGGGTTGGGCATCGTTTGGATTTTTACAATTCTGATTCCAATTCCGTGCAGTTTTAAAGGGCTTTTTCAATGTGAAATAAAGCCACACTAGAGCACTGATTACTGTGCTCCAAGGCTGCAACACAACAAGCGCCTGGCCGCTTTGGAAACCAAAACTTACTTATTTTTGTAACAATCAAGTATCAAAAACTGAGGAGGACACGCTGTTGGATGCTGTCCTCCTCTCCTAGTCTTTCTTCAATGGAAGACTAGTGAATGAAGGAAAATCGTCTGTTTATCTTATGACATATTTCAGTAGATTCCAATGAATCTTAACAGTTTTATTATTACGGGGGGAAAAAAAGGTGACATTTTTGATTCTTGTCAACTCACTGTGTTGCATAGATTATCATCGCTCTCTGACCAGCATTTCCTTTAATCTCTCTTTCAGATATTTTGTAATCTAATATGTAGAGCATTTACTGCTGCTGTTGCTGAGCCACAACAGCATTTCACAAACAGGTTTATGGTATTACTAACACCCAGGGTGTTCCTTAGAAGTCACATATTCTTGAGCAACACAGAAAAACCCAGTAACTTCACATTAGTTAGTAATTTAATGTCATCTGTGGTGCAGAATAATTAGGTTTTACCGTGATCAATCTCACCTTTTAAGAACAATCATCTTAAGCCACTTCACATATTCCTTACATTTATATAGCTAGTGAACTTGAGGTAAGAACATGCAACAAGACATCCAGATAGGCACCAACTGTCAACTTTTTTTTGTCAACTTTCCCTCTAAAATTGGCAACATGGCCTGTAGTTTCTGTAAGTTGTCAGTGATGTTACAGTGCCTTATTTCCTGTGAGGGGAGAAATAGTTTCCTCCTCTTCATGTCTCTCAGTTCCCATGAAGAGGAGGGTTTCGTTTAGTGTTTAGTGTCTATGGGGAGATGAGTTTAGGGATTTATGCTCCTCTGTGGTGATTGATCACTTCTTTTGCTTCTGGTACTTATAGTATTTGTTGCTGGTGAAATAAACATGGAGAAGGTTGAAGAAAGGATCAGCAGTCTTTTTTGTTATGTTTTGAAGGACCGATTTGAATGTTGTGATCTTGCAAAGCTAGCTATTCTCAGTGATTCTCAAAGCTTATCTTCACCACAGTTGTCGCTCTTCATCAGTATAGATGTTCCAATACAATTTTTTTTTTTCATTCCCGATACCGATTGCGATACTGAAGTTGCGTATTGACCAATACGAGTACCAATCCAATACCAGTGCATTAAAAAAATTATCTATATTGTAGAGCTGCACAATCGAGGATGGACACCCGACCTCAGCCCGACGGGACCCGGCGGTACCCGACAGGCCGGGTCGGGTTCAGACTAGGGCTGGACGATTTTGGCTAAAATCATAATCGCGATTAATCGAACAAGTTACCTCGATTACGATTATTGAACGATTATTTAAAAATATATATATTTTCTTATACTGTAAATATGTTCACGGTTATTTTGTCTAATGAAAAAGTGCATAATCCTATCTTTGTGATTCTAAAATAAGATAGCAACGCACAGATAGCAATTAATGCTTATTTATTAAATATTTCAAACAACTGAACTGAAAAGATTTTACAATGAAATAAAAATGTCTTTATAAAAAAGTAATTTAAGTTTTAATGTAAAAAAAAAAAGTTCATCTCTGACGTGTGATCGACTGGAAAATATGCTGTCTCAAAGCACCTGTTGCGCAGGCTCCATTCATCGTCAATGTAGTGCAATGTAAGGCTCAAATATGCAACCATCGTCCTACTTGACCACAGATCAGATGTGGCTGCAAAGTGCTTAACAGACTTAAGTTCAGCAGCTACTTTTTTACGACATGTTTGGTACATATTGGGCAGCGCAGTTTGGGAAAAATAGTGTCGCAATGGCACAGTGTATCTTCTGTCGAGTGTTTTAACGAGTTGTTTAAACCCACTGTGCTCCACCGTAGCTGTGGGAGCTATGTCCTTCGCGATGTAGTAACTAATGGCGTCAGTTATTTCTCTCCATTTTCTTTAATCCTTTTCATATTGTGTAGCATTTGTAAATGCGTGTGTTATTGACACCTGCTTTGTGGAGGCACTTGTTGCTGGGCGATTGTCAGCCTCTCTCTCTTTTTGAGCCATGCACTGTTCATATTCGGTAATGTGATTGCGCTCCAGGTGTTGAAATAGATTGCTGGTATTACCTTTGGTCGCTGTAACAGTTTTTCTGCAGTGTTTGCATTTGACTTGAGTTTGTTCGGTGTCGTCTTTATTGAAACCAAAATGTGTCCAAACGGCGGACCCTGCGTGTTTTTTTGGTACAAGCGGCTCCGGCTCCTGTTGCTGAGTTGACTCGTTGTTTGAGTTCTCCTCCATGTTGCTTCAATGTCGCAGACTGGACGGGGCAGAGTCACGTGACTACACACACGGCAACTGTAATATGTTTTAAGGGGAAAGTACATTAACACACGGTGGGTGGCCGCGGAAATATTAATAGGATTAAAAGACCGAAATAACCGACGTGGTAAAATTACGTCGGTTATAGGCTCTGAATTTCGGTTTTGATTATTTTTCGATTAAACATCCAGCCCTAGTTCAGACAGATATTTAGAAATTATGTTTGGGTTCGGGTCACCTCAGCGCGATAAGGCATTGGACATTTTAAATAAACAGCTTATTATGTAGGTGCGCGCTTGTGTTAACATGCACTTGTTGCCCCGTGTGCGCTGATGCGCTCATCTGTTGACATTTCCAAATGTTTTCCTACAGTTGCTTAATAAAATCGGGCTTTCCACACCAACAAAAACACGAAAAATGCGGCCCGATCCGCCCTCTACTGCACAATATATTGTTTTTTTATTGTCATTGCAATATCAACTGGCGCAATACACGTGAAAGACATATCCGCAGATAACTGCACTTTATAATGTAACTGATTGTTGTTTTTTTTTTTTTTAGTAGTGCATTATATATTCCGTTCAGTGTTTAATAAAAGAATGTTGGAAATTATTACCTTTCATTTGTTTTAAATTCAACAAGCATTTGTTGTATTTTAGCAGAATACTGAAAACAGCAGAAACGTAGAACTGAGTTCACTTTAATGTTTATTTATATCAAGTACTATTACAGGTCATTTACATGTTACTATCATTATAGCAATATAAAAAACGGTATTGCATATTTTCCTCATATTGTGCAGCCCTACTATATTATTTTTTTAACCGCTGTATACTACTAACCCTGTATGGATGTGATATGATTGCTATCCTTGTTGTATGGCCTGGCTTAAGTTGAACCCTTTTGTAGAACATTAAAAAATACATACAGAGAATGACTAGCAACAATTTTACCTATGGTGTGTATATATAGTATAGTAATGCATCGGTCGTTAATGTACAACCCTTTCATCTAGTCTAGAACTATAGCTCAGTTCCTACTAGGGATGCATATTTTAAGAGGTTTCTTAACTTGGTTATTGTCCACATCAATGATTAAACAAAATGTTGGTTTACCTAACCTGCAGAATATTGCTTCTTAAAACTAATATTTTCTGATAACATTAATCTGGCCATATTGTTATTGAAAACTAAACTTTGCTCCCTTCTAATATATTGGCGATGAATCAGATACATGCCTGAGCAACAAAGTAAAAACTGTATGTGCACTTTTTCTATAAGTGCATATGTCTTTTCAGAAATCTGGCACACATTTTGCTGAGGACATGTCAGGGTGTGTATTTCGGTCTCTTCTGAGCCTTCGGGTGTTGGTGTGTTTTTTTTTCCAGCACTGTTTGGACTGTCAGTCACAGCTGTCAAACACATCCCCGCATGGACGGCAGGCTGGCTTCACACTCTCAATCAACCCCCTGTTGCGTGTGCATGTGTTGACGTGTGTTAACGTGTGTTTGTATGTTAGCACGGGAAGGTGGGTGGTCGATGCTCTATTCATAGCAACTGCCATCCTTCTATGTCACCAATACCTCATATGTCATACTACCTGTCAAAGAACGATGAGAGAACCCCCCGCCCCAAGTTTTCCCTTCATGCTCCATGCAGGCAGAGGTTAATTGTTTTCCATTTCCAACATATCTATGCATTGCAGATGCACTAGCATTTAACTGGAAGAGTCTTCTGAAAAGTGACTAACCAATGAAAGCTACGCCTTAGCGCTACATCATAGAAATAGATTGAGAATAGAACAGACGTTCCCAATTCACATTTCCAAATAACCTAGCAGAATGGTCAGAGCGGCGCCCATTTTTATGCGTACTGTTGCCATTGCAAAGAACTGTGACCGTTGAAGGTCTAGAGAGGTATTGATGATTGTTGGATTTAATTGCTTTCATATTTCTATTGGCAAGTCATCAAATGTATTTATTAAATAGATAAAACCGAGTTCTCAAACTAGTGAGTGTGGCATGCTTTACAGCACAGATGGCGTGTGGTTTCACCAACTAACAACTTCAACTAACAAATCGCCAATTTCAGTTCAGTGTCCGTTTCTACTTCTGTGAGCTACATATAGTGTTAATTAGTTTGTCTTGCATGGCAATGACAGGCTAAACATAAACCTTTCAGGAGTCACACCGTTAAACTTTAATTAATTTAAGCTTATTAACTTAATAACTTTGAACCAGAACTTTCAGTAATTGGATGAAGTAGCTTGTGGAAAATCAGATGTGCCAAATGTAGTAGTCTACAGCTGTTATTTCAATTAAATCAATGCATACCATCTGCTGCTATGCATATAATTATATATAATTATTTTTTAACCATGTATACTGAGCATCTTTTGCACAAAAACCTATTCCTATGAATTTAGTATTTCCTTCTCTCATTTTCAGGTAGTAGTTTAAGTGTGTACTGGGCAGCTGTGTCTTTTAGGTTAATATGAGTATTGGATCGGGACATTGCTAATGTTTGAGTTCAGTAATTTCTCAGCAGGTGCATGCCAGATAACAATTTTAAACAACAAAATTAAAGTAGTTTTACACATGATGAACAGTAAGCATATGCCAAGGTACATAGCTAAGGAGTTGTTACCTCATATATATGTGCTGCAACATAACAAATGTTTTGTGGAAATTTCTAGTAGTACTCTAGTCCTGACAGGTTGTAACATTTCGGTCTAAAACAGGGCTGTTGTCCAGGTCACCAAATCCGGTACAAGGTGGAAAATGTAATTGCATTTGAAAATTCATAAAGCTGCATGCACATTTCTAAAATTATTTTGTTGTTGATGTAAAAACATTATCTACAAACGTAATTGCGGTTGTCATATTGCTGGCCAGTGCTGCTCGATTATGGAAATAAATCAGTATTGAAATCACGATTATTTAACACGATTACTTATTGACTTTTGGAAAGATGTTGCAATTACTAAACTTAAAAAACAGTTTAGAGAAAGTTCAACAAATCAACAGTGTGAAAACACCTAGAACTGTGAAATTTCCCTAAATACTTTTCCCATTCAGAATACAAGACAATAAGCATTCTACTTGCAAAACGTAATGTGCAAAATAATCTTTTTACTGGATTATTTGTTTTTTTTTGTGATCATTAGGAGCTGAAATCGTAATCGCGATTAAAATTTTGATTAATTGCACAGCCCTATGCTGGCTGTTATTTACATGTGTAACCAACCACTAGCCAAAATCTTCAGATCGCATAAAGATATAAGGCAGTGCCTCCAGGATGTCGCTGCCTTTTTTTTTAGATGGTTGCGGCCCAAAATGCCTGAATATGCGGCAGCTTTTGTAAAAAATGTTTGTGTTTTTTTGTTGTTTGTATACTTCTTTAAAAATAAAAGGAAACTTGTTTCAGGAAACTTGTTTCAGGAAACTTGTTTCAGGAAACTATTCTGGTCTGAGTTTTCCTAGTAACCTTACCAAAAAGGCTCAGGATGCTGCAAATGTTGGTATAATATGAAAATGGCCGTTGGATTTAAGACAAAAAATAATAATTTATTGAATGAAGCAAATTTGAACATATGTGTCAGTGGCTTGTTGATCTTACATTGATAGTTAATTTCCTGTCCTGGGCTGGGCTGGGCTGGGACACACATTCATACGGTTTGATAAAGTACTTATTGGACTTTAACTTATCATTGCATTTACAATAACGAGCGTAGCTGTCCTCAATTTAGGTCATGGTGTACGTCTCATCTCCGATTTTTCCTGCATCCACCGTGTGTGTTTCTGTGTGTGTGCGCGTACGTCAGTCGCGGCGGGAACTGAGCAGCTGCCCCGCCCGCTGCAGAGAGCTGACAGAAAACAGCAGCAGCTTTCAGCGACCTTAGAGTAAAAACTGCATTTTTGTATGTATACACGTTGGCAGGATAGTCTGAAATGTAATGCACGGTATTTTGCTGTACATTTTGTTGGTAAATGTGAGATGTTCGAGTCACACACGTCTTGTCTTCATAACAGAAACAAGGAAATTAATTTGGCGTATGTGTGTTACGTCAACCCGTTCTCACTCCAGCTTGGCCAGTGGCTCTCAGCGTCACATATTGACGCAAAGTCTGGCACGTGGGACTGCTGGGATTGGTTAAAGTCACATGAATGAGGTTATTAGTCAATTAGTCATTTGCGGTAAAGTTGTGGTGATTGGTCAAAATTGCGAGTCACACTGAATCCATGGTGAATGGTTGAATTTGCGTGAATTGTTGCGATCGCGACATTGCGAATTCCTGGAGGGACTGATAAGGCCTCAAAACTTTGGCTTTAAAAAATGGAGAATGTTTATTAATCCTGATAAACTGAAGAAGAAAAGCCTCTTCCCCTCCTTTTCCCTCTGCTAGACCTCCCTTATGATTTCTAAATGACTGGATATCTGAGGCTTACTGTCAGCTCTGGTTCAGATTTGACAGATTTTCTTTTCCTTCTTCTAAGAGATGCTCACTATGACTTGAGTGTTTGTGGTGTTCTGTGAAAGAGGCCTGAGGGGAGGTTGGGTGTGGAGTTTCACTTTGAGTCATATCTGCTGCTGGTTAGAGGTGTTGGGTTTTTAATAAGCTACCACAAAAATATGGTCTGTCACCCTCTGGCCGCTCTTGTGTTCAGACTTTGAGAAATTTAAGCGTCAGACTGTTTCAGTCTTTGCATATTTGTGGACATCTGCATGTTTACTCTGAATCAGCCAAATTGATTTGAAAAATGTATTTTTGGGGAGTAGGTAGACAGAATAAAAAATTTATATTGGCAATATTAGAAAAATCTATTGCATGTTAAAATTGTCTTGGGAACTGATAATGATTACATCACATTTCCGGACTGGCATGCAGTTTGAAAGGTCATGCCTGTATGTATGTATGTATGAAGTAAATCTCCCGAACGACAATAAATATTCAGTAGCCTATATTTCGACATTGTAATGCTCTCATACTTCCAATAACATTACAAGCATTTTATTTCCCCCTTAGAATATTGTTGTTGGCAGGATGGAGGAGCTTTTATCAATTTTCCCATGGCTCTCAGGCTACAGTTTAGTTCCAAGTACTGTAGCATGGAGAACAGTTTGGTTGGTGATAGTAATTCATCGGTGTAAAAGAGAAGCTGACAATCTCGGTTTGCAGAGTTGCATCAGAATAGAAATATCAGACCGTAAACTTTTAGACTATGAAGGATGTTCCCGTCACTGTCTCAGATGAATGTGTGCGTTCAGGCAAACAAACAGGTGACATGACTGGAGTGTGTGTGTGTGTTACTTCCACGTTCTACTTCTCTGATTTTTCTGTGTCTGAAACTTTCACCCAATGGCTAACGCTCTCTGTTGTTCTGTTAGGACCCTCATTCTGTCAGTCACGAGCCAGTCAAGCCAGCAGACGAGGCAAAGCACAGTGCTTCTGCCAGACATAGTCCATACAATTAAATGGAAAAGAAATGCTGAATTCAGACAGTTACAGTTTTAAAATCTCTTCTTCACTGGAACTGCCTAGTTACCTTTAGTCTGTTAGTCTATTGACTTTTTGAGAGAACAACAGAAAATATAATGGTGATAAATATGTACTTGTAGGCCTGTCGCAATAAATAAATCAATTAATCGCATGATAAATAAAAATGAGCTAGATCGTTTTTAAATGGAAATTATTGCGGCCAGAAAAATGTCCATTTCATTTATTTTTTTTGATTGTGTTTGGTTTTTATTCCAGTGCATTTTTTGTTAAGAGATTGAGAGTCCATTTTATTTATTGTTTTTGGTTGTTTTGTTAATTTATTGTAGATATTTAAAATGTCTTCCAGTTCCAATGTTAAATATTCTTTTAAAACCCAAAGATATTTAGTTAACGATCACATACAGTATGAGAAAACAAAAGCATCAAGTTGTCACATGTGAAGCAGAAACCAGCAAACGTCAGACATTTTAGCTTGAATCAATTTATTAGGGCTGCAGCTATCGATTATTTTAGTACGGTAATCGAGGATTCTACCGATTATTCCATCGAGTAATGGGGTAATTGAATAAGAAATGCTTTTGCTTCATAGTAAAACAATAGTAAATATGTAAAAATATAAATTGCATACAATAACAGGAATAGATGCTAATATTTTCAAGCACTGACTGCATTGGCCACCCTGCCCCTAAATTAGGTGGCCAAAGTTAATTTTTGGTGGCCTAAATGTAAATCTTTTTCATCCCCCTTCCCCTTCATGCCTCTGGCTTTCACACTGCATACACAAAGGCTGTTCAATAAGCCCAGGCACATGTGACTGTACAAAGCTTACAGCAGGGCTATTCAACTATACTGTACTGTTCTGGGGGACACATTTTCAGAAGACTGATCTAAGTGAAGTTTAGAAAGAATGAAGACTGCAGAGATCGTCGGCATGGTCCGATGATGTCATTTACGTACATATTAAGTAGCCATGGCAGGAGGCGCTGATTAAGAGAATGGGGCTGGTTTGTCTCCGCCAGCAGTTAAGTTTACCGACAGTTTTTGTTTTAGCTTGTTGTCTAAAAGAAAATCACTATTTGTGTAGTAGCATGCTGTAGTTGTGAAAAACACTGGACAAGAGACGGCATGCAGACGTTAATGCTACGTTGTGTAACTTGTCTGCTCCGTGACACAAAGTCCAGAGTTTTATTTTTTATTTATTTTTAGCTTAAAATTACCCTAAATCTTCTGTCGTTTTCTCCACCTGTCTCTTCTTTTAGCCCCACACTGTTTTCGCTCTGATCCTTCATTTTGTAATCTGTGCCGTCACTCTTCACGGCATGTGTCAGCCCGTTGTGCGACAGTTATAATCATCCGTGTGGAAATACATCGGTATACTTCGAGGCAAAGAATTTAGCATCAAGGATTTTTAGTAATCAAATTATTCGAGTTACTCAAGGAATCATTTCAGCCCTACAATTTATCAAGGTAGTTGCACTAGTTTGTAGATTTGCTAAAATTATTAGTTGAGTAATTGTTAAATTGTTAACTCAACTGTTGGATCATTCTGTCTGGTAGCATTGTGCCGCTGCTTCAGCTTTCCTTATCTTTGCTCAGTTGGCAGTTTGCACTTTTAAAGACATAATGGTGACATCATAATGTAAATGTTTGTCCTGCTTTAATATTTACCAAACGCTATGTCCTCATGAAACAAGTTAACAACTTAAGGTGCTAGTATTTTGGACATGGGCACAACACAACAGCCACTACACTGTACCTCTGCAAGCCAACAGTGAGCTCACTCTCACTTCCCAGTGAAAGCCCAGAGTCCGGACATCCTCTTCCACTGCTTTACATCTACTGTTAATGGAACAACTGTCTGTCCCATCTTATACCAGTTCACTGGCCTTGGCACACATACCCATTAGTAACCATGCCAGGGTAAGCTAGCAAGTTGGCTTAGCAGCTTAATGGGCCTATCAGGTTCCTAATAGGATATTGCCAAAGTAAAAAAGGCCTCGTTATAGGGTTCGTAAACCCAAGGGGATAAGACAAGTACGGGAAATGAGTTTGATAGATTACAAGTCTTGAGAGGCAGAGCGACTCAGGTGTGTGTGTGTGTGTGTGTGTGTGTGTGTGTGTGTGTGTGTGTGTGTGTGTGTGTGTGTGTGTGTGTGTGTGTGTGTGTGTGTGTGTGTGTGTGTGTGTGTGTGTGTGTGTGTGTGTGTGTGTGTTTTTTAACTAAAATGCTTTATCCTATGGCGTTGACATTAATGACACTTGCATTATTTGGAGGCAGTTATGTTGGCATAGGGATATTCATATATATCCTTGTTGACAAATTAATTTCAATGCATCTGTATGTTCAGCTTTGACTGGAAAGATGAGTGGGAAGATAGGGGAAATTATGCTTTTACATGTTCAACTTCAACCAAACTACTGGAGTATGTTGGTAGTTTCATTAAATAGATAGAATGAACTTTGCCAATGATTGCTTCCCCATATTTTGTTTTTAAGTGGCAGAAATGCAGCCAATTCATCAGTTTCACAACTTCTGACATACATTTTAAAAGTGCAGTGGTAGGCAATGTCGAATGAAGAAGTTTCCAGTTTTGTATTATGCTTATTTTAGACATTTCCTTGACACTCTCAAGGGTTATGATATTCACTGTCAAAAAGACATCCTTAAAATGTGCTGCTTTTCCTTTTATTCTTTAGTACAAAACCGCGTTGAAATAAATATAAAATAAAACTACATCAATTAGTTCTACAGCCTTATGTTAGTCTGTCTTTCTCTCCACCTTGAAACTGATAAATGACACATTGTGTATTGGCAAGAATCTGGCGATACGATACGTATCACGATATATGGGTCATGATTAAATATATTGCAAAATATTTCGATACTGCACATAAGGCGATATATATTGGGATTTTTTTAAAGTATAATTTTAGAAAAACTTCTTATTTATAAAAAAAAAAAAGACATTATGTTCATAAAAGTCAAAGAAGATTACTTTAGGTAAACAATTCAGTACACAGAAAATCAAACTGCCAGTTTGGGATTGTGGTTCACAGGTTCTTAGTGAGCTAATGTTGATATGCTAAAGTAGGCCAAAGTTCAGCCATAGCTACATTGTTAGCTTCTAGCAAAAAGTCAAGCACTGCTAGGCACTGTTAGGCAAGGACACTAGTGGTGCGTCTCAGCATAGTCATCGGTCATAGCTGTAGGGGGTTTAAACACAACATCCACGTGAACCACTGTCTTACATGAATATTTTTGAACGTTTAGAAATTAAAAATCGATATTGCCTTTTTGAAAATCGAGTATTGCAAAATAAAATATTGCAATACTCATCATTTGCATCATTTGCAAAGAAATATAAATTGAGAAATTTTGTGTTGTTAAAATATTTAAAAACGGTTACAAAATGATATAGGAATACGATAACTAACTTCAAAAATGTGATTAATTGGCTAATTTTGATATTGAATGATGGTCTAAACTTTTGTGAACTTTGCCATCAAGCATGCGATTTCAGAGAGTCAAGCTTACCTGAAGAAATTGCAGATGCAAGAGTCAGCATGTCTTTGTTTTTTTCTACCTATTGTGGTTTCCTGTGTTTAGTGTTTGTGTCTCGAGCGAGTGTGTTAAAGTGAGCTCATGGAAGTGATATGTATATAACTAAACTGTGGTTTTTCACAGAACTTGCAACCCCAACTCTTCTGACCGCCTTCATCGGTCTTTTTACACATCAATTCTTCGCAGTAAGCCAGTCTTACTGTCTGCAATATAAAGTAGGCTACTTTAAGCTAGGTGAGATTATTGATGTGAATTTTGATACATGCACACTGTAGAAACACATAAAAGCATTACATCCAAAAATAGCAAGTAAATGCAGCCATGACTGTTTGATGTTTGTGTGCAGACATAGCTTCACCACCTCCTCCTTACTCTCCTTGTGTTATCCACCTATAAATCCTTGCACTTCAACTCTGAGTAGATCCCATTCTTCCTCTCCTTCTTCTCTCCACAACATGCCATCCACTTCTTCTTGCCTTTTAATCTGACCCCACACTTCGCTTTCCCTGCAGTATCTTTTCCTCCATCGCTCCCTTTTTAAAGGGGCGATGTGAGGTTTAGAAGGGGGAGGAGAGGAGGGGAAGGGAGAAGAGAGCCGTCTGGAATCCATTAGATAGTTGAGGCATCAGTGTTTCACTGTGGGAACCTTATTGATTGCCCTCCTTTATAATTATTCCACCTCCTCTCCCTCTTTCTGTCTCTTGCACCAATCATGCTTTCAGTTTATCTCGCTTTCTCCTGCCCTTTATCCCCTCATTGCCTTTTTTCCCATCGCCTTTTTGCTATTTTCATCCCTCTATTTGTGTGTGCGTCCTTTTTTTTCTTTCTTTTCTCTCTTCAAATTCACACAGTGCCTGCGTGCCGAAACCCCTAACCAACCGAGTGACACACATCTGTGTGTTTATTGATGGCGTGTAAGATGTATTGACATACTTATCAGCAGCATGCAACGCTACCGCTTCCTGCACAAGGAGAAAATCTGACTCACTTACACTGTCTGTCTTGTAGACACATACATACATACACACACACACCTCTCTGTGCAGTCACATCCACGTGCTGCATACATGTAGGCCTACCTGCACTTTATACCAGTCATGTGCCATACGCTGCATGTAACTGTAGTGCCTTAATAGATTAGATGAACATAGGCAACAGTTTGATTTGATATCTTACCAGGTAGATTGCTGAGCAATGTTGAGACTTTTTTTTTGTCACAAAGGATTTAAAAACTGAACAGTCAGTGGTGCATTTCTGTAACAATTAGGAACTGAAAACGTTTGCATATAGTCTGTAAGCAATCTGAAGAAAAGAAAAAAACCTTATTTTCGCTGTACTACAAAGCTGTGTGCGCTGAAGGAGCATTACAGTGGTGCTGAAGAATGTGTCGTCTATGAGCGAGTATGGTCACATATCTACAGTGATGTGCGCTCGGATAGTTTGTTATTGCTGTAGCGAGAGGCCGATTGAACGCTCTGGTAAAGACTTTCATCCGAGTATGTTTTTAACAAGCTCTAGTAATACATGTGTTTGATAGGGGTGGATTTAGAGCTGCAACAATTACTCTATTTATCAATTGACAGAAAATGTATTAAAGAAAATAAGCCAAGCATCAGCTGTTTCTGGCTGTCAAATGTGACGATTTGATGCTTTTCTTTCTCATACATGACAAAAAACTGAATTGTTTAAAGGACATTTGAACATGTCATTTTTTACATTAATTGATTAATCAAAAAATAATCAACAGATGAATTGATAATGAAAACAGTTGTTAATTGCAGCCCTAATTTGGGCCACTGTGTTCTGGCTCTTACTCCAGTGCACTTTGTACCAACAATGGAAGAACCACTGACTGATATTTTGAGTTCACTTAATTGAAAAATGAAGCTAACTGACAGCAGAGTAATGTGCAGAAGTATGCACCTTTTTTCTTTCAGAAAGTTAACCACAACAATTTGGAGGCATGTTAAAGTCTTCTGTCTGTATGGGAATAAAAATTGACGTCAGCTATGAAATGTTGCAGGGTTTACAGCCTTTTTACTATATGTGTGGTCTCGGCACTGGTTTCCTTAACATGCTGACTGAGAGTTCATGTATGACTCAATCACCGTTCAGCCTCCTGGAAGCCTGATGAATCAGTAAAGTCGACTGTCCACTTTTAGGAAAGGGTCTTTGGAATGAGTGAAGGTATATGATGCTGTCATAATAGTGGGAAATTAATGATTAATTGGTGGTAATGTCATGAAGATGTAGCACTTAAAAGCGCACAACATCCAGCAAAATGAGCTGTTACGCGTGTGTCATCCTCCCAGTTTTGGATTTACATGACATAGATCAGCCCTTGCTTTCTTTAGATCTAAAGAGGGTTGGGGGCCTCATTGCAAACCCCCCACCCCGCTGCACGACACACACTTTTACTGTCAAATAGGTCGATTTAAATACTTAGTGGAAAGTTGAACTAGGTTTCCTGTGTGTCATTTCGGGTAGCTGTACACCACGGAGAGGCTGCAGACTTTTTAGAAAACACCTGAACAGTGAGTTCCAAAAATGTCTTTTCGGGCAGCTGCAGGTCTTTAAGTTTCCATCTACTAATATTTTACCAAAGTTTTAATTCATATGACAACTCTTTCATATAAATGATATGCTGTCAGCAGTGCTTATTTGTGGTTGTCTCATTTTTAGACAGATAGAAAATGTTAGACTTTTGTCATGTCGGTGTCATAGACTACATGTTCAGTTGGCAGCTCAGCACTGTGCCCTCTGCTTTTAATAATAATTTTTAAACATTTTAATTTAGTATATTCTGGCACACATCCCTGTGAATTTGCATACACATGTAAATGACTACGTCTCCTTGTTAAAAAGTGATCCTTTTACAACCAACTGCCCATTTTTAAAGCACTATGTCGTACCTCACATCTAGAATACAGAAGTGTTTACCCTGTTAAAACCCAGCGGTATCTACTTTTCAGAATGCTGCATGTTGCCTCAGACCAAGTGAAATCTGCCTTCGGCTATTATGAACTATTGAACTGAAAGCGGCATCAGGAAATTATCAATTCAGATGCATTTTTACGATTCAGATCAGCACACGTGAAGCCTAACAGCTATTGTTATCAGTTTGTAGTGTTCCAGACTTAATGGATTTAGTGCCATATGGTCAAACAGTGAGGTCTGTATCACCCCCACATCTATGACTTATTAGACATTTAAAGCTGTAGGTTTTAAAAACTTGTAACCGAGATAAGTATGTGTAGTCACTGTAATATCAAGCCTCCACTCCTTGGGTTTCATGTGGTGACGCGCAGCCTGTTTTAATGTGCCATTGTGAAGTATTAGTTTGAGTAAAGTTCAGTGTCTTTTCACCTGCTTTAACCTGCCTGCTGACACCGACACATCCTGCCACTCCACCTTTATTTGAGCACTGTGCCACTACACACTGTCAAGGCCACAGTGGCGTGTGCGTGTCAGTGTGTAATGCAGTATTTACTAGGAGTGGACCGGTTCGCAGCTCAGTTCATATCACAGTTTTAGGGTCATGGTTTTCGGTTTTAACATGCCTTTCCTTTATTTATTTAGCAACATTTATGGCAAAGAAAATAAGGAACATAAACACTTCTTCATTGCCAAAACTCTATTTAAAGAATAGGTTTTCTTATTAATTAATTGTGCGCGATCACAGAAGGCTTGTATCATGTGGACGCGCCGACAGTGTTGTTGTCATTACTTAGAATTCCGCATGGGGGAGACAGAAACTACGCTATATAGCTTTAATCATATGCTGTAATTCCGCATCCTCCACAACTGCATATCTTTGGCTATAAACCCCCCTGAACCGTGACTAGCGGACCAAACGGTTCAGATTTTTTACTTGAACCGTTCTATACCTAGTGTTTACGCTGTGTGTGTTTTGTGGTTAATAACCAGCCCGCTCATGTTTTCTTCTCCCTTTGTCTTTGCAGGAAGTTCGGGGAGCGCCCTCAGCCACTGCGCCTAACAAGGTGAGTGTGCGCATACACGTTTAGATACTCAACGTTTTCTTCCTTTAACTCCTTTTGTTGTCGTGGTGATATTTGTATGTCTACCTATGTGTACTTTACACATTTGTGTGAATACAGCAATACATGAACAACACGTCAGGAAAAATCTAACAACATTTTAAATGCTGTTCGATTTTTCCTTCAAAAGCCGTTTAATCAGGGTTCATACGTTTTGAAACAACCTGGAAAAGTTATGGAATTCGAAAAATGCAAATTCCTGGTCTGGAAAGGTTTTGGAAACATAAAAAGACCCAGAAAGTTTTGTCATTCATTTTATAGTTAAACTTCTGAGGGTAAACTTTAACACAGATTTGTATTCTTATTGTATAATGTCGACTGACATTTTCTGGAACCCATAGTCATGGAAATGTACCGAAAAGTATTGGTTAAAATGCGTATGAACCCTGTTTAATGTCAGGAAGGTAAAAACTAACAAAAACAAACCAATGCATAAAATACACTAACTACTCACCCCATTTCTGGTGGTGATGCAGAAAAAGTTAGAGCTACATCTGTAATGACCACAGAATAAATGTAGATGCCGATTTGCTGCATGTTGCCACGATAACGATAAAAACAACCGTACGTTAATGTACTAGGGATGTAACGGAATGGAAATTTAACCTCACGGTTATAGTGACCAAAATTATCACGGTTTTCGGTATTATCACGGTATTCTTAAAAGTGTGTTCAATATGTTCAGAAAGCACAAGCTGAAATGGTTTCAAAAAAAGTGTAACAGTGTTTATTATATTACAAAAATATAGGCAATAGTCTTGTAAAAACTATTGAAAACCGCTGTAGCGTGTCCGGTAAGAACTTGAACCAGAGATGTCTGACTTTGAGATCCAGGAAGATTTATTTACAACTCGAACATGAAGTCAACTATGAAGTTGTATTTGACATTACATGTGAAGTTGGTTGTGGTTCTGAAATATAAGCAAATAATAATGCACATTAATAAGCATCTGACTTACTATGAACATTATTTACCAAAAACTAAATGTTATAGCCACCAGCATATAACAAGAAACAATACTAAGAATTACATTAATTTCTCTGTAATAATTAACATAAATGTAACGTATTGCTTAGTAACGCAGACCAAGAATAAGCCACATCTATTACAGCACACATATCCATAACCGAGCAAACTGTGTAATACACCTTTTAATAGCTAAGCATGTGGCTCCCCAGCGCTAGTCTGTTTACTGGCAAATGCACCTTGCTAGCAAATTGCCCTATCCATCCATCCATCCATCCATCCATCCATCCATCTGAACATCTGTCAGCTATGCGATAAGAAACACAGCAATATTGTAAAGGTGATACTCTCTCTCTCTCTCTCTCTCTCTCTCTCTCTCTCTCTCTCTCTCTCTCTCTCTCTCCCACCTCCCCCAAATAAATGTCACGTCGTAACACGGGCTAAACTTATCCACATTGTAGCAGGACACTTATTGACTTACGTTCTGGGCTGCACACATCTCTTCAGCAAGTCCGAAAATGGGAAAGGAATGATAAAGAAAAAAAGTCTGTCTACAACCTCTGTTCTGTCACCTTCTCCTGTCGGAGTGCGAGTGATTGGCAGGAGATCAAAGCAATGACTCCCAATGATTGGTCAATCATCTCAGGAGAGAGAGCAAGTGTTACTGTGGCCTTTTTTACAAAGCTGATAAATGTCCTGTCTGAGCGCTGTCATCTCCTCCCTCCGCCGTGATTCCAACTTCAAGAAACGCACTGTAGGCTACGCAGTGCGCCTGCTCGGCAACTTCAAGAGACTCGGGTGAAGCCGGGAACACGCGGTTTCCACACCGTGGTAATCCACCGTGATAATAATGGTATTATACCGGTAAATGAAAACGGTAATTGTTATCTTCAACATTTTTACCGTGGTGTACCGTTACATCCCTATAATGTACCAAACAACAACGTTGTGTGATTCTGGCCTGATCGTCCATACTTCCACCATTGGACAGCTGTTATCGGTTGACCCCCGCAGTATTACATAATTTTTGTTCTGCTATTGATTGTTCAGGAGTTAGATCTCTGTAGTTTTTCACTCTGAGACATGCTTGTGTTAAAAGCTCATTTTAACACAAGCAGTTGTTTGTAGGCAAGGACTTTCACTCTAAAACTCAAAGCCCTAAGCTGTGCCCTGCATTCAGCATAGCTTTGACTAGCAGTGCCGCAAGTTTTTGATTATTTTGTTCCTCTTATGTTTGTTCCAAGTCATTTGGAGCAACTGTGTGTGTGTGTGTGTGTGTGTGTGTGTGTGTGTGTGTGTGTGTGTGTGTGTGTGTGTGTGTGTGTGTGTGTGTGTGTGTGTGTGTGTGTGTGTGTGTGTGCGTGTGCGCACTTGTTAGCTTGTTGGTGTTTTTCATTGTTACTGGGAACAGACGTGCGTGTGTGCGCTTGTCCTTTGCACGTGGCTCTTGGTGGGGAAAATAAGGGGTTGCATACTGCCTGGAACTGCCGAGCATGGTTTTGGGAAAAAAAGAGGCCCCAGCACCTTTTGATGTGTCCCCTTCTTCATTCATGTGCTGCCAGTCCGCTGCCTTCCAACGGCCCCTCTATTTGATGGTTTGGATGGCCAGAAATATGACTGACACAAAACACTCTTAATCTAGCAGCTGAAAGGCTGAAAGCACAACTCCTTTAGTGTGTATGTATCTTTGTACCCCTGTGTATCATGGTGTCGTGTCTGTTTGTATCTGGCTCAGTGTCCTCATGTCTGCATGTTCACTCACACACTCACGTCACACTCGCTTGCAACAACAGCAGCCCCTACGATTTTTTTGTCAGGCAGCAGCACGGACAGCTAAAATAGTGCATCGTTCTGCAGGGGCGTTTGAGGGCAGCTAAAGCCATGGGTCCTGTAGGGCCGCTCTGTCAGGAAGGCTACTCGACTGGAAATACAATACATGACACACATACACTGGAAATGAGTGCACACAGACGTGCACAATCATACACACAGGTACACGTGCACAAATCTACACACAAACAGACGCAACACCACATTAACAATATAGGCTGGATAAGCGGCCTCCTATGTTAGGGGAGCAGCCCGTGTGTGTGTGTGTGTGTGTGTGTGTGTGTGTGTGTGTGTGTGTGTGTGTGTGTGTGTGTGTGTGTGTGTGTGTGTGTGTGTGTGTGTGTGTGTGTGTGTGTGTGTGTGTGTGTGTGTGTGTGTGTGTGTGTGTGTTTACAGGGGGGTCTTGTGACAGTACCGCTCTGCTGTAGACACTGTGGCAGATGTACAGGACAGATGCCTGTCTGCTCTGTTGCATCTGTAGCCTGGCTTAACCCAGCCCGTCTCACACACACATGCCCAACCCCTGCAGTGCCTGCTGTTGAATGGATAAATTAAAGTGGCCATTACTCTAACTTCCTGTCTCATCTTCCTGATGAAATAGGGCATTGATTTCCCAGTTTGCAGTGTATATTTTTTATTAAAGGGTCAGTGACAAATAAGGGTTGGGCAGATGAAAAAATGAAAAAACTTTGAAAAAGATTTTTTGAAGGCATCCTTGAGTTTCGTTAAAATGTATATTTTGTGTTATTGTACATTTTATTTCATTTGAAATAGGATTTTCACCATTTTTTTTAACAAAGGTAGGACCAAATGGACCTAAAATGTCAAGTGGTGTAACCACAAAGGAATGATTAATATTTAATATTTCATTTCACAGTTTGTGAGTGCACTCATACAAATATAACTATTACCTATTTCCAAATTTCAGCCAAAAATAGATTTGATTAGGATTACTTCTAAATTTAAATTATATTTGTTGTTGCAATATCAAGTGGTAGACGTGCTGGAAACATTTGTTTTCTAAATAATCTTGGACAAATTGTGTAAAAAGTCTTAAAATTGTGTTTCTACAGTGGAGTAGAGTATTACATTTTATCAAACATAAATTTACCTGCACATTATTATTTTTTCAAGAAAAATACTGGTTACCCCATTTGACACAAACCAGTTACACCACCTGACGTGATGCTTGTAAGTGACACTAAACTACTGAACTTGGCGTTAAATTTCATTTCAATGACAAATATTTAAATATATTATAACTCATTAGATTAAATTAAACAACTAACATCTTAACAAATTGTGTGTGAATAGTATTTGTGTGTGAGAAAGAGGTAGATAGATGAAAGAGAGAGGGAGAAGCAAGTCTGTTTAGGGTTGTGCATGCCCTTTAACATGTTTACAGGTAAAGAGCTCATATTATGCTTTTTGGGATGTCATAGGTGTACAAAGTGAAAAAGCCCAAAGTCCTCCCCAAAGGGACTTACCATCTCCAACAGAAAACACTGTTCACAAACTGCTCCAAACAGCTCTATTGTAGTCCAGCCTTTACTTCAGAGACAAACGTGGTCACTTTGTAACACACGTTATAATGCTCGCCTAGCTGCTAGCGTGGCACGCCCTCATACTCTGCTTCTGACTGGCTAGTAGTCCTTACCTAGCTACTGCGCATGTGCGACTCCCAACAAAGATGGAATAGAAGTGAGATCTCAGTCTGTAGCTAAAACAGAGAGCTAAACACACAGGGTGAAAATAGGAGCTGCAGCAATGTGCAGTACAACAAAAATATGGTGTTTTTTGAAAATTAAACCATGTTAAACTATTCTGGTACAACCTCTAAATGCAATTATTAACCTGAAAATGAGCATAATATGACCTCTTTAACTTATTCTGGTGCATTTATTGGAATTCAATTTGATAAACTGCATTTTTTCAATGGCATTTTTAATATTTAAGTAACATTTTATACTTAAATAATCCTTGAATTTGTTAGGTATTTTAAAGTTGCTGTTCTTGTAACACATTAGAGGTCACAGTTCAACTGCCTCATTCTGTGTTATTAAATTGTTAAGAAATTATTGTAACATTGCAATGGAATGATATGGAAATTTTAATTTAAGGGTAAAACTTTTTTTAAACACTAAGGCCTTGCACTATAATGACTTAGCCTAGCCAAGCTAAATAAGCTATCTTAATTAAGTGTTGGATAAATTACCACCACTTTTAAAACATTCAAACAAAGAACACATACAAATAGTTCTAAATAGTAATTAAGTTCATATAACCTCTTGGACCAGTAACCGGTTACACCATTTGACATTTCAATGTAAAATCAAATTAGTCAGGCATTATAATGGACACATATATCAGCATATGGCCTTGGTGTAAATAATCAAAACACTGTTTTTACACTAAATACAAATATTTATTCAACATAATTTTTTTCTATGTTTTACTTGGGTCATACCATTTGACATGTGAACCAAAGAACTGAACTTAACCTAAAAATGTCTTATTAACTTATATTTATCAGAGAGTTATTAACCTTGTGATGCAGCAGTTATGCTGATCAGGGGTCCTTTTCTCTGATGTAACTTCCTGTCATGTGGTCTTCTTGCTGATTTTAACAAAATGGCACCTTAAATGGTGGTTACACCACTTGACATTTCAGGAAGCTAGCATGACTGACAGGATTCCCTAAATTATTAAAATAAATATCAGCATCATTTTAAAATATATTGGAAATATGTATAATAACCTTTTAATTATGGTTAAATTAAATGTATTTAAATTTAATTTAACCTTATAGACACAAAAAAATGTGCGTCACGTCATTGACCCTAAATTCTCTCCTGTGCTCTCACACAGACACATTCTCTCTCTCTCTCTCTCTCTCTCTCTCTCTCTCTCTCTCTCTCTCTCTCTCTCTCTCTCTCCCCTGTCCTTAATGTTTATATGCATGTTGATATTCTTTTTATGTATGTCTTTATGTTTGTCATTTTGTGTGTCTGCACACTACTTGCATAAAAAGTGGAGCTGTGCACTGGTCACTGTCTCTCTCATTTCTCCTTCCCATCTTCGGCGCTCAGAAAGACACCTAATCTCTATCTTGCTCTCTGAATGTCACTTTGTCTCATAAAATCTTGTTGCCAAAAATGTAAAATATTTTTAACCTTGTTGCTCATTGCTGGAACTATTTCCATTTTTATTCATTAATTATTGTATCACTGTCCTTAATGACTTTATACTAGTTACTACTCAAACATATCTTTGCACAAGCATACAAGACTATGCTTATTAGTAAATGGGCAATTCTGTGTAGATGATGAATTGGCTACATCTACACATTTTTCAACTGTTATGCTGTGAATAGCCTTAGTCATTTTGACTAAAGTTTATATGCCTACATTATACTCATCTGCATGTTATGCACTGGGAGTGTCATTGTCATTAATTCATGTTTAAGTGATTGTTTTTCCCTCTTATATGCTTTTAATCTTTTGAGGTCTTGATTTCACCCTAAATTTCCCCACCTACATAAAAAAAAAAAAAAAAACCTGTATGACATTGTCATGTGCATATTAGGGGTGGCACAGTTCACAAAACCCACGGTTCAGTTCGTATCACGGTTTTAGGGTCATGGTTTTTGGTTCTGTACGGTTCTTATTTTTTCTTTTAATCTTTAGCACTCCAGAAATATACTTCAGCATATGATATATAGCTTAATTATCCACAATGTAGGATACAGTATTAAATAATTGTATAGTTATATCATGTAATTATACATAAACTGAATTTGACTTGACTTTAAGCACATTATTAGGACCATCTCTGAGGAAAGCTAGGTGAGATTTGATACAGCAAGAGGGAAGACATTGATGATTTCAACATACTTTTCATTTATTTGGCAAAAAAAAGGAGAATGTGTATTGCCATCTACAGAAGCTTATGTGCCTTTTTAGCCCATGAAGATTGAAATATTACAGAATATAAATTGAAATAACTTGCATTTATCAAACTGCCAACTTCAGTGTAACTCTTACAAAAATGGTATCATTTAAGAGAGGAACTCTTAAAGCTCCATCTTTTGAATAAGTCAGAATACGTTAAACATAAAAAAAGTTTACATTCTTAATTTCCTGGGCTGGGACACACAGTCATACGGTTTGATAAAGTACTTATTGGACTTTAACTCATCATTGCACTTACAATAACGAGCGTAGCTGTCAGGTCCTCCTGTACATCTCATCTCCGGTTTTTCCTGCATCCACCATGTGTGTTTGTGTGTGTGTGTGTGCGCGCGTCAGTTGCGGGAGGAACTGAGCAGCCCCGCCCGCTGCAGAGAGCCGGCACGATTGAAACTGCAGCCGCTTCAGTGACTTTAGAGTGAAAAAACGTTACAGTCTGCATTGATGTTAAAATGTATACAGGTTGGCAGGACAGTCTGTTTTCCACGGACTTTGGCTGTACATTTTGTTGGTAACTTGTCCAAAAAGGGAAACACACTGTCTGAGGTCACATACGGGCACCTGACAGACATGAGGCTACGTTGCGCATGCGTCGAACCGTGCGGCACGCTCCGAACCGAGACAAGCGGACCGAGCGGTTTGGATGTTTTTTCATGAACCGTACCACCCCTAGGATACATGATTTTTATGGCTGCAACATTATGTCTGATGGAAATATTTTAGAGCATCATTTTATACGCATTTGACCTATTTGGTATCTTTGTAAACCTTTGCTTCCCCACTAGAATTAAATCTAAAATTCTGTGGGTTTCAACAATGCTTGGCTACACAACACAAGTTTGTAAAGATGGACCCACCACTGGGTTTATATAATTCATTTGATCCCAGAGTATTCTGTTTCATTTGAGTGCTGCCACATGTGGGACATCTTTGTTATCTATTCAGGGGTTATTTATGGGTAGCTGTGAAGTGGATAGCAGGGCATTGCAGATGACAATACACGAAGAACCACTGTGAGTGAAAGCTTAGGCATATGGTGGAGCATTTCTGTCTTGATGGGGGAACCGTCTCTCCCCAACGTAGCCACAGTGGTCTGGAACTGTTTGGTGAGTAGTGAAACAGTGTTAACCACAAGTCAGGGCTGTCGCACGAAAACCTAACCAACACTATTGTGAGATTCTTGGGTCATAAGATAACTATGCATGCACAAATGTATTTTGAATATTTACTCACGGTCTTGACCCGCATATAAGATGACATCGATATAAGAGGCAGAGGTATGTGGCTGATCAACTTTTAGCTTTTTGGGGGAAGTGATTAACAAGGTAATATTTAGACTTTGCAAGGTGGTGTTCAAATACAGGGCATATCCAGCAGGGCTGTTTAGTTACCAGCACACTTGGAAATAAATGGGTTAGATTGTTTGCATATAAAGCTGAGTTTGGTTTTTCCTTATAATCTGCTGCTTATTTTATGGATTCAGTGATTTATTGTTTGGTCTGTATAAAATATCTGAAAAATGCTGTTTATTTCCCTATAACGTATGGTACTGTTTTAATACTGCTGGTTTTGTCTTAAAACTCAATTATATTCATTGTACTGCCACATATGTCAAGGAAAAGCATCAAACCCTCATATTTGGGAATCTGGAATGTAAAATTTGGCATTTTTAACTGCGTCAAGGTGCCCTAGTGGCTAAGCTGCTTACCATGCAACCCCAGCGTGTGTGTCTGTGTGTTGTTTTATCTGGGAAGTCACCCTTCCGGCAAATGTCGGTCACAGGCATCATCAGAGGTGTCCAGTGACATGTGCTCTGCAGGTTTGAACTGTGTATTCTCCATATAATCAATCATAGATGTGAGCTCAGGAGCCTCCCTTGGGTTATTGTGTCTGTATCGGAGTATGATACTGGTGAGTGTATCGTTCACTTTAGCCCCAGATGGAAGGTTAGGTCAATTAATGTAAACACCTTTTTCCCCCTGGCTTGATTTAAGAAAAGAAACTAATTTTGTGACACCTATTTCCTATGCAAATCTCACAATTTGAAACTGCTAATGAAAACAGGTAAATCTCAACAAAGCTCATGGTTGATGTCAACTCGGTGGCTGTACCTTATTTACCTGGTCTTCTGAACCTAGGTCGCGCAGATATCAGAATTTTTTAAACATTGTTCGTCTACTATTTCATTACTAAATTCACTTCTGAGACTTTTTTATTCGAGAAATCAACTATGTAGAGGTCAAATATGGGCCTTCTTACGAAAATTGATGGCTAGTTGCAAATTTGTTAGGACTGTGTCGGACTCGAGAAGCTCCACAGTCTGACGTGACAGCCGCCAGTTCCTGCTGACTCACGGACAAGAGGCGTTTATTTCCCCAATCATTTGTTTAAATAACTCAACACGCATATCCATTATAAGATTAACTGGAACCTGTGGTTTTTCAAACTACAAGTTCCGCTCTCACTCGCACACACCAGCCATTTAGCAGGAAGAGGGGAGGGAGAACAGCGAGCTGCCGGGCGTGGAGCTCCGTCAGGGCAGCGGCATTTGGTTGTCCAGTAACCCAGAAATGGTGACTTTGCGCTGGGTATGGAGCGCCGCGGGCTGCCGGCCGTGACGGAGCTCCAGCTAGCTCACAGCGGGGTCTGTGAAAGACAACAGGCCGGGCTGCACGTCAGACCGTGGAGCTCCCGAACTCCGACGCAGTCTGACCAAATTTGCAACTAACCATCAATTTTCGTAAAACGTCCCATATTTGAGCTTTATTTAGTAATGAAATAGGAGATGAACAATGTATAAAGTGTGTGTGTGTGTGTGTGTGTGTGTGTGTGTGTGTGTGTGTGTGTGTGTGTGTGTGTGTGTGTGTGTGTGTGTGTGTGTGTGTGTGTGTGTGTGTGCTTCAACCAAACAATCCGTGTGCAGCTCATCTAAATATTCATGAGCATATCATATAAGGCAGAAAAGCTCTCGTTTCATCCAGGGCTTTTTCACAGGGTTGCATTAGGAACAGCAGCCGGGCCATTTTCAGCCCAACCAATGTTACATACCCTATTAGGAGACCTTAAGGAACAGTGTGAAATACCCTATATAATCATTCTATCACTCCTTTTTTAAATTACAGCTTTTATCCCAAAAAATAATTGTCCCATCACACAGTGAGGCGAGGAATTAAACGTTTCCCAGTCCATTATGAAATGGATAAACCAAAATCCCTCTCAGCCTTCCTCCTCCTCTTCTGTGCCCCCCTCCTAAACACACACGCGCACACACACACACACACACACACACACACACACACACGAGGGGCCCCTTGCTTTTCATAACAAAAGGCCCTGTCCAACCCGAGCGTGTGGCCCAGCATTGCGTGGCAGAGTGGAAAGCTGTGTCTGAGTGGGAAGCCCTCTGAAGCACCCTGGCGTGTCAGGTGTCACTGACATCTGTGCATGTGCGTGGGTTGGGTCAGGGTGTGTTAATGTCCATGCGTATGATGCGTCTTAACTGTGCATCTAAGCCTGATCTTTGACCTCTTGCTTTTCAGACCAGCATAAGCTCTACTGGTCTCCCAGATATTCAAATAATTTGAGGCTTGTTTGTGTAAAGGAGGTGTGGGAGGGTTTGGAGTTGACAGAAGTAATTGGAGCGTGGACCTTGCAACATTTTGACACGAGATGAGGAATCTTTGCTGGTGAGCTCAGCTCTGTTGTTTTTGTTTTTTCAGCTCTGGTGTTTTCTTTTTCCTTCTCTCTTTAAAACCCCCCCCCCAACCCCTACTCTTCCTTGTTTCCTCCTCTCCCCTCTCTCGTCCCTCATGCTCCTCACTGTCCCCCTGAGCCGGTCATTAACGTTTCAGCCCACCCCCATCTCAAACTGACCCAGCTGGGGGAGAACATAGCTTTTTTTGGCTAGCAGAATGTGCAGGCTTTCCAGAGGTCATTGCGAGTGTACTGTATGTGTGCATGTGTGTTTCTGTATGTTCTCATTCCATACTTCACACGTTTTATTTTTATTTTTTACACTAAAGCGTCGCCTTTTTAAAACCTGCTCGACGATACACAGTGACCCCCGCCCCACATCAAGCCTTGAGGCTCCCTCTGCTTCAGCTTTAAGTTTCCACGCACCCAATATCCCCTCATCTGCTAGATCACAAAATGGCTTGTTAATGGACAACTTTCTCTCTCTTTTTTTCTGTTTCCCTCTTTTCATCTTGCAGAGAAGCGATGAGGAATTACCTGAAGGAGCGAGGTGACCAAACTGTCATGATCCTGCACGCAAAAGTTGCACAGAAATCCTATGGCAATGAGAAAAGGTATGACCCTGGTATGATCAAAGTTACCTCAGGCCTTGATAATCATTGGAAGTTGTTGGATATGAGAACATAAAGTAAGGCTGAGAATGTTTTTGAAGGTTTAACAGATAGATCACCGTCAGTTTGTGTAATCTCTCTGGCTATCTGGGTAGGAGTAACACTTGACATTCAGAAGACGGATTTCCTTTCACTCTTGGAGGAATAGTTAATCATTTTGTGAAATTTGCTTTCTTGCTGAAAGTTAGATAAGAAAATTGACACCACTTTCATGTCCATTCAATAAATTTGAAACTATAGCCAGCAGCCAGTTACTTAACAAAAGGCAACAAAATCTATCTACCAGCACCTCCTTAAGCTCACTAATTGACTAAGTATCCCTTATTGTTAATCACAAACTGAAATGTAGTTTTACAAGGAGTTAATTGCCAGACAATTTTTTGGCCGGCAGCAGGCTAGCTGTTTCCCCGTTTCCAGTCTTTATACTAAGCTAAGCGGCTGCTGGCTGCAGCCTTAAGGCCCTGACACACCAAGCCGACGGCCGGGGACTAGTGGCAACGAAGGACTACTGTGATGTCGCCTCCGGTCGGCTGTCGTCGCCTTTGTCTTGGCCAAAAATTTGCAGTGGAACACACCGCAGAGGCTACAGCCGGCAGCCAAGTACCACGTATGTGCTGCGTCTGCGTGAGAGGAAAAAACTCTCCTAAAAAAAGAGCCGTTGTATATTTGAATTTTGTCGTGTCTCACTGCAATTTCGATTTCTTGTTGTTGTTTTTTTTTTTCAAATAAGGTGTAAAAATTCACTTGTTAAAATGTGTCAACCTCTTATTATAAATGCTGTTTAACAAGCCTTTATACACACTGACCTATTGTTGAGGACACTGATTGCAAACAGCTAAGCCTTAAAGGGAGTTATTGGCATCATGTAGAAACACAGACTTGGCTGCCTTTATTGCATTCAGGCTAAGGGGTGAATGGAAACCACACATTCCAGCTTGCCTGCGCACAGTGTGGTTACCTGGGCCTTTCTGACCTCCCATAGCAAAAGGTCAGAGGAGGAAATGAGTGGCGACCTCGTGTGTGAGGCCACGTTCAGGTGAAGGCCACAGAGAGGCGGAAGGAAAGGGTGCAGGGAGAGGGAGTTAGGGGCGATGGGAATATAGGGGAGATAAAAGGTTCTCGCTGGAATGTGCTGGTGAAACCATGGAGCATTTCGGTGTAACAGGTCTCCGAGTTATACGGTGCTACTTACCCTGTTGCTGTCTGTCTTTGTTTGTAATTTCCACGCAAGTGCAGGGTGATCACTTTTTTTCTCTCCAACTCATCTTTTCTGCCTCAAACCCTTTCTGTAACTCTGCTCTCACCTTTTTACCTCTCACTCTCAAACTTTTTATAGCTTTTTCCTCCCCCCTCTCACTCATTATGCAACTCTCTTCAGCTCTCCATCCTCCGCCTGTTTTCTTGGCCCGAGCTGTAGCGCTGCTTGCTATCTCATCAGGCCTATCTCTTGGCAAATCAGCCATTGCGGGCCAACTCTGAGACACCTCAGAGAGTTGGAGCACAACAGGAGAGAAAGATGGCGAAAGGTTGAGATTTAGATGAATTCCTCCGATAAATTGTAGCTGTATTGTCCACTTAAAGTGACACTACTGAGGCAAATGGCAGTGAGAGGAACCATTCAACCACTCTTGTCACATGCACACTTGTACAGGTTCAGTGCCAGTGTTGCTGCATTGTGAGTTACTCAATGCCATGCGGATGCAAGGCTGAAAACCACATATTTATAACCAGTAGAGCGTCCATCCGGATCACAAACAAGTGTCTGAATGAGTGTGCTAAGCTAAAGGGATTTCTGGTCGATCACATTCACAGTACGTCTGTCTCGCACCTCTGATTACTTCTGTCTATATTGTAATAAGGGAGCCCAAGAAAGTGGGTGCATGGAGAATGCAAATGTGCTGTCTCCCTCTTTCTGTCTGCACTTTTTATAGGAGGTGAAAGTAGACAAACACCCACAGAGACAGACAGTGGTGTTGCGAAATAGGTCCCTTTCCAGTTCCACACTGACGCACATGACTTTATTTGAAGTTATGTTGGTTCAGTAATGAGTTGATTTCACATTTTTGACAAGGCTTAAGTTGTCATTTTTCTTAATGAAGTTCTGTACTTGATGTTAGAAAGCATTTCAACGGAGAAGAGCAATAAAAGTACGAAATCCCGAAATTGAAAAAGTTACCTTTTTTCTTGAATAATGGGTTATATTTATTTCAACAGATGAGTTTCATCTGACTGCTCATGTTAACAGCTGCTAAATTAGGCTTGACAGCTTGAGGAAATAGTGCTTAGTTCAATTGTATATAACCGTATGATGATGAAAGTTTATGACTGTCTTGTTGAAGTTTAGCACAGGTCTGCCCTCTTCTGGTGTAAATTAAGAGATGCACATTGACCTCTTTTATTTATTTTTTTGCTCACATCCAGACTAAATTGCTGTCTTGTTCAGCGGTTGTGTCCTTGAAATGTACTTTTCAAAAATATTATTACTCTGTTGATGTGTGTTTGTTCTTTTTCTTTTTTTAGGACAAATAATGTCATAGTCCATCTTAAAGCCATGCAGATGTTATTTTTTCTTTTTCGTCCAGTCAAGTGGAAATAAAAATATACTTATATTTAAAGTAACAGACTAAAATACAAGTTACAGGGGCAAAAATTGTTGCAAACATTTGGACCCACTTAGCTCATCAGGTAGCCACTTGAGTGTTTTTTACATTAGCAGATGCTTAAGTGAACATCAATGAAGGAGAAAACAGCGCATTTTTCAGATGGTCTAAGGATTTGAGTCCAAAATTCATAAATATGTGTGCATGTGTCCAGGTTCTTCTGCCCTCCTCCGTGCGTTTACCTGATGGGCAGTGGCTGGAAGAAAAAGAAGGAACAGATGGAGCGGGACGGCTGCTCCGAGCAGGAGTCGCAGCCTTGTGCCTTCATCGGCATCGGCAACAGCGACCAAGAAATGCAACAGCTAAACTTAGAGGGAAAGGTACAACACGCGCGCACACACACACACACACACACACACACACACACACACACACACACACACACACACACACACACACACACACACACACACAGTGTCACTCTGTTATTTACCTTCACATGAAAACCTGTTGTAGTTATTCACATGAAGCTGCCATTGCTACACACCTTCACTCCATGCACTTTACTGGAAGTCTGTCATTTTGTCTTCAGTGCATTTGAAGGTTATTTTTTCTAACCATGTTTCTGTTGACAGTGGTGTAAATTGTGTAACAGTGTAAAGAAAATATAGGAATGTGAACTGTGTTCTTGTGTCACTTTGTGTGTATATCTATTTTAGGAAAGGTTTCACAGAATTAATCATTTGCAGCAAGAAAAAAAGAAAGATCTAATGTGTTGTGATTTCTGCCTCCCCACCATGTCCACCCAGAATTATTGCACTGCCAAAACCTTGTACATATCCGACTCCGACAAGAGAAAGCACTTCATGTTGTCTGTCAAGATGTTCTACGGCAACAGCACTGACATCGGTGTCTTCCTCAGCAAGAGGATCAAAGTCATCTCCAAGCCCTCCAAAAAGAAGCAGTCCCTCAAAAACGCTGACCGTAAGTTTGCATTCGTCTGTGTCTCAACGCACATTTTATTTGTCAGTTACTTGTGCCGGGGATACTGATGAGTTTTGATGGTCATGTACACTAATCTCTTTTGTTTGTAAGTAGCTGTGGTGTGTTGTAGTACAAAAATGTTGCAGACATCTTTACTTTGTGGTTATATTCTTCAGTCAAATTTATGTTCTTGCAATAGATTTCACATCTGATAGCAGGATTTAAAAAAAAAAAAAAAAAAAAGGATTTAAGAAAAAGGATAAAAAGTATAAGTGTAGCACAAAACAGAAACTTAGGCACTTAAAGGGCATAAAAACTCATTGTTTTTAGAAAAACCCTTTTCAGCCTTTAAAATGTCAGTAATTTGTATTTTTTTTAATATTGCTGACTGATTTACTTATTTTACTATGGAATTTATTTAAATCTTGTTTTATGTATTTTTTTTAAATTTCTTTACATTTCTTTACTTTGTATTTATTTATTTTAATTACTTTATTTGCTGAACATTTTTCCTATTGTTTTTAAACCGGTTATTATTAAGCTTATTATCAGTATTATTTTTCTAACCACTAGAGGGCAGTGTAGCTTCACTTAAATGTGTCCAGTAACCCAGTTATGTCACAAGTAGCACACCTGTAGTGTACACATCACCTCTTCTGCTGAGATTATCATCCTGTTAACACAGCTGACATGTAATGTCATGTTTGGGCTGTTATGTAACCGGCCCGTCTTTTTGTGTGTTCTTGTTCATGTTTGTCCACAGTGTGCATTGCATCAGGGACCAAGGTGGCACTGTTCAACCGTCTTCGGTCCCAAACAGTCAGCACGCGCTATCTACACGTGGAGGGCGGCAACTTTCACGCCAGCTCCCAGCAGTGGGGCGCCTTTTACATCCACCTGTGTAAGTCTCATTCAGCCAGAGCTGTTGCTGTAACACAAGCACAAACACATTACGTTAGAAGGGCTTTGAATCACACGGAGTTAAGTGACGAATGTGGTTTGACAGCTTGTCACATTGTCTTCATGTAAAGTAACCCACGCTGTATTATAATAATTACACAGCTCATTCCTCACGGACAACGAAAGCGATTGATTGAATGTGGGTTTGAGTATATAGAAAATGTTGAAGCTTTGCTGCAGCACTGACCTTTTTTGTCCTGCATGGTGCTTTTTTCAGTGGATGACGAGGAGTCAGAAGGAGAAGAGTTCACTGTGAGAGACGGTTACATCCACTACGGCCAGACAGTCAAGCTGGTTTGCTCTGTCACTGGCATGGCCCTGCCCAGACTGGTAAAAAAAAGAAAAAAAGAACAGAAATAGAAACTTTAATGATCCCAGCAGTGAATGTTGGTTTATTACATCATCAGCTAAGAGAATAAAATCAAGGGAAAAAAACCCAAATCATGCAAACCATTTAAAGGAATAATTTGAAACATTAGACCAACTTTTTCGGGGAAAATCTTCACTGGATTAACAAAGGTCTTTATGTTGTCAATATATTTGTTTCTTATTTATTAAGAAGACACAAAAAAGTGTTAATTTCAGAATTTTGGTGCTGGTATTTAGATTTTGTAACCATGGTGGCTGTTTCCCCGTTTCTAGGCTTGGAGATGAGAGTGGTATCAATCTTCATCTTATATAACTTTTGTCAAGAAAGCGAAATAAGTGTTTCCCAAAATGTCAAAAATATTAATTTAACATAAATATAAAAGTAACATGTTGGTCCAAAGAATGTTTTCCTGGCATTAGTCTCATGTTCCTTTACAGTTAGTAGTGATTTAAAAAGGCCCCTACTGAGCTTTCTTTTTGCCTTCCCTCTGTCCGTCCATCTTTCGTGACTGTTTTTCTCCCACTATTCTGTCTTTTTCATTCCTCATTCCTTGCTGACTTTCGTCCTTGTTTTCCTTTTCCTGTCCTCCCCCCTGATCTGTTTCCATCCTTCCCTTTCCCCTCTCTCCATTCTCCCTTCTATCTTACAGTCGTCTAATCCCTCTCTTTCTTCTCCTGTCAGATCATCCGTAAAGTGGACAAGCAGACGGCGCTGCTGGACGCCGACGACCCCGTCTCCCAGCTCCACAAGTGTGCCTTCTACCTGAAGGACACAGAACGCATGTACCTGTGCCTTTCCCAAGAAAGGATCATCCAGTTTCAAGTTAGTAGCACTTTATTACATCTGACATCTCTTCACGTGGAGACATGAATCCATGGATCCAGGTCACTTCACCCTCAGGCGCAATCACAGGATGATTACCTTAGCATTCTGAAATAGGATATTGGAAGTCAATTTGTGCTCAATTCTGCATCTATTCTTTGTCTTTATTATACGGTATGGGGATGTTCAAGAACAGGGTGCTATTTTGCTCTTTGAAGAAGATTGTGCAGTCCACTCAGCTCCAGCATTACTACTTACTTTGAAGGTTGTAAAGATGGACCTTTTGATTGCAGTCTTAAGGAGAGTAGTCTTGATTGGATGTAACCATCGGTGGTTATCTCTGCCCCTGATGTGCTATGAGGTCATGTCTCCCCTTCTTCCCCTTCTGCCAGGCCACTCCATGCCCAAAGGAACCAAACAAGGAGATGATCAACGACGGCGCCTCCTGGACAATCATCAGCACAGACAAGGCTGAATACACTTTCTACGAGGGCATGGGCCCCGTCCACTCACCTGTCACCCCTGTGCCTGTGGTAGAGAGCTTACAGGTACACACCGAAGAGTCCCGTCCCGTCCCAAACAAAAGCTTTCCTGAACATAAACACAGTGTAGTGTATGTTGAGTCCTATATCAGCGAGGTTACTAAATGATATTCTTTGTCTGCAGCTAAACGGTGGAGGCGATGTCGCCATGCTGGAGCTGACAGGACAGAACTTCACTCCAAATCTGCGGGTCTGGTTCGGAGACGTTGAGGCCGAGACCATGTACAGGTGTGTCTTCGCATCCATTCTTTTCTTAAAGGTTCAAGTTACTTTACTCAGGTTCAAGTTACTTTATTTATACCCGTAGGTGAATTTGCTGCGCAGTTAAAAAGTGCAGGGCATCCAAAAATACACAAGTACTCGGCCCTGGTGCCCAATTTCTGGCGTATGACTATTTTAGAAAAATAAATAAATTAAAAAGTCCACATGGGATTTGTTTTAATGTGCTGGAATTAACCAATCCTCAAACTTCCACCAACCAATGAAACGAGTTCTAGCCAATCAGATGCAAAGTAGGGCGGGTCTTTGCCGAAATGTCAGAGTGTAGTGCCGGTTCGGTCTCCGTGGTAACGCGGCTAAAAAAAATGGAGCATGTAGATACAGCTTTAGTTGAAAAAGGAGTTAAAAACAAATGGCGCTGGGCATTAATGGAGGACAAGAAGAAAAGGGTGGAGACGGGAAGTTATTCAGCACTTGGTGCCTCAAACTGAGGGAGCCGGTGCTTCTGCAGCTCATGTTGAAGGAAGATACTGTACGGCAGCAGCGGTAAGAAAGTGCTTGCTAGTCATTAGATGCTAATCACAAAGCTTCGGTCCGTGCACTCTGTCATACGAGTACGTTACCGGCAACGACCGCTACCACTGCGACTGTTCCCGTTCATAGCGCACCATGATTTGTAAAAGCTATCTGAAGCCCAAACTGCCTTGATAAAGCGGTCTGGTTGGAATCAGCATGGCAGGTATTTAAATATAACGGCCTTGATTAATTTCAGGATTATGATATTATTGCAATATGTAAATCCACATTGACTCTTTATTTAACATATGGTTGGAAGAAGTAAAAATTGATCCAAAACTTTTAAGTTTTTATAAATTATGACTTTTATTATTGTGTAATGTCAGAAGGACTTTAACTGTTTTGCCAGTCAAATTAACTTTAATGAGTGCATATTGAAATATTACACTGTTGGTTGGCAAAAAATGCATCTCAAATGCATCAGATTGATGCTTTAAAATATGGAATATTTAAAATTTTCTTCCGGGGGAGCATGCCCCTGGACCCCCCTAGAGGGGTAATATCCTTCTCACCTTTTTCACCCCTGGCCCGTTTTCATGCCTGATAAATAATAGACACACACAAATACTAGCCTAATTCTAGGTAAATTTACTATGTACATTTGTATTGTTTCTTCCCCTGCCTCTGACTCTTTATTCACACTGTAATTCACCAGTCTACTCGAAGGACTCTTTCCATTTCTTGGCCAAAATGAGATCCATTTTCTCATTAGAATCTTTCTTTTTTCCTCATTAGCATAGAAATAGTCCATTACGACTAATTTGAGGATTTATAAACATCATACAGTCATAGAAAATGATGGAGTTTAGTTTCAATGAATATAATGAAGATATTAATAAGTTAGTAGTTTATTTTAAATTCATAAAAGCTTTCAAAATGCTCTGTCAGACTTAATGCTGCAGATCCTATGAATGCGTAATGGCCTAAATCTTATAAATCAAGTTGTGTACGGCATAATCCTTCTGCTCCAAACCTGTGGTTATTTTTGACAAGACCTTTTTAAAACCCCCCTTGGAAAATGCCTTAGCTTTCCCTCTGTCATGTTGAGTTTTATAGACGGATTACATTTTCTGTGTTTATCAGTACCACCCACCAAGCAATAGTGAGTCAGAGACGATGTGGGAACATGAAAGTCTAATATGACCACTGTCAGCAAAACAGTGGGACCTCCCTGACTGCAGTGCTTTTGACCTCTGAGATGTTATTGTTGCTTCATATATAATAATAATCTGTTCTGCTGTATGCATTTGGCCATTTGACAATTTGTCAACTGTCAGAATGTGGGCAATGTTGCAAATCAATTAACAGCTCTGCTTTATGGCAATATTGGATCTTTTAAGATGCCCCGAGCCTCTGAAGGTAAAGTCAGTTTCCCCAGGTGAAGTTTTAACACACATTTTAACTTGAAGTTACATTTGTAATGAATGTAATTTATGCCAATGGACAATTCAGCATCAACAATAACAGCACGTCTGTTATTGTTGGCCAAAAGTCAAATCGCTCCCTTGTGATTTGTAAGAGCATTCTGCCCTCTGATTAGTTTTAATTTTAGTAAATACAAGAACAGCTTAATACTAAATATTAAACTGTCACGTTTGAATTCATAACATTTACAGAGGGTTTTCCAGTCGGTGGCGTTACGTTACAACACACTACACAGTGCTTGATCATTTGTATTTGATTAGTTAAGCAGTAGAACTACTATAAAATCCACTTACTCTCATCTCATATTGCAGCAATAAGGCTTTACCAGGTAACATCATTTACTGTCAAACTGGCAAAACAACAAATTCAATGGAATTAAGTAGGCTAGTCTAAACATAACTGGTGTGTGCATGTCATACATCTTTTCTGATTTTATATTTGGTATAGGCTACTTATTAGCTACATGGCCCTACAGTGTAATGCAATACAAGGATAACCAAAGCTTTTCACATCTCGACTTTTGCAGGCCAGAGTAGCTGGAGAGATTAGCCAAAAAGTGAAAAGGAAAGCTAAGAGTGGGGATCTTGCCAGTTGTTTTGCAAAGAAAATTGAGAAAAGTGCACAGGAGGAAGAGAAGGAGGGAAATGAAGAAGGCAGTAAAGTGGAGAGACCAGGAGGGTCAGAGCAGGAGAAGACAACAGAAGGAGATGGAGAAATAAGTGAAGGAGAAGAGGAAAAGGAAGAATGGACTGTGATGGATGAAGAGGAGGCTGCATATTCAATGAGAGGGACAGAGACAGGGAGCGATCAGGAGGAGGCAGAGGAAGATGACAGGGAGGAAGAGGGTAGGCCTGCAACTCCCTGGACCACATGGTATGTTTTAATTCTCCTTCCATATAAATTGCAGTACAGTAGCATACCATAAAATATCTCTCATGTTTTCAGTTTTTGGCTATTTCTATTCTGTTGTGAATGTTATAGGGTTAGATACGTATGTAAAGATTTACATATATAAATAGATTATCTAATGATGTTTTACAGTTTCTCTATCATAGCATTTGTTTGATAAGAATTACTGATCAAATAAGACACATTATATTCTATTTGCTATTCTAGTCTAGTCAGTAGTTGCAGTAGATGCAAATGCAGAACGGGCTGAAACAATCACTGAAGCAGTTGACATTTACATTGGCATATTATATTGCATTATAAATTATCTTATCTAGCCAAGGTGAAACTAATTGTAACACCTCAAAATGCACACGTTTTGTTTTTTATCTCATATTTATTTTAGTTTCGTAGCGTAAGAGCTCTTCATGCAACAAATAATTTATTATCTTATGTTATTAGAGTACAAACATCTTACAAAGCTATTGTGAATTAAATATGATTGTGGAGGATTATAATAAAATGTTTTATTAAATTCAGATAACATTACATGGTCAATAATTATTTTTTTCTCCACACTGATTTTTTTGATTATATGGCAATGAAGTTGGCATTTCAGAATGTTTTCCTACTTGCTAAGCTCAATAAACTATTTAAAACCACCTTAGATAATTAGAAAAACTGCTGCTCTCCCCATTCTTACGCTGCTCTTTTTGTTGCGTTGTTGAGAAGCAAGACACGGGAATTTTAATTGGGTTTTAAAGGAGCGGCAGCATTAATCAGAGACAAACGGAAATCTACACTGTACATTTACCACCACTTAACAAGTAAACTGCTCATGTATTCTCTGCTCTGATAGACAACAGCTGTCTGCTCCGAGCGCATTCACCGTCACTCCCTCTCTCTCACGTACAGGCTGAGCACCGAGCTATTCCTTAAAGGAGATGTCCCGGTCTTATAACAGGGCAATATCCGGACTCAGACTTCCTCTTTTGGGCGGAACAAATTTCGTTTGGTCCGGACCGTGGTCCGCGGGAGGTTTCACACCTGTAATTTTGGTTTGGATCAAACTGAAAAGTTCAAAAGTCCAGACTAGACGAGGTCTGAAAGCCCCCTTAAGGCCGAGACACATCAGGCCGATTATCGGCCGTGGGACAGTCTGGCGAGGTCAGTGACTCAAATCTGTTCGGTGTGTCCCGTGTCGTCGTCCGTCTGGGGGGATGTCGGCGTTCATTTTGGCCGACCTGACATGTTCGGTCGGCGGCAGGGACGTCAGGACTCACCCGGAAATGGCGAGCAGAATGAGCGGGACTACAGTTTCTCAAAATCTGATGAAAATCTTTTAAACTGACCTTTGTTGAGCTGAAATGAAGACAGATTCAACAACTGCACGGCCTATTTCTCGCTTAAAATGTTTTCAGAAACGTTTCAGTGAACTATCTTAGTACAATATGAGATCGTATTCTGAACGGCCGCCATGACAGCCCAGGTCTGAATATCTGGAGAAAACCAACCCATGTGACCTGTTCGTCCAATCAGCTGCCGGTTTTCATTTCTTGGGCAACATTACAGATTAGCGCCGCCTGCTGTTATGGAGGCGTATTACGTCTCGTCTCCTCTCGTCTTTTTGATGTGTCCCGAGGCAGTTTTTTGGACCTCGGGGACGCGACTCATCATATCGACGGGGTTTTCTGTCAACGGTCGGCCGTCGGCTATATGTGTCTACATCCTTAGAGTCACTCATTTGGTAAAGGGTAGTTTTCTCCATTTTATCATCAATCGACCTGTAAAGGGAATCTTTCTTAGGGCTGCTGCTAACGTTAACGTAGTAGGTTTAAATGCAAATTGCAAAAAGTGCCCCTTGTCTCTGTATCTGATAACTGTAACATCACTCTCTGTGTTGTTTCCTTTCCACCAAACGCTGTACAGGTGTGCAGAGAGCATGCTGTGTGTGGTGCCCGACATCTCCGCCTTCCGCGAGGGCTGGCGCTGGGTGCGGCAGCCCGTCCAGGTGCCCGTGACGTTGGTTAGGAATGACGGCATCATCTATTCCACCACACTGACCTTCACCTACACGCCGGAGCCCGGCCCGCGGCCACACTGCAGTGCCGCCGGGGCCATCCTGCGGGCTGGAAACTCCAGCCTGCTCAGCAACAACAGCCAGGAGGCCGGCCCCGGCATCTACGGCCCCAACAGCACCTCCAACGCAGGAGTTACATCCTCATCCTCCACCGCCGCAGCTGTGGTCTCCTAACGCACACAGGGGGCCACTCAATACTATATGCCTTGAGAGCAAATGTACCACAAGGTATATAACGACTATGGGAAATAATAACAAAGACTGACTCACTCTAAAGTGCTGCGTATTAATTTTGGATACAAAGAAGCTGAAATGGAAAAATTGGTGGGAGAAAGTAGCAAACGCAGGGGGAAACTGAAGGAGGAGTGACATCACAACGCTGTCAGCTAACGGGAATAAGCGAGAAGTGCTCCTTGACACGCCCCCTCTCCTGTGGTTACTGTCGGGACCTGCCTATCCAGTTCTGGTGTTTTGGAATGAGTGCAATTCCTGCAGGCTCAGAGCACCAGCACCTTTCTACGGCTGTAAGAATGGAAACCACCACAACAATACATCCACCGTGTACAAACAAATCTCTTGAAAGGAAAGTATATTTTTTGCTCCCAACCCCCTCCCACCACTTGTTTTATAATTATTCCTTTTTTTATTTTGTGTTATTTTGCATCTATTTGTGGTTTCCTAAAGGGGGCTGGATGTATTGTTGTTGGAGGGAGCGCAAGGATGCAATGGGACACACCTAAAACGTGACGATAACATAGTTTTTATGGACCAAGGATCTTGTATAAGCTTTAGTAAAGGTACATTTTTCTCCATACCTTTTTTTGTATTAAACATATAGTACACTTTTGTTACCAAATAGTTTCTATTCTTCCTTTGAGCTTGGGCTTTGTTTTCCCCCTTTTGAGGTCCAAAATCCCAACCTGTATGTTATTGCGACCTTACTACAAATGCCTGCTTTGTCAGTCCTTTGGATTGAACCTTTTTTTTTTTTTTTTTTTTTTTTTGATACTCTTGTTGTTGGGAAAAAAGAAATCTGAAGTTTGGGTTGTTTATTTGCTTAAGCGAAGGTTAATTATTATTATTTTTTTAAATAGGGGAATAACCTCAGAGGGCCTATGTTTTCTCATTTGGTTTTTATGAAGTCTTTAAAAAGAAAAGCTTTAAGCAACGCCTCTGCCTTGCCTGCAATACTCTATGTGCGCTATGTCTCCTTTGGAAAGTATACACATCAGTACATCTCAACATGGAGCCATAGCAACATTTGCAGAATACATGAAAAACTAGACTTCCGTAGTTACAAAAACAAGTCAGTTTGTCATTTTCAAACTAATGTAACAAGCGTAGTCATTTACTTAAAAGGATAGCCTTAGTACTGTATATTCTTCCTGTGTACACAGTCCAACTGCTCACATATCTAATATCCTGTATCTGTTGCTCTATTGGTCACTGTTAACGTATCATAATGTAGTCAAACTTAAAACTGCAGCTAGCTAGGTTTCTTCCAATGTGTGCTGTAGTTGTGGTGGCATTTAACTCCAGTGGTTTTCCAAAAAGATGGACACTTTTCAATTTGATGTGGCCTTACCGATAACTTCAATTTAAAAAAAAAAAAAAAAAAAAAAAAAAAGGACTTCACCTTTTCTTATCTGCTGTTTACTCACCTCTGAAGAACCTGTGCATAGCACAAAAACAAGCTAATGCCTCGCTTCTTGCCACAGGAGCTCTGCTGTTTTGAGCTCATTGCCGCGGCTCCAGAACCACCTTGTCATGCAAGCAGCCTTCTGAAGGATCGGTCAGCCTTCGGCTTCTTTTGGGTGTTCAAAGTAACATAAGCCCGTTTTTTTATTCTCATGCGGTGCCCAGCACCTTTTCACTTTTGGTACAATGTCTCACGAGCGCTGTAAGCTCTTTTCAGCCTTCCTTTAAAAAAAAAAAAAAAAAAAAAAAAAAAAAAAAAAAAAATCCTGTGGTTTATTATCTTTGCAGAAACAAGCCTGTGTACATACTCACTGTCCGAGTAGTTGCACTCATCTTCATCATCTGTGTCCATGGCGACCGCGTCTCCTGTAGGAGTATAAAGGCCTTCTAAATGTGTATTATTGAAGATGTGCATTTCCACAACAGAACAGCAATATTGTACAGGTCATTTCATCGTTTTTGTCTGCCTGAGCACTAGTTCACCAGCCAGCAAATATGTGTATGTGTGTGTGTGTGTGTGACTGTCATATGTAGTTGCTGTAATGGAATATTGAGTCAGACTCGCTCCATTTCAAAGTGTGTTCCAACTGCTCTCCCAAAAAAAAAAAAAAAAAAAAAAAAAAGAACCTGAGATTAATGGGGTGTTTCTGTCTTCCACCAGGATCCAAATGTCTGATAATTGTGGATAAACATTCAAAGGCAATACTTGTGATCTTTAAGTATTACAGTACAACTGTATACATGTCTGGGGGGGGGGAACAACACTGTAACTTGAATGTCTGCTTAATGAAGTATTTCAGAATTTCCTTACAAACAAACCCTTGAAATAGGAACAAAAAAGGATTCGCTTGCTCCATCCTCAATGTAAAAAAATATTAAGTTATGCCCCCATTTCGCCACCCTGGCCCACCTGTCATTAATGTCAAATGTTTTATATTGTAATATTGATATTTTTTAAATTATTGGTACAAAGTCTCCCCTTGTCTTATGTCAAAAAGAAAAGTGCTTTATTGCCCGTGCTGCCTAGGTTGGCCTGGGAGTGATTTTTTTTTTTTTTTTTTTTTTTTTTTTTTTTTTTTTTTTTAAAAGAGGCCACTTCCTGTCTGTCCTGGACTCGTGGAGGAGTTGGTGCTGCAGCGGCAGTGTAGCGTCCAAACCCAACATTTGCGCTCCTTCACACTGAACTCTTGTGCCGAGCTGCAGGTCAACCTGAACCCTTTACTCTGCAGGATGGAGATCACAAAATCTGAACTGTAGATTTTTTTAACTTGGGTGTTTTTTTCTTTTTTTCTACTTGCTCTAAATTCAGCGAGTTTTTAACATAGCCTCTGCATTAGCATCACCCGCTGCCCCCATCCCCCCAGCCCTCCTTCCCCCTTGAGCTTGGATATTTTTAGCTTTTTGTTTACATGCTGAATCACCTCTTACGGCTAACCGCCCCTGGGTTCTCTACGTCTCCTCACGCGAGTCTGAACAGAGCAGCTTTGTCACATTAGCTCAAACTAATAAAGGGGGGGTGATGCACGCTTTTAAAAATGTGTCGCCTAGACAATCGGAGCTGGTTTACAGTTTATTTCTCTCTCAACACGTTGAGAGATAGGGAGGATACAGAATGACTTGATAACATGCCTCACTCATAAAGGTGATGAACTATCAAAAGGGGTCAAAAAACTAATGTTACATACCTTCTTAAACACGCATGCTGTATTAACCTGGCAACCGAGAGAAAACAAAACAAAAAACGCCATCTCATTAGCGATGCTTTTACAAGATATCGTAACCGGTTTCTTTCTCTTGTGTGTCTGGTCATATTTGTTTTACTCTTCCAAAAGCAGCTGTCCTTGTGTTGTTTTTTTTTTTTTTTTTTTTTTTTTATAATGAGATCTGAACAATGTATCCTCTAATATGCCAAATGTCTTTTATAATGTAGTTTTCATGCACTGCTAAACAAAACAGGGCAGAGTGAGAGGCAGCTTTAAACAAATTTAAAAAAAAAAAAGGAGTGTGGAGCCCTTCTCTGTCGCACTCAGCCTTACTTCTCCTTTATACTATTTGGCTGTTTGCACTACAGAGCGCTAACCTTTCTTTTTCTCTCACACATTTCATTCTCACTCTTTACCGCTCATGTTTATGTGTGTACATTAGGAGTTTTCCCCCCTCCCTTTAGTTTTTAACATGCAGCCTGTTATGCTTAGCTTTGCTACAGTTGGATCACTTTTTTTTTGTTGTCATTTCCCCCTCCTCTCCTTCTCCATGTCCTTTCACTCTCACTGTATCTGTGTATTATTCTAGTAAATGGTAAGCAGAGGTGTCATTGTGGTAGTATACTCAGTGCTCAAAGGGTTGCTGATGGTAGAAACCTGTGCCGTTTGTAACATTTAGCAATAACGTCAAAACAAAGGGGACGTTTTTTTTTTATAACATACATTAGTTTTGTTTTTGTACATATTGCAGCTCCAGATCATGCTCAAATCTGTATGTCCTTAAAAGAAGAAGAAAAAAAACTAGAAAAAAAACTTGCAATATTGGCATAAAAATGAGAAATAAAAAAAGTGATATAAAATCTCCCTTTGTGTTATGTTTTTAATTGTCATCAGTAGCTTAAGCATGTACTTAAAAAAAAATAACACACTTACAAATAATTCAGGTTTTAGCAGAAAGAAATGAATAACCCAGATGTGTGCATCTTCAGTGACAGCATCTCCCAGGGCTTTAGCACTCTACCAAGCCCACGTGGAGCTCTTATCCTTGGGAAGAAGTCCCAGCAGATTCCACCTTTTCTTTCCGCCACTTGTCTGGGCCCTAATGTCCTCTGTTCTTTGGATCCACTTTTATTAAAGCTGTTAAAAGCTCCAAGTTACTCTGCCACCAGCCTTGGCAGACGCATTTGCACACCAGGCGCTCAAGGTCTTTATATGGTCAACCAGACGTTGGTTATTAGGAGATGGCTTGTGTGTCTGTACGTTACCAAAAGAACACAGCGCAGTCCCTAGAACCAATTTCAGATGTATATCAACCTGTAAAATCCCTGGTTACATTCAATTATGTGCAGGCCTTCCATCAAATTAGGCACATTATCATGCAAAAAAAACAAAATACTTCCAAAATATCTCCATTAATGCATCAAACCCTTAAGTAAGAATGAATACAACAATATTAACATTGCAACATATTGATACAGTAAAACAAAATGGGAACAAGTTGCTACATAAACTATATGCTATATTTAACAGTATGAATCGGTGGAAATCAGGTGGGTAATGCCGGGAATTCGCTTTGAAGAGGAGGGGATACAGGTGTTCAAATTCCCAGTAAATGATAAGGCCTCTCCAGTTGTAGTACACAGTACAACCCCTGTAGACACACACACAAACACACACACACACACAGTGGGTCAAGGACAAAAGCAGAACTATTTGTGACTGTTTCGAAGCTGCTGATTACAGTTACATTGCAGTGTGACAGGCCGCTGCTGCTGAAGATGACAAATACAAGCCTGATTACAAATATAAGTATTTTTTTTTTTTAATATTACATTTCATGTATTAGCCGTTTGCCTACAAATCATAAATAGTTTACATCACTGCCGACTATTTTGTGTTTACAATTCTTTTTACATGTATTTTCCCGACTTCTAGGCAATTGTCATCAACATTTTATTCAATTTAGGTGAAGGTGATCTTGGTGTGTTTTCATGACCAGTAAGTAAGAAAATATATAAATATTTTTTTTTATTTGGACGAACTAATCCAATCGTGTAGTCTAATCCTTCTGGCACGGATTGTCACCTGGTGCACATAGTTCAAAACAATGAACTGTATGGAAAGACTATTTGGTCTCTGTAATGTGTTTAAAGAGAGTATATGGAGAGTGGTAATGAGATTAATTGGCATTGTGCTCCATAAAAACGCTCCCTTGCTATGTCTGACTTGAGGCCCTTTAAGGCTTTATAAGATCAGGCATTAGTCAGCCATCCCGGATGCTGCAAGCTTTAGGGAAACATCTGGCAGTGTTGATCTGCTGTGAGAGCACTGAATCTACTCTGCTGCTCCACAGTCAGTACCTATTGCACGTTGCCGTCACACTTGAAGCTAAAGCAGCATATCTGCTCATAAACTAGTCCTATAAGCACTGTGAGGGCTTTACGTTAAAACAACACAGCAGATTCCCTCCAAGTGTTTGCACTCAGGCCAGAGCTCGCACACATACGCATCAATGCAGTTTAAGTCAGCTCACTCCAGGCTGATGCGCGGATGCCGGTGTAGGTGAAGCGTGTGCTTGCTCCGCTTGGCGGGGTATGACCATTCTGCTCGGCGGTCTTTGGCCCTGTTCTTAATCTGCCCACTTCCCCTTTAGCCACCCCGCTTCCAGCTGACCTCCCCAAGCCGCCGCTCCCTCCACCGCTCCTCCTTAAGCAGCTGCAGCAGGTGAACGTGGCCAGCATGCCCTGGCGGAAGCGCTTGTTCATGAAGCAGTAAATGATGGGGTTGACGCAGGCCGAGGTGTAGGACAGCAGGTGGATGAAGGAGATGGGCGCCCCGGTCAGGCGGTAGGCCGAGCGCCGGTCGAAAGCCTGCCACGCGTTGACCACAAAGACGGGAGTCCAGCACAGGAAAAAGAGGAAGACGATGACCAGGAGCATGCGGATCACACGCTTCTTGGCCATCAGGTTGGCTGTAGAGCTGCTGCTGGACACACGGCCCACCATGGGCTTGTTACTGGAGGTGCCTGTACTCCCTGTGATGCTCTTCTTTTTAGATGGCTGCAGGTAACAGCCATCACTGTCACCGGGCTTGATGCTTCCAGTGCTGGATTGTCTTTCTGCCAGAGGAGAGATTATGAAAAGAAAAGACTGGAGTGTAAGAGTGCAGCGATATAAAAATATGCAGGACATGACCAGGAAAATTGGGGTCATTTCTGCCACTTAAGAGCTACAATGAGACAGGGCTGCATTTCCAAACGATTAGCAGGGAAATTAGCATATTATATGTCAAGTTATAGAATAAATCTAGTGATATTCAATATTTTCTTAATGTCAAATCAGGAAAAACGCAGTGATCCTACTTACAAGGATTGTCTGTGAAGCCAATCCTGACAGCTTATTTTTCTTGCCATAAACCTTTTTTTTTTTTTTTTTTTCAGAAACTATTTAATAAACATCAAAAAGCCGCAATATTACACTGGGTGCCATGTTCCATTCCTTTTAGAGTACCTGGGACATGGGAAGTGTTGTTTATTTTGACAAATTTCACAAACCTGCAGCTCACTTAAACACCAAATGTGAATCAATCCGCAGCTGAAAATAGTCCCAAAGAAATGCATGCTTTACTCCTGTTTGTGTAATGTCTACAATCTACAGTGCCCAGCTTTTTGGGGAATTATTTAGCCTTTTTGTTAAAACATGGAACTATATACTTCTGATGCGTTTTTAAAGATTTACATTTTCAGTAGAAATACCACAGACGGATTTGGGAAGTCCTAAAGTATTGAGACTGATTTTGGTTTTGGTCTTTTCATGGAAATCATTTCGAAAAAATATGGCAAAATATAGAATAATGACAGCCTTATCCTTAAAAGGAAAATGTTGCTTTTGATCACTTGCTATGTTTCATTTTCATACCTCTGCTAGATTTCCTGCTGGACATCTCAAACGTGATGCCGCGGAAGAGCTCCAGGCAAATGAGTCCATAGGCTGTCATCATGACGATCCCGGGGATTAGGAAGAGCAGCAGCAGCAGGGACACATACCTGCAAGGGACACATCATAGGGGGTTATTTAAATCAACACCAGAGTCAAAATGCTTTGCTAATATTACAGTCCCTTGCCTTTGAGTCTGGACTAATATCATCATGATAACATGACTGTTTATATTATATTTAATGTGTAATAAGAAGTTGATTTTTTTCATTCGGTCCCGAAAAGCACTTTGGTCATCATGTTTTTCAAATGTGCTCTATAAATAATTTAACCTGACAAATTGACTTTATTATTTCAAAGTGTGTGCTTTTATTTTGAAGGGTAAGCTTTGTGTCATGCCAGAAGATTTCCCCAAGTGGTCGTCTCTCACCAGCAGCACCAGACTGAGAAAATCAATACTGTAGAGGGTCCATCTGAAATTAGCAAATGGGCTACTTTAGCTGCCACACAATCAGAGCGCATCTGAGTGTGAAGACACGGCGCTGGGTCAGTAGAAGTACCAAGCTCCCTAATGCACTTATTTTCAGCTCACCAGGACTGCTGGATGACGTCGTTGGGCCACACCAGGCGGCACATGTGCCCGGTGCTGTTGTTGATGCGGGTGAAGGGCTTGAGGGTGCTAGAGATGGGGTACGGCAGCATCAGGATGAAGGACGCCACCCAGGTGGCAGTGATGACCTTGGCGGCGTGGGATTTGGTTTGCCACGCCCTAGAGGTCAGTGGGTTGCAAATGGCGCTGTAGCGCTCCAGGGAGATGGCCACCAAGTTGAACGTGGAAACACACACTGAGACACCTGCACAAATCAGAAAATAACAAAACAGATGTCAAGCTTTTTAGTTTCAGCGCTGGTTTGTTAAAAAAAAAACTTCATCTGGCCATATCTGGCCATAGAAGTCGTTTTTGAAAGGAATAGTTTGACATTTTGGAAATACAAGTTAGATGAGAAGACTGATCTTACTCTCATGTCTGTACGGTAAATGTGAAGTTACAGCCAGAAGACGGTCAGCTTATCTTAGCATACAGACTGCAAATGGCTCGCTCCAACAAACAAGGCTGTAGCTTCCTACTAACAGAAAGACATGAGAGTGGTAACTTCTCATCAACCTCTCAGCAAGAAAGCAAATGAAGGGCATTTCCCAAAATGTCGAACTATTCCTTTAATTAGGTGACACATCCCTCCACCCTGGTCTCCCCCTGCCATGGCCCACATATCACCTTGTTTACTTCAGTGCCTGTGATGCTATGGCACATTCATTTGACGTCCCATTAAATTTCACTGCTGAGCAGCCACAGGCACATCCTGCACTGCCTGTTACAGCGTTAACACACTCAGGAACAATAACAACAAGAAGAACTATAAATACATTCAAATGATCGCTTTGTACAATGCGAGGGGAGTGACGAATACGCAGATGAACACGGGGACAAATGAGGTAATAATTGTGGATGACAGCGCTCTGATCTCACTAAATGGAGCAGCAGGAAGTATGGAGAAAAATGAAAATCAAATTTCCTAGCGGACCTGTAATTGGATGAGAATGAAATATCAGTAAAGGTGCGCCATCTGTAGGTAATGACTGCACATTATTACAAAGCTCTCAGTGGAGGCTTTCTGAGAGGTTAAAAAGATTCTGGAATTTATCACAATCACAAAGCAAATTAAAGCCAAGAGAGAGAGAGTTGATTCACATCCTTGATGCGATTGACTGTCTGTGGCTTCTGCTGTTGATCCTGGGAGAAATAATGGAAGTAATTTAACTTGGGAATTTGCATAAAAAATTGACAAGTAATCAGTCTTGTTGTATCCTAAATTTTGTGCTTGTAAAAAAAAAAAAGTCTGTCTACTGCCACAAACAAACACACACTCGGCAGTATGATATTTGGAAGGAGTTTGCACAGGTGTTTGACTATATAAGCTTACTGGTTTAAAGTCAAACTACAAGCTTTACTAAAGCAGGCATTTTGGTGGCTGGGTTGGCTCAGTGGGTAGAGCAGGCGCACATATACTGAGAGGTTTATACCTCGACGCAAAGGTCCAGGATTCGAATCCGACCTGTGACAGATTTCCTGCATGTCTTCCCCGTCTCTCTCTCCCATTTCTCACCTAGCTGTCCTGTCAAAAATTAAAGGCGGAAAAACCCAAAAGATAATCTTAAGAAGCAGGCATTTTGGATTGGTTGTGTCCTAATTTTGGTCATAATAACAAGATTATGTTTCTTTTCTGCACAACAACGAAGAGATGACGAAAATAGCTTCAAAGGTATCCATAACTCCATGTTACGGGACAAATACCCATACATTCATAACCTCAGATTCAGAGTGAGCACAGTGAAACGTTCACCCTTCAGCAGATGAATGTAAAAACAGCCTTTCGTGGACATGCATGATTCTGCACAGTCAATCTCAATCATCCAAGTGACGTGACAATAAGCAAAACACATTTTTGAGTTTAAAAGTTGACTTTAAAGTTCCGTTGATAATGGCCCCAATGTGATTGAGATTTGTACAGATTGAATTCTTCATTTCCAATTGGTTTTATTACCCATGTCAATCATGAAAATACATTTTTTTTATTGTGACTCTGATTATAGACAATGTAATTATTCATGGGGGTGAATCTACTGTAGAATAAAACAGGAAACAACAGCCTTATTGCACATAAAAACTCTATAAACTACACTATATACTAAATATAGTAGCAGGAAAAACTGTACTGGTCCTGCAAATATAGCCTCAGGTAAATCTACACTTTCTGACTAATTGTTTCCTTTTTGACTTGAATTTAGAGCTGTTTTAGCTCATTTTTAGCTCATTAAAGCACCAGAAGCATATGAACGGGGAAAGGAACCTTGTGCAGGACATGGCCTAAGATGACTTCAATTATCATCTCTTAGTTCAAAATACAGTTACGTTTTGCATCGGGCACGACAGAAGTATTAGGAGATGGCAGAAATGGATTTGAATTAGAAGGCAACAGAGCACCAGTGCAAAACTGTTACACATTCAAATCAAACTTGGCTGCAAAATTTGAACTAATTTGGCAAATTCTGTATTTGTTAGTCATTTGCACAGTTGTTGTTGTTGTCAATGATAAATTGAGATATCACAATAAAATTTGTATCTGGATTTCAACAATATTTGGGTGATACGGTCAAACATTATGACATTTGTCATGAACGTTCATAAAATGGTATAACTTAATTGTGAAGGTAGATTTAAGACCACAAAAAAGACAAGCATTAAGATACATCACAATTCAGAAACAACCAAAAAAAACTTGATATCATAATTCTACTCACCCATGAAGTACATGACCAGCTTGCACATGCCAGTGCCGAAGACAAAGTCCCTCATGAGGTTGGGGATGAGGGTGAAGGGGATGCAGACCAGAGAAACCATTAGGTCGCTAATGGCCAGAGACAGCAGAAACAGGTTGGTGACGGTCCGCATGCGCCTGTTCCTCACCAGGACTGCGATGATGAGGCTGTTGCCCAGGACGCTGAGGAGGAAGATGAGGCTGTAGAGGACAATCCGCACCGTCTGGTTGATGTCTGAGAGGAGTGGGAGACACATGGGTGCACACACACATAAAGTCTGGTCATGTCATTCTTGAAATTTGTGGTATTTTGCCTCACCCTCTCCCTCATTCTCTCTCTCTCTCTCTCTCTCTCTCTCTCTCTCTCTCTCTCTCTCTCTCATTTACACCCTAAATAACTAATATTATTCCTATCTAGTGACCGTGTACAGCCAGTATCTCTTGGAGTATCACCATAATAAGCCTTAATGGATTTTGTCCACACAAATGTACGAACTGTGTGCCATTTAATCCAGAGCACACTTTATTAGCTTTGTGAAGTCCCTGAGCCATATGCGTAATGCGCACTGACGCAGAACATGCCCATAGCAGTCGCTCTTTTGGCACAAACTAGAGACAGTAGGTTGCATTTGGAATACAAGTAACATAATCAATTCATGAATACAATTATCTACTATTGGGCAGGATTTTCTACAGCATGTGATAGTTAAAAAAAAAGATGAATACATTTACTGTACCTTGAGGTTCGGGTGAAGGTTCCTGCTCGCTCTCGCAATCCGAAATGTTCTTGATCCCAAAATTACATAAAATCTTGTTCAGGTCAGTTGAATTCATGAGCATGTCGTGTATTGTAAATGTCTCCATTTCGCTTTCTCTCCTGTAGCCTCAAGTCAAATCAGTCATATGAACAGCATTCGTCATGCTCTTGCAAAAAAGAAAAAGAAAATGAAGGATGAGATTTATTAAAATTGTAGCTATATTTCCCGTCAGCCAATTTAAAAAAAGAAAGAAATCAGAAAAATTATAATATTACTCTACAAGTTTCCCTGCGCTCCCAGTCTGGTGCGCTGCGCTCCACTCGTGGCCAGCTTCTGACAAAGTGTGCGACGGGTCGCATTCTTGAGTGCTCAGCCCGCCTTTTGGGTCTGTGCAAGTCAGCATCTCTTTTTTTTTTTTTTTTTTTTTTTAATCATAACACTGAGTCGTAAATCATTGCATTAATAGTAGGCTATAGGTAATACAGTAGCCTATCTGCATTAAGCATGATTCTTGCTTCTTTATTAATACCTCTAATATATCTCATTTCCCGGATAATTTATAAGTGAGGAAATACTGAAGCCAAAAATTCAAGGTGCATAACTGGAATAACTTAATTTAAAATGTCCGGGGCCAGGAGGGTTCTGTGCTTCATCTACTGTAGACTATATATATGTCCACGCTTCCTTGTCACATTTCAAAGCATGATATTGAGCCTGGCATTTTATGTGAACATGTCAGCAGCAATATGGAAGCTCGTTGACTCGTGCTGTAATTGTTGTGATGGGTGGAGAGACGCGCTGTCATCAGTCTATAGCTAGTGCCCAAAAACAACAACGCCATTGCCATTGGAATCAGTCACATATTGAGCTTTAGTGACTATTCTATGTCTATTATTATTAGCACATCATTGTTATTATGAACTGAAAGCATTAGTAGTGAAGCTGTTCAAGAAACAATAGGTCACATTTTTAAAGGCTGTTGTTTATCAAATACAAGCGATAAGTGGCTCTTAGTGACACAAGTAAGTCCATGTCACAATGTAACATGTTTCAGTTTAAGCAGTCTTTGGACATCACTGTGATATTAGTAAGAAAACACTATTTTCACAACAGAAACACCTTAATCGAATTTGCCTGGGTGGGAATGCAAGCACACACTGTAATTGCTCTAATTCACCTCTACCAAACTGAAGCAATAAGTGGCTTTTTGGGGTAATTTCCAGTTATGCTCCATACAAAAAATGCACATGTGGAATTCATGTAGGCTAATGTCAGAAACACACATGTGGGCTACCTGTATCATGTGACTCTCTGTTAAAACCACGTTATTTTAATCACACTTGAGTCTTTACTTAAGTAGCAATGGCCTACCAGAATGTAAATATATTCCATACAAGTAAAAATCCTGCATTCAAAATCTGATTTATAAAAGTAGAGGTATTATCAGATAAATGTAGCACTACTCAAAGTATCAAAAGTTTGAACATTCAATCTGCATATAAATGACCTTTTTGTCAGAGAAATTATTCTAGTTCTCTTTGCAGAGTCGATGGTGTGATGAATCAAATCTCTTTACTTCATGCAGCATGGTGAGAAGACCTGAACCTGTCGTTCTCTCCAGACAGAGGGTGAATACAGATAGGCAGTAGGCCTATGAAAAAAAAACTTTTTTACATTAAAGCATGTAAACATAGTAGAAACCCAAAATATAAGCATAAACCTGAAAATGAGCATGACCGTCAGCTGACTCTCATCTGACAACCTCACAACTCACACATAATCAAAGGCTTCACCAAAATCAATACTGTACATTGAGTACTAAATGTAAAATGTTTATTTCCCGCATAAAGTTTTTTTTTTTATTAAGCCTATGTTATTGGACTGTAAATACTGATGCATTTAGCAACATTTTATTGATTATGGTATAGTTGGTTGAGGTGGAGCTATATTAACTACATTATAAGATTATGGGTAGTTTGATTATAAAATGTGTTGTAATCTGATCATACAATTCATATTACTATACTAAATGTAGTGAGGTAAAACGTGCAATATTTCCATCTGAAATGTGGTGGAAAAGTGTAAATACTCAAGTAAAGCAAGTAGCTCAAGTAGGCCTACCTGAAAACGGTGAGTACTTACGTACATGTACTTAGTTACATCCACCACTGAAATGTATGTTTTAAATGTGATATTATTTATGAAACTGAAGTGTACGTATTTCACTGTCGGAACAGAGATTTTTCATCTCGGAACCAAAGTGTCTGGTTCTTGTTTCCCCTACACGCGCACTGACCGACCGTCCTCAGTTGCTAAGTAACCTCTGCAGGGGGCGGCTGCTGCATCGCCGGATGCTGCTATTGTACAAGGGATCAAACTGTGCCGTTTCAGACGCAAAACTTTGCTAAGGAGGATGGAAGAGGGCTCCGAGTTATCTCTGACCATCGCTCAGATCGTGCAGCGGCTCAAAGGAAGCCATTTACACTCTCAGATAGAGAGACAAGCCAAAGTGAGTGATGCAACTAGCTAGCATGTGGCTAACGAGCAGGTTGCTGTTTGTAGTTCTAGTTTATCTTAATGTAAGAATACAGAAGCTACATAGCTAATAAAATGTCTAACTTTTTTTGTATTCTTTCCAAAATGTTATGTAGGAGTGTTTACATCAGCCTGAGATAAAATTGGAGTCCCTTAAAGACGACGTACGCAGTTTTCTCAAAACATCAGGTGGGTATTTATTCTGCTGTAGCACATACACATACACTGCCACCGCATATTGCCTATTGCAATACAAATAACAGCTTTTAACAACGTTTGTCTTTCTGTGTGGTGATAACGTATTTGAATGTTTTACAGGATGGGAAAGGCTGCTACAGAATGCAGTGTACAGAGAGCTGCATGTGTAAGTTATATTCAAGTGTTATTTGTGTGAAGCAGTGGCATACACAAACATTATTAACATTAACTATATTTTATTACTGTAAACTGTCAAAATATGCACTCAGGTCTGTATACTCAGTTCTTTTCCTTGTGTATTTCAGTAGACAAAAAGAAGGACAACTCATGCTATTCTTATTATATTGTTCTTATTTGATATATTTTATTATTATTACGTTTTCATCACTATTGTGTTGTCATATTATTTCTGTTAAGTTTGTATTCTTTATAATAGGGTGCAATTTTAACATAATTTAGGTGAAAGCTTCAAATAAGCCCATTGGGGTTTCTGCCACTCCCTGCATTATGCTGTTTGTTTTATTTGTCATTTTAAATTGTACAAAATCTTAAACTGACCAAACTAAACTATGTCAGTTATACAGCTTGGAGAATGTGTGTATTGTTCCTCGTTGGAGTGGGTAGCTTCTAGCTTGTCAGATATGGAGCAAATGGACCAATTCTTGATGCAGTCTATTAATAACACCCCTGCTTATTAGTCCTAATGCATGTGCAGGAAATCATCTTCACTGCAGCTGGTGGGTAAAAATGTCTATAACACCTTTGGGACCTTAGCATATTTTGAATGTAAAACAGACCTATGTGTTTAACCTGAATTATAAAATTGTGCACTAATAGAAAAAGAGAGGCCTAAAGATTCTCAAGTTTGACACTTTACTATTATTCTGGGGTCTAAGAGCAACATAGATAACAAGTGAAAGCGAGTGCACACGCACACACACACACACACACACACACACACACACACACACACACACACACACACACACACACACACACACACATACACATATTAAGAGCTACCAGGTTCTCTGGGTGATACATGGATGTTTCTAAAGTTGAGTATGTGCAACTATATCCATGATACTCCATGAAACACAAGTGTTTATTGTAATAGTTCATTTGATCGCTATCATCAGGTGAAAGTGCATGTGAAGATGCACTTGACAAACATCCCACTGGGCAAGTGAAGCATTATTATATGCTAGAAAAAGTCTTTATTTTTTGCAAATACTGCACATTGTTTACACAGGTTGGCTCAGCCAAAGAGACACATACACACTTACACATACCCCACGTATGTGTAAGAATTATGATAAAGCTTCTAAGTAGTAAACATGCAGATTGTGTGCATTGTGTTGAGTTTTGGGTATTATAGATCATTTAGATGCAAAGTTGCCTGGCACCAATTCTTTGTCAAATATGTGTACCTCACATTGTTATCTGCCCCTGCAGCAGTTCAGCATCTTCCTGACATTATTTCTTGTTTTTGTCTCCTTCCCCTTTCAGTATTATTGGCTTTATATGTTCACTTTAGTTATTTTGGCAAAAAACACTGACATTGAGACTATCAAGAGATCACTGCTAATTACTCCATAATAATCCATATTTATGTACCAGTTTAGTTCTCTTTAGTAATCTTGATTAGATTCAAATAGCTGAATATATGTAAAACTCTTCGAACTTCAATAAACAGCTAAACAGAAAAGTGTTCAACTGTGAAAAGTGTTCAACTGTGAAAAGTGTTCAACTGTGTACTTCAGCTGTGCTCTCTTAACTTTGAGGGTAAACCTACCCTCATGCTCTCTTGAGGCTCAGACTGAAACATAGGACGCTTAATGCTTTTCTTTTAAAGGATGATATAACTTTGACTAATACCTCCTTCTTTTGGCCATTACTCAGCCCTATGTGCTCTTATAGATGTTTAGATTAGATTGAATGTTGTTTAACGCACTTAGACCTTGAGTCATTCAATATGCCCTGAGCATGCTTAGTTGGAAAAGCCATGAGACGTGCTGCATCTGGTGAAGATGAAAAATCTCGCTTAAAGTATATCATTGTTTGTGTTCATAGTGGGTTCAATCCCTCAAAAACAAAGTGGCATTTTTCTTTATTTACTTAATCAATTCTTCTTCTATTGTACTGTAACGCTCTTCGCCCCTTCTCTTGTTTGCTTATTGTAGCCAGCTGCCCCCGAGCCATCCTGCGGCTCCTCCAGAGCATCTCAAAGAGCCGCTGGCCTACATGCGCAAGGCACAGGTTAGTCTGTCTCCTCTTATCTCCGTCACTCCTCACTTGTTCTTCTACCTCTTTGACTGTTTTTTTTTTTTTTTTTTGCCTGCCGATTTCAGAGAAGTAGCGCTTGTTTTTTTATCACCTAGGTATTTGTAACATGGTATCTGAAGACAAATGTTTCTGTGTGTGTGTGTGTGTGCTCTCTTACATAGGCCAGCTGGGAGAAGCGTGTCCTCAAAAGCCTGAACAGCATGAGTACAGAGCTTGGAGTGCCTCTGGCTCGCATGGTATCTAAAATATTATTAAGTAACTAACATAGATTAATTACATTACTTAATTCAAGTTCTATGCAAAGGTCTTCAATTTTGCATAATGCAAAAAGCATCTTTTAGCCTATATAATTTTTGGACAAGAGCTAGTCAGAAAAAGTTAGCAATGCTTCTGTAGCTGTAGACTGGTAATTAACAGGCAGTGCTGTTTGTAATCAGTTTTATTATTTGGTTCTGTGCCCACACAATTGTATTTATGACCACATTTCAGATTTGACATTTCCAAGATTGGTTCTGTTTTGGCTGTATGGCATTTGTTTGTTGAAATCTCCTCTTTCCGCCCACTCCGCAGAGGCCCCCAGTGGAGCAGAAGGAGCTCACCAACAAATGGAACGAGATGGGCACAGATGAACCAGGTCTCTAGACATTACCCAGGGGTTTGGCCCCTGAGCAATCTGCCTTTTATGAAAGATTAGTGTTGATGCATCTGTGCGCTGGTGCATCAGTCAGGCACTGGTGTATCAGCTTAACACATCTCTGAACCAGATTTACCACTTCCATGTTTGCACTTTAGCTGGTATTTATCCAGGGTTCTCTTAGGGACTGGGCTTGACTCTGCAACATCTGAAAAGTATATAATATGGTTTCCAGATGTTAATTCTGGTGTTCTGTCTTCTTCTTGCCTATATCAGGCTTCAAAGGTTGAAATCACAGCGTGTGTTAAAAGTAAATTTGTAGGAGGAATGCTTGCAGTATATTGATATTTTATTTTTGCAGATAAAAACAGTATTAGCATTTAGTCTCAGAAGACAACACTGAAAACCTTTCAAGGAGCCAACCATTTGCACTTCAAGCCAATACTTTTACAAAGAACACGGTAACCTTGTGTCCTAACAATGCTATCACAGCTCACTGCCATTTAATAACATTTAGGATGTCCCGTCCCCTGGCTATAAACACTTTGGATTGGGAATATAGAGGCTGTCCAGACTCTTGGACGGAGCTGCGATAACGAGCAGCACCCCTCCTTCTGTCCAAACCTTAATGTGCCCTCGTTCTAGGGATTACACTGCACTTGAAATTACTTACCACGCTACAAAGACAGTGCATGGAAGTCCCACTTAAAGCTGGCTGAAATGTGCCTCAGCTGTCCTGTACCGTTCTTTTCACTTTTGTAGAAGCGTCCAAATTGAAGTTGATTGTCACAAATGCGTTCTGAAGTATATTCAAGTTCAAGTGGATTAAATGGACTTCATGGTTGGATTAATTTGTGTAGTCTAGGATTTACAGCTCCTAAACCTATTCAGGAATAGCATATATGTAAACATTGTGTCCATGTATCAGCTGGAAGCACCACTTATACAGGGTCCACTGTACAGTCAGTGGTACTGTATACTAATGTGTTGTAGAGATACATTAATGCCTTTGTGTCTCTTCAGATTTAACTCGATTTAGGCCTGTATATGCCCCTAAAGACTTTCTGGAGGTAAGCAGATTTCTTGCAGCTCAGAGTATTAGTGGTTACACTTAACTTGAAGGTATCTAAATAAGAGTGACATGACACAGTCATGAACGTGTCATAAACCTTATAAACGTTTATGACATAACGCTTCTTTTAGTAAGTGTCATTCGGTTTTTGTCATGACAAGTTAGGGTTAGGGTTCATGTGTCATGACTGTGTCATGACAGTGTCATGTCACTCTTATGTAAATACCTTCAAGTCAAGTGTTACCATATTAGTATTCAGTGTAGTTTATTTAAGTTATAGAAGAACTGGAATTTTAAGAAAAAAAATGAGTCCTTTATGGTACATTTGTATATTATTGCTTTCTACCCAGGTGTTAATCAGCTTGCAGAACCCGAATCATGATAGCAGCGAGGACGTCAGTGTCAGGAGCCACTGGGGTCTCATCCAGGTTCCCCTCAATGTCAGAGACATCCCACAGCTGGTACGGACACATGTGGATGTCTGGTTCATTGTGATTGCTTATCTGTGTGTATCTAGCTGCTGCCCCAGAAAATGCACAATGGATTTGAAATCAACGTATGTGATCTGTTTGTTTTTTGTGTTAAACTCTTAGAGACAAGCCTACTCAGAGCTGAACCTGACCTCTGGGCAGTTGGGGATTGATGACCATGCACACATCCATCCAGGTATTCACAAAAAGTGCAAATACACTTCTTCATGTGCCATCGTAGTTAAAGGAATAGTTTGAAATTTTGGGAAATACACTTAGAATTTTTTTTTGTAGAGGTAGATTAGAAGATGATCCCACTCACATCTCTGAGTGGGGTATTAATCGTCTCATGTAACTGTTGGCAAGAAAGCAAATGGCCATATATTCTTAAATGGTTTCGGCATCTTGTCAGCATGACACGTAGCATGCAAGACAATGTGTAGCTGAACAATTTCCAGTTGTGATACTGGTTTGGACATTGGGCAGCTTAAATGGCTATTCATAGTATTTCACCTTTAGAGAACTTTTTGTCCTATCAGTTATGTTGCATATAATATATGGTTGATAATTTAAAAAAAAGATTCAGCAGCTTTTTAATATCAAGCCTAAACATATTTGTTCTGCAGTAATTAATCAGGAATAACAAAAAAAGTGTTTACCTAATGAACACTGGGGTTTAATGGTGTGTATACCACTCTGGCCTCTCCTGTGCCACATGGCTGTCTGGGTTTTCTCAAACAATATCTCTGTTAAGTCCAGATATTGACATTGTCACAGCCTGGTGTTTAGGCTTTAAATAGAATTGTATCCACCGTCTCTGTGTTTGTAAATCAAGGCGATAGCATTAGTTTGAAAAACTGAGCCACTGCCAGGTGATTGTTAATGCATCTGTTTTGTTCTGTCTTTCTGTGCAGACTTGTTTGAAAACGAGTATGTTCAAATGGGGAAAAAAGGTCAGTGTTTGGTTCTTGGATTTAAATTGTTTCCAAATGTATTTCTGTAAATGATTCTCTGTTATTTTAATTGTTTAATTGCGGTATAAATGCATACATGTGGGATATTTTCTCTAAAAATGGATATTAAAGGTGCTCTAAGTGATGTTGGGAGATGTTAAACTTGTTGACGTTCAAAGTATTTTCAAACAAAACGAGACGAGCTCGCCCCTCCCTCCTCCCCATCCCGTCCCCTCTCCCTCCCTTCCGTGCTTCAGCGACCTAACCCCCCCAACCCCCACCCCAAATCCTTCTTGTCGGTTATTGGAACACGGTTTGTTTTGTTTTTGTGGTCCAGGTTAGCCAGTTTGTTTTTGTTGGCCTTTGTGCAGCCTGGGCTGTCTACAGAGACCGCATTTTTTTACAGTGTGTTCAGGGGCCCGGCAGCTTGCGGATAGTGAGGAGAGGTTTGCTGTATGTGACAAAAAAATGTTGTAGCCTAAAAAACGCGTGACATCGCTTAGAGTACCTTTAATTAAGGACAAATACTAGACCTTCAAGCAGGTATACCAAGCAACCGACGCAACTCGTAACCAAAAGCACCAACCAGAGGCTTCCAGGAGTATTAATACATCATCATTATTCATTAATCATCATTAGTGCTGATTTAGTCCCCTCCCTTTAACTCAATATTAAGTTAAGGAACCTGAGGCTACAGTTGCAGCCTAGAGTCTGCTTTCTGTTTTGTAGTTTTGTGTTTTATATTTGTACTTACTTCAGACCATTACAGATGTGGTTGTAGTCTTTTTCTGGAGATCAGTGTCAACAAATGTAAACATATCCAAATATATCTGAATAATCTTTTAAAAAGAATGAAACCTGAAAGAGAGAGGTGAATAGTTTTTATAGGCACTGCTATGAGGATGTTGTGAAGATACATTAGTTGCATATAAAGTGCATGAATTGTGCATTAATGAGTGCTCCTGGCATTAATGAATCCTCCTCTTCGCTGTCTCAGGAGAAGTAATCGGCACAAAATCTGTCTTATCTCATTGCCCTGCTATGAATCCAGTGTAAACACCAACCATATTATGGACACCAAATAGACATCAATTGACAAGAGCCTTAAAAACACAAGCTGTATTTTATATACACAGCCACAAAGCCCTGGCCCACTGTTTCACCATAGGTTGGCTGTGTGTTGGCTCCCGAGCTCTGACTTGTAGCCCCGGCCAAATGTTAAGTGCACTCAAAAAGGAAATTTAAGAGCCGTGAAGTATGTCTGTTTATCTTATGACTGGCCGGCACCTTAATTCAAGGGCTTTGTGTTTTTGGCTACTGTCACAACAGAGATTTAGGGTAGAATGGAGATGTGGGAGAGGTTGTTTTCCAGCACATGCCTGTAATAATTACCATTATTGGAATGTCTGTTTTGAGTTTTTATGTTTATAAATGTACAGAGGAATATGATTAATCAGTGTTATGACATATTTGTAGTAGTTCTCACAATTTATCTTATGTTTTTTTGGATCCCTGTTGAAAGACATTTATTTCTGTCCTAATGGAGGTCATCCCTAAAAACAAACCTCGTAACAGTTTTAGCGTTGTTGTTGTTGTGCGGTCATTCAAGACGTGCAGGTGTTCATTTTCCCAGCTGCTGTTTGTAGATATTATGTAATTCTGCCAGCAAATCATGAGACTTTCTAATAATTCTTATTGGTCAGATGCATTCTTGGTTGGCAAGTCAAATGTATTCAAATACATTTAATATAATTGATTTTATGTGTTTATGAATTTAATTAATTTGAACTTAATAATTTCAATATTTTTTGATGTAATGCATGTATTTCAACTCAATTCATGTTAATTACATTTAATAAAGTGCATGTATTATTTGTTTTTACTTTGTAAAAAAAAGAAATTTGATTTAATTTCACTTCATTTTATTAATTTGTGTGATGTTTTTCTTTTAGCACTCGAATGGAGAAAACATCTGTCCATGTATTTCTGCCTAAGGCCCCCCTGTTGTCTTTCGTGTCTAACTTTTTGTCTCTTTTTGTTCCAGTGGTGTTGGAGCAGGACAGTGCAGCAGCGCAGCAGTACAGTAGGCAGGGCTGTTCCACCGGGCTCCGGGCAGACCTGTGGGCCCTCATCCTTAACTCTACTAACCAGCCACAGGTACTATATATATATATATATATATATATATATATATATACAGTGGGGGAAATAAGTATTTGACCCCTTGCTGATTTTGCAGGTTTGCCCACTTACAAAGAATGCAAAAATCTACAATTTTAATCATATGTACATTCTAACAGTGAAAGACAGAATCCCAAAGAAAATTCCAGAAAATCACATCATATGAATTTATTAAAATTGATAACCATCTGATGAGGAAAAACAAGTATTTGACCCCCTGGACAAACAGCATGTTAATATTTTGTAGAAAAGCCATTATTGGCCAGAACAGATGTCAAACGGTTTTTATAGTTGGTGACAAGGTCTGTGCACATTTCGGCAGGGATGTTGGCCCACCTCCCTGCAGACAGCCTCCAAATCATTCAGGTTCCGAGGTTGTCGCCTTGCAACTCGAATTTTAAGCTCCCTCCAAAGATTTTCAATCGGATTCAGGTCTGGAGACTGGCTAGGCCACTCCAGAACCTTGATGTGCTTCTTCTTCAGCCACTCTTTTGTTGCTTTGGCGGTGTGCTTAGGGTCGTTGTCGTGCTGAAACACCCATCCTCGACCCATCTTCAGCTCTCTCACCGAGGGAAGGAGATGTCGGTCCAGAATTCCACGATACATGGCCCCGTCCATCCTCCCCTCAATACGATGGAGTTGTCCCGTCCCCTTGGCTGAAAAGCACCCCCAAAGCATGATGTTGCCACCACCATGCTTGACGGTGGGGATGGTGTTCTTTGGGTTGTACTCAGTGTTCTTTGCCCTCCAAACACGACGAGTTGAGTTGAGGCCAAAAGGTTCTATTTTGGTCTCATCTGACCACATCACCTTCTTCCAGGCCTCTTCTGAGTCGTCCAGGTGGTGAATGGCGAACTTCATGCGGGCCTGTACATGTTTCTTCTTGAGCAGGGGGACCTTGCGTGCGTGTGCTGCAGGATTTCAATCCATGACGGCGTGTGTGTTACCAACCGTTTCTTTTGTAACTGTGGTCCCAGCTGCCTTCAGTTGATTCATCAGTTCCCCCCTTGTGGTTTTGGAATGATTCTTCACCGTTCGCATGATCAGGGACACCCCACGAGGCAAGATCTTGTGTGGAGGCCCAGACCGAGGGAGGTTGGCGTGGTGTGGTGCTTCTTCCATTTCCTGATAACTGCACCGACAGTTGATCTTTTCTCTCCAAGTTGCTTTCCGATTATCTTGTAGCCCATCCCAGCCTTGTGCAGATCAACAATCTTGTCCCTGATGTCCGTAGAAAGCTCTTTGGTCTTGCCCATGGTGGTGATGTTGGATGCTGGTTGTTTGGGTGTTGACAGGTGTCTTTTATACAGGTAACGAGGTGAGGCAGGTGTATTTGATGTAGATAATTGGTTCGGATTGGGGCTGTGTCTTAAAGAAAGACTAACTGGCTTGTAGGAGCCAGAATACTTGCTGTTTGTCCAGGGGGTCAAATACTTGTTTTTCCTCATCAGATGGTTATCAATTTTAATAAATTCATATGATGTGATTTTCTGGAATTTTCTTTGGGATTCTGTCTTTCACTGTTAGAATGTACATATGATTAAAATTGTAGATTTTTGCATTCTTTGTAAGTGGGCAAACCTGCAAAATCAGCAAGGGGTCAAATACTTATTTCCCCCACTGTATATATATATATATATATATATATATATATATATATATATATATATATATACATACATACATACATACATACATACATACACATACACATACACATACACACACACACACACACACACACAGCAGAGTGGCATCCTAAGGGGTGTACCCTGAAGTGAGATTAGTGGGTGAGCGAGGTATGTTGAGCCTAAAGCCAGAGTATCACAAAGGTGGCTTTCTTTTTACCTGGCTACATCACCATGGTAACTTATGCTGCACGGCTAACCTGGTCCAGGACAGTTTCGGATTGAAATCGGCTAAAAAGCGCCTTTTACTAATCACTTACTTTGTAAATGTCGCTCTATAGTCAATAGTGAATCTATGAGTGATACAGATTCTCAGCTGAGGGAATACGTTATAAATGCAAGCTTGTTGAGCTGTAATGTTACTAAGAAAAATAGAGAGCCTGAGGATGAAAGCCCGAGTTGACAAAGCAAGCTAATAACCACCTTTGTGGTACCCGTTATCTCTGACTCAAGACTATGTCGAGCCAGCTAACCCTAAGAAAGCCTGGCTCTGTCGAACTTGTTTTGTGGTACACCCCTCTGGTGGCGGCTGTCAGCTGTCAGTGTTGTGTTGTTATAAAGCAGCCGTGCACACACAGCTGCAGTGATTCCCAAACAGCATGTTTACTACAAGGTGAAGTTTTCACAGTTAATGGTCAGATCTTTTTTGGGCTTCTTGTGTATTTGTTTCAGTGGAGAATTCTAATTGGACTGTTACTTTTGTATTCTGGGATTTACACTGTACAGTAAAAACCAACATAGACAGCAACTGACCTGCAAAATAGTCTGTGTATTAACCCCCTGTCCTGTTTATCTTAGCTTTGTCTTAGCTGTGGCTTGTCCTGTGTGAACGAATGCTAAAATAATCAAATGCTGGTGATTTAGCACAGTTAGCCCAAACAGAGCAGCTGCCTGCCTGTGTGGCAAAGTGCCGTGTAAACGCTGGAGTCCAGAATCCCCCGTTGAGGCCAAGTCGATAAAACAATGCTTGTCATGGGAAGATTGATTTCTGAGGGAGACTTACTGAGGTCTGGAGAGTGTTAGCATGACTCTGGACAGCTCAAGGGCAAACAGATTAAACAGTCAGAGTTGGCTAAGGACAGTATGTGCGTTGTATGTGCATTGCTTCTGTTTTTTTGAGTAGTGCACAATTGTGTAACCTGCATCTTGTTAATTGCTTAAGATGACCGACTATTGCTTTACAAACACCAAAAGAACTAATGGGACGTTCTTTGTCTGTTTATCGAACACAAAAAACAATTATTGCTATTTAGGTTAAATACACGTAAAATAACTTTGAATGAGTTCATAAAGTTTTTTTATTTTTAAAGATTATTTTTTGGTGCTTTTCCCTTTATTAGATAGTGGATAGACAGGAAAGTGGGGAGAGAGAGAGAGGTGGGATGACATGCAGAAAAGGTCCGCAAGTCAGATTCGAACCCGGGCCACTGCAAAGCACTCAGCCTACATGGGGCGCACGCTCTACTGGGTGAGCTAGAGGGGCCGCCCTGAGTTCATCAGGTTTTGTCAGAGAAGACCTAGTCTGGGTGGTGTCTCTGCCGTCTCGCCTCATTATAGGTATTTTATTCTCTACGAATTGCAGTAGTGAACTGCCGTGACCCTTATTTCCAATATATATAATCACTTTCAAGTATTTTAGCAGAACTTATTTTCAATCTTCCACTGATGCTGTCCATATTCCCATGATGGTTTCAGTTTTCTACCTCAGCTGTCAAAATGACCATCTCTGTTTCTGTTCTCCTCACATCCGCAGCGCTGATCTGACCTGTCTTAAACCGGAGACACGTTTGAGTTAAACCATGTGGTCGGAAACAAGATACGCATCCATTAAGCTTGGTTTAATCCTTCTGTCATCGCCGTCAGAATACATAAACTTGATTTAACAGTATTCGTTAAGAGGGTGATCTTTTACATACAATATTTATCAGACTGACATTTACTTTGTCCAGACAATCACATTATAGGATTAACACCAACTTTGTAAACAAACATTTGTCAGCAATTTAATTCATCAACAAGACCACACATACAGGGCTCTGGATATAATATTCATGCAAGTTATTGCACACATAAATCATGTTGGACCTCTGCCGTTCTAGGATGTGATGCATTATGAACAGCTGACGGCTGGAGTTATACAGCATGACCTGCTGGTGGACAACCTCATCTATAAGGTACACTCCTCTACACTGTCACTGTTTATGTTTATGAAGCTGCATAATCAAGATGTTACAGTAAATTAAAAACACACTGAAAGCTTTGGTTTTCTAGTGAATTTGAGTCCCATCACCAAGACATTTGTCCTGCGTAACATTAACTTTAATAACAAGGTTGTTCCCTGGTATTTTCTGATACACACAATCTCTGTATATCTATTTACTGTACCTACTGTTTTCTTTTTCTTTTCTAATATTAGTGAAATTATCTGTTAGCTGTAACATTTACATTTACATTTACAATCTTCTTTGACATTTGAGATTAAATTTAATTCCAAATCCCCCGCCCACCAGGATGTGAAGCTCACCGCCAGTAATGATGACTACTACTTTGTGTTTGAAGATTTCCTCTATCAGGTAGGGTCTGCTCTCTCACAGGTCAGCTCTTCATTTCTAATTACTTACCATATTAGTACTCTTGCCCTTTATACTTCTGTTTAAATGTTTAAGTGTTGTCTATAACATCAAATATCCATAATAAAATAGGCAACAATCACCTTTATCTCAACTGAGACCTCGTCAAACCAGTGAGGGGAGCACACATACAAAAATCTGTCATTTTAAATTACTAAAACTGTTCTAGCTTTAGCACATAAGTGTTTGTTTTCAGAACCTTAAATACACAAAGCACGTAACCTTGACTCTTAAACTTAAACTTTGACTATTTTTTATAAGGGTAATAGCTCTTTATCACCTCTATTTAAGAAGTCAGCATTTCAACATAGTTACATGGGCTCCTACAAATTATTAAATTAAACCCCTGGCTATTCAAAACTAAACATCTTCATTCCACTAAATAAGAACTTAAGCATCGCCCATGATTTATTTGTCATGGTCATGTAAGAACAGTTAATGCATGACAACATTCCTCTTCGCCTAAAGTTACCTATTCATCCCAGGCGAGGGTACGGCCTGTGATCTTTAGCTTCTCTGGCAGTCATTGCTCTGTTTGCCTTTGGTGCTGATAGCGAGCATATAAGTATATATACTCGGCAACCAGTTTATTCAGCAGCTGTTAATATGTCATGCTCCTTGGCGTGGCTAACCGATGAGTACAGAGGTGTAGCAAGAACAAAGCTCCGTTATCACGGTCAATATTAACTGATGGGAAACTCTCTAGGCAGTGAAAGAATCCACTCATTGTGGGGTGAGCGTGGATTCACACAAGTTATGCTCGAGGAAAGTATAGGAAGCTTAAAGAAGTGCAATTTCCCATCCCAATGTTTAAAGAGACGTCACATTGTGGAAGTTTATGAGTAAACTTATGGTTCATTAAAATAAATACCTTTCATTGCAGGATATACTGTAGATGGTCTCTACTGATTAGGTACCTCTACAAGAGTTTAGAGTTTATACAAAATATATAAAACATATACTGAGCTATTCATTCAACTAATGATTTTTAAAGATGAACATTTATTAATCTTTGTGCTGCCTCCCAGTATACAAACTATCACAGACAAAAATACTTGAAGTTTGACGGTAGACCACCCTGTTTTTTGTACCCAGTAACTAGCTCAGACAAAAGGCAGCCTGGATTCACGTGCTATTGCCCTCATTTGCCGTTGTCATGCCTCTGCCCCGGCGACAGCCGTGTCCGGAGACATTATGTCTTCGGGTTGTCGATCCGTCCGTATATCTCAGGATCCCCTGGAGGGAATTTCTTTACATTTGGCACAGGCGTCCACTTGGACTCAAGGATGAACTGATTAGATTTTGGAGGTCAAAGGTCCAAGTCCCTGTGACCTCACAAAACACGTTTTTGGTCATAACTCAAGAATTCATACACTAATTATGACAAGATTGTACACAAATGTCTAATAGGATAAAATGATGAAGTGATTACAGTTATATCCAAAAGGTCAAATGTTAAAGGTCCCATTACATGGTGCTCTTTGGATGCTTTTATATAGGCCTTAGTGGTCCCCTAATACTGTATCTGAAGTCTCTTTTATATAGGCCTTAGTGGTCCCCTAATACTGTATCTGAAATCTCTTTTCTGAAATTCAGCCTTGGTGCAGAATTACAGCCACTGGAGCCAGTCCCACAATGAGCTTTCCTTAGGATGTGCCATTTCTGTGTCTGTAGCTTTAAATGCTATTGAGGAGGAGAGAGGGGGGGCAAGGTGGAGGGTGGGGGTGTGGCCTTGACCAATTGCCACTTTGCTTGTTTGAAATCCATGATGTCTCTCTTTTTCTCATGGGTGGGCCAAATTCTCTGGGCGGGCAAAGCAGAGAAAGGGGAGGTAACCTTGCTCCTTATGACCTCATAAGATCGGCCCATCTGAGCTTTCATTTTCTCAAAGGCAGAGCAGGATACCCAGGGTCCGGTTTACACTTATCACCATTTCTAGTCACTGGGGGACCATAGGCAGGCTGGGGGAACTCATATTAATGTTAAAAAACCTCATAAAGTGACATTTTCATGCCATGGGACCTTTAACTTCACTGTGACAGCATAATGTTCTGCAAAAACACTTATCTGGCCATTATTCAACACCATAACTCAGGAACAGAATGGGAGACATTTGTTCAGATACTGAATTGGTGACAGTAATCCTGGGTGCCCACCTTGAAACCGTGGTGATTGTAAAGATCTGCCGGGTTGAAGATGTGTGTGAAGCATCCATTGTTTTGCCAAAAAATACACTATTATTTGAGTCTGGATGGACATGAATGTAAACTACAACCTGACTGGTTGGCGGAGGTATACAACCGCAAGGCGGTTATTTTAGTTTTTAGTAGTCTCCTATTAATAAACTCTGGAAATGAAATAAATTCTCAAAAATGCACATAAATTGGACTGTAATGGAAAGGGCTCCCACTTATAGGGTCATTTTGTGAAACAAGCTGTTACCCGAGGCTCTACTGCTGGCTCCAGGTGTGCTGATTTAATAGATTTTTTTACCCAAAAGGAAGGGCAAGCTTGCTCAAGGCCAGAGCAAAAAACAAGTGTATTAACTACATGTCTCCTTTATCCCCTGTCGTCAGGCAAGGATAATATTACATATTGTGCAAGTAATCCATGCATACATGTGTGTGTAGGTGTGAGCATGTAATACCAAGCCTGTGTGTTTGCAGGTGTTGCTGTGTTTCTCCCGAGACACTGCCGTCTTGGAGCACTTCAAATACAACAGTGCCACTCCTCCCAAATCCTTCATCCAGGGTGAGATGATGTGGTCTTCACCAAGGACACACACGCTTAGACACATCACATCATCACATTAACTCACAGGAGTGCCACTTAACTCAAATGACCTAATGCAACGTATCTGCACACAGATACCTGTGCATGTGCATGGCAGTAGTGATTAGGAAACCCTTACACTGTGCTATAAGTCCAGTTTAGTGATTGATCTGTGTGTCTGTCTAATAGGTAAAGGAGGAGATGAGGAGTGTGCTGTTGTTTATCCTCCCAACGGTGAGCCTGCAGCCTTTACATCCACATCATATTATTTTATATAGGAAACAACAAAAATAAAATATTTTTAGATATTTTATTACTTATTCACATATAATATTTTGGTCATCGTTGAAAGTTTTGTATGAAGACAAAACTACAGTATATGCTGCTTATCTACATTCCTAATACAATACATGTTTGTGTATTAACTGCTCTGACTGAAAACTCTAATTTGCACAGGTGTAATCCCTTTTCATGGGTTTTCAATGTATGGTGAGTATATTTTGCAGTTAGTTCTCACACATAACTTCCAGGAGCAACACTGCAGGAGCAGGATATTATGTGCGTGCGTGCGTGCGTGTGTGTGTGTGTGTGTGTGTGTGTGTGTGTGTGTGTGTGTGTGTGTGTGTGTGTGTGTGTGTGTGTGTGTGTGTGTGTGTGTGTGTGTGTGTGTGTGTGTGTGTGTGTGTGTGTGTGTGTGCGTGCGTGCGTGCGGATGTCTGTGGATGTGCCTTTGTCCCACAGTGGCACCTTTGTGTTTCTTGTACAACGAGCCATCCAAGCTGTACAGTGTATTCAGGGAAATGTACATCCGCTACTTCTTCAGATTACACTCCATCTCCTCCTCTCCTTCGGTAATTAATTATGTTTTTATGTGATTATGTTTTTTTGTAACTACTGCAAATTGTCAAGATCAAAAAATTCTGTTTGTTATTAATGCCTGTACATCTGTCTTCATGCATATGCTAAACATGTGCACGTGTTTCTGCAGGGGATTGTGTCTTTGTGCCTGCAGTTTGAGCGGCTGCTCCAGTCCCACCTGCCTCAGCTCTTCTACCACCTTCGACAGATTGGGGCGCAGCCGTAAGTAGCCTGCACACACCGCTTCATCCCCCTGTCTATGTGGCCCTGTGTCGCTCAACAGTTGAATGACAAACTGAAAAAGAGTAATTCATCCACATACAGTACATGAACTATCTTCCCACTCGAAAAACAATGATACATGCAGTGGTGGAAGAAGTATTCACATCCTTTACTTCAGTGAAAATACTAATACCACACTGTGAAAAGATTCTGGTACAAGTAAAAGTCCTACATTGAAAATGTTACTCAAGTAAAAGTATCAAAGTATCATCAGGAAAATGTACTTTAAGTATTGAAAGTAAAAGTACTCGATGCAGAAAAATCCTCACATTTGAGAAGCGATCCAAAAACGGAAACGATCCAAACAGTTCTGTCAATCAACTAAGTGTTTAATTGGCTAATCATTTCAGCTGTAAGTGTAGGCCTGTATATTGTTGGGTAGTTTAATTTCAAATAAAATATAATATGTTATAACTACATGTGTTTTGTATGCAAAAATCTTAATTTGTAAAGTAACTAATAACTAAAGCTGTCAGATTAATGTAGTGGAGTCAAAAATAGTAGAAGTAGAAAGTGGCATGAAAAGAAAAGACTCAAGTAAAGTACAAGTACCTCAAATTTGTACTCAAGTACATTACTTGAGTAAATGTAGTTAGTTACATTCCACTACTGGATACGTGTGACAATGGTACAGTATTTGTATTGCTATTCTGTATTCTTTCATTTTATTTTAGGGCACACCTTTCCTAAAGTGAAATCTTTACGTGACCAATTTGTATCGCCATGGCAACTTACTATCTTGAATGACTTGTCCTTCCTGCACATGTGCCTGTCCGCAGTGATACATCTAAGAGACTTACCCTTCATGAAGAATGTTCAGTATGCTTGTTTTTGTAACAGCATTTCTACCATCAGCTCCATTGAAATCATATATTCATCTTCCGTCCTTTACACAGCAACTCAAGTTGGCCATAACATTTTTTTTTCTTTCTTTCTTTCCAACATTTGATAACTATCTGTCTATTTCTAGCCAGGTTCTTAAAACTAATATTTCTGTGTTTGGCTGCTGTATAGAATAGTAGGCTCACCTTGCACACACGTCTTATTTCTGTAATAAGCTGCTGCCATCTTGTGGTTAATTACTGGAATCACAATTTCCTAATAAAAATAAACCACCTATTCATGGATCCTTAAGATGCAATGGTTTTGCCCCCAGGTTGCGCATAGCCTTTAAGTGGATGGTACGTGCCTTTTCTGGCTATCTGTCTACTGATCAGCTGCTTCTTCTCTGGGACCGAATCCTGGGTTACGATTCACTGGAGGTAGTTGCAGGTAACAGTGGTTGCATTCATAGTTGGCTACAAACTCTGCAGTAATAGCCTTGATATTTGTACAGACATAATTATAATCTTCCAAATCCCTTTACTATATACTATATTTATCTTATTTCCTTATTTCCTCATATGCCATCCTCTACTTCTACATGTCCGTTGCCCCCCCATACACACAAACACACACCTCCTCCAGTCCTAGCAGCCGCTGTGTTTGCTTTCCGCGCTGAGAACCTGATGGAAGTGACGTCACTGGCCTCAGCTGAGGTATGTTCGTCTCACAGTAGACTTGTGTGTGTGCGTTTGAAACTATAGTCCTCTCCTGGTCCCCCACATACTCCTGCAAAGCTGTAAATAACTGTTGATGACCAGCCAGTACCAGTAACCCAGTCTTCTGCATGCACGTCTGAAAAAATGGCTGGCTGGACACTTAAGAACCCCTTACCCTCTTAACCCTCCCTATGTGTCATCCTGCCAACACTCCCTCAGTCATCTGCTATTGGACAAGCCTTAACTGATGCCATCTTTTTACGCAGAATTGTGTTAAGAACTTTAATGTTAATATCTAATGTGTTAATAGCTAAATGAGTGCATCCTCGTTTAGCTTCTGCACTGTCACTTGTTTTGCATTATTATAGTAACCAGTAATGTTATTCTTGTGCATGCCTGGTTTGTATACCGCGCCCACTCCCATACTGTGGTCCCACTATCATATTACGAAACCAAGAGTAAACCACACGATAAGTCGCCTCACTCGCTCCCCCATCCTCCCCTTCCCCTGAGGGTGAAAGTGTTAAACTACAATATGACGCATGGGGCGGCAGGCTGATCTGCTTCTCTAAGGTGCTGGCAGGCACTATTTGCTTGCTCATTTACCACCTGCCCCAGCAGATAGAAGATATCATAACATACTGCTCCTAATCTTATATTTAGAACCTCAGACCAGTGTTGAAATATTAAACCCTCTCTCCAAACATGATAGTGTCCCTAAATTTGAATCTCCCACCGTGAGGGTGTGCTTTATAGCCCTTCTCATGGGCTTAGTGGGCGAAGGTATGATTGCTTTGGTCAGGAGGGGTGTGAATTTAGATGACAATTCTTATTTGTGTTTTGTTTGACATACACACTGCAGGCTGTCCTCGCTGACCTTTCAACTCTGAAAGTCATGCCGCTCATCCAGATCTTTCTATTTGCCACCGCCATCTGAGGAGCATGGAAACTACAGGAATATGAGTCGTGGTACGTACATACCACTTGGAGCATAAAGAGACACTCCAAAAATGCCACTTTGCAATGCCATAACCACACCAACACTATAAATCATCATCATTAGAGTGTGGGATATCAAGAAATAATGAACCTACACACATTCATCTTGCACTAGTTCAAGCAAAAAGCCAAACCCCTTTTTAGCATGAATGCACCATACATAGGGAATACCTGCTATTATGTCATTAGATATTTTATCAATCAATTTAATTTGTCACATGAAATTGTATGAGGTACAATTCCAGTGAAATTTTATCCCATCAGCTCCTTAAACTTGTGCATGATTAATCATATTATTTAGTATGTGTAAGTATAGCCTACAAACCAGTAAGGTTAAGCTAACCTCCCTAAGCCATATGCTCTGCAGGAAAGACGATATGCACAGCAGTGCTTGGATCAGTTGAGAAGCTCATTAGAAGACCAGTTGCATAAAACAGTAATTGTATCGCAATAGCAGCGTGCAAAAGAGAACAACAGTATCTCCAAGCTTGGCTAATGAAGTGTTAATTAGCTCTTGCAATTTACTCTGCTCTGTAGCTCCTGCTTGTTATAACACTATTAGATGATGCTGTTGCTGATGAATAAGGAGATTGGAAGCATTAGCGTGCGCCACTGTGTTGACAGAAATAGTCAAGCTGGATTTATACTGTATGTAACTTGAAAGCTGCTGTGTATACACATCATTTATTGTATTTATGAAGAAATTGCATATTACTGCTTAAGGGACATTAAGCACCTCCATTGCCAGTATTTTTTTCATTATGAACATTTATTTAAAATGTTGCATTTAATTCCTAAATATATTCACCTATTTTGTTGTTTTAAAAACAGTGTATTTCACCTTTAATTTTAATGCAATCAAATCACATTTTCTATATTATTAACAGTGTTCTTTGTCAGTCAATGCCTATGTCTTTCAACACATTTAAGGTTCATTGCGACCTCAAATAACACAATTTAAAAAAATTGAAATAAAATTTTGTAAAATCGCTTCCTTGGGTTATTGAATAAAGCTTTAAAAGGCTTAGTCCTTGGAATGTTTGGCAGCTTTTTAGTCGTTCTTGCTTCAGTACTTTGCTGCCCGATCTTTGCTGCTCCTTAATTGGATATTTCTCTCAGTTTGTGTGACAGTGTAAGTATTTGGACGTGGCGTACTATATTTTCCAAGCTCACCTTAGGGCAGAAAAGGTGAGTGACACGTAGCAGCCTTGAGGGACTTGATATTCTGAACCCCCATGCCCCCCTCCACTCACCCTCCTCCTACATGTGTGTGCATGTGCTCAATTCCTCCCTCGTTGTTGGCTGCCTTCCTCCCTGCAGCCCCCTCTGCGGGCTCGTATCGAATTATGCTGTTCTTCTCTTTCGTCTCTCCCTGCTACATCTGCCACCTGTTTACCAGGACACTTATGCTGACTCTTTTATCATGCACCTCCTTTGGCCCCCAGAAGTCTGTTCCTCCTGAGACAACTATTACCTGCTGTGTAGTTCACTCATAGGTTCCTCCTAGTGGCTGATGTGTTGCATTGCAGGTTAACTGTCAGGTTAGCTATTGCTGAAAGATTTCTCGTTGAAAGCCGTATCGAGTACGGTGAGCTTACTAATAGAAAAAAGGGGTGAATCTCCCACAAATTGCAACAGAAAATCTGATTAATGTATATTAATCTTAAAAGTCTCCTCTATAACATACAAAAAGTCCTAAGAAATCCAAGTGGTGGAAAGTTAAAAATACAAAAAATCGGTGATGCTAATTTCCCATTGCAGCCCATGTTATGGGGAGACACTACAGGTGAATAGGGAAAATATTTTAACTAACAGATATCTCCATAAAACTTCCCCAGTTGAATACTTACATTAAGATAATAATGTTTGTATTACAAGTTTTCTGAACTTTTATGTTTAATTATGCAAATGAAGCATTGTCTAATTAAATATGTGCTAATTTGCATAAATAATGGTGTTTATTTATTTTTCAACTTGGACCCTATTTTCCCATGCATTGGTGTCTAAGTAGTCTATATCCTCAACGTTCCACTTCCGGGATTGCTCCGGTGCTGCAGGAGATTCCGCCGGATGCATGTATTTTCCATGATGTCCGTTTCCTTCCGCTTTCTTTGTGTTGGAATTTTAAACTCCGGTGGATTTATGTGGATTATGGTTAACTGCTCCTCAGATCTCTGCAGGGTAAATCCAGACAGCTAGCTGAACTATCTATCCAATCTGAGTTTTATCACGCATGACTAAAACAACCTTTGAACGTACATATTCCACCAAAACAAGTTCCTTTCCGAGGCTATTTTGTAGCGGCTCCGTGCTGACGATTTTGATTGGTTTAAAGAAATGCCATTAAACCAGAGCACATTTTTATCCTATCCCGGAATGCTATGTGGACTAGCCAGACCCTCCTCTGCACTGTGAAGGAAGGCAAAGCGAGACTAGTGTTTAAGTGACTAATGCGAACCAAAATCTTTGACATCTTTTGAAATCTGTGGTCCAGTATTGAATGAGAACACTGTAACCAACAGCCACGAACCGGGTTGCAATGTAAAATGCACACCGTTGGTTTGCGTTCACTAAAAGTGCTGTTTTTGCCACTGACGGGCTCAGATTATTTTACTAAGTGTCTGACAACATTATGGGAAGGATCCCTACAGAGATAGACCTTATTGTTAAATTTAATTATTAAATTTAAATTAAATTGTTTTTATTTTTTTAACATAAAACTTCCCCAATCCCACCAGACTTCATGTAAATAAACAGTACTTTTAGCGTGTATAGAGCCAACATAAATTCACATGTAAATGGGTGAATTTTATTTCTATCAAACCAGAGTGGTGATTCTTGGAATAGTGGAAAGACGAAGCAATACAGCTATTGAAAGTTTAATTTTTGTTTCTGTGGACTTTGAATGACGTGTCTTTTACGATGATACTGTTTATTATTTACATGAAGTCTGGTGGATTTGGTGATGGTGATATCGGGGCTGTTTTATGTTATACAAAAAGGATCTTACTCTTTAACAAAAAGGTCTATCTTTGTAGGGATCCTTTCCATAATGTTGTCAGACACTGAGTCTGTCAGTGGCAAAAACAGCCCTTTTAGTGGACGCAAACTGACGGTGCGCATTTTACATTGCAGCCTGGTTTGTGGCTGCTGGTTACAGCGTTCTTACTCAGTACTTGAACACAGATTTCAAAAGATTTCAAAAATGTCAAAGATTTTGGTTCACATCAGTCACTTAGACACCAATGCATGGGAAAATAGGGTCCAAGTTGAAAAATACTGAAAATCCATTATTTAGGCAGATTATCCATCCATCTTCGTCCGCTTATCCGGTTTCGGATCGCAGGGGGAGCAGCTCCAGCAGGGGACCCCAAACTTCCCTTTCCCGACAAACATTAACCAGCTCCGACTGGGGGATCCTGAGGCGTTCCCAGGCCAGGTTGGAGATATAATCCCTCCACCTAGTCCTGGGTCTTCCCCGTGGCCTCCTCCCAGCTGGACGTGCCTGGAACACCTCCCTAGGGAGGCGCCCAGGGGGCATCCTTACAAGATGCCCGAACCACCTCAACTGGCTCCTTTCGACGCGAAGGAGCAGCGGCTCTACTCCGAGCTCCTCACGGATGACTGAGCTTCTCACCCTATCTCTAAGGGAGACACCAGCCACCCTCCTGAGGAAACCCATTTCAGCCGCTTGTACCCTGGATCTCGTTCTTTCGGTCATGACCCAGCCTTCATGACCATAGGTGAGGGTAGGAATGAAAACTGACCGGTAGATCGAAAGCTTTGCCTTCTGGCTCAGCTCTCTTTTGCCCTTTTTTTTAGGCAGATTAGCAGATATTTAATTAGACAATGCATCATTTGCATAATGAAACATAAAAGTTCCGGAAAATTGTAATACAAAAAATGATTATAGGGGAATATTTCCCCTATTCACCTGTAGTGTCTCCCCATAACATGGGCTGCAATGGGAAATTGGCATCACCAATTCAGTATTTTTTAATACTTTACACCACTTGGATTTCTTAGGACTTTTTATATGTTATAGAGAAGACTTTTATGAGACTTGATCAGTTGAAAGAGTTTTTGTTGCAACTTGTGTGGGGTCATGTTGCATAATGCCTGTACTATAAGTGTTTGAACTATGAGGTTAGACTTTTCAACCAAAATTTAATATTACAAAGAAATAGCCCTATGCTATGCCCCTGTCCCAGTTGTGTTTAAACAGATTACAATTACATACCAATAAAGATTTATCCCAAACAAAAAAAATTAATTTGAGGGTATCAAGAACAGATTAAGAAAAAATCCTAAGAATTCAATTTGAGAAGCAATTTGAGCCTCCTCCAGTGCAAGCTAAATACGGTATGTTAAGTTCAAGTTCATTTATTTTAGTGCTTTCTCAGAAGCATGTGTCAGAGTCGACCTCAAGTAGTTCGGTATGCAACAACATAAAGCAGAAGCCAAACGAGCACAGCACACTAATCTTTTTTTCCTTTAATATTTATTTCAAATAAAGGGTTTTCTGCCTTTATTTGACAGCTAGGTGAGAAAGGGGGGAGAGAGAAGGGGAAGACATGCAGGAAATCGTCACAGGTCGGATTCAAACCCTGGACCTCTACGTCAAGGCATAAACCTCCAAGTATATGTGCGCCTGCTCTACCCACTGATCCAACCCAGCCAGCACAGCACACTCTTAACTAATTAAACGATGTAGCCTCATTTTTCCTTGGTCCAGCTTTTAGTGGAACAAAACTGCTGTTTCTAGTGTGTGCCCAAAACATAGATTTTACATCTTTCTACATCTGAGTCAATATTTCTGTAACGCATGCCATGTGTTGGGACCCAATTAGACTCTTTTAAGGTTAAAGATTAAACTACATTTATACTGCTCATTTTTTTAATTCAAACTACAGGCAAATTACACATTGTCAAACCTATCCTAAAAGTAGCTGCTGTTTCAGATACCAAACCCCCAAAAGTAAAAGATGGACAGCTGAGTGCTAGCTGTCTTTAGATGTTTTTTTCAGAATCTATCAGTGCATTTGGTAATAACTTATTGATAGCTTGCTAGTGGTGTAAATAGTGGTTAATAATAACTATAGTTATTATTAGTAGTCTGTGGTTGGGTGGGGGCATATATTTGCTATTATTATCAATATTGGTACGATTAAAGGTAGTAGTAGTGGTAATGGTAGTATGGGGTGGATTATAGGGGACTTTTTAAGGGCTAATAAGTGGCAGCAGGTGGCTTCAAAGTTAAAGGTCCCATGGCATGAAAATTTCACTTTATGAGTTTTTTTTAACATTAATATGCAGCCTGCCTGTGGTCCCCCAGTGGCTAGAAATGGCGATAGGTGTAAACCGAGTCCTGGGTATCCTGATCTGCCTTTGAGAAAAATGAAAGCTCACATGGGCCGATCTGGAATCTTCTCCTTATGAGGTCATAAGGAGCAAGGTTACCTCCCCTTTCTCTGTTTTGCCCATCCAGAGAATTTGGCCCACCCATGAGAGAGAGACATCATGGCTTTCAAAGAGCAAAGTGCCAGTTGGTCAAGGCCAAACCCCCACCCTCCACCTTGCCCCCCCCTCTCCTCCTCAAAAGCTCCAGACACAGAAATGGCACATACTAAGGAAAGCTCATTGTGGGACTGGCTCTAGTGGCTGTAATTCTGCACCAAGGCTGAGTTATGTGAAAGAGACTTCAGATACAGTATTAGTATTAGTATAAAAGCATCCAAAGAGCACCATGTCATGGGACCTTTAATAGCATGGCTTAATCAAGATAATTGATACTAAAAAAACAACGGTATTAACCTTTAACAGGAATTTATTTCCCGGGCTGAGCGTCTTCAAAATAGACAGAAACGTGCTGTCTGAACCAGCCAATCATGTTCTGCCATGTTGGGATACTCGAGCCAATGAGAGCTCTTATCTAGGATGAAAACTTGCATGCCCCGGTCCCCGGAGTGGGGAAGTGAAGAACAGTAAAGCAGGTATCATCCATCCTCCGCGTCACCATGACAAGAATAAAAACCCGGAAAAAAACCCGCTATGTTTTTGAGTGAGGATTCCTATCCGTGCTACGGAGGCGGTTCAAGACTTCCTCCTAGCTCGGCTAAAAACACCAAAATCACCCGGCGGCAGCCGTGAGTTGTGTCACCCATTACCACCACATGAAACCCTGGGTAGGAAGTGATGCTCCGCTGAAAAATTCTCTGAAATCAAAAACAAATCCCTCCGCTTTTATGTCTTTCTCGCGGCAGTAGTCGTGGCCAAATTAAAAGTCCCCCCCCCCTCTCTCTCTCCTGATGCCAACGCATTTTACATACCGACTTCCGCCCCGCTCGGCTTTCCCTCCCCAGTCTGCATCGGTCGGCGAGCAGCTGATATGACAGGAGGATACAGTATCACACACGAGCCGTGAAAAGCTGACTTAAAAACTTCATTTAGAAAGTAGGCGGATGTCGTGTGCGGTTGATATAGGTCGGGAAAGGATTAGGGGAAACCGAGGAAGAAGAAGCCGATGTATTTTTTGATGAGATGGGATTTGCTACTTTCGTGTGAAGAGGCGGACCTATGAGACGCTGCGAGTTCAATATGCTGAAGCTGTACCCGGTGTTTGTATACTGTACGTGGAAGTACAGAGACTATTTTCTTCCAAGTCACAGGCCTACGTAAGGATTTAATACAGCACTTGATATTCTTTCTGGCTCACAGATATCTACGGTAGAAAAACTACTAGGCTACCATTTGGTCTGTTTTTTGTTTTGGAGAAGGGAATTCCTTAAGATAGGCTGCATGTGCTTTGCTCCTTTGGTGTCTATTCACTACAAGGTCTTTTTTGTTAGATAAAATATATATTTGAAATCGATATAAATAAGATATGGGGGACTGGCTTGTCGTAGCACGCAACAGTCGCCCCTCTGAAACAGACAGTAAACCCATTAGAGGCTAGTCCTTTTGTAAGGGGGTCTTATTTCGAAGTTGTCGTTGACCCACGATGAACTATTATTTTGTAGGTATTTTTTAGGGTTTTCTGACCGCATTGACTGCTCCTGTTTTAGCTGTTAGCGGGTGGGTTTGCAAACTAGTCTACTGCGGGGTTTTTCTTTAAGTTGGTGCATTTTCCAGGTGTCTATTTTTTCTCGTGACACCTCATACTTGTACTGCTTAAAAGACAGTTTTTTTTGTTTTGACTGGCTATTGCTGTGTTTTCCAGTCTGACATTTTTTTTTTCTGGATTGCCCCAGTCATCCCTAGTCCCACGGATACGAATAACTCGCTTTTCACCTCATTTTCCCACCATGAGTTACATCCACAAGCTATTGAATGTTTTGCTACGTGGACTCGTCATCTATGCGGTACTGGGCTTGGAGTGCACTTACTCGAATGATCTTCCCAGCCACTCGTCTGATGCTGCAAATGTAGCCATCACAGGTAAGCGCAGTCCAGTGTCTCCATGTATAGTATAACCCCCTTTCTTCCCCCCCCCCCCAGTGGTTTTCTCTGGGAAAGCCGAGGAATCTCCTGCGCAGGGGATTAATGGAAAGTGATGCATTTTATGTCGACAGTCACCTTTTTTTCTCCCTCCGCTCCCCCTCTGTACTGTACATTGCTGATGAACGCATGACATGACAGGAATGCAGGATGCATCCCCACTGAGGATATTTACTATAATGGTGCCCTTCATGTGTCACTTAGGAGGCTGTAGAGGGTAAACCTACATATATGACACATGCGTTAAGTAGGCTAGTATCAAATTAATACTATAAGATGACGATTCCCTTCTAACAAAGAAAGGCCACCTAAATGCTCTCTGTTTACATTAGTAGGTATTTTGCTGATCGTTGCCAGAAGACCACAGGTGACCCTCTGAAATTGTGCTATTGAGAGGAGGATTTCCATATATTTGCATCTTGTTATAACTAGGCAATAATGATTCGTGAAACAGGCATTGCACATGATAGTTGCCTTAACCTATGAAAGAAAATTAGCAAAAACGTGATATTTCTTTTATTTCATGTTTGATTATTTAACAGGAACAATACAGATAAACGTTACATAGAGGAAAGTTTTGCAACATTTAATGTATGAAAGTCATCTAGCTGAAGCCATATGCTAAATTTAGGTTAAAACAACTAAATGATTCAGGATAAAAACATGATAACAGATAAACCAGACTGTCCATGTGTGAATGTACATATGCACATGATTGCTATTGGTATATAAGTGTGAATGTATATATATGTAGGCATACAGTACATGTACAGTGTGTGACCAGTGGATCCATTCAATTTTTGCGTCTTTGTTATTGTATAAGCCCTAGTTTTACTTGTATATTGAAAACTATATTTAGTGCAAGGCTACTTTAACCCCCCCTAACTGAATCGGATAATATCAGAGATCTTGACCTAACGCCATGCTGATGTTACTAGGCTAACGTCTCTTAGTTGTTATTTTATGTCATTGAAAATGTGGATAACTTCCTTTTAATATTCTTTGAGATTCTGCTTTTAAGATGAAAACCACCTGCTTTTATCCACTCAGAGACGACCTCAAAAGACAGTGTAATTCAACACCAAACAATACTCAAGGTATCTGTAATCACTGGTGGACATGTAACTGGAGGAAACATTCATATAAATATGAACTGGACAGTTTGTTAGAACTCTGCTCCCTCTGTTAATGTAACTCCAAACTATAACTACTTGGACAATTGAGGAATTTTTGTACGCTTTAAACAAACACGATATAATTATGTGTTAACTAGAGAGCATTACATGTGCTGTTAGGAATATGAGATAAGAGGGGTATCAATCATCTCATAAACAACAGTTATGATCTCCCCTCCATATATGGCCACCTGTTATTATGTGATTAAAACAATTCAATGCTCAAGTCAACTGAACCATCGCCTTGACAGCTGAACAAACTCCACCCACGGCTGAATGCAACTCAAGGTGGCTGAAAGTGGGTTAGTGAAACTTCTACCTGCAGCACCTTCACTTTCCTCCGCCCACTTACCCTCACAGGCTGATTATCAAGCATGAGTCAAATAAGTTGTCACTGATGCAAATATTAGCATTCACTTTTAAAACAAGTACGATCCCATGAAGCTACATTTAAACTGCAAATTTCAAGTGTATTTAATGACTCTTTTGCACTTTGGGCTGTTTGCAAAAATACTAAGTTATGTCTGAGTTGTAGGCTACTGCTAACGTTGACAGAAGATGCACATAATGGCCATGTCAATTGAGGTATACAGTATATAGACTCATCAACATATCTACCATCTACCACCTGCCTGTCTGTTAAGGCTGGTGGAGAAAGTAATAAACCTAGTCCCAGACAGCTGTTAAGCATTCATGACTGTTTACAAGTGTAGCAGCTCTTGAAAATAAACCAGGGATGTATAATATATTAATGAATGAGGAAAAAGCACATCTGCCCTTTTACTTAACAACTGCTTGACAGTGTAAAAATGGGCCATGGGACAATGTCTCCATGTGAACAATGAAGTGCAGTGGATGCAGGGATAGTGGTGACTTAATTCGGTGTTAGTAAACATGACCGCAGCGTTACCCATTTCCCAGCCGGCTCCGTGGAAAGGTCAGCTGCCTCCTCACTGGTCTTGGCGTCAGGCGAGGAAAACACAAGTCTGTCTGTGTGTGTCTGTGTTCATGTAGCTCCTGTAAATGCAGTTTCCTTTATAGATTAACAGCTGCTTAAGTGGATCTTCAATTGGGTTTGTGTTGCTACTTAAATGTCTTTTAATCTTGCTGTAAAGGTATGATGCATTTTTCAAATCTCCTTCGAAATGGGTTGAAAAGCTTTAAAGCAAGACTAACATTTGAAAGAGGATATATCACATTGTTAAAAAAAAGTTGAATTCATAGGGAATAAAACGCACAATTGAATACACAAATGGGGTTTTGTTGCTACAGCCTTAGTTGGTGTGGTTTGACCAGTAGCTTATGGCGGCTATTGCAAGCTAACTTTATGTAACTGTTGCTGTATAACTGCCGTCAGTTTGCTGACTCTTCTCCGCTTGTGCTACCGTTATACCCCTTTCACAGAGCTCAACCAGGGTTGACTTTGTGTTTGAAAGAGTTAGGCTAACCCACAATTGACTTGGCTTCGTGATACAGGTCCAACGCCGGTCGATTTCAAAGTGAATTGCGCACGACACCCAGGGACGCTAACAACCGTTGCGGGGCAAACTATGTCATTGGTTTGAAAAAACACTTATCCTAGGATATTTACACACATACACATACTGTAGCCTAATTGCCACTAGGGGTGTCCCCGACTAAGAATTTGCATAGTCGAATCAGAATCGTCAAGTCGTTCCTATCGTCGACTGATCGTCAAATCATGTGGGGGGGCTTGACATTAATACGTTTTTTAAGGGATGCGTATTATGCGGGAGGTAGCGGTACCGGTAAAAAGTGAGTGTGAGGGTAACTCATGTGGACAACATGAGCAGTTATTAAAGCAGTTTAGGGTTCAAAGCTGCCATTTAGCATGCTGTAAGTGTGTGTGTGTGTGTGTGTGTGTGTGTGGGGGGGGGGTAGGGTTTAACATTTGGTGCGTCAGGCAGCTCCCCTGTGATTTAGGATCTTCAAAAGAGGGCCAGAGTTGGCCCAGAAGCTGGGATTTTGTTTCAGAAATAAAGCGGAGGATGATGATGGAGGAGGATTACATAAGTGTGCAATTTGTCACATTTGAGCAGAGCACCCTTCACAAGAAATGAGTCATGTCAGAGTTCCCCACCATGTCTGAAAAATGTAGACATTTGAATATCAAATGTTAAATTTAAACACCAATATGGCTAAACACTAATCCTTTCGGAGATTGTTATGTCGTATTAGTTTTTCTGTCAGATAATTGTGCCAGTTAATAGTTGTCGGTAATTATTGCAGCTGCAACCAGCTGTCGTCATATTGAGCATCAACATCCTATTGTGGCCTAGAATGTAATTAAAAAAACAGAAGATTAACAGATTATCTGGCTGATTTTGTATTGCAGGATCTACCTTTACAAAGCTGAATCAGGTAGTAATTGATTTTGGTGTTACACAAGATTTGAATTGAATGTCGAGGTGTAGAGTTGTTTCTGTGCTGGTGTTAAACTCATTTCCCAATCAGTTTGAGTTGAAGTAATGTGACATGTTTCTGGTCTTTGTCTTAAAGTGCTCATATTATGCTTTTTGGCTTTTTCCCTTTCCTTTATTATGTTATATATCTTTTTTGTGCACATGGTTTACAAAGTGAAAAAGCCCAAAGTCCTCCCCAAAGGGACTTACCATCTTCCAGAGAAAACACTGTTCACAAACCGCTCCAAACAGCTCTATTATAGTCCAGCCTTTACGTCCGTGATGGACGTGCGTCACTTTGTAACACACGTTATAATGCTCGCCTAGCTGCTAGCGTGGCACGTCCTCATACTCTGCTTCTGACTGGCTAGTAGTCCTTACCTAGCTACTGCGTATGTGCGACTCCCAACAAAGATGGAACAGAAGTGTGATGCCTCACTCTGTAGCTAAAAGAGAGAGCTCAACACACAGGGTGAAAAGAAGAGCTGCAGCGATGTGCAGTACAACAAAAATATGGTGTTTTTTGAAAATTAAACCATGTAAACCTATTCTGGCACAACCTGTAAATAAAATTATGAACCTGAAAATGAGCATAATAAAATGAGTACTTTAACAACAAAAACATCATCATCATTGTGTGACTTTTTAACTGTGTAGGGTTCCTGCATTAATTGTAAATTTACTTGCATGCACTGCAGTTTTTTTTCTTAACATAGGCCAAATTCAGAGTAGATGTTAACAATAGGAATCATAAATCATTTCCATATACCCTGAGGAAGAAAATTGTGTTTTTCTGCAAAAAAAGAATTTTTGTAAAGGGGATTGGTTGAGTGGCAATGTGAACGTGGTCTTCTCCCGTTTTAATGGTGTACTTAGCTTGTTTGGCGTTTCAACAAACAAAGCCCTTCCCTCTGACTGCAAAGAACATCCAGTTCTCAAGTAATGTGCTTGCTGGATGATAGTCGTCTCAGATACAACTATCATTAGCATAAGCTTTACATAACTTACAAATACAGAAACTTGCTGCTGTGGGTTAAATTACACAGACTCAAAAGCAGTAAAGCAAACATGAGTAGATCTCTCACACTCTATTTGACACGTGTTTTATAAATCTTTTGCTCAGATTTCATTCAGAGATTGTCCAAGTTTGGAGAGAATTCGGATATTGCTTTGTTTATATGGCTAAATCAGAGGTGACATTGGCTATCTCAGAGCAAAGTGACTGCATAAATAAAGGGATTTGTTTTGGAAAGGAGGTTCAACATTTGCCTCTCTCGCCAGTGCTTGCTTAAGTACGGCAGGGTGCACATGCATTTGCATTTTATGATACTTCTGTCGCTGCTGGCTGGCCCATGTTCTATCAAAGTAACACTCACACTTGAGAAAAGCCAGGCTTTCTTCCTACTGCGGTGTTGGAGCCTCAGAGCTCTGGGTTCGCTCTGGGGGCTAATAGAGAGAGTTTCAGAGTGAACGTGGAGCGAGTTATAATGTCCTGGTTCTGTGGAGTACAGCTCAACAGGCAAAGCCATTTCTTTTCCCTGACTAGAACAGACTGTTCCGGAGGGTTCCCCATGAGCCAAAAATAAAAAAGGACCCTAAAACGCTCCATAGCTTTAGCAACTTTCAGCTCATTTTGGTTTACGGACAGCATCTTTAATGTTTTTGGTTCAATCTCTCCACTCCACTCAACCTTAGCAGGCAGCTAGTTTTTTGTGTGTGCAAAAAAACAAAACCCCCTGTACACTACCAGCCCAGCAACAAACTGCAAAGTTAGCCACTAGCTGGTGAACATAGTGGAGCATTTAGCAGTTTTAAAGCCAGTGATTTCCCTCAGGAGTTGACAGAGCTAAAGAAGCAGAGTTAATATTGGACCTACAGTACTGTCACTAGGTGGCAACAAGACTGTAAATGAATGATAATGTTGCTCTGCTGGATGGGTAAAAAGGCAACTGTTTTCCACATCAATTTGATTAATTCACGTTTTGTCTTTTTCAGCTTGTTTCTGCTGCACCCAAGTGGCCAAAAATCAATTAAATACTGCTTTAATGCAAAATCCATATACAGGTCAAGTTATAGATCATTAATAACCTCAAACGAAAGGCCGGCGCCGCACTGACGCTACTCAGTTGCCCAGTCGACTTCCCCCAGAAGTGGACAGCTGCCGCCCATCTCAATCAGGGGCTTTAGGGTTGTGATCCAACCTAATGAGGCCCGTTACGAAACAGAACAGACTGGTGTATTTATAAAGTTTTCCATGTGCATTTTCCATCATGCTCCCTGTTGTGGGTGCTGCTGACATTGACGCGCCAAGTTCAGAGTGTTCCTTATCATTACCGAGATCTGTCACAGCGACATCGGGCCAGTCTGACTTTCAACTAGGCTCACCGGTGAGATAATGGTCCCACGGTCACAGGCCATGGCAGAGAGCAGGGGATCGGAGTGGAACTCACCAACAAGCTCTGATGCAGTCAATGACCTGATTCACTGGCATGGAGGCATTGTTAAGTCGCTAATCCCCATTGAGGAGCTATTGTTCCTTTGTTATCTATATATTTTTCAATACATCCGAAGAAACATTAGCTACCTAATTTAAAAATTTAGTTTATGATAATGACAGTCAGGCCATTTTTCTTCGCTGTAACACTGTCAAATAACCTAAACGCTGAGACAAATTTTTGTTTTACATTCTTGTATCTCTAATGCACACACCAGTATGTTCTTGATATATGATAACGGGATATAGATATATCTATATGTTTGGGATATAGGTATTATAATGGCGTTTTTCCATTACATGGTACCTGCTCGACTCGCCTCAACTCTACTCGACTCTGCTCGCCTCGACTTGCTGTGCGTCCGTTTTCCATTGCAGATTTTAGTATCGCCTCAGCGTGGCTGGTCGTCATAGCGACTGCCGTGGGCGTGGCTTAGTAGCTTGCTTTCCCATTGACATATCCCCGACGCATTTCCTGGTTCTCCGTCTCCGTAAACAACATGATATCAAAGAGATAGTTAACGTTTACTGCTCCAGATTTCCCACCGTGGTCACATATATATGACTCTAGAGTCGCTACTCGCTGCGGAGATAATTGCCGTCACTCTCTCACTTCTCCCTCGCTCACTAGCTCCCCACACACACACATAGGGCGACTCGACACACACACATCACACATGCACACACCAGCGCACCAGTATAACCATCAGGCCACTTGTATGCTACGGAGAAAGCTCTGCGTGGAGCCTCCGGCAGCAAAAAAACACCGCTGGCTAAACTATTTAAAAATGCCGCCTCTAAAGCTAGCAATGCAGTGATCAGTGACGCTTCTTTCCGACCAATCAGCAGCCTGCAGGGTTTCACGTCACCTTCTCGGCTCGCCTCAGCTCGCTTGGAACCTCGACTGAGCAGGTACTAAAAAAAGTACCTGTTAGCAGGTACCAGGTACTTTTTTTTGTAATGGAAAACCAAAAAAGGCGAGTAGAGTCGAGGCGAGGCGAGTAGGTACCATGTAATGGAAAAGCGCCATAAGCATACAACACTAAGCAGCCAGTAAGCTGATTCAGTCATGCAGAAAGCGCCTCAGTAAGAGATGTAGGTCACTGTACTCAGCTGTACGGTGTTTCCTGCTGTGAGTGGCCGACAGTAGCAGAACCCTCTGCCCTCAGTCAGCCCAGAAGGGACTATTGTTGTCCCACTCTGCCACACTTAAAGGTGTTGATCCCCCAGCTGGCAGTGCATGGGCTTTTGGCTGGGTCAGCCCTTTGTGATGGATGCACACAAGCTGGCAACACTGTATGCCAATAGGCAGGAAAAAGCACAAAAACATACAGTGATATGTATGGTCTAGGTTCCATTGGCTGTTCTCAGTTTAATGAGGTACAAACATAGAGCTCAACAGTCCCGCCTACAGCGGGTTCCGGAAGTAAAAATACAATACACTTTTTCCATTGACAATTGAGTATAAGCCATAAAATCGTAACCCGTCGATGGTAGACTTAAAACCAGCTACGACATGACTAAGCAATTGTATATGTTCATATAGATGCCAAAAGTTCATGGGGCATCAACCTTGTTTTGTGATAAATGTCTTTTATTTGCGATGTCTTGGATAAATACTCCATTACCCACAATCCTGAACAATCCCACAATCCCACAGTGATGCCTCTGATTGGTGGAACTCATGCTGGTGAGGAGGGGGAGCTGCCGGGAGCTGCCTGCACGATCCGTCATGCGCATGCCCAAGATGATAATCCTGTTTTACGAAGATTTACGACACTGCACGAATCACAATCCGTTCCACGCTTCTGCCGTTAGCCTCCACCAGGAAGCTAACGTTAGTTCGGCTAACCGCTAGCTGACAGCTTGATTCAGTCTAAAATAACGTTAACTCAAACTAAACATTGGGGTAAAGCAGGCTACAGCTGACGTAACAGCTGTTATATATTTAAACGGTTATTTTCAGGTTTGATTTTGAGGGTCTTTTAAAGTTATTACATGCTGTCTCAGCTAGCGGCTAGCCGAATTAGCTGTTAGCTAAACTAACATAGCTTCCTTTATTCAGTGGTGCGCGGTGGTTTATGGGATAAGTAGTTCCGCTCGATAATGAAAATATGTACACAGTCTTGTACCTTTGATTTTTTGGGGGGATTTTCTGTTTGTTTTTTCACTCGAAATGATATGTTGTATGCCAATGAGTCACGTCGTAGCTGGTTAGCCTAAGGCATGGTCTAAAACTCTTTATGTATGGATTTTTCCAGACGTCAATGGGAGAAATTAATGGGAAATTTACTTCCGGAACCCAAGGTCTCTCGGAGCAGGGGTGGGACTGTTGAGCTCTAGTAGTGCTGAAACGGATAACATTAATCATCAAGTAATTTTTGAAGGAAGAATGCTAAACATTTTGCTTTTTTTTAGCTTCTCAAATCTGCTACGTTACATATGATTAAAAATTTGTTTTGCACCATTGGTCCGACACACAATTTGAAGATGTCCCCTTTGGGTTATGTAAACTTTGATAGCCGTTTTTCAGACATTTTATAGACACACAATGAATGGATCTATTGCAACGATCGATCACTGTTGCATCCCTAAAACAAAGAAAGAAAAGGCGGATAGGGGTCACCGCCTCGTCCTGTTACGAGAGTGGGATCCTGCTGTGATAATACCCATCACCTTAACACAGGAAGATGCCAATGCCATGCCCTTCACAGGAGTCTAAAATTGTCACTGTGGCTTTCTCGCTTTGCATGTCATTTCCTGGCTAATCACATGTAGTTATTGTGCATCAGTTTTTTCAGTGCTGCAAGCTAAATCTTAAATTTTATTCGTTGAGTTTTGCTAGATTAAACATAGAAATGTTTACTCCAATCTCTTTTTGTTTTCCAGTGTGAGATTACCGGTGGAAGACTATTTAGAAATGAGAAAGGTGAACAGATGTTACAGTATGTCCACAGCCGATTCTCCATTCATTTTCAGGCAAATGGATATATATATTATATATATATATACAAATATATATATATATATATATATATATATATTTGATGAGTGGGATTCAAAGTTAGATATTGGACATGAGGAGTAGTCCCCTCTAATTTCAGGGACTTTCCCTTGGCAGAGGGCACGTGATGTGGTGGCCTGGGCAAGAGGGGCAAAGAGCGGTGTGGATTTCTTTGGTATGCTGTCCCCTCTCAAGTCTGTTTCCACCAACATTCGTGCTCTGACCTGTGCTCATAACAATATACAAGTAGAGACCAAACATAACAGGGAGACTCAAATGTAAAGCAAATGTAATTCAATATAGAAAACTCGAGAAGAGCAGCATAAGGATGCATACCTATGTGCCTTTTCTTCTGCTTATTTCTGCTGCAAGGCCAAAAAAAAAAAATCTGTTAATACAGTTTTAAAGTTTTATGATATAGTTTTCAAAGTTGTTTTCTATTCGATTGAATGGTTAGGGGGATTTGTGGTGAGTTGACTGCTAATCCTTCTTAGTGCTGCTAACAGTAGCATGTCCGGACCAACAGGTGGGTTTTCAGTAACCTCCCCTTGATCTGGTCCGAAATGGGCCCAGTTTGTGTTACACATCAAAGGACCTGAAAGCAGCCACTTGACTTTCATTTGGGATTAGGAGTTCTGTCTGCACATGATTTGTTTCTGCTGTGTTTCACATCAGAGACAGTAGCTTATGTTTTGATGTAAGATGCAGGCAGTTGGTAACATTTAGAAGTACCTTATTGCCATGGGAATTGTATCACTTTTGTAAACTCAGCTTCTTTCTTTTCTCCAGATTTGATAGACGTCTTTATTTGGAATAACTCCTAGAATAGACGATGCTATTGTCTGAAGTGTCTGAAGCACTAATGCTTAGCTTTCAGACTGGCGTCCATATTTAGGAGCACCAAGTTAAAAAAAGACATCAGAATCCTGTCAAGCAGGAAGGTAAAAGACATTCACAGGAAGCTGGCAGAGAGCCAAACCCGCTGTCTGCCACAGCTGACTGAGACGTTCACATTCAAATACAGTGATTAGTGTCCATAACCAAATTGTCTTTTATTGCTTCTTTTCGCAATTAAACTAAAAACGTGTCCTTGCCCACTGAGCAAACAAAGACATAGGCTTGTTCTGTGAAACCTTATAGGTTTAAAGTTAATAGTGCTAGTTTGAACAGGCTGTTCTCAATGTTCCTTTCTTTCATATAAGTGTCATTTCAAATATTTCTCTTTCATGGCCATGCAGAGGTCTGAGCTGTGGATTTTGCTCCGGTAATCCAACGAGATGTGAACGTTAGTAATAATAAATCGTACATAGAGCAAGAGCAGCGTACAGTATTTTGTTATCGTTTACTGCTCTTCTTCTACCTGCTTCTTCTGAAAGTGAATATATTTTCCTTTCACGGTTGTCGTGCAACTAATGAGATCAGGCTTCTTTTACAACAATGTACTTGTAATATGATCCTTCATATTTGAAAGGTCGGTGCGGTTAAAACTGCAGTCCGTTGTCACATGCACCACATCTATTGATGCACAACAGAACTTATAGCCTATACTGTATGTATAATTTACATTGAAAACCATATCTGACTTTACGTGGTTCAAATTTATGTGGCTACTTGGAATTTTTCAGTACAGTAGGTATATATATATATATATATATATAATATGTAAAGTTTGCAGTATTTAAAAGAAAATTTAAATTTGCTCAAATTTACTAAATTGGAGCTAATCTAAAATTTCAAGGCAGAATAAAATCAAGTTAGTTAGTCTAATCTGCCTTAAATGCAAGAATCAGAGGTATCTGAGAAGGTCAAGTTTGAATTTTTCATCCTAAATGTGGTTGGCTGAATTTATCAACTTCATTTCGAGCAACACGATTATTTTTATTTACCTGTCCTTTACGTCAGAATTAGACTATTGAAGTCTAGGCAATTTGTTCTTCTGAATTTGTAAGCCCTAACATACAATAAAATCAAGGTGCTTTTCAAAGTAAAAAATGTCAATGCTAAGCCCTTTCACACATGTAGCATACAACAGGAGATTGTCCGTGTCAGATGCGTTCAACCTGCTTCTTTACCCTCAGATGTTTGTTTTCTTCCAGTTTTGCTTGAACGGTATGAAACGTCTTCAACGCGCTCAACTGAATTTTCACACTTTCGGCTCAATCGGAGATTACACATTTTAAGATTCAAATCATTACAGCTATTATTCGCTTCCATACACGTCTTGTTTTGTTTTACTATTTTCCTTCTTTTATTTGTTTAACCAATTTGTGTCAGGGAAAATGGGGTACCAAGCCTTAAAAGAGATGCTTCTCTCTAGTGGGAAAGTCTTAACCTTAGCTTTCCTGTCCTAAGGCCATGACGACACAGATAAAGAACACTTAGGCCGGCTGCACACTGGCTGCATGGCATGAGCGTGGCGTTTCTGTTGCGTGTCAGTTGTGTGTCAGTTGCGTGGCGGCTGCGTAGCGTTTTCTATGTCTTGGCACACCAGAAACGTGTCTGACGTGGCGCTGCTGCTGCTAGCCTTGTCTGTACACATGTATGTTTCCCAATAATAAATAATAAATAAATATATGCTGATTTGATTACAGCAAAAACAACGATGGCAGTATTGACGGCAAAATAGGCTACAGAATATTTTGCTCTGTATTGACAGGTTCAATATTTGAAAATCGATAATTTTTTTTTTATTTTATTTTTTAATTACATTTATATCGGCATTTCTGTCAAAACCGAGAGACTTTCAAACGTCATAATGTCATTTATTAAATGTATTTGTGTCAAAACAACATATAAACATATTTTCGTATTCTATTTTGCCTGGAAACGCGTGAAAAATAGGCATTGGTTCTAATTCTAGCATGCACAGGTTTTTTGAGACGTGCGTGTTACGCAGGCAGTGTCCAAGCTCTAACCTGTTAACATGGGAGCCGAAATAAAAACGGACACGCCACGCAGCTGACACGCTCACGCCACGCAGCCAATGTGCAGCCAGCCTAAATCCCAGTATATAGGGATAGGGATCCCAGGATATCCAGGCTGCATCTTCCGTGTACTTGTGTGCAGACTAAAATATTTTATTTTGCCTTGTCATCACAGACGTTCACGAGTTGTGCAAGAACATTGAATCCCGTTACTACATGGCCAAAGCACGTGGAGTTCTCATCATGCTTTTCTTTGTTCATTGTTAACTTTTTAAGTCTAGCATGTGATCTCAGCCGCCTGCCCCTGGACTCTTCCATAGACATTCAATCCAATAACCTTATTTCCAGAGGAGCGCGTCGAAGGCCAAGCGAGCACATTAAACAAGTGCTCGGCCTCTTCTTGTCTTTTCGTCCTCTCTCCTCCTGCTTTACTTCCTCAGGCCAGCCGCATACATCACACTTCTCGTGTTTGGTGCTGTTATTGAACATTCCTGGGACGCCCGGGAGCAAAGAGCGTCTCCTTTTCTGGAAGTTTTTAGATCGCACTTGGTGGGCCTCCACACGTTTTGCTCTAGTTGTCCCCCCTTGTTTGAGCTGTGGCCTAAGCAGAGGATTACTGGTACTCATTAAGGTGCTTTAGAAGGGTAAGGGATACCCTGTTGTAGTGGAAATGACTAAGTTCAAAAAGGTCAAGGACAAAGCACTCCATATCCCCTGTTGAATCAAAGATAGGGAAGTAGAAGGCTTTTTTTCTGTTTAGGGTAGATGCAATGTAAACTTGAATGTGCCCTGTGGAGTTTTTTTTGTAAACAAAAAAGGTTTACACTCATTGTTTCTCTCAAACAAAAAGGGCGATGTACTCTGCAGTTGCCTGAGGTGATCAAGCCCCACCTGTATTGGCCATAACCCATTTACTTCTCACGTTTAGAAAATAGCGACAGACAGACTACAGTTCAGGGTGGATCAGGTTTAGTTGAGACATGTCAAACGTCTGAAGCGTGTACACATGTAAGTTTTTCAAGAATATGTTTTGGCTGGAAATGGGACTCTGTCTTTGTGTAGGTGGCTGTTGAGAAATATGAATGCATGTTGTTTAAAAAAAGTTTTGACTTATCCAATAATTCCGCGTATTTGTGTAGCACTGCTTTTAGTGTTTGCTTATTGATGTTTTTGCAGTTACACATTCTTCTGACATGCCTTAGGCCACCTTGGGGAGTTAAGCTTTGGATATACTCGAGTGTGACACCCTGCGCGGGCTTCCGTAGATGGCGCGCACACGCGCTACGAGGATGCACGGATCGGTTTATGCTCAACGCATTGTTCGTTGCAGTATTCTCCGAAAGAGGGCGTATAAACAAAATAATCTAGATGTAGTAGATGTAGTAGAGAAGAAGACATCAGAAGTAAAGGAATGCGGGCAACAGTAGTAAACCCATCCTTTATAACCTACATGCCGCCAAACATTATTACATTATTACATTTTTCTACTCTAATCATTAAAGTGATGGTTCGGAGTAATTTACCCCAGGGTCCTTTGCACCATGACCTCGAGCCAAACACCCCCCCAGAAGCTTTTTTCACCTGGGTCTAACATTGGGCGAGTTAACGTAGAGTAGCGTTAGCCGCTGAATAGCTTAGCGCAGGGGCTAATGGACCCACATTTGTATCTCGTAAGTTACCCCACTAATAATGCCCGAAATGATACCAAAGGTCTACACTAGTACATATAGGTTATGCACTTACTGTATAAAACGATGGATTGGAAAGTTTGTAAGTACACCAGAAGTTTATGAACACTTGCCTGCTCTCTTCTGCTCTCTGTTGCTGCTGCTGCTGCTGCTACTTGCAGTAAGAGGAGTGCTTAGGTCTACAAATTACTACACCGAAAAGAGATACAACAAAAATATTTATTAATTTAATGATTAAATAAGGTAATGTCTCCAAACTTACCTCAATTATTATTTGTCTCCTGCTAGTTATATTACAGCACTTACTTTAAAAAAGAAGTTAAATTAAAAAATATTTTTGTTGCATCTCTTTTCTGTGTTGTAATTTGTAGACGGCCCTAAGCACTCGTCTCACAGCAGCAACAACAACAGCAGAGAGCAGAAGCCAGCAGGCCAGTGTTATTTACATAAACTTCTGGTGTACTTACAAACTTTCCAATCCATCGTTTTATGAGTGCATAACCTATATATACTAGTGTAGACCTTTGGTATCATTTTGGGCATTATTAGTGGGGTCATTTAAGAGATACAAACGTGGGTCCATTAGCCCCTGCGCTAAGCTATTCAGCGGCTAACGCTACTCTACGCTAACTCGCCCTATGTTAGACCCAGGTGAAAAAAGCTTCTGGGGGGGTGTTTGCGAAGAACGACTCTACCTCTGCCTCCCCCCCATGAAGTAGGCTACATACGGTGCGTACTGCACAGCGAACTAAATGGGCACTAAATCACATGCCAATCACTACTGGTCAAAAGATTCCTTTGCAGCGGCCCGGGTTTAAATCCGACCTGCGGCCCTTTGCTGCATGTCATTCCCTCTCTTTCCCCCTTTCCTGTCTATCCACTGTGACTATCGAATAAAAAATAACAACAAAAAACGATGAATGACATCAAGTATGCCTTTCCAGTTCAATAAACCAAGTACTGCCATCTGACTCACACATCACAAGACAGTGTTACAATTAATTAAATCATACCAAAGCGTTGTATGGATCAAGACTATGGCGATATAGTATTCACTAAAAATCACCCAAGCAGAAAGCACAATAGTAATTCTGAAACGTGATTGACTGAAGATACAACAATGCCATCACACAACACAGCTGAGTGCAGGTTGCAAAATAACAGTCACTTAGTCAGCTGGCTACTTGACAAACTGCAAAAGCCAACATATAGGCTACTGCACTTGACAACTAAGTCTCACACAGACCTATATAGCAGCATCACAAAATTATGATGCAATACGTCTGATATGCATGGCATTTCAATAAACTAAACAAAATATGTGCATTATCTGGTCACATGGTCACAACAAATTATATTAGCCTAGTCAATTTACAGATAGCATAATAGCTCTTACCTTTAGAAGTTCTAATTTCTTGTCTTTTTCTTTGCAAAGTCGCAGATCAAATCCTCAAAGTCCAGCTCCCTCAGCAGCTCGCTAAACCCTACTACACATGCGCTGCTGTGTGTTGGGAGCACTTTACAGGCAACGCAATAAATGTCTCCGGTGGACAGTGATCTAGAATCCACTCCTGTGGTACCGTTTCACCGTTGTGAAGGTGTCGGGTCAGTGCCTCGTTAGTGAGAGAGCGGGTCTTTCTGCCGCCAGCCTCGTCCCCCCCTCCGAGATGCTGGACATTTAGCCGCCGATTCTGAAAGGCTAATATCCCTCTGGGTATAACTTCCTCCCGGACGGTCTCTGTAATCGGTCCCCGTAGTGCAGGGTCTTCAGAGATGATGGTACCTGAGGGGCCATTACCTTGTTCTGTAATGCTGATGACCGCCGGCCTCATCTCTGTCTTTTTCCACAACAACTTCGCTAAAGTTAACGTTAGCTACCGTTAGCTGTGGCTGAGTGTAGCTGGTAGAAGGCAGCGATTCTTCCAAGCTAACGTTGGCTAGCTCCTCGACATCCTCCTCTTTGTCATTCCCAGCTTTTTTAAAAAAGCTATTTATTTGCGGGACATTTTTTTATAGCAGCCGCTTCTTTCTCTCTCTTTTCCACACTTTCACTCGCTGATGCAACCCAATCTGACCGGGGATCAGTTACAAATAAATTCCACTCTTTCAATCTCAACTCGTTCTTAGAAAGCTGATCTTGGATCAGTGCAATGTAAACAACCTGCTCTATGCCCACCCACCTTTATCTTTAGCTAATCTACACAGTGCATGCGGCCTTCTCCCAATCATTACATTAGACAACTTATATTTTATTCTGATTGGATAATTATCACCATAATGATTAATGCCCATTGGGTAATACGGGTTTGATCGCAGTTTGCCAACAACGGGTGCTCCCACCAACAGGGGCTGCTGCAGCACCCCCAGCACCCCTACTTCCCGCGCCTATGCCATGAAGCCGTTTTTTCTTTTAGCTTTGACAAAACGATCCCTCATGTTTTTCCACACTCTCCAGCAAAATGCCTCTTCTTTTCCCAGTGTGGTGTCTCTCTTTGACCACATATTTAAGGCTGTTTGACTCTCTGTGGTCTGTACAAGAATCACACAGATGTTTGTACAAGCGAACCTGCTCCGCCAGTTTTTCCCAACTGAACTGAAAGTGCAGCGCGCAGTCATAGTTAAAAAAATGCAGAGGTGCACAGCCACGCACTGTGACAGCTTGCGGCGCTTTCGCGCTGGAAACAACAGCTGTGATGACGTCATTTATTTGTATTTTTTTTTGGATAATTTTTTGTCCATTTCCGCCTTTAATAATAGGAAAGCAATGAAAGGGGGAGAGAGAGAGAGGGGGAAGACATGGAGGATATCGTCCCAAGTCGGACTCAAACCCCAGACCTTCTGTGTCGAGGCATGAACCTCTGTATATGTGCGCCCGCTCTACCGACTGAGCTATCCTGGCCACGAGAAAACCCGTTGGTTTATTTTCACATAGACGTTTGCTGTCAGATTTTTATTCAAGCCACCTTGAGCTTCGTCTTGTGTCACTCCGTTGAGTAACAAACCTAAATGAGAGAGGTCAGTTTTTAAATGTACGCTCATTACACGTCTGTTTTAACAGCTTGTGCAAAGTGAGAGTAACATACAAGCAACTTTCTGTATCTTGTTTCTTCCTCTTCAACTAACTACCCCTCTCTCTCTTTCTTTTTCTCTCTCTCTCTCTCTCTCTCTCATAACTCTCTACACTAGCTGGTGGCATTTGTAGGTGGCTGATGATATTTGTGTCTTATTAATGGCTGCTGATGAGCTGAAATGGTAGACTCTCCAGAAGCTTTATTTACTTGCCTTTAATACTGACCCCGTCATCTTGACTTATGACACTGCCATATGGGCGTTTTTTGCAGGGGATACGTTTGGTACACGTTGACATCACATTCTTCTCCCTCCCCCCACTTTCACACCATTTGGAGCATTTCATTGGTGTATTAAATTTAATGTTATTAGGATTTTTAGCTTTATTTACAAGACATACCTGACGTATGACTTTTACGTAGTCACAAGACTGGGTCAGACATGTGAGTTGCCCCAGAGCAAAGCTTGTAACTAATTCGTGGCAGCTGAGGGCATCAATACAACGCAGGAATTTATAAGAATGGCATTAATATCTCACTTATCCATATGGTAAATGCATGCATCATACATGCAGGAAAGCTGATATGAGTTTGGCAAGGTGACAGTAGATCTAATGAACTGCTGACATGGCTGACACACGGCATTTCTCAACGTCAAGGAAGGATCATTCAAAGCCTGAATTGTGAGCATGCTACGTCATAGGACTGTTCCAATGTTGAGGATCCTCCGAATTCCACCAAGGACTGAGGCCTTCGTTCGGAGAATTTCCAAGGATGCATATATGTTTCCTCCACTGTGTGATAATATACTGTTTGACATCCAAGCAGGAGGTCGCCTAAACCTGTAGCCACTGTGTTGTTACATCATGGCAGAAGAGTCAGTAAGTGATGTAAGTATTGAAACCAGAAGAAAAAGGTTCAAGGCCCAGTGACTCCAGGCTGCAAGTGTCCATAAGTCCCCAGTTCTGTCTCTGACTTGCCTGTACAAAACAAGACAAAACAAACATTTTCTTCAGAGATCAATTAGCATAACACTCTTATCTGTGTTCAACTCACGGATGTATAATAAGACCAACTGAGCTTTTATTATTTTTAATTTTTAAAGATATTTTTTTTGGCTTTTATTGCCTTTATTTATAGGACAGATTAAGCCAGAAAAGTGGGAGAGAGAGGGGGATGACACGCAGCAAAGGGCCGCAAGTCAGAACCGAACCAGCGGCCGCTGCGACAAGGACTGAGCCTCTGTACATGGCGCGCACGCTCAACCAGGTGAGCTAACCATGCGCCCCACTGACCTATATTATTAACTATACTATAACTATATAACAAGTAGATCTGACCAGGCAATCTAATTGGTCAAGTAGACATTTCGAACATGCTCAAATCTAATAGCACACCATGCGCATCACTAAAAATATTAGTCCGTCTTTTTCATGTCAACATTCCAGAGTTGAATCAAAAACTATTTCTTGAAACGTGTTTATTCACGAAAATAAATCCCGAACCACAATGGAGAACACAGCTCTCCAACACATTTATATTAATGTGATTTATCGGATTAAATGAGTTAGTCTTATTATACAGCGCTCTGGAGTTATTGGAAATGTTTGGATCACATCAGCTGTGCCGGTGACATGGCGCTATGTTAAAAATATGTTAAAAATACCCTAAAGCTGACTACACACGTACTTCCTATGGGGAGAGCGGTGCCGCCCAACTAGGTGGTTTTTTCCCCGGATCATGTGTAGGCGGTTTAACGTTAAAGTAGCTAACAATCTATCCATAAAAAAAAAATATCTTTTCAGCAGATATCTTGTCTACAACACGTTTGAGTTAGCAAAGCAGTTTTGTGTTTGTATGTGCAATATTTATTTAGTTTGGAAAAACCTCACAATCTCTAGCGTTACAAAGCTACCGTTAGTTTAAGTTGGTTGGCTGACTAACATTAACGTTAGCGTAATGGGGACAAGAAATAGTCTCTGTTGCTTGAGTAGCTAAATCTGTCCATGGAAAGAAAAATCTGCAGATATTTTAGTTACAACACGATTGAGCTAGCTAAGCAGTTTTGTGTTTATATGTGCAATATTCATTTAGTTTGGGAAATCCTACAAAGCTAACATTAGCTTCAGTTGGCCTCCTGACTCAGCAGGGACTAGAACTCCTACCTGTTGTTTTGTTATTTTTATGAGCAAATTGCCTCCCACAATATGAATATAGTTTATTACCTTTATTTTGTTGGTAACCTTTGTATGTATAATCGCAATATTACAGTGATGACGCCTCGGTCCTGACCGCATCAATTACAAAGCACACCCTTGCCTGTAATATTTCTTAATTGACCAATTGGTTAGTACCGCTGAGACATTACCGTATGTTAATGGAAAAGTTTTTTGCATGTACAGACTGTAGGAGAACTACACTAGAAATATCGTTTTTTCGATATGCCGTTTGGCTGTCACAAAAAAATTCACACATTTTACATGTCAAGTATGTCTGTCTGGCATCTGGTGTTCCAATCAGAAGATAATGTGTTTCCCAGGATGTTTGAAGGCGAAATTGGTTCTAAGTTTTCCCTACAAGCTAATGCTCTCTAATATTTCTTGAAAGCCAGGGTACCTACCCTGAGGAAGCTGCAGTAAATTTATTTTAAATGTTATGTGGTGACAGGAAAAATATTTAAGGTACCTTTTGATCGTATTCGATATAGAGTTGAATTTAACAGGTTCTTGACTTAATTTAATCATATTTGTTTTCAAATTAACTAAAAAGCATTTTCATATGTTAGTGTGTTAGGCCCTACATGTGGGTGACACAGTTTTGAGCAACTTATCACTCACCACTGATGTGGCTCTTTCATCGCTATTTAATTTATTTGACAAGGCAACCTCCTGGCTAAACTTGACCTAATTGAGTCTCCTCCACAGAAGAGACAAACTATTTGACCCCAGCCGGCTACTAGCAGCTTGTCTGAGAGTATCTGACACTGACACTGTCAGAAGGCTGAAATACGAGGAGGTGAAACTCTTCTGTGTGTAAGCGAGGTCACTCTCATCTGTTTTAGCATGTGGAGTGTTTACTGACATGTTCTCTAGTCTTCTTCTGCATTACTTCATCCTGCACGTTGAGCCTGCCGCCACCTGTACTGCCATTCAGCACCATCTTAGACACTCAAGAGCAGTGACGGACTGGCCATCTGGAATTTGGGCAAATGCCAGAAGGGCCGCCCCCCCTATCGACCCCTATGGGCCACTACTGATCATTTATCTTTGGTTAATTTTGATAAGTGAATTTATGCATGCAGCCACAAATATTCAAGATTGTATTGCGGCGAGGTGCGTGGAAAGATTCACTCGGAAGGCAGAGTTACTAATTTCCAAGCTAGGTTATTGACAAAAATAGGGCCGGTGTGTTGCAAATGCCAGGGCCGTTTTTTGATCCCAGTCCATCACTGCTCAAGAGTGTGCATGAATAGCCACTGTATGTGCGTGCACATGTCTTTGACATGCCGTCTGTGTCAGTACTAGAGACAGAGACAATGTGTGTGTCTGTGTGAGAGCAAGGCATAGCTGAGGATACAGAGAAATCTTGAGCAGTTTGCAGGTAAGACGAGGCTACTTCGGCCCTCTTGGCTCCCCCAGAGTTGCATATCAAGCCCATCATATCCTGCTATTGGCATGCAATTGGCCATGCAATTGGCCTTTGTAGTTTTTAGCAAACGTTACTCAAACTGGAGTAGATATTGCATTTGTTGGGAACTATTTACAACTGTGGATTAATACACATTTGTTGCAGTACAGAGTATTTGGGAGTAAATAGGACAATGTATGTAAGATCGACTCAAAATAAACTAAATAAAATCCTTATTAAAGGAACATGTCACCCAGTGCAACAATTTGGCTCATTGATGTGTTGTTATTGGAGGCCTATGGCACAGAGAAATACTTAGAAGTTAATTATTCTGGAGTTTTTAAGGACCAAATACAGTCCTGTCATACTGATTTTTCATATGAAGTTGAATAAGAGCACATATGGAAATTTAGACTGCAAAAGCACAACTTTTACTCCCATACTGTCAATTCAAATTACCACATGCAAACCTGCATAATAAAATGTTTATCTGACTTCGTAAATATGTCGTTCTCTAACAATATAAACGCAGGACACACCCAGAATGCAGTGGGGTTAGCGCGCTACGTCAGCTATATAAACATGATGTCCATGTGTCTCAAGGAATCAGGTTCAAGGAAGTCCCCAAAACGTCACTGTAACATATCGGACACACTCCTCCCTATCTGCTTCTCCTGTCAACAGCTTTCTGTGAAAATGAAGCCAGAACCTTCTTAATGACATGCATATATTGTGCATATAATTATTTATTTTTTTTGGAAGTGTTGGGATTCACTTTAAAGGCAGCAGCTGACAGCTAAACACTTTTGTTATCAGATTCTTTTGAACCAAACCTGAAGCCCTCTGTGACAGCTTGCACGCATTTGTGAGTTATGGCAAAGTGAATTACTGTACGACTGTTTTCCTGCTTGTGTTTGCCTGCTGTGTGTGTGTACTTAACATCTGCTTGTGTGTGTGTGTTTGAGCAAGGGAGACCTCTGCCATTGTTGAGCTTTTATATCCTGACAACTGGGAGCCTGATGTGTTAAAAATAACCCAGTGCTTTCCAATTTTGTCATCTTTTGGGACTACTTTTCCCGGCTGTTTTGATTTTGCATGCGTCCCCCTGGAATGCTCGGGGTCACCGATGGCCACTTCCTGTCGCATGGTTCCTCATTGTAGTGCTCACAATTCTCCCTTAACATACTCAAACATACTCAAAAATAGGACACCTGGGAAGGAAAGGCTTGTGCTGTCATATTTCTGAATTGCACACTAGGTGCCCTAGCCTAAATACTGTCAGTGAATGACAGCATTTCTTATCTTTCTTTTATCTTAGAGTTATCTTTTCCTCTATGAGCTTCACACGAAGTTGGTTCTTGAAGGGTTCTGCACACAAGAAGAACATATTTAGGCCACCAGTAAAGAAAGAAATGACAATATAAAAAAGATTAACAACATCAAAGTTTTTAACCAATTCTGATGTCTCTGCAAAACAAAGAAAGTTAAAGTTGAATTTACAATTGGATATGCAGCCAGCCGTGTGTGTGTGTGTGTGTGTGTGTGTGTGTGTGTGTGTGTGTGTGTGTGTGTGTGTGTGTGTGTGTGTGTGTGTGTGTGTGTGTGTGTGTGTGTGTGTGTGTGTGAGAAAAAGTAAAGTGTTTGAGTTTTGTTCCTGTTTAAATAACCAAACAGCCAAATAGATAAGCATGATATGCAAACAGGCTTGCACTGACAAGCTAAGCAAATGCATAATGTAACTTGTTCTCAAGCATCAGGTGCAGAGGTTGACAAACACTGCTAAAATAAGGCTTATCTGAGAAAGAGCCTTGTTGTGTTCATAATCTTTCATGTCACTGTTCCACATTTTCATCTAGTGTGGTTAGCTTAAAGAGGCAAAAAAAAGGTTAAGTGTTTTGTGCCTTAATGTTTCACTGTTTTTGTAGTGCACAGTGTTTAGAGGAAGTATGGTATGTGCACTTATACACCAGCCAGTTTGGTAGAGGTCAATGTGGTCATACCAGGAAGTGGCTGGTGATTTTCTAATTGCAGCAGCTTATTCAAAACACAAGTTAAATATTTAGTCACAACATTTACACATCATGTTGACAGCGGGAGATTTTAAAGCCACTGTGGTTTCATCCAGCCTAACCAACCTATACTGTATCCCTTTACACAAAACAAGTGATCACGGTGTTATCCAACCTCTGGCACTGTATCGATGTGAGGCTCTGTCCAGGTGCAGCCCTATGTCAACGCTGGTTTCCTTATTTGACATGGACATCCTCCCCAGGGTCCACTCCTCCAAACTTAGCCCGGGCACACGTCCAATCACATGTCTCCTTTTGCTTCTTCTGCAGATTGCAAAGTGGCAACTCTATAACTAACTTGTCAAGTCTTGTTTCAGTAAAACAGATCCTACATCAAAACCCACAGAAAGTTCCACATGGTCGCCTATACACTCTACTGTACATGCTTATGGATTTTATTTAATTTTTTACATGCATCCAAAATAGTCATGACTTGTTTGCAACTTTCTTTGCAGTATTTGAGAGTAATGGAAGTATTTTATTATGTACTTTTCAAATATAAAAGGAATAGTTTGATATACTTAGTTTTTTAGATACACTTTTGTCTGTGTGTGTAGCTAGAACCAGGAGACAATTAACCTAACTTAGCATAAAGACTGAAACCGGTAAACAGCTAGCGTGGATCTGTTTTAAAGGTTAGAAAAACAACAACCAATAACTCATTGTTTTACTTTTGCTTTTGTATGGGTTAAACAACCAAGATATAATGTATTAACAAGTGAGCTTTAGAAGCGCTGGTGGACATTTTTTTAACGTATAGATAGAACCACGCTAGCTGTTTACCCTTGTTTCCAGTCTTTATGCTAAGCTAAGGTAACCGGCACTAGCTTCATATTTACCATACAGACACAAGATTTCTATTAATCCCATTTAACTCTCGGCAAGAAAGTGAAAAGTGCATTTCCTCAAAATGTCAAACTTTTAAACTGATGCGTTGACAGCATGAGATTATTTGTACATTTTCTGCATTTTTCTTTTTGAGCATTCAGAAAATGTATGGAGCATTTGTAGTATTTTTATTTCTTTGAGTTTGTGCATCCAAAAGTGTTTTGACACTACAACACGATTTGATTTTCTAATTGTCCCTTGGTTTGCATTTTTGGCATTTTCTGGTGGCTTTTCTATTGTCCAGATAGCTACTCTGATTGAGAAAAACTGCTGATTGCCAAAGCCTGATCCATGTGTTTGGGTGTCTGTGGCTATTTAATTGTTATTTGGGTGTTGTGTCTCCCTCTGTTACTTTGTGGCTTTGTGTTTGGTCTGAAACTGTTGCCAAACAGGGATCATCATTATTTGTTGGGCTTGGTAAAGGCCTTGGCACTACTTGGATTGACATTAAACAAGGTTTAAGAAATTCTTTCTGTCATATTGTATGCAGTTTATGGACTGATGTATGTAAGATTGTGACCTAAATCTTTTTAAAATGGGATTTTGAGCTTGTGTATCTGTATACATGTGTGTTTGTGTATGACCCTCTGTCTTTGTGGCTGTTCAATCTGTCTCTGTGTGTGTTTTGTGGCTCCATTGAGACGGTTTGGCACCTGGCCAGCTCAAACTGTCCATGGCTTAGAATGTTGAAAGTAATGGGCTCATTTCCCCAGTGGGACTGAAGGGGGACTAAATAAAAACAAGAGGGGGATGCCTTGGCAGGAATGACAACAGCACACGAGTGTCCAGCAGGAGCACTGAATGGACTTCTGACGGGAAAAGATGCTTTATATTTTGTTATAGAGCATTTAAGATAGTAGTGATAACAGCCACAACTGGAATCGCTTCAATCAGATGCACAAAAACACTGTCTTTACAAATTAAATATTCGAGGAGTTTAGCTCAAATGACTTAGGGACTCAGTGGTCCAAATTTCAGTTTCAAGTGCAGGCACTTGTGAGATATTAGACAGTGTAGACAGTAGACACTTGATTTGGAACTACACTCCCAGGAGCAGTGATTTAAAACTAATTTGTCCTTATTTCAAAACACACAAGGAAGTGGCATGCTTTTTAATAAATGCCTCGAGGGCAAGTGTGGTCAACCCTTTAGAGGCGGGCGGAGCAAGGTTAGCACAAATTGCCTGTAAGAATTACACAGAGGAGGAAAACGTCACTCTAAAAGCTGCATCTCAAAGTGACTGACATTCAAGACACCTGGCATTTTCATTTGCAGATTGTTTTTATTAATTGATTTATAGTTTAGCATTTTGTCTGTAAAACACCAGAAAACGGTGAACATTTGCCCATCACATTTCTTTATATTCATGCTACAAAATATGTGCAAAACACAACCTCATGAAATTACAATGGATGCATAATTATCCTTTGCTCTTTTAAGTTGGCTGGTACCATCTCAGATGCAGCTATATATAGTTTATATACAGCTATAACTTAAAGCGACACAACAACAGGGAAGTGCTGTAATTTCTTTTCTGTTTGTCCCTGACACAATAATTGGACATGTAATCATTGTGTAAACTTCTTTGGGCTACTTGTTAGGCTTCACCTGACCCTTTACCTCTGACCTAAACCTTTTTGTCCCCTGTAGACCCCTGTGTCACAGTGATGCCGCCATGCGTGGGCGAGGACGACCGCTTCAGTCTGGAGGCGCTTCGGCACATCCACAAACAGCTGGACGATGACAACGACGGGGGAATAGAGGTCAACGAGAGTGTGGAGGTGAGCTTTGTGAATTAACATTTTGGATTTGTGGTGTTAAGGTGACACTCAGGTTTACTGTGCCGCCTGAAGACTTGTGACAAAAGTCACCTTTAACCTTGGCGCCTGGGTTGTAAACAACCTGGGGTCAGGACCTCTTGGAGGGGCAAAACCTATGCAAATGTCATAATTATTAATTATATTTATTGTTTAAGGTATGGAGAAGTTGTTACAAAATTTCGCTTAGCACCGCCCAAGACAATTGTGATTGGTTTAAAGAAATGTCAATCTTACCCAGAGCATGTTTTTCTCCCATCCCGGAATGCTGTGTGGACTAGTCAGACCCTCCTCCGCAGCGTTGTGGAGGTAGGTCTGGCAATGCGATTTGACCACAATCACAGGCTATCAGTATTTTGTAGGACATTAGGTTAACCAAACCAAACTGCTTTTTGAATGTCTCTAGTGTTAAAACAAGAATACGTGTCTGTCACTTTTGAAAGTGAATGACTACATACAAGTGAATATTTCGTTAACACTGAGTCACAGCTTGTGGCAGTGTGTCAGGCTTTGTAGGTGCCCTAAAAGTTATATAAATTTCAATATTGAGCAGTTAGACATCAGAGGACACAGCCAAATTGACACCTTTTTGAAAATAAGAGACTGATCATCAGAAACACACAGAGATCCTTGGCGGCATTTTTACTGACATGATGCTATAATATGAACCATAAAATGTTTGATATCTGTTTATTTGGATTTTTAATTTCTATGCACATTCAAATATGTACATGATCACATGACAATCCTGCCCTTTGCGATGCATAACTAATATCATGAGGCAAAGGCCTTCATTTGAGATTTTGTGCTTTTCATACAAACCTAAAGCATTTAAAGACCCATTAAGTTGTTGTAAAATCTTTGCTCGTGGTGTGTGTGTGTGTGTGTGTGTGTGTGTTTGTGTGTGTATACGGACGGTGTGGAGAGACAAGGGACAGGTTTCTGTGAGTGACTAGAGGGATAGAACTGATATCTGAGAGCACTCTGAACTGCTGTGGCCTCTGCATTTCTTGGTCAATCAACGACCTCTTACATTAAAAAGAAACCCCTCGGGACCATGTTCATCTTCTGTGTGTGTGTGTGTGTGTGTGTGTGTGTGTGTGTGTGTGTGTGTGTGTGTGTGTGTGTGTGTGTGGCTGTATGTGTGTGTGTGTGGCTGTGTGTGTGGCTGTGTGTGTGGCTGTGTGTGTGGCTGTATGTGTGGCTGTGTGTGTGGCGATGTTGGCAGGAGTCATTTTTAACTGGCTGAGAAGTGCTGGTGTTTGTAACAGTTATACCCTACAGGCCTTCTTTGGCCCCTCATTAAAGAGCTGGCCGCTGTATGAGTCGTGTCTAAAGACCCCTGAGGGCTGCAGTGTTAGAACTAGGCCCCAGCCCACATGAGTGTGATCTTGAGCATCTGTGCATATCACTAATGCCTGTATGTACTGTACTGTATAGGAGTGTGTTACACATTGCCCCCTACTCCGTTTTCACCCTTTGTCTTTATATGGGCAATAAGCCGCGTTTGTTTCTTTCCAGCAGTTGTTTTTGGCTGCCGCTCATTACTGAGAATTTCAAGGCTTCTTTTTTGGGCTCCGGCTGCGGATGGAGCAGGGTTTCATAACATGATGGATGCTCCTTTCACCAAATTAGTGGCTGTCTATCAGACATTGTTGTTGGGAGCGTGGCACTGAAACAAGTGGATTTTCACTGTCAGGTTAATTGATATTAAGTGAAAAGGGTTGATGGTTTTAAGTCTCATACTATACAGGGCTGTCTGGGTTGTGATAAAGTTGCATGAAGGGCAGCCATTTAACTTAACAAATGACTTAAAACTTAAATAATTCTCAAATTCACAATCTTTTTGCAGCTTTAAATCAAATAAATACCAACTGAAATTATGTTCCAGGCTTTCTGGTCTAAACAATGTCAACTGAATTTCCTTAAAAATGTCAGAAGGTCAGGTTTAGTTGAACTGGGGTTTGATCCCTCGTTCCTTCTGTCCACAAGCAAGACACCGAACCCCAAAATGTGTTTGCATATGGGGCAAAACAAATGGACCCATTTACTGTTGGTTTCATTCCAATGACCGTCTTTTCCTGGCAGCGATGACTTGAAAGCAGTGACACAGTTTTATGAGGAAGTGTGGGGTCGTCACCCCACTCGCCCCTCTGCCACCTGGTTGAAACCCCACACAAAGATCTCACTGGCACTCGCCTTTCCCTTCTCTTATTCTGCCCCCTTCACACCATTATCCCAACATTTGAGAGGATGACTAAGATGAGAGGATGCACATATTTGTAATGTTATAGCCTTGGTCAGGATATTCAGTTTTTCATGACGTGCATTTCAGAGATTATTATGCTGATGGTAATGATGACATGTCAGTGGTGATATATGGTGACAATGATACCAGCATGTTAAGCAGTAAAGGAAATGACATATAACGGTAAATATTTTGCACAAAATATAAGAAAAAAGTCCGATTTGATGGAGGGTGAAAAAGAACAACACATTGGCAAGTTGTGCTAACACAACCTCCTTAGTCAAGGTCTTAACTGGAAGATTTTACTTGCCATAGAGAAGCATATTTCAGCTAACATGAGCAGTTTGTTTTTGCAATATCATTTTGAAATACAGCTTACTGTAACCAAATAGAAAGTGGCCTTATCAGTGAGTTAACTGGTAGCACTGAAGCGTACAATTTGTTTTACCATTAAAAGTCTTCTGTAACTTAACAACAATCAGTGTTGCCAAGTTACAGGGAAATTAACCCTCACAGACATATTAATACCCATGTTTCACAGTTTATATCTCCACACACAGATAAAACATACACACAGATAATTTAGACGTTGCTGAGTCATTGTTACGAGATACACTGGTCACCACAGCATCTACCTGTAGCATGTAACCACGGTTCCCAATCATATACATTTGTACACTGACTTTGATTGCTACAAACAACTTCACCACTGGCTTGTGTGGTTAGTTATAATGGAACACCCACACAAAAAGAGTAGCCATTAACTTAAACATATTAACACTCTGCAGTGGTAAGGCTAAAAAGTAACTCAGTTCTCTATACAATTACTGTATTCACTGACTTTTGAAGTTGATATTTGGAGTGTCGTGGCAGAACACAAATAGCTCTCTAGTTAAGCAAACAATAGATTTTTGTCAGAATCAGTCAAAGTTGATTTTTAGTTGCACCTAGCAATTTTACCAGCATTGCCACACACTCTCATGATTATATACGATATTTGAAGTTTTGTGAAATTAAGTGTATTCATAATCTGTACCCAGAAGTTTCCCAGACAGAGATTTTGGGCCCGTGTCTCAGATCAAAACTTTCAAATCTTTCTCTCCTGCCTATTTTCATTAGCCTAAATAAATACAAACCAGAAGCTTGGACCTCGTGGCGACATGTATTTATAGTCTCAAAATGAATCACTTTTTTACTTCCAAAAGCATCTGTAACTTGACTACCGTGGAAGAATTTAATTGGGAATCAAATACAGCTGTAAGCCTGTTGAACATAATCCTGCCTCTGATTAATCTATGAGTCTGGGCGTCGCCTTGGATTTTGATTGACGTCCGAAGGTCTGTTGCTGAGCATAGTCACTGGGGACAGCAGGTGCTCGTCCTCTCCTCGGGGTGTCTGGGCTGCGTGCTGCCCGTCTGCCAAGGAGGCACTCAGATGGATCGTGTTCCTTGACTTTGAAATTGCAAGCCATGTCACAACAGGGGGCGGTGGCCCTGCTTCTCTGTGGTGTGTGTACTTTATTAATTCTTGACAGGCCATGCATAACAACTTGGTGGAAGAAAAATTAGGCTTGCATGCGAGTTCTACATCTGTTCAAGCCTACTGTACATATAACTTACTGTTTAGTTGCGTATGAACAGAAGAAACTTGAGGAGGCTAATTGACCGTCTAGGTTGTATCTATAGAAAGGAGGTTCAAGATGGGGTTTGTTGACTTGTCTGGGAATGTTTGAGAGAGAAGAGAGAGTATTTATTTATGACTACTGCTTTGAATGGGACAAAGAACTTGTGCATTAAAGGGTCTGTTCAATCAAGTTACCCAAAAAATAAATTTCTTTTTCTCTAAAGGCCCTGACACACCACCACGGAGACGGTCGGCTGTTGGTGGACTTATGGGTCCAAGTTGGGCCGTCGGTGAACGTCTGTCGCCCTAGTTCTTACTGTGTGTCCCACACACTAGTTGAGCCTCATCGGCTTTTTTTGTCAGATTCGACATGTTGAATTGGCGTTGGAACTGATAAAGTGTTACAGCTTTTTGTAATTTAGACCTTCTAAAGTGATACAGTACAGACATTTATTGATTTTTTTTTTATTTATCTTGAATAAACAGTATGTTGTAATAGAAAAAAAGGAAACAAAACACAAAGATAAAAACACAAACAGACAAATCAGCTTCCACCAAAGAAAAACAAAAGATAAGTTCTAGAAAGAGCAGGCGGAAGCATAATGCTTATATAGTCCTGCCCCTACTTCACAATATCATATTATTAAAGATAAATCAAATAGATAAGATATGCATATACAGGATACAAAATTGTAGGTCATACAACACTTACAACAACATACAACTATATACTTACATTACATTTAAATTCCTATATTCAGGTCTCCTCTTTTCTGTACTGGTCAAGTATTGTTTTCTTTAATCTGTTTTTGAATGGTTTAATATTATGGCTCTGTTGGATTTCATTGTTCAGTCTATTCTACAAGGTCACCTTACAAACTGAAATACACGTCTCTCACACATCTGCCTCTCTGAGAAGAACTTCCTAAAATCAGGAGTTGATTTTGTGTCACAAAGTCCCTGAAACAGGTAGTTTTAAAATGTCTAAAAACAGAACACATGTTATGCAAAGACACCCACTTAGATCTTGGGCAAAGTAACAAAGGCTTCACTGAAAACCAGGAAAAGCACGAGGAAGATCTTAACATACGAGTGATGGCTTCACAATTGAGTCTGCCCGGCTGTCATGTGTGATAAATCAGTTGTGCTCCAAGTAGTTCACACGTTTCATAAATCATAACACAGCATACTTTTTGTCCCAAATTTATAACAGATTGATAATAATTAATCAATCTAATAACCAAATGCCTGCAGTTTCACAGGGTTTGATTAATGTTGAGGTGTGCTGTTGATTAAAAGAAAATAATTTCCTGTTCATGATGGATGTAATAACTTTCAGTAAATTAGATGAGTAGATGTGGACAGATGGACTGATGCAGTAGATATCAGGGGTGAATAGAGTCACATTCAACTGTTGGAGAGAGCAGAGGCTCATGGGAAGAGTCTTGAACTCAGCCAGCTCCCCGTGATCTGGAATCTGATTGAAACAAATGTTTCTTTGTTTGCTGCTGTGTGTGTCTGACCATGTGTCATACACTGTCTGTGCTAGGCCTCTGTCTGTATAATATATGTGTACGTATTATTGTCTTTTCAGGACTGACTGTTGGTCTTGACTATTGTCACTCTGTCTCTATCATACAAAGTGTAAACACAATCTTGAACCACTTTTCTTGCAGGAATTTCTTCTCCTTTGACATTTCAGTAGGCTACACACCATGTTAATTATCACAGCTATCACGCTAAACTCTTAGCCACAAAGACCACAAGGCTCCCAGACAAAGACCTATCTTTCCATGTGCGGCTCACCACATATTTAATGACTCCATAAAGCATCACAAAGCTGTCTGTGACCATATGCAAAGCTGCTTCACCAGTCTGCCCGCAATTAGTTTTATAATAAGATGGCAGCACTTGAACTAATTACATTCACTTTGAATACTCTCAGTATTGTTTTTAGGTCAAGTAATCTGTATTTAACAAGTGCACAAAGGTGTACTTGGATCATTTGTACCTTATCTGTTACACAGTATGTCTTTAATTAAGTCATCGGTTGTTGGATTTCAAAAAAGAAAACCTGTGGAGAAGTAATAATTAACTAAAATATTAAATATTTACCAAATTTACCCCAATTAACTTGAGATGAGATGACAAATGTTCTAATATCTGAGAATAAAATGAAGACATTGAAATAATTAACAAATATGCATAGACATTTAAAACTTTTTCCAAAAAATAGGTTTCTTTAATGGCCATAAAGAGACATTTTTATTCATCAAGCCTTTTCTATTCTTGTTCATTCATCAAGCCTTTTCTATTCTTGTTCATGTGCTCTGGCAAAGTTTGCATCTTTGCCAGCAGTACTTCATTTCTCATAGAGTACAGTGAGCATTAAAGGCTTTGCAAGACATTTGTTTGTACTAGTATTGCACACGTTGTGGTCCCTCCAATGACTCAGCAGTTGGTTTCTTTAGTTGGTTCCTGGCTTTAAGTCAGTGAGAAAACTCATTTGCATTTGTATTGAGTAGGAAGAAGGAGAAAACACTGTGCAAAGTTTTCAGGCCTCTCAGAGTATTTTGTCGACCACTGATGTAGTAAAAGAGCTTTTCAGACCCTAAAAAATCTTTTGACGTGGGTGAACACAGGGTACAACTAAAGAGCTGCTATAGGATTATTTTAGGTCAGTCAGTCTGCCAATATGTTCCAAACTAAAATATCTAAGCAACTATTGTATGGATTGCCATGAAACTTAGTGAACATATTCCCCCTCATAAATTTGGTGATCTCTTAACTTTTCACTCATCAGGACGCAATTTCAATTTGACCATTACTTGATGACAAAATACCTGCTAGTGTGAATTGGTAAATGTTAGCATACTAACATGCTAAACTAAACTGGTGAACATGGCACCTAGCAAGTTGGCATTGTCAAGCAGCGCTGTGCCTAAGTACAGTACAGTTTTGAGAGAAATAAAAAAAACTACAGATTATTTTTCACAAAATTATCACCAACACCAAATTCAAATTTTGTTGTGGACCCAGGTTCCGTATGAATTGCCTCGCACATACGTGACTGGCTATGAAAGGGCACATAGGGTTGAATGTGTGCTCCAGTATCCTGCGTCACACACCGGTTTGTTTGTGAAGGTTAAATTGGACTGCTGATAAAAAACACTTTACATCTCTGGTTGGCACTCCCTTATGCCACAACCTGGAGATTCCGATTCAGCCAAATGCAGGAAGAGGTCTCGTGGCATGGACACATCCAGGCATGAATTATATCAATATTTGAACCAGCACATACATTTTCACCCTTTTACAATGTCCACTAATCATTTTTGATGTAATGTACGCCAGATTTTGTGTTCACAAAGCATTGGGTGCACAGTTTTTTCTTCACTCTGACAACTTAAGTATCACCCCTTCCCATCTCTTGAACATGTGTTGAGAATGTGAGTGCATGTGCCAGAAGTGACATTTACAGAGGACATTTTCAAACACCTCTTGATCACAGCGAGATTTGTTTTTTAGTGCGTTCAGTGCTTCAAACATTTGTTGCCTCTCAACTCCAGACTGCCATTACCGGTATGTATTCAATGTCATACTCACAGCTCTCCTTTCAGACTCTCTTTGCACATAGCATTGATGTGTGAACAAACTGGTGGATTTTGAAAATGACATGTATGTCATGATGAATGCAGTTGTCCACGATGTATCTTCAAATGCTTTTAGGACTATTTCAAAGGGATTTGGAATTAATGATAACGTCTGTCTCAAAGCGCAGGCACATGACATTTTTCAAGCTGTGTTGGAATCCGGGTGTGCTAATCTATCAAGTCAGATGTGAAACTCATTGATCTGTAACCATTGTGATTCATGTGAAATGTCAAAACACCCTTAGCTGCAGCTACAACAGTCACTCTTACATGATTTAAACTACTATAGTCTCTCTGTGTTGCTGATGAGTTTTCTCCTCTAACAGTTCTGAGCTTGTAGCACCTTTTGGTTTGCTGCTGAGTCTGACATGAACAGGCAGTACATGCTAGCACTACATACAGCACATTCAGCTCCCCACTGATCACAACTAAGGTTGAAAACTCAGGAACTTTTAACTCCTCTGTAAATTTACACTTTTGCTTAGGCATATTAACTAGTGATTCTACCAGCTAAGCTCTTCTCTGTGTCCCTTAGCAACATTAAAAATATGTATTATATTTATATTAGATTTTTGCAAGCAACTTCAGCATAGTTTATCTACCAGTAGTCCATGGAATAAACTAACAGATTTGGGTAGGTTTAATGTAAGTATTAAGACATTTTTAGGAATTTCGTTGGATTAATAATTTAGGCTTTCAAAAGAGCATATGTTCAGATAAAAGGAGGTCAATTTAAGGAATAGTTGAAAAATTTTGGGAATATGCTTGTTTGCTTTACTTGTTAATTTAAGGGGTACTTGTAGTGGTAATATCTTCTTTTATTTAATCACAGAAACACAGGTCAGGTCATATAAGATTGTACTGACACAGTAATACTATGAGAGCTGAATGTAACATTGGTGTCTCTCCTAAAGCAGTTAAATCTACACCTAAAGTGTACACATACACATTCTTTCCCTTGTTGTTAATGCTGCTGCTGTTCTGGTAATTCTTTGGTGGGTTTGATTGCTATGCCTTTCTCTGTAGGGGCAATTAGTTCTGAACTACCAAAGGAGGACAGCCGGAAACGAACACACATTCACACACAGGTGGAAGTGGTGCCTCCGTCATAGGTCTCTTTCTCTTTTCGAAGTCCCTAAAAGGAAGAAAGGAGAGTGAAAAAGAACGTGTGTGTGTGTGTGTGTGTTTGTGTGTGTGTGTGTGTGTGTGTGTGTGTGTGTGTGTGTGTGTGTGTGAGATCCAAAGCCAGACTTTTAGGCAAAGCTTATCCTCTACAGCTCTCTGTCAAAACCACACATGGACATACACAGACAAGCGCTGCCGTCTGCATCTCCCCCAGAGTTCTTAGGATAAAACACTCATTCTAAAATGCTGCAAACCAACAAAGCTGTAATGTTTCTATAAAGTCTAGAAAACTCAATCCGATCTCTCTTTATTTTCTAGTTTATAATAGAAGACATGAAGCAGCAGCAAACCAACAAACACAGCAACCTGCACCGTGAAGACCAGCACATCACTGTGGAGGAGCTGTGGAAGGGCTGGAAGACCTCTGAAGGTAAAGCAAGAGAAGTAGAATAGACTTTACTGTCATTACACAAGCTTGTGTACAACAAAATTTGCTGTGCCATACCTGAATATAAAAGTACAAAGTTATAAATACACAAATAAATACTCTAACATACATTCGTGCACAGTCCTCCCAGTCAATAAATATACGAACAAGCATTTTAAAAGCATGTAAACAGTATTGCACGGGTTGTATTATTGCACATTCAGTTCATGACACCAAGGTGTGGAAATGTTTGATTTTGTTCAGTTTAATGATGGTTCTTGGATAAAAACTGTCCAAGTGTCTCTGCCCCACGGTCACTAACACAAATGCTTCTACATTTTCTGTCCTACATATAAAATGATACAAGAGAAAATAAAAAAATAAAAATGATAAAGAATAACAAACTCCCAATACCCCAATTACAAGTTTTGTTTGTTGGGAAAAACATTTATTCACAGCTGTACCATCTTACCTTGCCCAGGCAGCATAAAGCGCAAGGGACACACATTACTACATAAATATACCAGACGACTAGCCTGACAAGCCAGACCCACATCCAGATGTAGGGTCTGGGAACTCACCATTGACAGGGCTCAATCCAAGGGGCAGGATAAACGGTTGTCTGTCAAATTCCCACTGGACGCAATACAATACAATACAACCAACCAGAGCAACGAAGAAGGTAGCGGAGCTAGTTGATAGATTAAACGTTTGCCGTACCGGTCGGCAAAACTCTGAACCTTTTTTAAGAATGACTTCAGTGCCGTTCTTTGTTCTTTTCTCAAAGAAAAGCTTAACTCCAAGTCTTCCATAGTCGCGGCCAAAGCCGATTCGAAAGACCGCTGTTCGCCAGCAGCCATAAGCCCGCCCACCGACTCTATACGCAATGTGATTGGCCCGGACAGAGTTGGTTTTTTCCAGCTCGCAAGCCAACTGAGAGTTGCTAGACTGACCCTGGCTGCAAATTACATTTGCTGCCACTAGGGTGCGTCTAGATTTCTAGGCTACCAGATGACATGACAGGTGTGGTTTTAAATAAGTAATCAGCAGCAGGTAAGTCATCCTCTTGATGCGGTGGTTCCATAAGCCATCTTCCTTGATGATCCCTTTGGCAGGATCCTTGTCAGCACCGAAAGTGACTCAAACCAATTCTCTAAAAGCTCAAGTGAACTTTTGCTTCAAGGGCTGCAAGAGAATGTCAACAATGATGTACACTCAAGGTCATATTGCTACGCAGAATGTAACGAAATAATTTAGTGATATAAAAGTATAAGTAAGCAGACAGTCATTTATGGTTAAGAGCTTATCATATACATCATTATACCATCTGTGATTCAGAGTAAATGATAATTCAGTTACTGCTGTTATTATAATTATTCGAAAGCTTGTGGCAAGTGCTTTTCATTTTATTTTGCTCAAACAAACTTCCCCTGTAACTGGCACAATGAAGCTTGTAGATTTAATTATATTATTGCAATTAATACATCTTCAAAAAGTTGTTTCCCCCACGCTCCTCTCCTTCTCCTGTTTGAATTTCAGATGGGGACAGCATTTCACCCAAAGTCCTCTTCTTCTTTTTTAAACACATATGTGGTTTATCTTCAAACACCCCTCAAACACAGTACTTTAGGTACTTTTTAAGATTAAGATTTTACACCAAAAAACATACGCTTGTGACAGTGTACAGTAGGTTAAACCAGTGGTCAATGCATTGTAAGAGGATTACCAAAGAGTTCTTCCCCTCTAAATGTCTCAGATGGTTTCATTTGAGTAACTGTTTAAAGAGGTAAAACTTGACAATATTTCATAAAAGTGAAGATTAAAGAAAGCCCCCAAAACAAGTATACATTTGTTTATCTCATGACCTTTGGAAGGGGTCCGACGCCTAGGTTGGGAACCAATGGATACAACTGCCTAATGGTATATAAAGTAGCTAAAACAAGCTCCAACTACAGCAACATTCTGCTTAAGCAATGATGCATTTGTTAACCTACCTAATTATACAAAATATATATGTAATGTATCAGTCACAGGGACTTTTACTTGTTTTATTGGTACTTGTACTGAAGTAGAGGACCTTATTATTTCTTCCACCACTATTTATTCTTAACCGTCTGTTACTCTGTGAGTTGCTTTTGATAAAACGCATCAGCTAAGTGCTTGACATCAAAGTAATGATGTTAATCGTTTCCCTTTTCTGTCTCCTGATTCAGTCCACAACTGGACCGTGGATCACACAGTGCAGTGGCTGAAGGAGTCCGTGGAGCTGCCGCAGTATGAAAAGCACTTCCGGGACTTCCGGGTCACGGGGAACACTTTACCTCGGTTCGTACCGCTTACCTCACAAAATTCCCTCTTCTCACTTCTCAGTTTGTACATCCTCGATTCCTTTCCTCGCCTCCTCTCTTTGCGTCTTAATCCCTCCTGCCTGAGATGTGAGCGGGGGAGGCAAAGGAAGAGACCTTAGAGAGAGGAGTCAAGGCTACAGGCATTTAACGAAATGAGACATCTGTGCTTAGGAGCCGTCATTTTAAAGCAATGTCAATTAAATATGATGTCTGGCACAGCTGATGGTTTGTATTTTCCAGCTGTGTGTGATGCCTCTTTTATCAACACGGGTGACGAAAAGTCTTCCGCAATGGCTATACCTGTGCATCCTCGCTCATAGCTCCTTTCTCCTCGAGATGCATTTATGCATAATCCTTCAAGATGGCGCCCGAAGATCAATTTCCAGGTCACAGGCAGGAGGACGGAGGAAAAGAGGATGCACAAAATAGAGACATTAGAAGAGCTTAATGACTTACTCACTTCATCGCTTACAGGAGCAATGCATCCCTGTTCTCCTTCAGTGACGCTGATAATAAGATAACTATTCATTATAATTGTTCTGCATTTTAATGGCAGATGTTACAAGTGCTTCATGTCATTTCTTTGCCTCTAAATGAGATGTTTTGCTTCGCTGTTGGCGATCAGCAAAGTGTGTTTATGAGCAGCAACACTGTTATGATCTCTGTTACAATACCCAAAGGCACCTTCAGTTTTCATTACTCTGTTTAATGCTGCCCACTGCTGGTCATAAAAGGCAACACACGGGGAAAAAGACAGGTAGATTGCTCACCTCAGTGTCCTCGTTCCTCTATTGTTGTATTAGAAAAGGTTTCTTACCGCTTGTAGACATTTTATTTTCAAGGCCAGATCACTTGTCCTCACATTGCAATCTGTAAAATATATTTTTTTTCTTTTCCCCAGAGTGATGTGCTTGACTTTTCCTGTCCGCTGTATAGTTAATCCTAATGTCTTAGTTTAGTCTTTCAAAGCTTGCAGAATATAGCAAAAATTCCTAGTAAAGATGAAATTAAGTTAACAAAGTAATCTCAGTGCTGACATCACATGTGACCCGCTGCAAACTGCATGTACGGCATGAGTACACAGAGGGGTGGACGGTGGGGTTATTGAGGGGTTTCATGTTACGCCACAGTGCCCATTGGCGCTGACTCATGAAGTGATGTCAGAGCAAGGGGGTACAGTTTCCACAGGCTGCCATGTTGTCTGAGCCTTTAAGATGGTGGTGGTGGTGGTGAGACGTCAGTGAAAACACTTGGTGAACAGCAGTAAAGAATTTATTCTTATATAACTCATTCATCAATCACAGATCTTTTTATTGAGCTGACCATACACAATTCCAAAAGTGTTTGCTCTTTAACCACCCTTCCAATTTCAGCAGCTGAGAACACTTTTTCTCTTGTGTTCAAATTCTTTTAGTGTCAAAACAGACTGGCATCAGGTCTTTTTTAGCTGCACCTTCTACAAATCAGATCACTCGCCTCGTTAATACCCTAATAAATTGGAACATTTTCAGTAGGCTTAGTAAATGCTCCCCTATAACTGCAAAACATTAATCATCATATAAATACTGATACATTGGTATTACTGATATGAGTTCCTATAATGTTTTATTCAGTCTGCAACCTTTAACACCATCCACAATGTTTATCATTACATAAGCTTACAACCCTGCGCTAAAGTTAAAAGAAATTCTGTCACAACACATTAAAAAATGCTAGTTGTTACAGACAAATACTTAGGACAAATCTAATGCACACTATACACTAAATTGTTCAAATCTGACTGTGTTGGTCACTCAGTATTCAATGCAGATTTTTGTTTTTCTCCATGTTTCAGAATAGCGGCAAATGAACCGTCGTTTATGTCGATGCAGCTGAAGATATTAGACCAGCGGCATAAACAAAAACTAAACCTAAAGGCACTAGATGCAGTGCTTTTTGGCCCTCCTCTCCGTAAGTATGCAATGTATTTCAAAACCAAAAACATATCAATTAGACCATTGCTATTCATGAATAACAGCTTGGACATTTGTTGTGCCCATACTCTCAATTTTTGCAGCCAGAACAATTACATACATGCAACAGCATTTGCTAAAATCCACCTATCGTTTCCCGTTCCTCTGTCCCTCCGCAGGTCCACAACATAACTTGATGAAAGACTTTGTCCTGATGGTCTCCATAGTGATTGGTGTCGGGGGCTGCTGGTTTGCCTATGTGCAGAACAAGTGCAGCAAGGTACACATTTCTCAGATGATGAAGGATCTGGAGAGCCTGCAAAATGCTGAGCAAAGCCTCTTAGACCTACAGAGCCGGTAAGAGAAGCTAACGTTTCAGATGTGCACATATATAATGAGATAGGGAAAGAAATGGAGCTTAGATTTTCACTTTCTTAGCTTCTCCACCCTGTGTAGAAATTGTTAACAGTGTTAACATTTGACTAAATCTACATTTTGTCTTTTTCCTCTCATCTCCCAGGCTGGAAAAGGCTCAGGAGGAGAACCGGACGGTGGCCGTAGAGAAGCAGAACCTCGAGCAGAAGATGAGGGATGAGATCAATGGGGCCAAAACGGAGGCTCACAGGCTTCGAGAGCTGCGAGAGGGCGCTGAATGTGAACTCAGCCGGCTCAAATATGCTGAGGAAGAGCTAGTACAGGTAGGGCTTCCCAGACTGCCTATTGCCCATGAATGCCTCTGGGAAAACAGATGTATCGTTATTCAAATTTTAAAATGCACCATATCTCCCTATTCTACTGAAATGGCCAGTATATTCACTGTATATGAATGTAAATGTATTCATTACTGCTGCTAGAACACCCTGAAATAAAAAGATACATTTTATATTCTTCATGTTAAATTCCACAAAATACCTCCTTTGCGTAACCACAAGATGTTTCCATTTCTCATCACATAAAAAATACAGCAACTTTATGTCAGAGAGAGTTTCTCTCTGAGTTCTCGACTCGCAGACGAGCCAGTGTTGGACTCCTTTTTACACAGTGACTGCAGTTCATTTGAAATGCGCCCCCACTTAGAGCATTTGCTCAATGATCTCGTGGGAAAAGTTTTAAAATATTTGACAGGGAATTTAACCCGACGCTGTTGCTCCTGTGTAGGTGCGAAAGGCCCTAAAGCGAGCAGAGAAGGAGATGCATTCGGAGCGCTCGGTGCCTGAAGCTCTCCAGAAGTGGCTCCAGCTCACACATGAGGTGGAGGTTCAATACTACAACATCAAGAAACAGAATGCTGAGTTTCAGCTGTGCATCGCCAAAGACGAGGTAACTTCATTTATTGATTTATGTATTACATAGGATTATAAAGCAGATGGTTGGTTAGCAATGTTTTACACATCACACAAGGTGTTGAGCTTCATGTGATGTGTGATGTTCAGCATGCTCATGGAAATTACCATGTGAAAAGAGGTCAAGCAGAGAATTTTACTGTATTTAAATTGGAATTGTGAAATTAATGTATTTGATTTCAGGCACTTTGTAAATGTTAATAAAATTGTGTGAAATCGAAAAAGATCACCTTACCTTAGGTTTTCTAAGACACATATTCATAGCTGTAGGAGCATTTTATGTCCTGGGTGTTGACTGGCAGGAGAAAAAAGATAAAAAAGCTGCCAAAATCAGACCCTACCCTCATCGCTTTCACAAACTAAAGTACACAGAGCGGTGCCTTGCTCATCTCTTTTTGTCTCCTGGTAAAAGAGCACTGAATCATGTTTACTGGTACTATTAAGTGCTGGGCTGCAGGGAGAACGCAGCACATTAGTCTGCTCTCTCGGAGACAGCCAGTATTGTTTAAAAGCAGTGTAATAGCAGTAAAAGTAGTGTAAAATATTACTAGTGTAATATTTTGGCTGGTCAACTGAAGAGTGAGGTGGATCCAGTCTTCAGCTGAACACCTAAAATGCAGAAATGGAGACAAAGGAAGTTGAATGTGAATCAGGACATTTAAAATTTGTTTTAATCACATTTCAAGCCATTGGATTCATTTCCGAGTATGATTTCAAACATATTTTTTCTAATTCAACAGTTAAACATAAGCATGATAAATATAACTATGTTCTTCTGGCATTAACAGCAGAATTAATATAATGAATGGTTCCATTTTTCAAATCTGTTTTTTTAATGTGGCCAAATTAAGTTTATTTTTCTTACTTTCTGGCCAAACTCGATTTAACTTGGGCTGCAAATTCACATCAAACCTTCACGTTGGGGTGGACTAAAAAACCGATTGCTTTTTTTTGATTAATGAGTTGACATCAGCCACGTTTCTATTTGTTGTGACCTGAAATCAGGCCGGTTGAAGAGCTGTTTACAAACCTGAGAGCCTCATTAGTCCGGGTTACGGAAGAATTCTTTGGGGCCATGCCAATCTGACTAATAATAGATAAATGTTGTGTGTTTTTTTAATTAGGCAGAGAAAATAAAGAAGAAAAGAGGTTCTGTGTTCGGAACCCTTCATGTAGCTCACAGCTCATCACTGGATGAGGTGGACCACAAGATACTAGAAGCAAAGTAAGAAACACACACACATACACAATGTTCAGATGTCATGTTCAAGATATTGATGATGATCAATATGTCATCAAGCACACCAGCTGTAGTGTTGTTTGCAGTGTGTATTACTTTTAGATGTCATGTACTAGTCAGAATCTGCTGATAGATCAAATGAGGCTTTTGGTGCCATTTTACAGCAAATTTGCTTTGTTTGTTCAGAGCTTAAATTCCTTAGTACTCACCTTATTAGAAAAAACCCAAGCAGTGACCATATCTGACTGTGTTATGTCAAGTTCACACATTTGACCACATAATGCTTTTACATTTTTTAGGTAGACACCCAAACCTTTATTCCTGATATATTTAATAAGTCTTGTATAATCCATGCTCTGGCACTGAGATAAATAATTCCTTTGTGTTTTTAAAGCCAAAAAGGAAAAGGAATTACATTAAAGAGAGAACAATGTTGAATCTTCCGCATGACTACTTCAATAGGAACAAGTCCAATATCCTAATATAACCAGCAGGCTTGTTTGCCAAAACTGTCTAAATCCTGACGAATCAAAGCAAAGACGGCTTCTTGCTGGGTCTGAAACAGGATCACTCTAATGTTTGCTCGATACAAGTGTACAGTACCCCCTCCTCACTCACTAGTGGTTTTTTTTCTTCAGAAAAGCCTTGTCAGAGGTAACAGCGTGCCTGAGGGAGCGGCTGCACCGCTGGCAGCAGATTGAGAAGCTTTGCAACTTCCCCGTGGTCAATAACTCGGGGCTGCCGAGCCTGACGGCCAGCCTCTACTCAGACCACAGCTGGGTGGTCATGCCGCGAGTCTCGGTGCCTCCCTACCCCATCGCAGGAGGAGTGGATGATCTGGACGAGGACACACCTCCCATCATTCCACAGTTTACATGTGAGTGAGACGCCAGAGGATTTTGCGACTGCATGAATTAATACAGAAAAACGTAGTGAAATAAAATGATATCACTGTTGTCTCTTCCTTGACTTTTCCCCAGCGGCCACGATGATCCGGCCCTCGCTGAACCGCAGCAGCAGCCTGTGTCGTTCCCGCCGGAGCCTGATGAGCTCTCCGCAGTCCTCAATGATGTCCCCAGACCCCGACCTGCTGTCCATGGCCAGCTCGTCCCTCTCCTATCGCCACGAGGCAGACGACGAACACATCCTGTTCAGCTCGGATAGGAGGGGGTATGTAGCGGTGGCCGGAACGCCGCGGAATGGTTTTAAAGTTTGGACTCACAGGTGTTTTATTCAGACACTCACACTGATGCTTTACGCTTGGGGGTTAAACAGTGCCATTTGTTACCGGGTGCCATCTAGTATGTGGAGGATGCATGAATTACCTCTACTGGAACCTGCACCATAATTAGTTGATGTCTAACATAATTAATTAGCAAGATCTTGCGAATGCAGGATCTTCTGTCCACTTTAATTCCTGCAGTTTGTCCCCAATTTGCCTTACTAATGTGTCAGTAAAGACTAAACCCCAAGAAAACTCAAAACGTTTTCATGCATGACAAATGGTAGTCAGTAACTAACGAAAAAAAATTTAGCAAAACAAAAAAAAAACAGCAAGATTTTTAATCGTTTTAAATGTGTAACTTTGAGGACTTGAGCACCGACAGGATACGTTTTAGTTTTGCATTATGAAATAAGAAGCTCCTGGGAATTGATGCCCAAACTACTTTACTACAAAGCGCTAGGATATAGCCATTAATATTACATAATGCAATAATGGGACAAACTATAATTTCAGCCTCTCAATATTGAGAAATGTCACAGAATCTTGGTACTTTCTAACAAATTTAGTTTGCTTTGGGACCAACTATCTACTGCCCTCTGTGCATTGTGTACAGGATGTACCCGGTCATCTCCAAGTTCCCGTTAAGTACAGATCACACAGGAGACTATACTGCACATGGCACCCTCATTATATCCTCAGAGACTGACCAGTGCTCCTGTGCTGTAAAAAAAAATTAACTTAATTAAGTTAACTTTTTTGTTAAATAGTTTATGGTAATTTGATTGAGTGGAGAATGTGTTAGAAGGAGACACAGGCACTAGGCCCCTTTACAAGAAAGGGCCATTAAATTGCAGCGTCTCCTCCAGTTTATATTGTGCTTAAGTTGTACAAATTTCCTTAAAAAATGTGCAGTTGGCCTAATAATATTACCAAAACCAGTTGAAATTAAATTCACATGTTCAATTTTCAGATTTTGCTCCTTGGTGAGCTGTAAAAAAAAATCTGCTCGGAATGGAGGTCCACACTGACCTTCATGCCAAACTAGCTGCATTTTGAAAACTTTAAAATGACAGAAAGACATTTTTGTCAAACTTTTTATTATTTAGGAAACTATGGATCGCTCTCATTTGTTCGCCTGTCTGAGTTGTGACCGTGGTACGTCTGTACTCCTCTCTCAGGGAATCGGCTCAGGAGGGCAGCTCCGACACAGACTCTCTCAACTCCTCCATGGGCCGAAAGCAGCTGCACAACCCCTGCACACCGGGCTCAGACACCCTGTACCGCAAGATCTCCCGCGAGGAGCTGCTGCTGTTCAGCCAGAGTTCGGAGCTTTCTGCGTCAAACCCCGCCACGTCCCACACCAGCAGCAGCAGCAGCAGCAGCAGTCTCAGGGACTCCACGCCTCCTCCTCCCACTCCAGCCCCCACCCCCTCCGGCCCACCCTCCACCTCGCCTTCCCCGGCCTTGGAGCACCACACGTTTGCACAAAGAGGCTCGCCCGACCTCACCCGCATTATACCCGAGTCCCAAAGTCTAACCTTCTCACAGGGGAGCGTCACCTCTCCCACGGGTAAGGGCATGTACAACGGCATCCTGGAGAAGTCCTACAGCTACGGCCAGCTGCCCGCGAGCATGCTGCCCAATGTGGGGCGTAACACGTCCCTTACCTCCTTGGACTCGGAGGGCCGGAGCGTGGGAAGGGAAACCAAGCTCCAGAGCACCTCCTCCCAGGACTCCAGCGACAATGGAGAGAAAATCAAGCGCTCCTCCTCTAAAATCAAAAGCTTATTTAAGAAGAAAAAGTAAAACCTGCAGAGTGAGATAGTGTATGAGAGAGAGAAATTAAATATAAAGAGTTGTTTTAGCCCTAATACTAAAAAATGGACATCACTGTACGCTAAAACATTGAATTTTCTCTCATATTTTCTTCTTTTTGTCATCAAAGATGGAATGTAGCTCAGTCTGTGTGCCGTTAAACGCCTCAGACTGGTAGCCTTATTTTTCAATAATGCCTTTTTATTTAGTTCACTCGTAGCCTCACAGGGAAACCTGCATAGGTCAATGAAAAGGTCAAAGGTCATGATAGTTGATGATGATGACCTGTTCACTGTTTTCTATTAATTTTGGTTTGAACCAAAAAGTCACTGTGTGTAAGGGTCTAAAGGTGAAGTCCATAAATGTGTATTGTTTAGTACATAATGATGTTACTGTTCCTACTGAAAGTATTTAAATCACACTTTCCGCAGTGACAGCATCACATGCATATCACCAAGAAAAACTGGTCATAAGATTTCTTAAAAATACAATTTCGACAATTTCTTTCCAAAGTGTCCTAGCTAATCCTGTCTGTTCAAATTATGGATTGCATCTTGCGAAGTGTTTAAGGTCCCTAACTCATGTACTTGATTAATTTCCCTTGAAGAAAAAAAAAAAATATTCTGCTAAGTTTGTTGCACTACTGCTTTCCTGGTATTTTGGGAAAGAGCCGCTGCTTGCGGAGTACATATTGAATAAAGATATAGAGATGAGAGAAATACATGGGCAGCGACAGTGGAGATGCAGCACATAATGCCAGAGCCAAAATTATCTGATGCGTCTTCAGTGCCACTACTTATTGATCTTTCAATATATATAAATATATATATATATATATATATATATACTTTGTTTTCACACGATTATGTTATTATAGATGTTTTTGAATAGATTTATATTGGTGGGGGTTCCTACTGTATGAACTGATCTTTACTGAAAAAAGTTTATTGAATATGCAGATTTAACCCACACCAGTGATTTCCCCTGTAATCTAGCTGTCCCTTAATACTTGATTTACTGTGTCCTGTAGCCATACCAACATACCATTTCCATTCTTTGTCTTAAATACCCTGTCTCCTTGTAACATTTGGTGTCACTACCAGATTTTGGTCAAATTCTTTGTGCAAATAATTCTTTTTGTGGTTGGAGTGCCATGTTAATGCCCATTTAAGGATACACGAGTGCCAGGAAGTAAGACAGCCTCTGCTGTACGTTGACTATGTGGCCTCTACTATCTTTGCCTCATGTTTTTTTTGTTTTTTAAAGACAAACACTAAGGATTATCTGTTCATTAATGGAACTATTTGATCCAGATCTGGTTGATACACCAACACCTGCCCCCCCCCACCACACACACTAAGCTCGAAGCAGACCCATGCAATACGGCCCCCGTTCCTGTTCCTCAACTCTGGGCCCGCACCGAGCGCACTGATGTCAAGAGCTCCTGCTTCACACTGTGATTTCTGCCTTCTTCCCTTCATCCTGGACCTGGCGACACGATGAAATGTCAGGGGGGGTGCCGTGTATGAGGTGTGTCTGGGTGACAGCACGTCCTGAGGATCCAGTGGCTTCTGTATATATATACATATATATATATATATATATATATATATATATATATATATATATATATATATATATATGTATATATATGTATATATATGTATATGTATATATATGTATATGTATGTATATGTATATGTGTATATATATGTATATGTATGTATATATATATATATATATGTATGTATATATGTATGTGTATATATATATTTATATATATACATGTGTATGTGTGTATATATATATGTATATGTATATAAAAGATTGTGGCAATACAGCACACAACGAAGGAAATAGAATACAAAACTGCAAGACGAGGATATATGAATGTTTACGAGACATTAGGAGTTTTTTGCAAACATTTTGTGTGTGAATATTTGTATATTGTAGAAGAATTAATAAAAAAAAAGGAGGGCTTTGGAGATGTTTCAGAGTCATCTTTGCTGGTTGGTTCATAGTTGTCTATACATTTGAAAACAAGCAGGTTTTTTGGAGTTAATAATTCATTAACTGCTCTGTGTAATTGTCACTGAGCAAATGAATCTCTAAACTTGAGCCCTGACTTGTTTCCTACAGAAAGCCCTCCTGGCCCTCCATTTGGAGCCCACAGTCCTCTTCACAGCAGAGCGCAGAAGTGTGGGGGAAAACATTCTGACACCCCCATTTGTCTTGGGAGTGGGGAAACGGTGATACACAGGAAAAAGGCATGCATGATTGCTTTATCAATATAAAGTGAACGTGATGAAACTTGAGTTGATGGTTCATCAATTCGGTACACTAGGAGGGGAGCGGGACCGTCTGCCGGTGATGAATGTGTTGTTTGGGCACTACTGTACACAGCTACAGCCTTTCCCACAGGGCCAACCTTATTGGCCCCCACCTCATAGTTGCAGTTACTGCGTTGGCCACATGGTGTCAGCAGCGCATCAATGGAAAGCAACCACGTGAGCCACTCCCTGCGAGTGAAAAGCTACAGTGTCAGTGGATGTTCGATTAAAAGACTGACCGACCAGGATCAGACTTGTTTTTAAGGTTTATAGTAAGAGCTCTCATTGACGTAGAATTAGCCAAAAACATCATCTTGTTTCCCCGCTGCCCCTTTGAAAATGGACTTCCTTTAAGCACATGACTATACACTATACATGAATAATACACCCTCATATCCAGATCACAATTTCTTTTTATTAATAAGGGAAACAATTCCAGTAATTAACCCTGACAAGGCACACCTGCGAAGTGAAAACCATTTCAGGTGACTACCTCATGAAGCTCATTGAGAGAACACCAAGGGTTTGCAGCACTATCAAAAAAGCAAAGGGTGGCTACTTTGAGGAATCTAAAATATAAGACATGTTTTCAGTTATGTCACACTTTTTTGTTAAGTACATAATTCCATATGTGTTAATTCGTAGTTTTGATGCCTTCAGTGAGAATCTACAATGTAAATAGTCATGAAAATAAAGAAACACATTGAATGAGAAGGCGTGTCCAAACTTTTGGCCTGTACTGTACATGAACAAATGATCAAAATGAAACAAAATATGTAGGCTATTTAATTAGTTCGTTCACTTCAAAAGCTTTACATTTTGAAATACAGGTAACAGTACATCAAAGGTACGTTCCCCAGCAACAAGTAAGAACCAAATCAGGAACTAATTGCTAATTAGTGTGAAGTCCAACCGCACCACTGAGATGGCCGCACAAATATTTTTCGTCTCTTCCACAAGCTGCTCTGTTTCGCTGCCTCCAGGTGGTATATACACCCCCTACATTCGGTGAGTTAAAAAACGTTTGTCAACTGTCTTTTTATTTTTTTTTATTTAGCATTTTGTGTTGGGTTTTCCCGTTCGTCATGGATAAATTCCTTTAGAGTAGCAACTCCATCGAGTGGCTGCTCAGCTCAATGTCCGCTACTTCTCAACAGAAACTTTCTTTCCATTGTGTTATTGGTAGGCTACTGTATGCAAAATACGTTGTTTTTCATGTTGCTTCATATTATTGCTGTATCAAGGCCACAAAATATTGTCATGTCTGTGTGAATCTGTACTGTAATTCATCTTTTTTTTTTTTTCTTCTTTTACAAATACTTACACAACATGTTTTTTTTTTTTTTTTTTATTTGGGTGTCATGATGGTGTCATGATGGTATTGACCTTCGTGAGGACTATGGCATAGACATACTGGCATAATTTATATGGCAGACGTCATAGGCTACTCTTATAGGTGCCTATAGTCCTGTTCCTGTACCAACTAATGTTGCCGAACAAAACGTCGCAAACCAAACTAGGCTACAGCCAGTGTGCAAAAGCCGGCATCCCACCTGCCGCCCTTCCACATTTGCCTGTTAAGCTCCAGGTGATTAGGCTACTGCTGCGATTTAAGGTTATTATTACCATGTACCCAGTCATATTCTTTCATCATCAAATCAAGAGCTCAGTGTTTCCATTTTCTTACCTATTTTGCAAATTTCTAGATACAAGACGTAGATGTCTGGATCGTCAGTGATGGTTACTAGCACATTTGGCAAAAAAGATGTTTATTGAGATTTTCCAGGTAGATTTCTTGCAAAGATACATTCTCATCCTTTTTTATTTTTGCACAAATTCTGCATTTGTTTTTCACAAGTTATCGTCCACCATTGTTCAGTTTTGGTCACAGGATGTAATACCATCTTTTCAGTTAGCATTTCTGCCCCAAAGTGATGATACACTGACATCATGCATCATGTAGGCCTAATGTATGACTTTTTTACAGCATATTTTTATCACAACTATGACTTTTTTCTGACATACTATTACTTTTTGTGAATTATTTCTGACATACTGACTTTTTTCCGACAAACTATATACCATGACTTTTTTTGACTTATTTTTGAAAAAAATCATAGTATAGTATGTCGAAAAAAGGCATAGTATAGCATGTTGAAAAAGTCACTAAAACATATAGCATGTTGAAAAACATCACTAAAACATGTAGTATGTCGAAAAAAGTAATAGTATATAATGTCAAAAAAAGTCACAAAAACGTCTAGTATATGTTCAAAAAGTCATATTAGAGTGTGTCAAAAAAGTCACATTGCACAGGAGTACATGTACTGTGAAAAAAAAAATGCAGGTTAGCATCGAACCAGAAGATCATAAAGCAGTAAAGTGGAGAGTACTCACAGCGTATACACAGAAGAAAATATAATACAAACAGTATGTAGAATAGACAGTAAGGGGTGTAAATACACTGGATATATACAATATGAGCAGAATGAACAGAATTACTGTAACAGTGTGTCAAAGCTGTCACCAAAGTGCAGAGTTCAGCAAAGTAAAGGGGAGGAACCTAATCCTAAAATATGTTATTGTATAGTATCTGTCGGAAAAAAAAAAAAGTCATAGTATAGCATGTTGAAAAAAGTCAATGTATATGAAAAAAAAGCGGTAAAAAAGTCATAGTATAGTATGTTGAAAAAAGTCATAAGTGGAGAATAAGTATGTCGAAAAGTCAAAAAAAGTCAGTGTAGTATGTCAAAAAAAAGTGGAAAAAAGTAATATTATAGTATGTCGAAAAAAATTGATAAAAAGTCATAGTATGTCGAAAAAGGTCATAGTATAAATTATGTCGAAAAAAGTCATAGTATAACTAAGAAATGGGAAAACGTCATGTATATTATGTTGAAAAAAGTAAAAAAAAGTCAGTATAGTGTGTTGAAAAAAGTCATAGTATGTTGAAATTTTTTGGGAAAATATAGTATGTCAAAAAGTCATAGTATAGTATGTAAAAAAAAAAAAAAAAAAAAGTAATGTTATAATAATTCGAAATAAGTGGAAAAGTCATAGCATATAGTACAAAAGTCAAGTATGTCAACAAAAAGTCATGGTATATTAAGTCGAAAAAAGTCGTAGTATAGTATGTTGAAAAATTCGAAAAAAGTCATACTATAGAATGTTGGAAAAAAATGGATAAAAAGTCATGTATGGTAGGTTGAAAAATATAGTATGTCAAAAAAAGTCATAGTATAAATTGTCGAAAAAAGTGGAAAAAAATTCATACTATAGTATGTCAAAAAAGTCATAGTATAGTATGTTGAAAAATTCAAAAAATGTGGTAAAAAATGCTACAGTATGTCGAAAAAAGTCATAGAATAGTATGTCGTAAAAGTGGAAAAAAAGTAATAGTATATGTCGAAAAAAGTCATAGTATGTCAAAAAAAGTCATACTATAGTATGTTGAAAAATTTGAAAAAAGTAATCGTGTAGAATGTCGAAAAAAAGTCATGGTATAGTATGTCGAAAAAAGTACCAAAAACGACATAGTATGTCAAAAAGTCATAGTATGCCACAAAAACTTCATAGTATATTATGTCGAAAAAAGTCATAATATAGTATGTCGAAAAAAGTAATAGTATGTCAAAACAAGTCACAAAAACGCCATAGTATGCAGTGTTGGGAGTAACAGCGTTTAAGTATAACGGCGTTACTAACGGTGTTATTTTTTCAGTAACGGAGTAATATAATTAATTACTTTTCCCATCGTTGCAACGCCGTTATCGTTACTGAGAATGTAAAGTGGCGCGTTACTTAATGAAGCGCGAGGTGTCAGGCTTTGGCTGAACACCAGCTGCCTGGAGAGAACAGTGGTGGGGATGATGACACTGTTGCAAATGCGATGATGGTTGGCTGGGTGGGCGGATGTCCTCCACAAAACATCATAGTATTGTATGTCAAAACAAGTCACAAAAACGCCATAGTATAGTATGTCAAAAAAGTCTTAATATAGTATGTTGATAAAAGTCACAAAAACATTATAGAATAGTATGTTGAAAAAACGTCATGTATAGTATGTTTGAAAAAAGTCACAAAAACGTAATTCAATCAGGAGAGACTTTGTTTGCAGATATGTAAAGATTTATTGATATATGCATTAATGAACGTACAGTCTTTGGAGATTAGACTCCATCATTATGAAATTATATTTCAATATATATCAATAGGGGTAGAAATCCAAAACATAATCCCCCGATGGAGTCTAGACACTGATGGTGGTGTGAGGAGCCCGAAGACCAACCGAGGAGCCAACGGCAGTGCCTGCCGGAGGAGAACCCAGGAGCCATGAAATTCATGGCCACTTCTGATTGGTTAAAATTAAAGTGAACACCTCTACCAGCTGATCAGTTAGAAAAGAGAGAAAGTAATTAAGTTTAGAAGTCTTCCAGAAAGAATTACCACTTTGTCTCCATTAGTATTGTATGTCGAAAAAAAGTCATAGTATAGTATGTCAAAAAAAAGTCACAAAAACATCATAGTAAAGTATGTTGAAAAAAGTCGGAAAGTCACAAAAAGTCATAGGCAAGGCAAGGCAGCTTTATTTATATAGCACATTTCAGCAACAGGGCAATTCAAAGTGCTTTACATAAAACATTAAAGAGCAGTTAGAAAACAATTAAAAAACAATAATAAACAAATTAAAAACATTAAAAGACAAGAATAAAATTGATAGTGCAGTATAAGAATAAAAGTTACAGTGCAGTATAAGAAATTAAAGTTAATAAAATAGATTATTTAAAGAAAAGCAACATCAAAAAGATAGGTCTTTAGCTTAGATTTAAAAGAACTGAGAGTTGCAGCGGACCTACAGGTTTCTGGGAGTTTGTTCCAGATATGTGGAGCATAAAAACTGAACGCTGCTTCCCCTTGTTTAGTTCTGACTCTGGGGACAACAAGTAGACCTGTCCCAGACGACCTGAGAGGTCTGGGTGGGTCATAATGTAGTAACAGATCAGAAATGTATTTTGGCCCTAAACCGTTTAGTGATTTATAAACCAGTAAAAGTATTTTGAAATCAATTCTTTGAGGCACTGGAAGCCAGTGTAGAGACTTCAGTACTGGAGTGATATGATCCACTTTCTTGGTTTTAGTGAGGACTCGAGCAGCAGCGTTTTGAATCAGCTGCAGCTGTCTGATTGATTTTTTTTAGGGAGACCTGTAAAGACACCGTTACAGTAGTCAAGTCTACTGAAGATAAAAGCATGGACAAGTTTTTCCAGATCCTGCTGAGACATAAGCCCTTTAACCCTTGATATATTTTTCAAGTGATAATGGGCTGATTTTTTTAATTATGTTAATGTGGCTTTTAAAATTTAGGTCTGAGTCCATGACTACACCAAGATTTCTTGCTTTGTCTGTTGTTTTTAACATTGTCGTTTGAAGCTGAGCGCTGACTTTCAATCGTTCCTCTTTTGCTCCAAAAACAACCACCTCCGTTTTTTCTTCATTTAATTTAAGAAAGTTCTGGCACATCCAATCATTAATCTGTTCAATGCACATATTTAATTGTTGTATTGGGCTATAGTTCCCTGGCGATAAGGTTATGTAAATTTGTGTGTCATCCGCATAACTATGGTAACTTATTTTGTTGTTTTCCATAATCTGAGACAGTGGAAGCATGTAGATGTTGAACAGAAGAGGCCCCAGAACTGAGCCTTGGGGAACTCCGCACGTCATATTTGTATGCTCAGATGTATAATTACCTATAAACACAAAGTAGTCCCTATTCTTTAAATAGGATTCAAACCACTTTAGTACTGAGCCAGAAAGACCAACCCAGTTTTCCAATCGGTCAAGCAATATGTCATGGTCTACCGTATCAAATGCAGCACTGAGATCAAGTAATACTAAGACTGAAATTTTGCCACTATCTGTGTTTAAGTGGATGTCATTAAAGACTTTAACAAGAGCTGTCTCAGTGCTGTGGTGTGGTCGAAAACCTGACTGGAAGGCATCAAAACTGTTGTTTAGCGATAAGAAAAGGTTGAGTTGTTGAAAAACCACTTTTTCTATGATTTTACTTAAAAATGGAAGGTTTGATATTGGCCTATAGTTGCTCATTAGTGTCGTGTCTAGATTGTTCTTTTTTAGGAGTGGCTTGATGACTGCCGTTTTCAGGGCCTGTGGGAAGATACCTGAGAGCAGAGATGTGTTTACAATCTGTAGAAGATCAGAAGCCAAACAATTCGAGACATTTTTGAAAACACCCGTTGTAGTATTACATAGTATTGTATGTGGAAAAAAGTCATAGTATAGTATGTCAGAAAAAGTCACCGAAACATTATAGTATAGTATGTTGAATAAAAAGTCATAGTATAGTATGTCGAAAAAAGTCACCAAAACATCACAGTATAGTATGTCAAAACAAGTCACAAAAACGCCATAGTATAGTATGTCAAAAAGTCATAGTATAGTATGTCGTAAAAAGTCACAAAAAGTCGTTAGTATTGTATGTTAGTATTGTGTGTGTGGAAAAAAATCATGTAGTATGTTGAAAAAAGTCACAAAAATGTCATAGTACAGTGTGTCAGAAAAACGTCATAGTATAGTATGTTGAAAAACGTCACATAAACATCATAGTATAGTATGTCGAAAAAAAGTCATAGTATAGCATATTGAATAAGTGACCAAAACATCATAGTATGTCGAAAAAAAGTCACAAAAACATCATAGTATAGTATGTCGAAAGGTGGCTATAACATCATAGTATAATATGTCGAAAAAAAGTCACAAATGTCATAGTATAGTGTGTTGGAAAAACGTCATAGTATGCCACAAAAACGTCATAGTATAGTATGTCCAAAAAAAGTCTTGGTATAGTATATTGAAAAAGTCACAAAAACGTCAGTATAGTATGTTGAATAAAAAGTAATTGTATAGTATGTCGAAAAGTCACCAAAATATAGTATAGTAAGGAAAAACGTCATAGTATAGTGTGTTGGAAAAACGTCATAGTATAGTATGTCGAGAAAAGTCATAGTATAGTATGTCAAAACAAGTCAGAAAAACGTCATAGTATTGTATGTCGAAAAAAGTCATAGTATAGTATGTCGAAAAATAGTCACAAAAAAGTCATAGTATAGTATGTCGAAAAAAAGTCACCAAAATGTCATAGTATAGTATGTCGAGAAAAGTCATAGTATAGTATGTCAAAACAAGTCACAAAAACGTCATAGTATTGTATGTCGGAAAAAGTAAAAAAATGTCATGGTATAGTATGTCGAAAAAGTCACAAAAAACGTCAATATAGTATGTTGAATAAAACGTCATTGTATAGTATGTCGAAAAATTATCACCAAAATATCAGCATGGTGGCCCAATGGTTAGCACTGTGGCCTCACAGCAAGAAGGTTCTGTGTTCGAATCCAGGTCGTTCCGGGGCCTTTCTGTGTGGAGTTTGCATGTTCTCCCCATGTTTGCGTGGGTTTCCTCCGGGTGCTCCGGTTTCACCCACCATCAAAAACATGTACTAGGTTCTCCAGTCAGTACCCTTGATCAAGGCACTGGCTCAGATCTGGAGTTGGTCCCCGGGCGCTGTCATTGGATGCCCACTGCTCCCTTGAGGGATGGGTTAAATGCAGAGAATGAATTTTGCTACATGTACGTGTATGTGACAAATAAAGTACCTTACCTTACCTTACCTTAGTATAGTATGTCGAAAAAAGTCACAAAAGAGTCGTAGTATAGTATGTCAAAACAAGTCACAAAAACGCCATAGTATAGTATGTCAAAACAAGTCACAAAAACGCCATAGAATAGTATGTCAAAACAAGTCACAAAAACGCCATAGTATAGTATGTCGAAAAAACGCTAAAACGTCATAGTATAGTATGTCGAAAAAAAGTTACAAAAACGTCATAGTATAGTATGTCGAAAAAAGTCTTAGTATGTCAAAAAAAGTCTTGGTATAGTATATTGAAAAAGTCACAAAAACTTCAGTTTAGTATGTTGAAAAAAATCACATAAACATCATAGTATAGTATGTTGAGAAAAGTAACCAAAACGTCATAGTATAGTATGTCAAAACAAGTCACAAAAACGCCATAGTATAGTATGTCGAAAAAAATCACATAAACATCATAGTATAGTATTTTGAGAAAAGTAACCAAAACGTCATAGTATAGTACGTCAAAACAAGTCACAAAAACGTCATAGTATTGTATGTCGAAAAAAAGTCATAGTATAGTATGTCGGAAAAAGTCACAAAAAAGTCAGTATAGTATGTTGAATAAAAAGTCATAGTCAAAACAAGTAGTATGTCAAAACAAGTCACAAAAACGCCGTAGTATAGTATGTCAAAAAAACGCTAAAACGTCATAGTATAGTATGTCGAAAAAAAGTTAAAAAACGTCTTAGTATAGTATGTCGAAAAAGGTCTTAGTATAGTATGTCAAAAAATAATATTGAAAAAGTCAAAAAAGTCTTAGTATAGTATGTTGAAAAAAAGTCATAGTATGTCTGAAAAAAAACATCATAGTATAGTATGTCGAAAAAAAAACTTAGTATAGTATGTCAAAAAAGTCTTGGTCATAGTATATATGTTGAAAAAAACCAAAACGTCATAAAAACGAAAAAGTCATAGTATAGTATGTTGAATAAAAAAGTCATAGTATAGTATGTTGAAAAAAAGTCACCAAAAACATCATAGAATAGTATGTTGAAAAAATCACATAAAAATCATAGTATAGTATGTCAAAAAAGTCACAAAAACATCATAGTATAGTATGTTGAAAAAAAAAACGTCACCAAATAAAAAGTCATTGTATAATATGTCAAAGAACAAAATATGTGTCAGAAAAAGTCATAGTATAGTATGTTGAGAAAAGTCATAGTATAGTATGTCGGAAAAAGTCAGAAAAACATCATAGTCAAGTATGTTGAAAAAGTCACAAAAAACATCAGTATAGTATGTTGAATAAAAAGTCATTGTATAGTATGTCGAAAAAAGTCACCAAAATATCATTGTATACAAAACGCTATAGTATGTCGAAAAAAAGTCACAAAAACGCCATAGTATAGTATGTCAAAAAGTCATAGTATAGTATGTCGTAAAAAGTCACAAAAAGTCGTTAGTATTGTATGTTAGTATTGTGTGTGTGGAAAAAAATCATGTAGTATGTTGAAAAAAGTCACAAAAACATCATAGTATAGTATGTTCGAAAAAAGTCATAGTATAATATGTCAGAAAAAGTCACAAAATACGTCAGTATAGTATGTTGAATAAAAAGTCATTGTATAGTATGTCGAAAAAAGTCACATAAACATCTTAGTATTGTATGTCGAAAAAAAGTCATAGCATATTGAACAAGTCACCAAAACATCATAGTATAGTATGTTGAAAACGTCATAGTATAGTATGTCGGAAAAAATCACAAAAACATCATTGTATAGTATGTCGAAAAAAGTCACCAAAATATCATAGTATAGTATGTCGAAAAAAGTCACCAAAATATCATAGTATAGTATGTCGACAAAAATAACGTCAGTATATTATGTTGAATAAAAAGTCATTGTATGGTATGTCACAAAAACGTCATAGTATGTCGAAAAAAGTCATAGTATAGTATTTCAAAACGAGTCACAAAAACGTCATAGTATGTCGGAAAAAGTCACAAAAAACGTCAGTATAGTATGAATAAATTTGAATAAAAAGTCATTGTATAGTATGTCAAAAAAGTCACCAAAATATCATAGTATAGTATGTCAAAACAAGTCACGAAAACGCCACATAAACATCATAGTATAGTATGTCGGAAAAAGTCACAAAAACATCATAGTATAATATGTCGACAAAAGTCACAAATAACGTCAGTTTAGTATGTTGCAACATGGCATCATGACTTTGCATAAATATACACGCCACTTTCATAAAGCCAAATGGCGTGTTATTGTATGCATTTTCAGCTATCCACGTGTATGCCTACGCTGTATACAGCTGATGTAAACATACCCACCACGTGGCCCCGCCATGTTGCGTGTTATCACGAGAACGCGACGTACTATCGCGAGAACGTCACACGCCTGTTAAAAAAAAAAAAAAAAAAGTTTAGGAAAAGAACACAGGGAAAGGCTTTAGTAACAAAACAGTGACAAAAACACGGAAAATAACGACAAAAACACTTAAAATGGTTGGGTTTAGGAAAGAAACATTGGGTAAGGCTCATTAAAAAATAAATAAAAATATAAACGGCTGAAAAATTACCACACACAGGACACAAACCTGGCTCTCCCAGGTAAAAGTCCTGTGTTTTACTCATCCACCACCTCAAACTACCTCCTTACTCAATCCCCCATTCCTTTATGCTACTCGCTACGGCGGAAATTGACTCGCAGTGTAGGTCAATGGCGGCCGATTTGCGTTGATATACACGCAAAAATGCGATTATGCGTCTTGATAACACGCAAAAACGGAATACAAATTGGCGTGTCATACATACGCCAATTCATGAGATCAGTCTGTATGTTGAATAAAAAGTCATTGTATAGTATGTCAAAACAAGTCACAAAAACGCCATAGTATAGTATGTCAAAAAAAGTCTTAGTATATTGAAAGTCATATAAAAGTCATAGTATGTCGAAAAAAGTCACAAAAACGTCATAGTATAGTGTGTTGGAAAAACGTCATAGTATAGTATACCACAAAAACGTCATAGTATAGTGTGTCGGAGAAACGTCATAGTATAGTATGTCGAGAAAAGTCATAGTATAGTATGTCAAAAACTCATAAAATAGTATAGTATTGTAAGGTCACCAAAATATAGTATAGTATGTCGGAAAAGGTCACAAAAATATAGTATAGTATGTTGAAAAACGTCACATAAACATCATAGTATAGTACAGTCATGTCAAAAAAAGTCATAGTATAGCATATTGAATAAGTGACCAAAACATCATACTATGTCGAAAAAAAGTCACAAAAACATCATAGTATAGTATGTCGAAAGGTGGCTATAACATCATAGTATAATATGTCAAAAAAAGTCACAAAAATGTCATAGTATAGTGTGTTGGAAAAACGTCATAGTATGCCACAAAAACGTCATAGTATTGTATGTCGAAAAAAAGTCATAGTATAGTATGTCGGAAAAAGTCACAAAAAAGTCAGTATAGTATGTTGAATAAAAAGTAATTGTATAGTATGTCAAAAACAGTCACAAAAATGTCATAGTATAGTGTGTCAAAACAAGTCACCAAAACCTCATAGTATAGTATGTTGAAAAAAAGTCACAAAAACGTCAAAGTATAGCGTGTCGGAAAAACGTCATACTATAGTATGTCGAAAAAAGTCTTAGTATAGTATGTCAAAACAAGTCACAAAAACACCATAGAATAGTATGTCGGGAAAAAGTCACAAAAATGTCATAGTACAGTGTGTCAGAAAAACGTCATAGTATAGTATGTCGAAAAACGTCACATAAACATCATAGTATAGTATGTCGAAAAAAAGTCATAGTATAGCATATTGAATAAGTGACCAAAACATCATAGTATGTCGAAAAAAAGTCACAAAAACATCATAGTATAGTATGTCGAAAGGTGGCTATAACATCATAGTATAATATGTCGAAAAAAAGTCACAAATGTCATAGTATAGTGTGTTGGAAAAACGTCATAGTATGCCACAAAAACGTCATAGTATAGTATGTCCAAAAAAAGTCTTGGTATAGTATATTGAAAAAGTCACAAAAACGTCAGTATAGTATGTTGAATAAAAAGTAATTGTATAGTATGTCGAAAAGTCACCAAAATATAGTATAGTAAGGAAAAACGTCATAGTATAGTGTGTTGGAAAAACGTCATAGTATAGTATGTCGAGAAAAGTCATAGTATAGTATGTCAAAACAAGTCAGAAAAACGTCATAGTATTGTATGTCGAAAAAAGTCATAGTATAGTATGTCGAAAAATAGTCACAAAAAAGTCATAGTATAGTATGTCGAAAAAAAGTCACCAAAATGTCATAGTATAGTATGTCGAGAAAAGTCATAGTATGTCAAAACAAGTCACAAAAACATCATAGTATTGTATGTCGGAAAAAGTAAAAAAATGTCATGGTATAGTATGTCGAAAAAGTCACAAAAAACGTCAATATAGTATGTTGAATAAAACGTCATTGTATAGTATGTCGAAAAATTATCACCAAAATATCAGCATGGTGGCCCAATGGTTAGCACTGTGGCCTCACAGCAAGAAGGTTCTGTGTTCGAATCCAGGTCGTTCCGGGGCCTTTCTGTGTGGACTTTGCATGTTCTCCCCATGTTTGCGTGGGTTTCCTCCGGGTGCTCCGGTTTCACCCACCATCAAAAACATGTACTAGGTTCTCCAGTCAGTACCCTTGATCAAGGCACTGGCTCAGATCTGGAGTTGGTCCCCGGGCGCTGTCATTGGATGCCCACTGCTTGCCCTTGAGGGATGGGTTAAATGCAGAGAATGAATTTCGTTACATGTACGTGTATGTGACAAATAAAGTACCTTACCTTACCTTACCTTAGTATATAGTATGTCGAAAAAAGTCACAAAAGAGTCGTAGTATAGTATGTCAAAACAAGTCACAAAAACGCCATAGTATGTCAAAACAAGTCACAAAAACGCCATAGAATAGTATGTCAAAACAAGTCACAAAAACGCCATAGTATAGTATGTCGAAAAAACGCTAAAACGTCATAGTATAGTATGTCGAAAAAAAGTTACAAAAACGTCATAGTATAGTATGTCGAAAAAAGTCTTAGTATGTCAAAAAAAGTCTTGGTATAGTATATTGAAAAAGTCACAAAAACTTCAGTATAGTATGTTGAGAAAAGTAACCAAAACGTCATAGTATAGTATGTCAAAACAAGTCACAAAAACGCCATAGTATAGTATGTCGAAAAAAATCACATAAACATCATAGTATAGTATTTTGAGAAAAGTCACCAAAACGTCATAGTATAGTACGTCAAAACAAGTCACAAAAACGTCATAGTATTGTATGTCGAAAAAAAGTCATAGTATAGTATGTCGGAAAAAGTCACAAAAAAGTCAGTATAGTATGTTGAATAAAAAGTCATAGTCAAAACAAGTAGTATGTCAAAACAAGTCACAAAAACGCCATAGTATAGTATGTCAAAACAAGTCATATAAACGCCATAGAATAGTATGTCAAAACAAGTCACAAAAACGCCGTAGTATAGTATGTCAAAAAAACGCTAAAACGTCATAGTATAGTATGTCGAAAAAGGTCTTAGTATAGTATGTCAAAAAAAGTCTTGGTATAGTATATTGAAAAAGCAACAAAAACGTCAGTATAGTATGTTGAATAAAAAGTCATAGTATGTCTGAAAAAGTCACCAAAACATCATAGTATATTATGTCGAAAAAAAGTCATAAAAACGTCATAGTATAGTATGTCGAAAAATGTCACATAAACATCATAGTATAGTATGTTGAAAAAAGTCACCAAAACGTCATAGAACAGTGTGTCAGAAAAAGTCATAGTATAGTATGTCGAGAAAAGTCATAGTATAGTATGTCAAAACAAGTCACAAAAAACGTCAGTATAGTATGTTGAATAAAAAGTCATAATATAGTATGTCAAAACAAGTCACAAAAACGCCATAGAATAGTATGTTGAAAAAGTCACATAAACATCATAGTATAGTATGTTGGAAAAAGTCACAAAAAACGTCAGTATAGTATGTTGAATAAAAAGTCATTGTATAGTATGTCGAAAAGTCACCAAAATATAGTATAGTAAGGAAAAACGTCATTGTATACTGTGTCGGGAAAACGTCATGGTATAATATGTCGAAAAAAAGTCACAAAAACGTCATAGTATAGTGTGTCGGAAAAACGTCATAGTATAGTATGTTGAATAAAAAGTCATAGAATAGTATGTTGAAAAAGTCACAAAAACGTAATTCAATCAGGAGGGACTTTGTTTGCAGATATGCAAAGATTTATTGATATATGCATTAATTAACGTACAGTCTTTGGAGATTAGACTCCATCGTTATGAAATTATATTTTTAATAGGGGTAAAAATCCAAAACATAATCCCCCGATGGAGTCTAGACACTGATGGTGGTGTGAGGAGCCCGAAGACCAACCACGGAGCCGACGGCAGTGCCTGCCGGAGGAGGATCCAGGAGCCGTGCATATATGTCGAAAAAAAGTCACAAAAATTTCATAGTATAGTTTGTCAGAAAAACGTCATAGTATACTATGACGTTAAGACGTCATAGTATACTATGTCGAAAAAAGTCTTAGTATAGTATGTCAAAATAAGTCACAAAAACGCCATAGTATAGTATGTCGGAAAAAGTCACAAAAACATCATAGTATGTCAAAAAAAAGTCACAAAAACGTCATAGTATGTCGAAAAAGTAAAAAAAAAACGTCAGTATAGTATGTTGAATAAAAAGTCATAGTATAGTATGTCAAAGCAAGTCACAAAAAAGTCATAGTATAGTATGTCGGAAAAAGTCACAAAAACCTCATGGTATACTATGTTGAAAAAGTCACAAAAAACGTCAGTATAGTATGTTGAATAAAAAGTCATAGTATAGTATGTCCAAAAAAGTCCTAGTATAGTATGTCAAAACAAGTCACAAAAACGCCATAGTATAGTATGTCGAAAAAAGTCACATAAACATCATAGTGTTGTATGTCGAAAAAAGTCATAGAATAGTATGTAGAAAAAAAGTCACTAAAAAGTCATAGTATAGCATATTGAACAAGTCACCAAAACATCATAGTATAGTATGTCAAAACAAGTCATAAAAACGTCATAGTATTGTACGTCGGACAAAGTCAAAAAATGTCATGGTATAGTATGTCGAAAAAGTCACAAAAAAACTTCAGTATAGCATGTTGAATAAAAAGTCATTGTAAAGTATGTCGAAAAAAGTCATAGTATAGTATGTTGAATAATTTACCAAAACACATAGTATAGTATGTCGAAAAAAAGTCACATAAACATCATAGAACAGTGTCAGAAAAACGTCATAGTATGTCGAGAAAAGTCATTGTATAGTATGTCAAAACAAGTCACAAAAACGTCATAGTATTGTATGTCGAAAAAAAGTCATAGTATAGTATGTCGGAAAAAGTCACAAAAAACATCAGTATAGTATGTTGAATAAAAAGTGATTGTATAGTATGTCAAAACAAGTCACAAAAATGTCATAGTATAGTATGTCGAAAAAAGTCACAAAAACATCATAGTATAGTATGTTGAATAAAAAGTCATAGTATAGTATGTCAAGAAAAGTCACAAAAACGTCATAGTATAGTATGTCAAAAAAAGTCTTAGTATAGTATGTTGGAAAAAGTCACAAAAAACGTCAGTATAGTATGTTGAATAAAAAGTCATAGTATAGTATGTTGAAAAAGTCACAAAAACGTAATTCAATCAGGAGAAACTTTGTTTGCAGATATGCAAAGATTTATTGACATATGCATTAATGAACGTACAGTCTTTGTAAATTAGACTCCATCGTTATGAAATTATATTTTTAATAGGGGTAAAAATCCAAAACATAATCCCCCGATGGAGTCTAGACACTGATGGTGGTGTGAGGAGCCCGAAGACCAACCACGGAGCCGACGGCAGTGCCTGCCGGAGGAGGACCCAGGAGCCGTGCATGAAGAGACCGGAAGAGAAAGGGGAGGAGGAGGGTTGTGCTCTACCTGAAATGACAACTGAGCAGCAGAGAGAGACAGGTGTAAAACAGGGATGTCGTGCTGTGATTGGCTCATGAAATTCATGGCTGCTTCTGGTTAACATTAAAATGAACGCCTCTACTAGCTGATCAGTTAGAAAAGAGAGAAAGTGATTAAGTTTAGAAGTCTTCCAGAAAGAATTAGAGCTGTGCTCCATTTGTATAGTATGTCAAAAAAAAGTCATAGTATAGTATGTCGGAAAAAGTCACAAAAAAGTCATAGTATAGTATGTCAAAACAATTCACAAAAACGCCATAGTATAGTATGTCGAAAAAAAGTCACAAACGTCATAGTATAGTATGTCGAAAAAAGTCTTAGTATAGTATGTCAAAACAAGTCACAAAAACGCCATAGTATAGTATGTTGGAAAAAGTCACAAAAAACGTCAGTCTAGTATGTTGAATAAAAAGTCATAGTATGTTGGAAAAAGTCACAAAAACCTCATGGTATAGTATGTTGAAAAAGTCACAACAAACGTCAGTATAGTATGTTGAATAAAACGTCATAGTATAGTATGTCGAAAAAAGTCACACAAACATCATAGTATTGTATGTCAAAAAAAGTCATAGAATAGTATGTTGAAAAAAAGTCACAAAAAAGTCATAGTACAGCATATTGAACAAGTCACCAAAACATCATAGTATAGTATGTCGAAAAGTCACTAAAATGTCATAGTATTATATGTCGAAAAACGTCACATAAACATCATAGTATAGTATGTTGAAAAAAGTCACCAAAACATCATTGTATAGTATGTCGAAAAAAAGTCATAGTATAGCATATTGAATAAGTCACCAAAACATCATAGTATAGTATGTCGAAAAGTCACTGAAACGTCATAGTATTATATGTCGAAAAAAGTCACAAAAACGTCATAGTATTGTATGTCAAAAAAAGTCACAAAAAACGCTATAGTATGTTGAATAAAAAGTCATAGTATAGTATGTCATAGTATAGTGCCGGTATGTTGGAAAAAGTCGCAAAAAGTCATAGTATTGTATGTCGAAAAGTCGCAAAAACGTCATAGTATAATATGTCGAAAAAAGTCACAAAAACGTCATAGTATTGTATGTCAAAAAAAGTCACAAAAAACGTCAGTATATTATGTTGAATAAAAAGTGATTGTATAGTATGTCAAAACAAGTCACAAAAACGCCATAGTATAGTATGTCGAAAAAAGTCATAGTATAGTATGTCGAAAAAAAGTCACAAAAACATCATAGTATAGTATGTTGAATAAAAAGTCATAGTATAGTATGTCATAGTATAGTACCGGTATGTTGGAAAAAGTCGCAAAAAGTCATAGTATTGTATGTCGAAAAGTCGCAAAAACGTCATAGTATAATATGTCGAAAAAAGTCACAAAAACATCATAGTATTGTATGTCAAAAAAAGTCACAAAAAACGTCAGTATAGTATGTTGAATAAAAAGTGATTGTATAGTATGTCAAAACAAGTCACAAAAACGCCATAGTATAGTATGTCGAAAAAAGTCACAAAAATGTCATAGTATTGTATGTCGAAAAAAGTCATAGTATAGTATGTCGAAAAAAAGTCACAAAAACATCATAGTATAGTATGTTGAATAAAAAGTCATAGTATAGTATGTCGAAAAAAGTCACAAAAACGTCATAGTATAGTATGTCGGAAAATCGTCATAGTATATATGTCAAAAAAGTCTTAGTGTAGTATATTGAAAAAGTCACAAAAAACGTCATAGTATAGTATGTTGGAAAAAGTCACAAAAAACGTCAGTATAGTATGTTGAATAAAAAGTCATAGTATGTCGAAAAAAGTCATAGTATAGTATGTCTAAAAACGTCACAAACATCATAGTATAGTATGTGGAAAAAAGTCACCAAAACATCATTGTATAGTATGTCGAAAAGTCACTAAAACATCATAGTATTATATGTCAAAAAAAGTCGCAAAAACCTCATAGTATAGTACCGGTATGTTGGAAAAAGTCACAAAAAGTCATAGTATAGTATGTTGGAAAAAGTCATAATATAGTATGTCGAAAAGTCACAAAAACGCCATAGTATAGTATGTCGAAAAAAGTCATAATATAGTATGTTGAAAAAGTCACAAAAATGTCATAGTATAGTATGTTGAATAAAAAGTCATAGTATAGTATGTCGAAAAAAGTCACAAAAACGTCATAGTATAGTATGTCTGAAAATCGTCATAGTATAGTATGTCAAAACAAGTCACAAAAATGCCATAGTATAGTATGTAAAAAAAAAGTCTTAGTATAGTATATTGAAAAAGTCACAAAAACGTCATAGTATAGTATGTTGGAAAAAGTCACAAAAAAGTCATAGTATAGTATGTCAAAACAAGTCACAAAAACGCCATAGTATAGTATGTCGAAAAAAGTCTTAGTATAGTATATTGAAAAAGTCACAAAAACGTCAGTATAGTATGTTGAATAAAAAGTCATAGTATAGTATGTCGAAAAAAAGTCATAGTATGTCGGAAAAAGTCACCAAAACATCGTAGTATAGTATGTCGGAAAAAGTCACAAAAATATCATAGTATAGTATGTCAAAACAAGTCACAAAAACGCCATAGTATAGTATGTTGAAAAACGTCACATAAACATTATAGTATAGTATGTTGAAAAAAGTCACCAAAATGTCATAGAACAGTGTGACTTTTCTCGAAATACTATACTATGACGTTTTTCTGACATAGTATAGTATGTCAAAACAAGTCACAAAAATGTCATGGTATAGTATGTCGAAAAAGTCACAAAAAAACTTCAGTATAGCATGTTGAATAAAAAGTCATTGTATAGTATGTCGAAAAAAAGTCATAGTACAGCATATTGAACAAGTCACTAAAACATCATAGTATAGTATGTCGAAAAAAGTCACATAAACAACATAGTATTGTATGTCGAAAAAAGTCATAGAATAGTATGTCGAAAAAAAGTCACAAAAAAGTCATAGTACAGCATATTGAACAAGTCACTAAAACATCATAGTATAGTATGTCGAAAAAAGTCTTAGTATAGTATGTCAAAAAAAGTCACAAAAACGTCAGTATAGTATGTTGAATAAAAAGTCATAGTATAGTATGTCGAAAAAAAGTCATAGTATGTCGGAAAAAGTCACCAAAACATCATAGTATAGTATATCGAAAAAAAGCCACGAACACGTCATAGTATAGTATGTCAAAACAAGTCACAAAAACGCCATAGTATAGTATGTCGAAAAACGTCACATAAACATCATAGTATAGTATGTCGGAAAAAGTCACAAAAATATCATAGTATAGTATGTCAAAACAAGTCACAAAAACGCCATAGTATAGTATGTCAAAACAAGTCACATAAACATCGTAGAACAGTGTCAGAAAAACGTCATAGTATGTCGAGAAAAGTCATTGTATAGTATGTCAAAACAAGTCACAAAAACGTCATAGTATTGTATGTCGAAAAAGTCACCAAAACATCATAGTATAGTATGTCGAAAAAAAGTCACCAAAACATCATAGTATAGTATGTCGAAAAAAAGTCCCAAAAACGCCATAGTATAGAAGAGAAAGGGGAGGAGGAGGGTTGTGCTCTACCTGAAATGACAACTGAGCAGCAGAGAGAGACAGGTGTAAAACAGGGATGTCGTGCTGTGATTGGCTCATGAAATTCATGGCTGCTTCTGGTTAACCTTAAAATGAACGCCTCTACTAGCTGATCACTTAGAAAAGAGAGAAAGTGATTAAGTTTAGAGGTCTTCCAGAAAGAATTAGAGCTGTGCTCCATTAGTATAGTATGTCAAAAAAAAGTCATAGTATAGTATGTCGGAAAAAGTCACAAACGTCATAGTATAGTATGTCGAAAAAAAGTCACAAACTTCATAGTATAGTATGTCGAAAAAAGTCTTAGTATAGTATGTCAAAACAAGTCACAAAAACGCCATAGTATAGTATGTTGGAAAAAGTCACAAAAAACGTCAGTCTAGTATGTTGAATAAAAAGTCATAGTATGTTGGAAAAAGTCACAAAAACCTCATGGTATAGTATGTTGAAAAAGTCACAACAAACGTCAGTATAGTATGTTGAATAAAACGTCATAGTATAGTATGTCGAAAAAAGTCACATAAACATCATAGTATTGTATGTCAAAAAAAGTCATAGAATAGTATGTTGAAAAAAAGTCACAAAAAAGTCATAGTACAGCATATTGAACAAGTCACCAAAACATCATAGTATAGTATGTCGAAAAAAAGTCACTAAAACGTCATAGTATTATATGTTGAAAAAAGTCGCAAAAACGTCATAGTATAGTACCGGTATGTTGAAAAAAGTCACAAAAAGTCATAGTATAGTACCGGTATGTCGAAAAATGTCACAAAAAACGTCAGTATAGTATGTTGAATAAAAAGTGATTGTATAGTATGTCAAAACAAGTCACAAAAACGCCATAGTATAGTATGTCAAAAAAAGTCATAATATAGTATGTTGAAAAAGTCACAAAAATGTCATAGTATAGTATGTTGGAAAAAGTCACAAAAAACGTCAGTATAGTATGTTGAATAAAAAGTCATAGTATGTCGAAAAAGTCACATGAAACGTCAGTATAATATGTTGAATAAAAAGTCATTGTATAGTATGTAGAAAAAAGTCACAAAAAAGTCATAGTATAGTATGTCTAAAAACGTCATAATACAGTATGTTGAAAAAGTCACCAAAACATCATAGTATAGTATGTCGAAAAGTCACAAAAACGCCATAGTATAGTATGTCGAAAAAAGTCATAATACAGTATGTTGAAAAAGTCACAAAAATGTCATAGTATTGTATGTCGAAAAAAGTTATAGTATATCGAAAAAAGTCACAAAAACGTCATAGTATAGTATGTCGGAAAATCGTCATAGTATAGTATGTCAAAACAAGTCACAAAAATGCCATAGTATAGTATGTAAAAAAAAGTCTTAGTATGTCGGAAAAAGTCACCAAAACATCGTAGTATAGTATGTCGGAAAAAGTCACAAAAATATCATAGTATAGTATGTCAAAACAAGTCACAAAAACGCCATAGTATAGTATGTTGAAAAACGTCACATAAACATTATAGTATGTCGAAAAAAGTCACAAAAACGTCATTGTATAGTATGTCGAAAAAAAGTCATAGTATAGTATGTTGAAAAAAGTCACCAAAACATCATTGTATAGTATGTCGAAAAAAAGTCATAGTATAGCATATTGAATAAGTCACTAAAACATCATAGTATAGTATGTCGAAAAGTCACTAAAACGTCATAGTATTATAGGTCGAAAAAAGTCGCAAAAACGTCATAGTATAGTACCGGTATGTTGGAAAAAGTCACAAAAAACGTCAGTATAGTATGTTGAATAAAAAGTCATAGTATGTCGGAAAAAGTCACAAAAACCTCATGGTATAGTATGTTGAAAAAGTCACAACAAACGTCAGTATAGTATGTTGAATAAAAAGTGATTGTATAGTATGTCAAAACAAGTCACAAAAATGCCATAGTATATGTCGAAAAAAGTCACCAAAACATTATAGTATAGTATTTTTTTATTTATCCAGGTAAGTTGATTGAGAACAAGTTCTCATTTGCAACGACCTGTGGTCCTAATATGCCATGTCTTTGTGGTGGGAAGAAACCAGAGCACCTGGAGGAAACCCACGCAAACACGGGGAGAACATACAAACTCCACACAGAAAGTCCCGGAACGACCTGGACTTGAACCCAGAACCTTCTTGCTGTGAGGCAGAAGTGCTAACCACTGAGACTATGTGCTGCCTCGAGTATGTCAAATACAGTCTTAGTATAGTATATTGAAAAAGTCACAAAAACGTCAGTATAGTATGTTGAATAAAAAGTCATAGTATAGTATGTCGAAAAAGTCACAAAAACGTCATGGTATAGTATATCAAAAAAAGTAATAGTAACCCCCCCCGAATGTGCCATCATCAATAACCCTCAATCCGCAGGACACTGCAGGGAATCGAACCCTGTCCCACTGGGAGTACCAATTACCAGTGCCTTTTGCTTTTTGAGGTCACACACAGAACACACACACACCTGTCACACCTCGTTCGGATGGCAGGAAAAATTTGCTGCGGCTTCAGGCCCTGGTCCTCATAGTATGTCAAAGAAAGTTGAAAAAACCCCAACAAAGTAGAATGTTTTCTGGTTGGGAGGATGGCGCCGTAGACCTCCAGAGTACAGAGTGAGAAGAGAATGGTGCAGTTACTGGGAATGCTGAGAGCAGTCATGCTTCTTCCAGACCAGGCAGAGAAATGTTTCCTGCTGAACAGCAGCGACACATTCTAGCTGCAACACCAGTTTCAATTGATTCTTCGCCCTGAAACGCATCATAGAAACATATTTTAATTAAGAAATTGTCAGCATTGATAACCTACACAGTGGCAACTCAAAAGCATTGCAGTGGCAAAGCACACATTGCACCCTCTGTTTAACTGTTCCAGATGTTTGATTGCTAAACGCATGAAAATATATCTTAAATAATTTTATTTGGCAAGTGACCATGGTGTATGCAGGTTAATGCCCTTCGAGGTGTCCCTTACCAGGTAATGGACTCCGGCTTAGGTTTTGGCCTCCTTGTCCATTAATTCCTGATGATGGAGACCTTGTATGTCATTCACCTTTACATAATCTAATAAGACACTGTATCGGTTTATTACATACATATTAGTTACTATTTATTTCTCCCCATATTTAAAAGTGGTGCATGCCTCTTTATACATTTCTTATTCGTTCCTTTACTAGTGTTACAGAACTGGTGCTGAATGATGAATTGTGACACTGCAGTGCCACAGTCTCAAAACTATTCAATCTGCAACAAAACACTGTGCTCTGATTCTGGAGCAGAACATTTAAAACCGCATCCATCTGCTCTCGTGTTGTTATACCTATGTTCCTCTTCTCTGCTTTGTCTCTTTCCTCACCGGAGCATTGCAGGTTGGGGACACGCTGTGGATATTTATGGCCCCCGAACAACACCGCAGTGTTGTAATTGGCCCCACAATGAACTAATGCTCAAAAAAAAAAAAAAAAAAAAAAAAAAGGAGCTGTGTAGGAGCAGAAAGTGATGCAATGCTCTGGCTGAAGATGGCAGATCATCCCCTTAATGATTGCTGGCAGAAAAGGCATTGAATAGACAGAGGGGCTTAAAAAGGCACACATATGTAAAGTGAGTGTGCACCAGTGAGGCTTTTATCCAGCCTGCTACTGTGCTTCATCTCTACCAAAAATCACCCCCCTCTCCTTTCTTCATCCCCATCACTCAACACCCTCTCTCGTTTGGATCCCATTTCCTTGCAATGTAGCTAATGGGTTTATTAGTGTGGTTAATGCACTGTGACCTACTGGGGCTTGACGTCTACCTTTTTTTCATGTGAAAAAAAGAAAGAAAGAAGTGGGATGTTTTTAAAAAGGGAAGCAGTACAGGAATTCGGTATAAAAGAGTAACACTAAAGAAACAGGGAAATATCAATTTAGAAACAAAATCATAACAAAAAAAATGAAATAAACCCAGAGAAATGCCGAAGCTGCAAGTGCTGATGTGCACATTTCGACCCTTACAATTCAACCATTACAATAAACTGTTGCAGAAAGTTCAGGGTTTTTCCTGCATAGAGAAAGTGTTGGCACTCCCCCCCAAAGAGGTTTGTAGCCAGCACCAAAGAAAAATCACCAGCGCCAAAATGTCTGATTTTCAACTGCCAGCCTCCCTCTCATCCACAGCGGATATATTTTACACATGCGGCTGGCGCTGATAAGACCGCTAAACTGCATCGTTTTTAAATGGAACTGAACACTCGCGGAGTCCAGGCTGTCTCCCAGCGAGAAGCTGCTGTCTGTCCGCGCGGCCGTCTGACGGCATCAGTATTAAATTGAGACCGGTTAAAAACGTCTCGTAGTCGCGTTAAATAGTAGTCCAATTCAGTGTTTTGGTACAGTTGGTTTTAACAACTGAAAACCCTGAACAAGCGCCGTCGTTCCGCACCGTCTTTCTGCTGTGCCCCATTCACGTAGTGTCACTTTTTCACTATGTAGGTTAAACAAGCACATGGAGTCCTACCGTGGTGTATCGCTGCCACCATGACAAAAAATAAAAAATAAATAAAAACACCCTCCGTTTCTTGATATACAGTAAAAAGAAAATGTTCTTGCTTTTAAGAGATCCTTTAAATTTTGCAAGAAGATATGTTTTTCCACTTTCACCGATAGTATTTAATAACCGTGCTTCCCTCCCTCATGTCCCCCTGAGACGAGATTTCTTTTGACCAGAGGCAATGGACTACAGCCAGTAGTAGGAACTACTTCCGCATGTTTTCAACCCACCCATAGGGGGTTGGACTGTCGTCTTTCTCTGAAGATTGCTGAAGCAAAACGAGCGTCAGCCATCTTCAATCCTCGCTGCTGGCTTGTCAGCAGAAAACTTTTAGATGGATTTATTCTCCCCGAAGGACATTTTAGAACAATTATGTGCATTCAAACTACCGCATGTGTACCACCGGGATACATTGGTACAGACGGAATACTCGACACACTACGCGAGCTTCGCCCACCGGCTACGGAGACCAGCGGTGTTGCTCGATGCCTCTGGCCAATAAAGGGACATAATCAGCGGGGAGTGTTGAACGAGTGTGCCGGTGGAAAGCTAACACTAGCTGGCCAACTGTTCCATCAATCCTGCTTGCAAGTGTTCGCTCATTAGACAACAAACTGGACTACATCTAACTTCAACGAAACTCCCAACGAGTTCAGAGACTGCTGTGTTTTTGTTGTTGTGGAAACATGGCTGAACAACAGTGTACCGGACTATCCAGCTACCAGGCCTGGTGCTCTGTCGCCGGGTAAGACTAGTGGAGGTGGTTTTTATATATTTGAATTGTGTAACCACTTGAGCCACAGTGAAAACGTTCCATGGATATGGTTGAAATGACAATAAAACACACTTGAGTTGACTGTCTCACTGTGGCTGTCTGTAAACTGTAAGCGTGGCTTGGGAGTAGACGCTAAAAGCAGCGAAACAAGTGCATTCTGGGATTTGGTGTCTTTCATCCACACAAGCCAAAAACACATTTTCTGGATTTTCTCGGCCAAGAAGCCACCAATTTCTAAAAATAATTCACATTTCTAATACATAAGTGACCCAATTTAAAGATATATACATCTTTCCAATGGTAAAATATCCCTTTAAAACACAGACAAATACTTTCATCATGTTTCTACTATTTGAGCCTCTGCTGGCAAACATTTTCTTTGCTCTTCTCCTGCTCCTGTGTACATCCAGCCAGCCCCAACTGTAGTGTGTCAACTGAGTCGCAATTGTAGTGTTTTGCCTGTCACCTAAGATTATTGATAATTACAGTCAAGCTCTTTGAGTGACACCAAGGTAACAAAGTGAGCATCAACCAAATATCAAAAACATCTTCTAACAAGGGAGTATTCTAACAGGTGTCAGCTTTTTCTCTGAGGCAATTACCTTGTTATTGTCAACACTGTGTCAGAGACATGATGAAGTCCAAACACAGTTGGTGCTGAGCTACGCTGAGGTCTAACAGATGTGACATGCCACTGACTGACTGACTATGACACCTATTCGATTAACAAGGACACCTCCACTTAAGAGTTTGAAAAGAAATGCCAGCGGGCAAAGCCTTGAGAGACTAGTTTGCTTTTATTTGACCTATAGGGCATTTACAGTAAAGGTAATAGCAGGGTAAGATTACGTGTTTTAGATCGGCCTGCATTACATGTTCCTTGTTCCGGATACTTAAAAGGTGTAGTAAGCGATGGTAAAAAAAGAATCCGGTATTCCTACACAGCCCTGGCTTTGTAAATGAAAACAAAGGTGCACAAGAGCCACCAAACACTTTTCCACTGCTCCCAACTGGCTGGCTTTACAGCAATAGCGACAGTTTGCATAAATATCACTCAAGTTTAAACTCAAAGTGATTCTCGACTGGTGACCTCTTCCGTGTTTCATTGTACAAACCAGCAATTTAATGGGCATTCATTAAAAGACACCTAAAAAAAGAAAAAAAAAAGAAGGTATTAATACAATTACTGGTAGTTAACTGGACTACAGCTACAATGAGTGCAAAAAATGTTGTATCCAAAAGAAAAACATTCAATAGCTGCTCTATTGTCCATTTGTAGAAAATATACAGTCTATGAAAAAGAATATTGCCATTAAGAAGAAGAATTATTTCAATCCATAGGCTTTTGTCTTAAGAACTGAATGCTGAATTAAATATAAACCAACATTAAGGCTAGAGTTTTTGTAATTTTTCTGTTGAAATATGTTTTCTGCCAAATGGTTGTTGGAAATTTAAGCTGTAATTTTCTGCCAGATGTAATTGAAAATGATTCTATATTACCTTCCAAAAAGGAGCTGTATGGCTCAAACCTTGAGTGGGAGTTCAGAACTTGACAGTACTGTAACTCTGTGACATTGCTGCAGTGACCTGGATCCCATTATCAGCCCGGCTGACAAGTCGCTGCTGTGATACGCAAAGTGAGTCTACAGTAGGGGCTTAGTTTAATTTACTTTAGTTGATGAAACACAGTGAAACAAGACAGAAGATAAAACGAGAACCAAAGTACGATTAAAAATAAAAATTTGAGCAGATGAGATAAAGACCCAAATTTGCTTAATAAAAATTCCCTCCTAATCATTTTAAATTTCTGCAGGGCTCGAGGTTTATTGAGCACTTATCACTTTCTGGCAATTACTGAACTGTCCAAATCCGAGTGTATAACATATCCAAAATTTCTGCAAATCACATCCGACCTCGGTTTGCACTTCTCAAAAAGTATTTGAATTTCTTTGACAGCAGGAGATCAGAGTGGGAGAGAGGAGGGATATAAAAATTGAAAGCGAGAGAAACACAGGATGAAGGAATTGCAACAAGTGAATCAGCAGAGTGCCAAGGTCACCCAAATGTGAGTGTGGTTGACTTATCGATAGACAACACCGTAGCGGATTGTGTGAAAGAGTGAAAAGCTGAAAATTAAAGTCTAAAAAAAGGTAACATGTAAGAGTTGATGGAAAAGATAAATTTATGGAACAGAAAATAAACATAACCAGCTATTAAGCTGATCCTTACTTTCTTAGTCCCCATTGAACTCCCCCAAAAAACATCACTCTGTCCTCTCCTGTACTCATAACTTTCTCCCTGACTCCTGTTTTTTTTTTTTTTTTTTTTTTATAAGTCTAAGAAATCCAATAATTTCTATATGTGTCAAACCTCAAGCCTGATCTCTCAAACAAAGGCGGGCGAATTTGATTTGAGTGAATTCAGGAGCTTTGTGCCGATGAATAAAACATTGCTTCTCCTTGATGTTACTCGGACTTATCAAGTCAGATTCCCCCTTTGAGCTCTGTGGTGACAGTGCAGGAACCCCTGCGCAGGATGAAACAGAAAAGATGAAGTTTCTACTGTATATCTTCAGCTTTGGCGCACAAATGCGAAGACGTAGGCTATACAGGTATGTGCAACACAAGGACATGATAGATTGACTTTTGATCAGTTTTTGATGAATAATGCACTCAATGACAAAAAGAAAGATGATCTTTGATTTCATCTCATCGGTCATGTACAACGATGTGTAAGGATTACAAAGATTACATGGGAGTTACACAATATATACATTTTCCTTAATCCACAGTATCACTTGCAGGCTCACTGATTAAAAAGACTGTGTGACATTCATACATATTTAAGTGTGCTGGAAGCTGATGTTGGTCAAATTAGTAATTGAAATAGGATTTACTTTTTCTTAAAGTAATCAATCAAAAGTGGAAGGAAAAGCTTTGGGCCCAGAAATTCAAAATAGAACACCCACGTTGAATTATTAAAAATAGTTTTTTTTTTTTTTCCATTACCTGTCCAGCCTATTTGTCAGTGCTGTGGTACTGTACATGAAGGCAGTTAAATTGCTGCCAAGATGTAAAGCAACAACATAATAGTAAATATTCACACTGGATCTCTTTCCATTTCACCCCCTATTTTTCCAAAATCCTCCAAAATGGACTATAATTGTTTAAACGTCTAAGGCATATTGAAGAGATAGATATAAGGAAGATAATAGATGAAACACAAGATGTTTAGATGGGGAAAAGTATCACGCAAAATCAGCAAACACTAACACTATCGGAGTTAATTTCAAAACTTTAATAAAAAAGGTGTTTATAGTAGGGATGCCCCGACTGATCGACAGTTGATCATTATCTGTTGATATTTACTAAAAACGTGCTCGGCATTCACCCCTTCTAGCCGCCGATAAACTACTACACACATTTAGTTAACACTCGGCTGAGAGCAACAACCGCATGCTTGTGCCCGATTGCCTGTTCATGTGCAGTGAAGTCCTCCCGCCGCCGCCTCCCTCCTACCTTATTGGCCAGGAGCTCACGAAAATCTTTTAAACAGACAGATTCAGCAACTGCATAGTCTATTTTTCAAATAAAATTGTTTTCAGAAACACATTCCAGTGAACTATTTTCGTAAAATAAAAGATCGTATTCCAAACGAGCCGCCATTATGGTCTGTTTTGAAATCCAGAAGCAGACACGTTATCTCTGCAGCGTTTCAGTAAATGCTTTTCTTGTTTTCAAGAACCAGAATAATAAGCATCAAGAAGCATGTACAATAAAGTGTTAAGACAGCCTTGACTTTTATACCAACTCATTCATAAGATATACTGATAAACATGCTGTAAATCTACCTAATCCAAAGATCCAAATACAGTGGGGGAAATAAGTATTTGACCCCTTGCTGATTTTGCAGGTTTGCCCACTTACAAAGAATGCAAAAATCTACAATTTTAATCATATGTACATTCTAACAGTGAAAGACAGAATCCCAAAGAAAATTCCAGAAAATCACATATGAATTTATTAAAATTGATAACCATCTGATGAGGAAAAACAAGTATTTGACCCCCTGGACAAACACCATGTTAATATTTTGTAGAAAAGCCATTATTGGCCAGCACAGATGTCAAACGTTTTTTATAGTTGGTGACAAGGTTTGTGCACATTTCAGCAGGGATGTTGGCCCACTCCTCCCTGCAGACAGCCTCCAAATCATTCAGGTTCCGAGGTTGTCGCCTGGCAACTCAAATTTTAAGCTCCCTCCAAAGATTTTCAATCGGATTCAGGTCTGGAGACTGGCTAGGCCACTCCAGAACCTTGATGTGCTTCTTCTTCAGCCACTCTTTTGTTGCTTTGGCGGTGTGCTTAGGGTCGTTGTCGTGCTGAAACACCCATCCTCGACCCATCTTCAGCTCTCTCACTGAGGGAAGGAGATCTCGGTCCAGAATTCCACGATACATGGCCCCGTCCATCCTCCCCTCAATACGATGGAGTTGTCCCGTCCCCTTGGCTGAAAAGCACCCCCAAAGCATGATGTTGCCACCACCATGCTTGACGGTGGGGATGGTGTTCTTTGGGTTGTACTCGGTGTTCTTTGCCCTCCAAACACGACGAGTTGAGTTGAGGCCAAAAAGTTCTATTTTGGTCTCATCTGACCACATCACCTTCTTCCAGGCCTCTTCTGAGTCGTCCAGGTGGTGAATGGCGAACTTCATGCGGGCCTGTACATGTTTCTTCTTGAGCAGGGGGACCTTGCGTGCGCTGCAGGATTTCAATCCATGACGGCGTAGTGTGTTACCAACCGTTTCTTTTGTAACTGTGGTCCCAGCTGCCTTCAGTTGATTCATCAGTTCCCCCCTTGTGGTTTTGGGATGATTCCTCACCGTTCGCATGATCAGTGACACCCTACGAGGCAAGATCTTGTGTGGAGGCCCAGACCGAGGGAGGTTGGCGGTGGTGTGGTGCTTCTTCGATTTCCTGATAACTGCACCGACAGTTGATCTTTTCTCTCCAAGTTGCTTTCCGATTCTCTTGTAGCCCATCCCAGCCTTGTGCAGATCAACAATCTTGTCCCTGATGTCCGTAGAAAGCTCTTTGGTCTTGCCCATGGTAGTGATGTTGGATGCTGGTTGTTTGGGTGTTGACAGGTGTCTTTTATACAGGTAACGAGGTGAGGCAGGTATATTTGATGTAGATAATTGGTTCGGATTGGGGCTGTGTCTTAAAGAAAGACTAACTGGCTTGTAGGAGCCAGAATACTTGCTGTTTGTCCAGGGGGTCAAATACTTGTTTTTCCTCATCAGATGGTTATCAATTTTAATAAATTCATATGATGTGATTTTCTGGAATTTTCTTTGGGATTCTGTCTTTCACTGTTAGAATGTACATATGATTAAAATTGTAGATTTTTGCATTCTTTGTAAGTGGGCAAACCTGCAAAATCAGCAAGGGGTCAAATACTTATTTCCCCCACTGTATCTAGCTTTACCAGACAGTAAACTAGCAGAAACAAGCTTAGCTAACCTAGTTGAGATACAGCAGATAATGGCTTTAAATCACACCAAGCAATGTTAAGATGAATATCTGCATCAAAATACAGTGCCTATATGCCTCTTAAGAGATGTTGAAACTCTCCTCTCTCAGTAGATGGCAGGCTTGCCCTGTGCAGGTTTTTAGGCTCAGATAACACACTGAACTTGCTGCTGGTATGTCTGCCTACCATATTCATACCACCTGTGTGTGTGTGTGTGTGTGTGTCTGTATCCATAATATAAATGAGAAAGAAAAGAAGCGATGGACAGAGAAAGAGGTCAACATTTTTGTGTAATATTTATTTTTCAATACTAGAAATAAGTGTTGGATTTATGAAGCATGCACGCAGCTTGGAAATTGTCCTACACTTTCCCCATGGGGGGTTGTTAATTCCATCCACATTATCAATTGTCAAAAAACTCAATGTGTGTTCACCTTGATAACAGTTGGGTTTTCCTACATTTGGACATCATCCACTCGGTGCAACTTTCTTGATTATGTTGCTTTCAGAACATAGGAGCATCTACATACTATAAATAGTCTTGATAATCAGCATTTATGCCATTTGCTAACTGCAGCATAAGTCATAGTGACTTTGCTGCTCAGTCGTCCTGATTAAGACAACACAATCAAATCAAGTGAACATAGACATTTGGCACAAATCAAATTATCCCAGTGATTAGCTGGCCGTGAATGCTCCAGGGAGTAAACAAACAAGCTCAAACTTAATATCTATGACAGATGTACATTTAAATAGTACACAAACGGTAGATTAATAGAATACATTCTGTAGTGTAGAAAATGCAGGGCGTAGTGTTAAGATGCAACAAAAGCATACTGTACTATCGCATGTACTTAGCTTGTACATGTACTTGTATTTAGCGTGTCATCAAGGAAATTTAAAGGAGAACCTCAATACTACAATTTCCAAAATGCAACTGTAGAGTTGGGTCGATTTCTGGTTTCACCGGTGTACGAGGCTAAACCGGTTGGATTTAAAAATTAAAAAGTAGCAAACATTAGCCACCGCGGCCGACCCTGTCACGGCACTAAACTTGTATTGCAAGCAGTGTTGGGCTGTAGTGTTACTAGTTTAACTATGTTTCAATGGCATCGCTGCTTACTGAATCAAATAGCTTTTATTGATTAAGTAGTGCGGTAGCGTCCACACAAGATACATTTGCCCGTGCATTCTGAAGCTTAAACACAGTGTGCTGGAATAAAACTACTGAGGATCACTAAAGCCACCCCCAAACATGGACGTGTATCGTTACATGGATGTATAAAAATAGAGAACGTAGAATGGTAGAGAACTACCATTGCCATGTTGATGCAGCTTATAGCTTGCTTTATTTATTAACCATTAACATTAGCTTCAGTGTGATGAAGCTTTATTTACTGTAGAATAACTGGCAACGTTAGCTTAGCTCACTAAAACTTTACAATAGCTTGCCCAACACTGGTAATAAGGAATATGACAACATGATTATCATAATGTTTATTTATAAATGAAATAATGGAGCCGCTAGCTTCTGAGAACAATTTACTGCCAAGCCGAGTGGTGCCATATCAGCAGTGGTGGGAGGGGGAAAGGCGCACATTGTGTTTTTTTAGAGTGACGAGATGATCTATGGTTATGGATGAGTTAGTCTCAAAGATATCTAAAACTGCGATTTCAAGCCGACAAAAGAAGTGATCTGAAAAAGACGAGGCAAAGTGTAAACACCTAAACCAAAAATGTTATTATAGGCTCAATGCAGGTAAAGAGGTGATGGCTTAGAGTTGCATTACCACCACCATGTGGTCTATTGTCGCTGCGCACTCATTATGGGCTTTCTCATCAGTCTCACTTGGGAGCGGCTGAGTCAAGTGCAACACCTAGTGATAAAATTCGGTATACCAGTCTTGGCTTGATATAAAAATTGAAAGTTTTTACACAAAGCCTTTTCAATAGTGTTTTACATTACATCCCCCCTTCATACATGCCTACTTCCTTTAAAGCCCATGAAAACTTTTAATCTTATTTCTTAAACATTTTTATATCATTAAATAGCCATGACTAAATAAGCAACAATCCGTTATAAATTAAAAACATTTATAAAGAGTTAACACTCAAATACTCTGTTCAATTTGTTTCATCAAGGACTGTGAATGTGACTTAATCAGATTTGATTCACAGTAAGTAATCCCAGAACAGTTCTAACTTTGGCAGGAAAAAAGTGTGGTTAGGTAGGTAGCCATTATTCGCAGTTAGAAGTGATTAAGCAAATACATTTTCAGAGCCTTTAATCCCCAAATCTACACTGTGTAACGCAGGGGTTCCGGTTACAACTGTTTTCACAGGCTGTGTAGTAGTACTTGTGATGAGCAAACTGAATTTCAAGTGTAAAATTTACTGAGTGCCCCTTTAAATGTAAAAAATGCTGGGCTGTGAGAATGAAAAATTATTACATATTATAATTCTAGTTCTATGAACACAGACAGCACCCTTCAACTCTTACTCTAGCTTTTACAAAGTCTGTGTGTACTATACAGGGTTACGTTTTGGCATTCTACATACTACGTGTGTGTCTGTCTCTGTTTAAGTACACACCAGTATTTTTCAGGGTGCACACCTGAAAATGAGTTCCGCTCACACAAATCAGAATTTCTTACTGTAGCCTGTGAAGTGAAAAATGAAAACACCCCACTCCTGACCAATTATCTTGTTTAACATTTCCTTTGACTGCGCTGTGATTGGGTACTGCTGGCACCAAAAGACTGCACCACACTTGAAGGCTGTGTGAAAAATGGGAGAAGTGTTCTACTTTTCATGATCTCATGAACTTGTAAGGCAATCGAGGAATTCATGTTAGCATTGTGGCCTGTGCTGCAGAATATTTTTGAATAATCCAATGCGAGTAGAAAGCTTTCTGTATGGCTCAGTTGGTAAAGCGTGACACTAGCAGGGTTAGTGGTTTGATTCCCTCCGTGGCCATCCGTGATAAAACTGTACGCACACATGGTTCCAGGAGGTGATAAAAGCACACACCAAATGGTATGTGTCGTGAATGCTAATCTTTACTGAAACAGCAGTAATCCATGGATGAATTTCAGTTTGGTGTCAGTGTCTTGACTTGCACAGCAACTGTAGATCAATGTAGGTATAATGCAACATCGACCCTTGTTCAAAGTAAAATATCAGCCCTATTAGTCTTGTCAAAAATACAGCTGCTCCACAGTCCATTCATGTACCAGGGCTTGACATTAACTTTTTGAGGCAGTTGTATTTCGGACAAGTACATTTACGTTTCACTTGTCCATGCATAAAAGTCACTTGTCCGGGTAAAGATTCATCATTTTATAAAAAAAATTGTGTTTTGCTAATGCAGAATTTGAACAAACCATTGAAAGCATCCAAACACTATCAACATTAATACAGTAGAAACAAACGTGCCCCAACAATAGATTTCCCCTTCAACAAGAAAAAAGGATCTCCAGACTCCATAATACAAAGTAATATGTTGCACGCCGGTGTGCAGAAGTTAATATATTGAGATTCTAATTCAATATTTTAAAGTTTGTCATTACTTTCAGATTCCTAGTCAATATTCTAAGTTACTTAGTCAATATATTGAGATACTAAGTCGATACTTTGAGATATTGAGTCAATATATTGAGATACTAAGTCAATATTTTGAGTTAAATCAATACAGTGAGATATTAAGTCAATATATTGAGATACTAAGTCAATATTTTGAGATAAATTAATATATTGAGATACTAAGGCAATATAGTGAGATTCTAAGTCAATATTTGACATTTTCTCATTACTTTGAGATTCTTAGTTTATATTCTGAGATACTAAATCAATATTTTGACCAGAGGTAGTGGTGACTTGAACTTCTACTATATCTAAAATAATTTTGTAGGCATAACAATGGAATTTGCCACTAAATGTTGGTGTTAACTTTTATACAATTTCACAAATTTCTACCCGGCAGAGGCTGATTTACAGAAAGGATCCTTTTAAAAAGGTGTAGCTACTTTATAGTTGATTATTACCTGATATTTAATCTGCATATTTTTTTTATTATTTTTGTTCAAAAAGGAGCAAAAAAAACAACATTATAGAACGGCTTGTTTATTGCTAAGGAAAAATTAAATGATTTATTAAAAATGTAACAACAATAACTTATAAAGATTACTTATTTCACCAGTAAGTTCCTGTTAAACGACAAAAACAACCACTGGATAGGAAAAAGGGTAGTTTACAACAACTTTGAATGCAGCACGACGCTGGCGGGGCAAATTTCAAGTGAACGCAACATCTGTGTTTTTCCGACAACAGCAGCGGCACACTGTCATACGTTCCTCTCCAGTGAAATACAGACACACTTTTACAAAGTTTAGCTTTCAGCATTTTACCTGTTTACTCCAGCTGCTAGCTAACGATAGGCTAACGTTACTTGCTGTTGAGTGTAGTGTTAACTAGCGTAACATGCGGCGATGTTTAGGTGGCCTCTAACGTCCGTTTTTGGAGCATCTGAGTAGGGCTGGGCGATAAAACGATAACGATATGTATCGCGATAGACACAATCAATATCAATAGAAAATGCGGTCGATAAAACGTTCGATAACTTGTTTTTCTTCATCAGAAGAAACCAGAAGTTGTGAATCAAGTTTGGTTGCATGAACAAAGGCTCTCACTCTCTGGCAACCTAGCAACGTGGGGAGTGACACTAACAGCCAATCATGTAACAGTATCATGTTTGGTTGCGCCACATCGCTGTCTCGTGTTCTTCAATAACAGAACCGGCGTGGAGTGGAAAGTGAGTGCCGCAGCAAGCAAGGAAATTGTTGATAAAACAGGAAAAGTCAGTATGGCAGTTTTGGGGATTTTATAAGTCTGACCGTAGTCAGACCAATGTCGTCAGACCAACACTGGTAATACCATAAACTTGTTTTACCACTTTAGCCGCGCTCACACTTTCGAGCACAGCCGTATTCGTAGGGCTGGGCGATATGGACCAAAAGTCATATCCCGATATATTTTGGCTGAATATCGATATACGATATATATCCCGATATTTTTTTCCGCAAAGTGAGAGCAAATGTTCAGTCAAAGCCAAAATCAAATATGACATGTCACAAGTAGTTTCATAGAGATAGTTGCAAAATCAAATAAATAATAAACCGGTTTCTTCACCTGGTTCATGATTAAATGCTCAGCTGTTCAAATAACAATAAAATGTAAACCTAAATACTGTATAACAGGAGTACCTTTTTTGAAATCAAAGCTCCATATTTGTGATTCATTCCAAAGGTCAATTAAGCTTTTGATATTAATATAATCTACTTTGTTCAAAATGTAATGCCTCATGCCTGTAAGCCTAGGTTTATAGTCCCATTCTTCCACTTGATACTGCTTCCACTTACGTAAACTAAAAGATGAACTATCGACTACAAAACAAAGAAACTAATTAATGTGTTAATACAAAGAATATTTATTATGATCGGTTCACAGATCTGAGTCCAAACGGAAACTTCACCCTTCTGAACTAAGAGTTTCTGCTTCAAGGTGAAGTTTAAAACAGACTGAAATGTCCAGGCTCATTCCTCCACTATTTATTTCTGTATGTATTTATGCGTTACATGTAATTTTAACGGGCACTGAGCTCCAGATCCTGCAGCCGCAGACGGTCTCTGCTGCCCCGCTGTAGCTTCTCTCCGTCGCCTGCCGCCGGCAAACTTATTGGAACTTTCCGCCGATATCGACATACAGGTCGTCCTGGACTACGTGTAAGATCCTACCGATCACCACTCTGTCTTTGGCCGGTCCGATCTGGATCAGCGGGGACCGGCGTAGCAGCGAGGCAAAGCTGTGTTTTCCCCGGGGGAAGAGACGCTGCGGCCGGCCACGGAGCTCTCCGCCTCCCCCGCTGCCGCCGGAGCTCAGATTGCTGGTCGGGCGGCATACATAATCATAAAACACATTGTCACCTTTTAAATGTTATTCATTGCTGTTTGTTCTTTTCATTTCCTCTATCGAACATAATTAAGCAGTACAAAAGTCCGGCATCTTTAGCGTTGATCTGAATGCTTCGGACCCCTGTTCCAAGATGGCGGCGGTTTTGACGTATGTTTAGAACCTCAAGGCGACATCTGTGTATATATCTATGGGAGCAAGGATCACATTTGAACTATATCGATATATGCGATATGGTCTAATTCCATATCTCATTTAAAAATATATCGATATATTTTTAATATCGATATATCGCCCAGCCCTACGTATTCGCCATCAACGTCCAACAACATCTGCAGCTGCAACACGGCACAAGCAGCAGACCACCATGGAGAGGTACTCTATATCAGCGCCTTACTAAACGCTACAAAGAAATAACGGAGGCAGACATGCTGAGCACTGTCCAGAAGCCAGGTTACCAACCTAGCACTAAACCTGCAGAAAATAGTTCCTTCTCAGGTTTCTTATATTTAGCTAACACTTTGCACTATTTTATGACACTTTATTAAGCATTTCTTACTTATTCGTTAATTTTGCACCTTAATGTTAAGAGATAATTGTTAAGTGTTCATTGTGATTTTAGACCTGTTTACATTTTAATTATGTTTTCCATGGTTGTGTTGACATTTCTGCTTTTATAATTGAGGGGATTATAATCAGAGCAGGGTTAAGTTTTAAATAAAAATGTTTAAATTTAATATATTTTTCTCCTGGTCCTTATTTTAAATAGGTCATAAAAAATATCAATAATTATCGATATCGACCGATATGAAAAACTTATATCGTGATACAGTTTTCAACCATATCGCCCAGCCCTACATCCGAGAGAACGAGCTGAACAGCGGGCTGGGTCTAACGTTAGCGGTCCGCTAACCGGTATTGCGGGGGAAAGAAATTATCGTTTCAAATCGGTAATATAGACGTAATGAGTGGCACATGACGTGAACTAAAATGGCATTTTAGTTTGTTTGAGTTTTAACTTGTCCAGTGGGACAAGTAAATTTCTCTTCCACTTGCCCTACAAAAAATCCACTTGTCCCGGACAAGCGGACAAGCCTTAATGTCGAGCCCTGTGTACCATTCAGTGGAGACAGAATGAGAGGACAAAAAAATAAATAATGCAAGTGAGGCTTGAGACACAAAAAGTAAAAGTGCAAGAGGAGAAAAAATTAGGGGGTGATGTGGTTGAGCAGCGGCGTAAGGTAATGTTTAAAAGGAAGAAAAAATAAAATAAAAACTTGACTATGAGTATTGTGGTTTAAGATTGAAGACATGCAAGAATGTGTGAATGAATGATGAGAAATAAGATAAAGAATGGTCTTTTGAAAAAGACAGACATTAATGAAAACCATTATAAATGTCAAATTACCTTTTTAAGGCGAATAACAGGGAAGAAGAGGTCTGAGATCAGGCTTTCTTCTTCTATTCACAGCATGTTAATGGCAGGAAAGACATAAGAACAAAAAGGTAGAGAGCAGAACTCCCTTATAATGCTCCCTCAAGTATTACACACCCATCCCCAAGGAAGTGTCTGCCCTACAGTCTCTGAACCACATAGTGCGTGCTACAACACGAATATGAGCCTTAAGTAATGCAGATACCAATGCACCAATGTTTATAAGATTTGGTACATGTGCTTCACTGCGTGCATACCCGATGCATTCAGCTCTTATGCGTGGCCATCCATTTACTGTATAGTTAGTTAGTTATATTTTATTTCTGTCATGCCAAACATCTTGGCCCATCCCACATGGGATTACAAGACACCACAAATTCACTTATTCAACAAACATCTTCCTGTTGCATATACTTCCTTTGAACAAATACATGAATACAAATATATAGACATACACATACATACATGTATATACACGTACACACATACCACACACAAACAACTAGTTCTCATCTACACTCGATAAAGAGCTTTTTTCCTCTTCTCCCAGGCTTTATCTAAATAATTAGCCAATTTATGTTTCATATGTGAACAGCCATCTCAATCTTTGAGCATCATCCATATTTACCAAATCAATCTCTGCTTTTATCCTATAAAACAAAAAAAAAAATCACGCTGCTCACGATAAAAAGGACAATAGAAAACAAAATGGAACTCATTTTCTACATCATTCAAACAGCACATAGGACAAATACGTTTTTCCTCTTCTACATTAACATATCGTCCTGTTTCAATAGTCAAAGGCAAAACACCAGATCTCACTTGAGCACATAAGGATCTTTGCATTTTTGACAAATTATAAACATAATTCTCAGTGCCATATTCTGGTTTTATCATTACAAAAATATGCAATTTTGGCTTAGCCCATATATCATCAGCCCACTGCTTTTTGTCTTTAGCAAACACAGATTCTTTAAACAAACAGATATTCAGCTTTTCATTTTTAAGAAACAAATCCCCAAAACCATAATTACAAAACAATTTGCATATGTCGTTAGACCAAAGACCAAGAATGTGTTTATCCCAGAGAAATATTTTCCTTGTCAACCTATTTGCGTCCATATCTAATAGATGATTCCATAACTGGGCCATACATATCTTCCAGCGAGCCTCACATGATTCCCATCCCATGTCTCCCACTATCGCCAATGTAGGGGTATACTTATGCACACCCAGAAAATATCTTATAGCACTATTTTGCACTAATTCACAATTAGATATATTCCTAAGTCCTCTAACACCCACAATATAATCAAGTATAGGGCACACACAGGCTTGAAACAATTTAGAATACGTTTGAAAACTTATGTCTTTCAGATTCCTGCTTTTACCAATAATTCCTCCCAAAGCTCTACGTGCTGAATCAGCAAGAACCTTAACACCATTTCTAAAATTCATGTGTTCATCAATATAAAAACCTAGATACACAACAATCTCCATTTATTACACCAATCATCAATATAAGAGAGCATGTGCTGCAGATTATCTTCAGATGGAGACAGTAGTACTATATCATCCGCGTACAAAAGAATACTTATCATTTGATTTCCACATCTTATCCCACAATTCAATGCTTTAATTTCCTTTGCCAAATCATTTATATAAATTGCAAATAATTATATACAATAATAAATATAAATAAATAATTTTACCCCTGATGATGTTGGAAACCAGTTGGTATGGAGTTCATTCAATCTTACACATGCTATGGGCTTGTGATAAACAGACTTCAGTGCCATATAAAAATTTCCATTTACCCCATACTCTATAAGCTTATATGCCAACAGATCCCTATTGATCATATCAAAAGCTTTGTGAAAATCGATAAAGCACGAATATGTTGGCTCATTTTCACTTATTCTATTAGTTACAATTGTAGACAATACAAAAATGTGATCTAAGCATGATCTTGATTTACGGAATCCATTTTGTTCTTCCACAAGAAGCTCTTCTTTCTCTAAATACAACATGAGCCTCTCATTAAGTATTGTAGAATACAGTTTATAAACTGTGTTCATTAGACTAATCCCTCTATAATTAAAGGGAACCCTTGGATTTTCATTTTGGGATTTTGGTATCGGATTAATAATTGATTTAAGCCACATAGATGGTATTTTGCCACATTCAAAACATCCTTTAAATAAATCACACAAAATATCAAATAGTTTGGGTGATTTCAGTATTTCATTTGGGATATTTTCGACCCCTGTCGCTTTTTCCAATTTAGCCTTATTAATAGCCATTTGAACTTCTCCTTTTGTAAGACTGTTATTAAGATCCTTATTTATCCAATATTCCCTTTTAAAATGTAGCTCTCTTACATTTTTCCTCTGACATAAATCCTCAAAATACCCTCCATCAAAATCAAACATCTCACAAGAGAAAAGATCTTTAAAATCTTTCTCCCACCTATTAATTACATCAGACAGCCCAGTCACTAAACTACTGTCATTGACCCAGCACTTCCATGGGTATTTTACAACTACGCCTTGGCCCTAGTTTATTAATTTCTGACCAAAATCTCTTAGGTTCAGACGTTTGGATTCTCTTCAGGTTTAATACCAATCCTCTTTGATAACGTCTTTTATAGAATCTGTATCTTTTATCAAACCTATTCTGACTTTTCTTAAATGTTTCTAATAGTTTATTCCTTTCTATATTATTTAAACACTTCAGAAACATTTTTTCTATTTTACACATAGATTGCCACAATTCATTCAACTCTTTGTTCCAATAAGGTTTCGTATTGAATGGCTTTTTTGTAACCTTATAGTTGTCTCCATCTTTAAAACCAAACTCTATATCTTCTTTAATCAATTTACAAAGGCTGACATACCGATTATCTAATTTTTCTTGTTCTCTAAAACATAATTGTATGTCATTCTTCATTTTCGACAGGGTTGATTGTTGTAAACTCGAAGATAAAAAGTTAACTGGTAAAGTCCTGCTAACTTTCCTGTTTTTGGATGCATTTTGTAAACTCTCCCGGTAAGCTACATGACAATGAGCCTCCGTCTTTATAAGAAATTTTAACCTCAGTAAAGAATGATCTGGGACTCTGCTTCTTTCTCCAAACAAATCCATACAATTTGCCATTTTAATTAATTGATTTGAAACTACCAGAGCTCCCTAGGCCAAAGGTCAATGATCGATTTCATAATCGTTTCATCTGATCTGAGGCCGTATGTTTTGGACACTCGGGTGAAGAGAGGGGCAGAGCTGTCAACCGATCACCATCTGGTGGTGAGTTGGGTCAGGGGGTGAGGGAAGACTCTGGACAGACCTGGTAAGCCCAAACGGGTAGTGCGGGTAAATTGGGAACGTCTGGAGGAGGCCCCTGTCCGACAGACTTTCAACTCACACCTCCGGCGGAGCTTTTCGTGCATCCCTGTGTATGCTGGGGGCATGGAACCCGAGTGGACAATGTTCAAAGTTTCCATTGCTGAAGCTGCGGCGAGGAGCTGTGGTCTTAGGGTCTTAGGTGCCTCAAGGGGCGGTAACCCACGAACACCATGGTGGACACCGGTGGTCAGGGAAGCCGTCCGACTGAAGAAGGAGTCTTTCCGGGATATGTTATCCCGGAGGACTCCGGAGGCAGTTGCAGGGTACCGGAGGGCCCGAAGGGCTGCAGCCTCTGCCGTGAAAGAGGCAAAGCAGCGGGTGCGGGAGAAGTTTGGAGAAGACATGGAGAAGGACTTTCGGTCGGCACCAAAGTGCTTCTGGAAAACTGTTCGCCACCTCAGGAGGGGGAAGCGGGGAACCATCCAAGCTGTGTACAGTAAGGATGGGACACTGTTGACCTCAACTGAGGAGGTAATAGGGCGGTGGAGGGAGCAGTTTGAGGAACTCCTGAATCCGACTAATACGCCCTCTATGTAAGAGGCAGAGCTGGAGGATAACGGGGGATAGTCGTCGATTTCCCAGGCGGAAGTCACTGATGTAGTCAAACAACTCCACAGTGGCAGAGCCCCGGGGATTGATGAGATCCGTCCAGAAATGCTCAAGGCTCTGGGTGTGGGGGGGCTGTCCTGGTTGACACGCCTCTTCAACATTGCGTGGAAGTCTGGGACGGTGCCAAAGGAGTGGCAGACTGGGGTGGTGGTTCCCCTTTTTAAAAAGGGGGACCAGAGGGTGTGTGCCAATTACAGGGGTATCACACTTCTCAGCCTCCCTGGTAAAGTCTACTCCAAGGTGCTGGAAAGAAGGGTTTGGCCGATAGTCAAACCTCGGGTTGAGGAGGAACAATGCGGATTCCGTCCTGGTCGTGGAACAACGGACCAGCTCTTCACTCTCGCAAGGATCCTGGAGGGAGCCTGGGAGTATGCCCAACCGGTCTACATGTGTTTTGTGGATTTGGAGAAGGCGTATGACCGGGTCCCCCGGGAGATACTGTGGGAGGTGCTGCGGGAGTATGGGGTCTCTACTCAGGGCCATCCAATCTCTGTACGACCAAAGTGAGAGCTGTGTCCGGGTTCTCGGCAGTAAGTCAGACTCGTTTCAGGTGAGGGTTGGCCTCCACCAGGGCTGCGCTTTGTCACCAATCCTGTTTGTAATATTTATGGACAGGATATCGAGGCGTAGTCGGGGTGGGGAGGGGTTTCAGTTCGGTGGGCTGGGGATCTCATCGCTGCTCTTTGCAGATGATGTGGTCCTGATGGCATCATTGGCCTGTGACCTTCAGCACTCACTGGATCGGTTCGCAACCGAGTGTGAAGCGGTTGGGATGAGGATCAGCACCTCTAAATCGGAGGCCATGGTTCTCAGCAGGAAACCGATGGAATGCCTTCTCCAGGTAGGGAATGAGTCCTTACCCCAAGTGAAGGAGTTCAAGTACCTTGGGGTTTTGTTCGCAAGTGAGGGGACAATGGAGCGGGAGATTGGTCGGAGAATCGGCGCAGCGGGTGCGGTATTACATTCAATCTATCGCACCGTTGTGACGAAAAGAGAGCTGAGCCAGAAGGCAAAGCTCTCGATCTACCGGTCAGTTTTCGTTCCTACCCTCACCTATGGTCATGAAGGCTGGGTCATGACCGAAAGAACAAGATCCAGGGTACAAGCGGCCGAAATGGGTTTCCTCAGGAGGGTGGCTGGCGTCTCCCTTAGAGATAGGGTGAGAAGCTCAGTCATCCGTGAGGAGCTCGGAGTAGTCGCTCGCTTTGCGTCGAAAGGAGCCAGTTGAGGTGGTTCGGGCATCTGGTAAGGATGCCCCCTGGGCGCCTCCCTAGGGAGGTGTTCCAGGCACGTCCAGCTGGGCCTCGGGGAAGACCCAGGACTAGGTGGAGGGATTATATCTCCAACCTGGCCTGGGAACGCCTCGGGATCCCCCAGTCGGAGCTGGTTAATGTTGCTCTGGAAAGGGAAGTTTGGGGTCCCCTGCTGGAGCTGCTCCCCCCGCGACCCGACACCGGATAAGCGGACGAAGATGCATGGATGGGATTTGAAACTAAAACTTCAAAAGAGTCACATATTTGTAAGCAGTCATATGGTACAAGTATATAATCCACCACTGCTTTACCCTTGATAGATACCGATGTGAAGTTATCACTTAGAGGACATATCCTCCCATTAACAATACATAACTTAGATTCCTTTAAGAATTCAATCATTGATTCTCCATGTTTATTTACAGAACCATCCAAGAAAGCTCTAGGTGGCATCGCATCCACTTCTTTTAGATAGTCATCAAAAGCACCTATCCTACTATTGAAATCTCCACACACTAGAATTGCTTCAACTTCTGAGCATAGATAAATCTGACTCATAACATGATTAAAGAAAAAAGAGGCATCCTTTCCCCATAGTGACGTTTCAGGTGGCAGGTAACAAGTAAAAACAACAAAATTATAACCTGATTTCAAATGGACAAATCTTAAACCTAGAATACCATCCACCTGTTTGTCTACAACATCAATTTTGTACAATTCCACCAAGTTATTTTTAACAAAAAACCCAACCCCACCGGAGCCTTTAGGTGCTTTAACATGTTTTGTTCTATTATAACCAAACCATATATAACCTTCCATGTCGATAACTTTGTCATCAGATAAATGCGTCTCATTCAGCGAAATAATATCCGGGTTTAAAGTATTCAAAATAAGAATTCTTAATTTGCAGTCCATCCGTTAACGTTCCAATGTACTAAAGAAATGGAATCTTGAGCATGGTGGGTCCGAGAAACAGTTCATCTTCAAGTACCTGGCGTGCGTCGCTGTTGCTCCTCATCACGTTTCACAATGCGTCCATTCCCAGTTACAAAAAAATCATTCCCCGATGGGATCTCCTTCAAAATGGTACGAAAGTTCAAATCCAAAAGCCCCTCCGTGTGTGATTTTGCCAATCGAATATATACGTTGTTGTATCGATCATCATCCCTTAGCTTGTATTTCCTTCTCAGAAGCGCAACTTTGTCCCCGACTGAAGTATAACTTCAGCTAATATGTTTATATATGCCTGTGTTTATAGTTTTGAGCTTGTTATCATGTTCGCACTGTGTTAACGCACTCGCCCTCCATTATTCCTATAAAGCCCTTAAATCATTCAGGAAGCCTATTCAATTTCAAAAGTGAGAACCACTAAAGGTAATTTATGGGCTCGTGTTCGACCCACTGAGGATTTCTACATCCGGCTTCTTCCTGTGCCTCACGTTGGCAATTTGGATTACCAGTTGTCACAAAAAAGCATTTGAAATCAATACAATGAAATCAGTGTATTAATTAAAATTGCAACACATTGTGTGTGTGTGTGTTGTCAACCCTCAGACACACCTTATTTGTCACATTTAGATAATAAATGAGTAGGCTTTGATACCTCTGACATTACAGTCAATGCCAGAAAATGTCTACATTTATGATTTGGTAATCATAAATAAAATGCTAGAAATAAATTGCAGATACTACTGAACTGGTGAAGCCATTTAAATGAGTAAAACATCTTTGAGTGGAGAGTTTAATTTCTACTTGACAGTACTGCATGGATGAAAAACACACACACACACACACACACACACACACACACACACACACACACACACACACACACACACACACACACGAAACATATTGCCATCACATCATGAAAACATCATCTTCATAACTTGGACCACTGGATTGTCAAAGACTGCCACAACAGGATATTTCCTTTTCTCGGTTTATCTAGGCTGCTTTTGCAAAATAAAATGCTGTTTCGCAATTTGTGTCTTGACACTAGACATGCCTTACATTAGTGCTTTGTGTTGCAGAGTCCTCAAACTCTGTGTGGACATGGCTTTGCAATAGGGCTTTGACTCAGAACTTTGTTATTCGAATATTTAAAATAAATAATGATATTCTAACGAATATTAGGCAGCCCTTAATATTCGAACTTGTTATGGGCATTATTTTTTGTAAATGTGTTTGCTTGTAAACGTTTTCAATTCAGATTCCGAGGCTTTTTCCACGTATTTCAAAATGTAACTACACGCCGCGGCAACGCACGTCGCTCGGCCGTGGCTTGCATTTCCTGGTTCTCCTTGTCCATAAACAACGTGAAATCAAAGAGGGTTAACTTTGTCTCACTATGACTAGAGTCGCTACTAACTCTGAAGCTACAGTGGGGCAAAAAAGTATTTAGTCAGCCACCAATTGTGCAAGTTCTCCCACTTAAAAAGATGAGAGACCTGTAATTTTCATCATAGGTACACTTCAACTATGAGAACAAAATGAGAAGAAAAAAATCCAGAAAATCACATTGTAGGATTTTTAATGAATTAATTGGTAAATTCCTCTGTAAAATATGTATTTGGTCACCTACAAAGCAAGATTTCTGGCTCTCACAGACCTGTAACTTCTTCATTAAGAGGCTCCTCTGTCCTCGTTACCTGTATTAATGGCACCTGTTTGAACTTGTTATCAGTATAAAAGACACCTGTCCACAACCTCAAACAGTCACACTCCAAACTCCACTATGGCCAAGACCAAAGAGCTGTCAAAGGACAACAGAAACAAAATTGTAGACCTGCACCAGGCTGGGAAGACTGAATCTGCAATAGGTAAGCAGCTTGGTGTGAAGAAATCAACTGTGGGAGCAATTATTAGGAAATGGAAGACATACAAGACCACTGATAATCTCCCTCGATCTGGGGCTCCACGCAAGATCTCACCCCGGGGGGTCAAAATGATCACAAGAACGGTGAGCAAAAATCCCAGAACCACACAGGGGGACCTAGTGAATGACCTGCAGAGAGCTGGGACCAAAGTAAAAAAGGCTACCATCAGTAACACACTACGCCACCAGGGACTCAAATCCTGCAGTGCCAGACGTGTGCCCCTGCTTAAGCCAGTACATGTCCAGGCCCGTCTGAAGTTTGCTAGAGAGCATTTGGATGATCCAGAAGAGGATTGGGAGAATGTCATATGGTCAGATGAAACCAAAATAGAACTTTTTGGTAGATAACTCAACTCGTCGTGTTTGGAGGAGAAAGAATGCTCAGTGCATCCAAAGAACACCATACCTACTGGGAAGCATGAGGGTGGAAACATCATGCTTTGGGGCTGTTTTTCTGCAAAGGAACCAGGACGACTGATCCGTGTAAAGGAAAGAATGAATGGGGCCATGTATCGTGAGATTTTGAGTGAAAACCTCCTTCCATCAGCAAGGGCCTTGAAGATGAAACATGGCTGGGTCTTTCAGCATGACAATGATCCCAAACACACACCGCCCGGGCAATGAAGGAGTGGCTTCGTAAGAAGCATTTCAAGGTCCTGGAGTGGCCTAGCCACTCTCCAGATCTCAACCCCATAGAAATCTTTGGAGGGAGTTGAAAGTCCGTGTTGCCCAGCGACAGCCCCAAAATATCACAGCTCTAGAGGAGATCTGCATGGAGGAATGGGCCAAAATACCAGCAACAGTGTGTGAAAACCTTAGAGACTTACAGAAAACGTTTGACCTCTGTCATTGCCAACAAAGGGTGTATAACAAAGTATTGAGATGAACTTTTGTTATTGACCAAATACTTATTTTCCACCATAATTTGCAAATAAATTCATTAAAAATCCTACAATGTGATTTTCTGGATTTTTTTTTTTTCTCATTTTGTCTCTCATAGTTGAAGTCTACCTATGATGAAAATTACAGGCCTCTCATCTTTTTAAGTGGGAGAACTTGCACAATTGGTGGCTGACTAAATACTTTTTTGCCCCACTGTACCATTAATCACCATCACACTACACACACGCCGGCTCAACGCACACACCAATGCACAAGTATAAACATCAGACCGCTTGCGTAGGCTACGGTGAAAGCTCCGAACTTCCTGTCAAAAGCATACGGGTTGTGTTTAATCCAGGGTCTGACTTAATTTTTTTTAAAACAATCGTGGCAGTGTGTTTTTCTTCTGAAAACATCATTGCCTGCCTATTGACATTGACTGATACACTGCCCTCTGGTGGACAGAACATCTACAACTTAAGTTTGATAAAAATATAGGTCTTACTGAAGGCATTTAATGGTAAAAATATTAACAAATATTCAAATATATTTGAATATTAATAAACAAAAGAACTTTGAATATGATTTTTGGGCAAAAGTCAAAGCCCTACTTTGCAATAACCAGCCATCCCTGTCTGCCTGAGTCTATTCAGCCCCTCCGGCCACCACAACATCCTCCCTGGTGGAATCTGCTTGACTTGCAGCGGCCACTATATCTTACCTCCTTTGCAAAGTCCCCTCAACAGCATATTGTAATTCATACAATAATGGCTGAACTGTGGAAAGTGTGGAGGAAAATGTTGTCGTCTATTAAATAGGGCTGCAACTAACGATTATTTTAACAATCGATTAATCTGTCGATTATTTTTTCGATTAATCGATGAATCGGATAAAAAAAAAAAAGCATTGATTTACATCAACTCAATACATACTTGTTTTAGTTAATAGTTGTGTAAAGGTAAGTAACCCAAATAGCAGATACAGACAAGACACACAGACAGACAGACAGACACACACACACTTATTCATTAAATTATTACCATCATTGTAGTAAGTGCAAGTTAAGTTCGTTTATACACCACACACTAATATATTTGTCAACAATAACTGATATGGGACAAAGCACATAATATATACATGACAACAGATTGAAAAATTAATGGGCCAAAAAAGGCGAGTGAATAAAACCGTGTCTTTAGTCTTGCAAACTATACCACCCCTGCTTTACTACGGTTATTAACGAGCTAATGCTAGCTTGTCATGCTAGTCAGCTGGATAACGAGTAAACGGCAGCACCAGAAGAGCTACTGGAGGGACGGTACGTTCCTCACTTCAGAACGGAACAGAAGTAGGATAGTGTAGTGACTTTACCCTGCTGTTGAACTCCCTTCCTCCTCATCAAGGACTCAAACATGCTTACGTTTTAGGTGCTGACTCATCACCGTGGTGCGCCCGTGCCATGCCGTGTCGCTTTTGCTTATCTTGCAATTAACACGTTTTTGATTTATTTAGTGTGAAATGCTCCCACACCTTGATGTTTTGGGTCGTACTGATTTCTCTGCCTCCGCCGAGTGTTTCAGAACAACGTTACGGGTCTCTCCGTATTTCCTCTACCCCCGCTCTGCTCTTTTTTCTTTTCTTTCGCTCCGCGCTGCTCCGCTCTGCGCTCAACTAAATTTTTTTTTATCTCTGCGACTATGTGGCGTAATAGTTGCGCGACACAACGAATCCATAATTAAATTCGTTGCCAACTTTTTTAGTAATCGAATTTTATCGATTCGTTGTTGCAGCCCTACTATTAAATATTCAACACTAGCATTCACCTCTACAGCCAGTTTGACATATTTGGAAATAAGCAGAGCTGGTTGCCTATATTCCAGCCTGTTCTGAGGGAGTCCAATATAAAGCCCTGTTCTGACTGAGAGGAGATGCCAATCCAAAGCTACCCATATTCTTTAATTACCAGACTTTGGACTTGAGTTTGGATGTAATTTTGATCCTGGAATCAAAAAAATCTAATTTGAGTCCTGACACTATTTCTTTTACAGTATCTTGTAAACTTCATTACAAGTTGTTTAAGCGAACTGAGAACAACAATCACTCACTCACTTTTCCACTAGTACAACCTCTGACCAACCAGTCACATATCTCCTTTTCTGCTATATTTGAACAGCTTGTTCACGCTCTGTTCAGAAACAGCTACCAAATACCATATAAAAGATTCAACAAATCATAAAAAAGGTTCAGTTATAAAAGGCGAAATAAAAGGTAGTGTGGATACAGCTATCTGTCTAGAGCCATTAAAAGAAAAGACAGTCATCAAACAATGTTTATGCCAGATGGCAACAGGAGACAACAAAGGCAGTTTTCAAAGAACATCTAATGATGATGAGTGAAATTCGTTGAGGATATGTTAACTTGAGACAAAAGACAAAAAAGGTTAGAGAGTTGTTGGTCCATCCGCAAACTTTACATGCCTGAAACTTGATTTATAAATCCCTTAAGGGGTTAGGTCTTAAGGCGTCAGTATATGTTATACAAAGTGCTTATTTGCTACTTTGTTTTATTTTTTGTGACATTCCGGAGAAAAATAAAGCACTTGGGTGAGCTGGAAGCAAATCATGCAATTTTGACGTTTTATACACTGCACCAGTTATGTTAATAAGGTTGTGCTGGTAATCTGAAAGTAATTGTACAAGAACACTTTGAAGAGGACAAGAGACCGAGAAAATGACAAGACACAGAACCCACACACAGAACGCAGGTCACAGCAGGGTACAGTAGCCATCTAATGGTACAAGACAGGCCAAGACAGATTACACAGAACACAAAATGATCTATTGCACCCCCATACTACTTTAAAAAGTCATTTTCAAGAGGCACCACCTTAAAAAACGTATTTCGAACACAGAGCTTAGTTACTTAGCTGTGTTTAGAGGTGGGAGCAGTAGTGTAACAAATCGTTCACTATTTTAGATTATGGCCCATCAATGTCACTAATTCTCACGGTAACCAATGGCAAGGACAAATAATAGAGGCAAACTGGGCCACCTACAAACATGATTGAATCAGGTTGTTTCTGTGGTGGCAGACACTCTTAATTTTCTCCTTAAACTGGGTGCAAACAATAATTCATTTCTACTTGTTTGAGCAATGTTAAAAATAGATTTCAGGACAAAAATGATAATAAGAGTCTACACCTACGCTAGCAGCATGCTAATTTTGAGCTAAATGCTAACGTCAGTGTGCCAACATCTTGACAATGACAATGCTAATGAATGCTAGTGTTTAGCAGGTATAACATTTACTGTGTTCAGGATATTCGTTTAGCGTGTTATCATGCTAGCATTTGCTAATTATCACTAGATTAAAATACAACTGAGGCTGATGGGAAATGCAGTTTAGTAGGGGTTTGGACCAAATGTAATTAAGTTTAAAAGGCTTTACTGTGCATCCAGTAAAGCCTTAAACAGCTATAACTTTGCTAGCATAAAATACAAAGCATGGGAGTGTTTTCAGTACATCAAAGCAAAATTAGCTGTGATAAGATATTATCATATGCATGATATACAGCATGACAGCAAAAACCCAGAGTGTGACTTGTGTTTTGTAAATCAAGCTACTCTGCAACCGAGCTGACTGAGCTAATACCTCTAAATACTGCTGTTGTCAGAGGAAACGTCAATATGGAGCACAACTAAAAGAAAACACAACTGGAGAAACACTGAGAAAAATAAATGGGTAAAAAATTAACGCAGCTAAGTGGAAGAACCAAGCAGCACAAGAAAAAGATGGAGTCCACGGCAGACGGAGAGCAATGAGAAGATAAAGAACAATGAGACAAAACAGATAAAGAGAGCACGGGGGGTGGGTGGGGGTGACAAAGAGGGATGGCAGCAGCAGTGAAAGAACAAAGTTTGTCCACGAGAGAAAGAGGATGGGACGATGAGAAAGCAAGTGTGCAAGTACAAGAAATACATATATCATGGAGGGAACAGAGAAATGGATAGAGGACCATTTAACCTGGTACAATGCTGCTCTCCAGTGAAGGCGGTTGACATTTATCAAGCAGCATATGAATGAACACTAGCTACTGATCATACTGTGACATCCCTCTATGGACCTTCAAGATAAAAGGAAGGTCGTAGCGTTAATAAAGGTAGTCCCGTTAATGAAGAACATTGGTACTGTGGCAGCCTGTTGGCATTTGTGAGGCTACACCGATGCACTTCATAATACGGAGGTACACTGTTACAATAACAAAAGGCACATTGCGGTGCTATTAGATGATGCAAAGCACTCAACACCAGATTCAACCAAAATCACTTAATATCTGAGCAGAAATGCCATCAAATACATATTTACCATACACATAGGTTAGTGGTATCGATCTCGTCATGTAAAACAAAGCACATTTCTCAAAATGTTGAACTATTCCTTTCAACAGCGCCCAGCATTTTGACATGAATGAATTCCATTTCAATTTGTGAAAACTTGTATAGTTTGGAAAAGAAAACAAAGAAAGAAAAATGTCAACCCTAACAATTGTAGACTTGGGATGTCATGGTGGGGAAATTTTCCCACTGGGTAATAAACTCGTGACAACACAAATGTTACCAATTACACTGCAAACACACCACAGCTGTGCCTCTCTGACTGAGCAGACATTTTCACAGGTGCGCTGATATGCAATAATTTAATAAATGGGTTTTATTTCTATAAAAAATAAAAAAAATAGAGCACGCAAGACGACGGCGGGGGTGGTGGCCAAGTTATATAATCAGCGTACCGATATGCCCAGACACCAGGTAACAGCGGTAACCGACCCCCGCGGCAAGCCTATTGTACACCATTACAAAATGCCAACTTTTGGCTTACATTGTTTTTACTGAATGATGCATTTTTAATCATACTTTTCTAAAAACAGTTACAATCTCAGAAGAAAAATGTGACTTTTTATAACAGTGTGTAGAAGAGGCAAACCTTTCTCATGTGACCTACTTTGAAGTTTATTTGGAGCACATTGTGCAGAATGCTATGACTTTTTATTTTTTATTGTTTGTAGAACAATTCAATCAGTTATTTCCACCCAGTATAATTAGGATCATGTTTCTGGGGAGAAAGGAAGTGTCAAGCAGATGACCTTTCAGTTATGGGATGGCCTCTGGTGGTCAGACAGGATTCTTATTACATTTTTAGACAAAATGTGAGTGGAAAATGTTGATTCCTGTAATTTTTCCCCCCTCTGTTCAATGGTCTCATTGACTTGCTCATTCCAAACACATGGCCACAGGGACTTAATTTAGGGAGAACCAGCGCTTTCTCCCAAGTTTAAAACGCTAACTTTAAGGTAATGGTCACACATGAAATAAATGCATGGGCTCCTCTACATAGGCTGAAACCCAAGGGCTTACTCGCAGCTATTTTTGTTCATTGTCTGTACTATTAACATATGTACACAAGGGTGCATTTCCACTGGGGATGAGTTATAGTTTGAGGTTGATATACTCACTAAAACTCTCTGCAAACTATGTCCTCTATTACTATTCAGCTGCAAAAATCCAGATAAGAGAAGAGCAGCTAAAAATTGTTGATATGCTCATCGTTGGCAGTGCCTTACCCTGCACTCAAAGCACGGTTATCATAACCCTGTACTATTAACAATAACAAATGAGCAGCAGTGAATCTCTTGCAGACTTTTTCACCCTGGCTTTGTATCTACATACATGCAGCCCTACCTTATTGGTGGAGGTTGTTGAGACTGTATGCAGCCAGAAAGGAATACCTGCAGACACTACTGAAAAAGTCACCTCGTCTCTCTACATGTTTTGGGGGTAAAACACGTTTTCATTTAAAAGTTAATATTCTTAAAAAATAAAAACGCTATAAGTGGGCATTTATCGTGGAAACAGTTAGGCACTAAAGCCCATTGTTCTTTGTAGTAAAGATGCAAATACTATATTTTCCATATGTACTAGCTATTTCATTCTAACTTCATTGTTGCCCAGTGTTTCTTTGCTGTGGGGGGATGGTAGCACAAAAAGGGGAATATTGTACCAAATATAGTAATTGAGATATCCACAGACTGAGTGTTTATAATCAAAGTATTATGGCGTTTTTCCATTACATGGTACCTGCTCGATTCGCCTCGACTCTACTCGACGTGCGTCCGTTTTCCATTGCAGATTATTTATCGCCTCAGCGTGGCTGGTCGTCATAGCGACTGCCGTGGGCGTGGCTTAGTAGCTTGCTTTTCCCATTAACATATCCCCGACGCATTTCCTGGTTCTCCGTCTCCGTAAACAACATGATATCAAAGAGATAGTTAACGTTTACTGCTCCAGATTTCCCACCGTGGTCACATATATATGACTCTAGAGTCGCTACTTGCTGCGGAGATAATCACTTCTCCCTCGCTCACTAGCTCCCAACACACACACATACGGCGACTCGACACACACACATCACACATGCACACACCAGCGCTTGTATGCTACGGAGAAAGCTCTGCGTGGAGCCTCCGGCAGCAAAAAAACACAGCTGGCTAAACTATTTAAACATGCTGTCTCTCGCTAGCAATGCAGTGATCAGTTACGCTTCTTTCCGACCAATCGGCAGCCTGCAGGGTTTCACGTCACCTTCTCGGCTCGCCTCAGCTCGCTTGGAACCTCGACTGAGCAGGTACTAAAAAAAGTACCTGTTAGCAGGTACCAGGTACTTTTTTTCGTAATGGAAAACCAAAAAAGGAGAGTAGAGTCGAGGCGAGTAGGTACCATGTAATGGAAAAGCGCCATTAGTAAATTATTTCATAACCTCTCTTTTGTCAGTCACTCTCATGTGTTCTGGTAGGGGGAAGGGTTAGACTGTCACAAGTGCTTGATAATAACTCATCTTACTGCCTCCCTATAGAATTACACCTGGCAGTTACAATGAAGGTTAAAAGTATGAGTTAGTATCAAAAATATGTTTTAAAAACTTTGAAAAAGGATTTGTTAGAACTAAAAAAGCTTTTCAACTGTAGCCAACCAATGTCTCTTATTTGTAATAATAAATGCATCTTCTTCCTCCTCCTCATTGTCAATTACCTTAAAAAAAAATAAAAAAAATAAAAGTATGATGAGGACATATGGGTGCGACTGACAGGAGAGGAGGGGAGCTGAGTCCTCTCGTTCGGTTGTATACGTCTTACATAGCAGAGGTTTCTCCAAGAGCAATTAAAGAGCAAGTGGACTGTGACATATTCTGATTATCTCTGACAATATCTTACTGGTAGCTACTCCAAACACTGACAACTTATCAAATGGCTCTATTCATTAGCCTGCTTCCAAGTACCAAAAACATTATTTCCACCGATACAAGAATCCTTCGTTGAGACTTTGATTATATCCTTACAAATTATGTTGTCAGAGGTTAAAATAATAATTACTGGGTTTGACTTCTATAGTTACGGCAGGTGTGTGCGGGGTTACAGGGATAGGACCCAAATGCAGAAGGCTAGCATACTGTTTTAGCTTAGGAATTTATTGCCAAAGTGAAAGTATATTTAACAAATTTCAAAGTCAGGTTACAAGCAGATTGCAGACAGTAGAAAGCAAAGGCAGGAAGCAAAACAACCAACTAACTAGAGAGTCCTTATGACATCGATAGCCTTTTTTTTATCCAGCAATGTGCTGAATGTCGACCTTGTAATACTAAGGTTTGTAGCGGTCATATCTAGAATACAAAGAATTCTACTGCTTTTTAGTAAGATTTAAGTTTCTTCATTACTAATTAGCTTTAAAATAGTATTCACTTTTAAATGTTGCCAATTAGCTGATATATTTCTGCTTTAGTCAAGGATTTACTTTCATTAGGGAATCTCACTTGTACAGTGCTTGTGACATATTTTTAAAGAACAGGTGGAAACTCTGAAAATTGGTTTCAAATCTTATTTTGTGATCTATGATCCTGGGGAAATTGAAAATCGTTTGGCAAGCGCAAACATACACAGTATACAAAACATAAGATCACCTTTCTAATATTGACTTGCAGACCCTTTTTGCACAGTTGACTCGAGGCTTAAACATCCCTCTTTTTTAGATTTATTCCTGTAGTGTCATTAAATCATCTTTCATTTGTTATTAAGGAGATAAATGGATCTGATAGATTAAATAAATGAAGAATGGCAACGTTACTGGAAATGCACTGTTTTTTTAAACTAAATCCTCGTTTTTCATCACAAACTAATACAAGTTCTAACCAGTTCAAGGCAGTGTACCTGATATACCGCAGGACCACAGTTAACACCGAAAGCACTGAAATAGAAATTTTCACAGCAATAAGTAGACAACTGTAACCCAACATGTGGGCCCAGCCTTCCCGAGCAGGAATGAGTTTAAGTCCCTTACTGGCCAACTGTGCTGTCTCATTGTTTGATAGCAATGTTATCCACACTCACTTACCCTTTCTCTTAGGCACTGCAGTGCCTTAGGGACTCAGCTCGTTTTGTGTGTTTACCAATTCCCACAACCTAGCCAAGACTCTCGGGGCCTCTCTTGGAAATTACATTCCATAAGGTCCCCGAGACTATTTAGCTGGCTGGGTGGTAATAATTGCAGGGCAGGACAAATCTAAGGACGTGCAACTTTGCACACACAGTATATGTATGGATGCTGGATGAAACGGATTTAAACGTAATAGGTATATCCGACTGTACGTTTATTCCTGTGACTTCATGCTAGCAAAGCTATAGAGATTCAGATTAGCGTATTAAGTAAAGTAAGTTTAGTGAAATTAATGTTGAACCGTAATTTATGTTTTTTTTTTTAATCCACTTGGGGGCAGAAAACCAGCAGTAAACAACTGGCATATCCTCACCTTTTATTAAGTTGACAAGGCAAACTTGCTTCCAAACTTGTCGCCCACCCTTCAAGCAGATACAAAGAAGCATTCAGTTAGAAATGGTGTAGAATGGTATCTGGAAATAAAAGATACAAATGACAAGTTACTAAATAAATGTATACAATAAGAACATTGCAAAAAGTAAGGTTCTGGCCTCTCCACCTTAACACACAAATGGGTAAAAGAGCAATTAAAACAATTAAAAACAGTTAAGAGTAGAAAATAAAATCAAGCTAAAATAGCATAAGCTAGGGAAAAAAATAATACAAGAATAAAAGTTAGAGCTGCAGTGTAAGAAATGAACAAATACGTAAAGGCAGCGTCAAACAGAAAAGAGTTCAGCATTCACTTACCGAAAGTTGCAGAAGACACGCAGTTTTCTGAGAGTTTGTTCCAAATATGCGGTGCATAAAAACCGATACATGAGTAATAGTCATTACTTTCCTATCAGTCATTAATTTACAAGCTACAAACACCCAGTATATAACAGTTAGGTAGTTGGGTAAGTAATAACGATCACACAGGTGGGACATGCACCGTGCGCCAAAATGCAAATTTGTGCTGTCGGTAGATGTTCAGTTCTCTTAATACATCCATGTGCTCAGGTCAGATCATACATGTATAGGTTTAAGGTGACATGCTAGAATGTGACCCAAAGTCAACACGGGCATACTGCGCATGCGTCAACAGCAAACACGATACAACGGACGGTTATTTGAACCCTGCTACAACGCGACGTTGTAGTGAAAGAATGAGGCCAAACGCATAAATAAACTACATTACAATGTTACGCTAAGTTACATGAAGACGTGACTCGGCCATGTTGCATGACTGTATGGGACTCACCTCGTGCCACGTGCTCTCTCATGAGCTCCCCTACCAGCTAGCTTACATTTGCTAACTGTTAGCCATGTGTTGTGGCGGTAACTGTTGTATTTGGGACATGACCTCACAACCACTCAACTCCAGCAAGAACAAATATGTTCCAACAAAAAAAAAAAAAAAAAAAAAAAAAAAAATGTTCCAACTTGCATTTGAATGCACCATCTCCACATCACAAGACAAGCACTCCCCAGTTCGTAATCCGTTCACTGTGAATCGATAGCTGATCAGGTGCAACATGGTTCAGTCCATTACTGCCACTGCTAGGGGTGATGTGGAATGGTCCAAATCGCGTCAGAAACTTTTTTTTTTAAATGTATTATTATTATTATTATTTTTTTTACAATTCGCATTATAGCGTGGTGTTTCTCGCCTCCTGATGAATGTCGATCAAATATTCACTCTAATTACCTCCGCCAAGGAGGTTATGTTTTTCAGTTCTGTTTGTTATGCACACAAAATCCACCTGTTGGTCAAAGGTTAGGAAATAATGTATTTACTCATCCAGCAGACATACATTTACATTTATTTAGGGTTATGTGTCTGGCCATGTAAGTCCAATATTCACTTTCTTTTTAGCTATGTTTTGGTCTACCCCAACTCCTGAGGGACATTTTTGGCTAAATTTGTCTGACTTGGTGCTGTGCAGGTAGTGTAGGCCTACAGTGGGTTTATCCAGATATTTTTGCTGAAAACAGCTGCCTGCTGCATCTGATTATAACTGAGCCTGAATCAGACATTAGTTTTGAGCTGAAAAACCAAAACGATGAGCTAAAACGTGTCAGAGTTGAGGGGAACTGCAGAGTCGGGTGAAAATTCTCTGTAGGTTTGTCACTACAAGCAACTCAAGTCATTTGATCCATTATTTACATAAAAAGTATTGATAAGATCAGCTTTAATGTGAAATTTTGAATTTATACATTTACATTACCATTTACAAAACTATCAGACTTATAAGAAGCACTGACCTGATACCCTGCATTTGTAAGGCTGAATACGTTTCTCCACCCAAATGTAGACAGTTGAATGGCCAACTTAATCTTTGGACTCTATCCACATTTCTTCACATGAAATGCCAAACGTCTGTCTATTTGACCTATCTCCCCGCTCTGCAAAATTCAATGACTGACTGACTGCAACAGCCGAAGGTAAAGAAAGAGTGTCAGGAGAGGGAGGGGAGAGGCTGATAGAGCGAAAGGCCATTATTAGACTCATTCTGCATTTTTTTGGTGGGGAGCGACTCTGGAAATTGGAATTGTGTGACCTGCCAACGACCGATAGGAGCCCTTTCAGTGAAATAAATAAACCAAAAATAAATAGATAACTCGGGTTATTTTTTAAATTAAAACAATCAATCAAAGGGAGAGGGAGAAAAAAAGCAGGCAGAGGGTGCTGAGACTGGCCATTAAGACAGTGGTGGGGTTGTTATTTCTGCACCTGTGGAAGGGCAAAGCTCAGGCATGTGAGCAAAGCTGAATATGAATGCAGTCAGACATACTGGAAACTAGCCATTATCAGCTACCAACACATACAAAGTGCACTAGTTGTTGGGGGAGCTTTTTTAATCTTGACGCAGTAAATGTCTCCACTCACTGAGACATGTCATGCTGAAGCCATACATCATAAATGATGCGCAATAGCTCAATGCAAGCTTTATTTGTATCCTTTACCTAACTCAGCTTATGAGATTTCTTGTCATATTTGCTCACTAATATGTGGCCATTTTGTAATGAGCAACACAACACTGATGCAAGAATCAACATTGGATTTTAAACAAGGTTTACTGGAATACCTTTAAGCTTTCCTCTGTAGAAAATTTGTAATATGGACAGCCTGAAGGATGGTGGGATCAATTTTACCAGATAAAGCTACATCTACTTTGCAGTAATGGAGTCCCATGTGTGACCTTATCACCCTGTCACACATTCGCCATAACAAGGCGGTGAATGTTATTGTAAACAACTGATATTGTTAGTCCCCTCAGCCTCCTGTCCTTTCCACACAGCGCAGGTCTAATTAAGGCTGGATTTAGATGGTGGCATTTGGGTTTGTGTGGGCTGAACGATGCTTTCTGGTAAATGACCACATTAACGTGATGATTCCTCTCTCTGTCTTACCCCCTACCACATCTTCTTGTCCTCCTCTCCCTCCATCTCTGCACTCTTTCTATTTTCCACCATGGCTGTGATACAGCCAGTGATCCATGCAGATGTGCGGGGCCCCCACACGGCAGCCTGTCTAATTGTTATCATATTTTGTCATCTGCGGCCTGTTATTTTAGCCATCGGTTAGGGACGCATATAAATACCCACTGACGTTTATTGAATGCCAAAGGCCACTGGGCGGCTGATTGATTTTGACCCCTTTTCCATGATGTCAGAATGTGATTTGTTGCCACATCATGGCAATCTTAAAAAGCTATTTTCCCCGCCAGTGGAAATACTAACTATCACTCTGAGAGGAAAGTGCGACTCGTATAACTCCAGAATTAAGATTAATGGGCATTTTAGGAAACCTGCCAGAAACTATGAAGATATTTTTTTGGATACATTTAAAGTAGAAAAGGGAATGTCACAGACGGCAATAATTAATAGATTTTGGGTAAAACTTTGGAGAAATAGCAAGGCCTTAGTATTTCCAAAGGTGTGTGTTCAAGCATATAATAATGCAGAGCTGGGGCTTGCAGCACATCACATAGTACTGTAAATTAATATCCAGAGTTGTGCTTATCTTTCCATATATACTTTCCTGATTAACATTGGAATATTTAATAAAGTGAATGTCAGTCACCCACCTTTGAGACATCTTTAGGGTCAATGTTAATAACCTGAACCAAAAATATCCACTGATGCAACAGAACTAATGTTAGGCAGACACTGTATGGATTAAGCCCAATTTTGACCTTCTGCAAACTTTAAAATCGGGCAATTCTGCCACATTAAGACTGTAGTTTTACATTCAGTTTGTGGGACACAACACCGCACAATTAATGATGGGGCTGTTGGATGACTGGATTGATTTCTGTCATGTCAGATATTTGCATTTGCAGGACAATTTTATCATTTTTTCTTCTTGTTTTACATTTAATGTATGATCTCCTAGCCATATTGTTTAAATATAGCTTTGATAGAATTGTCAATGAACAAAAACCAAGTCTACATTTAGTGTGAACAACCATGTTGCAACAGGTCCACTGATCCGCAAAGTGTGAGCATAGAAGCGTACGTAAAAACATGTAGCGTGATAGTAACACAACCAACAAGAACAGAAGCCAAGAGCAATGCAAGGAGAGCCAACAAGTCATGTGACTTGGGTGACACAGGGCCCAATCCTGCGGCTATAGGCGATGCATGTGAGTAGAGCACGAGTGGAGTGATATTCAGAAGAGCGGTCTGGAGCTTGCCTTTGAAAATATCATTAAGGCCAATCAATTGTGCAGCACAGTGACAAACATAAGACACCACAAACTCAGGCAAGCTATTACCTGCTCATTCTCTGTCTTATCGCTTCTTTCTGCGGATGGCAATATAAGAAGACCAAATGACATTTTAGAACACAGATTAATGAGCACAGGAGTGTTGAAAGAAGTGAAGACGCGCGACAGAGACCAAGCATGTAATGACTGACCTTAAATTCAGTTGCATCCAAAAGGTAGACCTGTGTGTGTGTGTGTGTGTGTGTGTGTGTGTGTGTGTCTGGGCGTTCCAAGTAGCCTTCAAACTTTATTTACCATCTGCCATGGTTTTCCAAAGGCATTAATGTCAGCTGTGGTTCAGTGTTTTTATAGCTGTAATTGAATGACTGATATGTGGAATATACAATAAATCCTTTTACTAAAATTCACTCTGACCTTTATTGAAATATAAGATCTTCACAGCACACGCAGGACCACTGATACATATCCAGAATAGACTGCATTCTGCAATTATTTTTTTTTTTTATCTGTATTGTGGGACACCAGGATCATCAGCATTTTAATAGTCACGCACTGTCTGCCGATGATCACAACACCTACAAACAGCTTCTTTGTGTGCATGCTCTGATGGCTAAATCATTCGCACACTGCTGAATGCTTAATTAAGATTAATACTTAATTAAAGAGTTTTAAGACACTGCATTTAAGGCTGCACATGCCTGCTGCATGCAGTTGAAAACACATAAGTGGGAAATAAAGTGGGAAGTGTCAGCTGGCATTGCTTTGCTCTACTAGCTCAGTAGCATCCCCAGTTGGCTTGCTAATACAGAGAGCTAAACTCCCACCCTCCACCGATTGGCAGCTTGAACATTTTTTGACAGCTCAAAATCTTTACTATGATGTCACAAAAGACATAACCCACATTACCACTTTTACACTTCTGTAGTCTTAGTTATGTGAAAGTACAACACCAGAGAAAGGTATTATAAAGATATTAGACATCTATTAAACATATTTGCAAATTCTAAGAGTTATAGATTTGTTAAATTAGAACGTAATCTATGAAGTGTTGAACTATGACAGCTTTTGTAAAAATAAATAAATAAATAAAGTCATTTAAATAAATTCATCTAAAAACTTTTCACCGAGCTCCAAATATAAGACTGTGAAAATCTGTTTAAGGAGGAAGTCGAGGCGGGTGGGCAAAAACACACAACTTTTGAGCAGGGGAGCGGACTTTCACCAAGGAAACGAGTGTTTTTGTCCTGGAAGTACTTCTAATTCTGGGGTCCAGTGTTTTAACCCAAATCAAAAACCTTTTTTAAATTTTAACTAGTCGTTTTGGTGCCTAAACTTAACTGTCACATTGCCGTTTCACAGCTGTCTTTTTATGGCTAAACTTACTGTAACTTTCATGACCACTATCACGGTGATAGTAACTGTAGTCACTGTAACTGTCACATGACCAGCCGTAATTTTGTAAGATCCCATACGTGCATACGTTTTCGTACAATATCATATAAACCCATTTATGAGAATGCGTTGAGTTTTTCAGCTAAGTCTGTGTGCGCGGACTAAGCAGTGGTAAAAATAAAAAAAAAAGATTATATATATATAAATATTCTGATTTTAAAATTCTTCTCCAGCCTTGTGTCTGAATCATTGTTTCCTCAGATAGTCGGCTCTAGCAGAGCACACTTCTTTTATAGCTCCAGAAAAATGGGCCCAGCATCTACCTGTATCCAGTGTAGGTACGATCCGAGAGCCTTCTCTGGGGTACACAGGAAGATGAGAGACAGCCCCATTGTGCTTTGGAGTCTGCTCCCTCTTCTAACTGTAATCAGACAGAAACTCTTATACTCTGTGTAGCAGGATGAAAATAGACACTTTCCCCCTCTCCCTCTTCCCTCAGCCACTGACACAGCTGCACAATGTCTTGGGTATAGGAGTATGGGATTTGAAAACCTATATCTGCTCTGTGAGACAGAACTGGATGCCGCTCTTCTTTTGTGTTTCGCTCGCTCTAGTAATACATTTTGCATGCGGGACTGAGGGGAGCGATGCTTACTGAGCGAGCCTTGGCAGGCTGCGTGCTGCGCCAAGAGAGGGCAGCCGGGGCTGCTATTAAATAGCACCACAGTGGTTCTCAGGCTGCTCGGGAAGGAGAAGGCATTTCTGTGGGAGGTGATTGGTGGTCGAGGAGATTGACCACGTGCAATCTGTTCAGCACAGCCGCGCTGGAGGTGCAAGCCGAAGCCTTGTTTGGTATTCAAAGCAGCGGGCTTTAATGCATTGATCCATGAAGGGACAGGCTACACAGACAGAGTAGCACATGACTATAAATCCACAGCCAGCAAGCTATTAGGTGGTAATAACACTGACCGAAGAGGTGCATATGTCTACATACAAAGAACCTCCGGTCAGGATATGTGTGTTTATATTCTAAGCCTTAAACACGGGTACAAGCACAAGTGCAACCTGCATGCATAAACATATGCTATACTACTTGCTTCTGACTGCACACACGCACGCGTGCACGCACGAACGCACGCACACGAGCAAAGGGATAATGGTGTCTCTTGTTTTAATGGTGGGGGGCTCTTATTTGTGCTGCTGTAAAATGAAATACTTTGTTGTGTGTGAATGTGTTAAAGATTCATGACAAAACCTGCATTCCACTGCTTGCTCTGCTGGTTCCAACTGACATCCCTCCCACACACTCTCTCTCTTTGCTACTATCTCACACACACTTGCCATAATCACAGCCCTTCTTCTTCTTCTGTTCTCGCTCTCTTACACGTATGCACACACACAAGTCCACCTTTCAAAAACAGAAGCCCGGAGAGGGAGAGGTGATAGAAGAAGGTCAAAATATTCTATGTGATCCTGCCTTGAAATCTTTACCCTCCCTACCTTCAGCCTCCCACGGGATCATGGGAAATAAATGACAGCCCTTTTCTTTGAGAATGATCGAAGGCGTTGTCAACGCTTCGGCTGGCGAGGGGAGAGTTCTGTGGTCCATGGATTAGTGTGCCAGGCTGGGCGTCTTAGTTTATGAGTGGCGAGGAAAAATGCCTCATTTTTTGGCCACAAATTACCTCCTTGCTCCCCTCTCCTCCCAGTTATGCCGGTCTGGCTGGATTTATTGCATCCAGCTAGCACCTGACGCCAAGAATTTACTTAGGAGGGCTCAGTTTCTCTCTCTGGCTCAGTTAAAAAAAAAAGGTTTGAGTACAATGTGTGTGTGTGGAGAAAGACAAACTGTAGACAGACAACAGATGATACAGATGGACTTACACGTGGTCAAAGATACACAGATCCTACTTACAGCTGCTTTTTTTATTTAACCGTATACACTGTGAGAATAATAAACAATCCAAACATGCTCTTTGTATTTACATGCAGGACCTGTACTCTTCTTATATTGTGCTTTCTGCCTGTGCTGAGATCATTTTTCAAACACAATTTAGTAGTTCCAGAGTAGGAACGGAGATGGAGGCATAAAAAATATATACGATGGGTTGATATGTCATGACACTGCAGGTCCATCTTTATTGTTACAGGTCTGCATGATTGTAAGTACCTAAGTTGTGTTGGGAACTGACTTAATCAGCCAATTAACATGCACCAAATTAGAAATAAAAAAGCCATAGAAAATTGCATAGATTGGCTTAATTACTCCTATAACCGGCTCACTCCATTTAGGTATACTACTTTACCGTGCTGGGGTAGCCAAGCTTGTTGCTATGGACACCACTCAATGTTAATAAAAGTTACCTCTTTAGATTGATTCTTTACATTGGTGACATCAAAGGGTAGGCAGCTGCAGTGGAGTTAAACCTCTGTATGGAGCAAGCTATGGTCAGGTCAATTAAGAGTTTCCGAATGGGTTCAAACTTTCTTTGGCCTTTTCAAGCTTATGTCTATTTCTTGGCAACTCCAAGCACTCCGCCGGCACATTATGCGGCTACATTTCTGCACCCATTGTTTTTTATGTAAGCCCACACAACTGCGGGACATGCCAATACCCTATGTCCAAGCATTGACACAAGCCAAGTACCCAGTTTGACTACATTTGCTCCCCAGATCAGCATATACCAGCTTCTGTTCATTGACTTCTTTTGTTTTTTAGGACGCTTCCAGTGCGAACAATAGGCATGCATCAAATGGTGAGACACCCTTCGTATTGTTTCTTTTTTCTTTTTAGATAGACTTGGATTTGTAGAACATGTTTTGAAGACCTCTATTGTTAAGCCTATCATTTTCCTCTGCTTTCAAGACATGCCTTTTATAATAAAGTAAAAAAAAGGCAATATAGTGTATTTACACTAGAGTTAAGTTTACCTGTATTAAATTACATTTTAATCCCATGTGTGACACTTACACCTGGGTGGATTTACACCTGCCAGGTGTAAATTCCTGGCTGAAATCCCACACCTTGCATTAACATGCATATTTCCTTCCTACTTAAATCACTTTTCATTGTCTGGTGCAAATCAAGTTAAAAAGGCAAACACAATGGCACATACTCCCGTACTGTCATTGTTTCCTCCAACATACAACGCTATTTCTACGTGATGAATTGGACAAGTTAATACACGACTTTCAAATTGTTCTTCCAATTTCCAAACAATTACCGCATTTTGCAGCACTACGGGGGCTTGTACATGATAAACGCTGCAGGCAATTTGCAACAAACCACTGCAGGACCAATCAGACATGTTTGAAGTCACAATCACATACACACAAATTTAATGAAGAGAGGTGATGATCCCACAGGTGTCTGTGTGCTATCTTCTCCGTTGTCAGCAGACAGGCTCTGCTCCATTGCGTTTTGTCATGCACACTGACCCTCTTGGGCTTCCCCTAAGCCTCACACTCAGCCCTGCTTGCTCCTCTGGACACTAGAAGGCTTCCGTATGTTTGTCTCATCCCTCTTTCCGTCAGACAGACAGAAGTGATGAACCATGTTTACATGTTTAAAGCATGTGATGTGTCCTCTGTAAGCAATTACATTTTTTCTTTAACCATTTTTAATGTTAGAAAAAACACACATCCATGCTGAGATTAGGGGGAGGTGCTGACAAATGGATAAAAGTATTAATAAAAATAAATGAGAGCTGCACCGTTTTCATTGCTCCCAGTATGTTTATTAAAACTCTTCTTTCACTCTATGAACGCACAGGGAGTCTGTGCGACACAGCGGCAGCTGTCTCTTTCTTTCAGCCCCCGAAACTATGCTACCTTCAATCAAACGACACAAAAGCAGACAGTAAAAAGGATAAAGTCAGAGATGGAAATCCATTCTTCATTCACTATGCACAGCCTGTAGACAGGGGAGGGGCTTGACTTCAGTTCGAGGATTCTCTGCAGACGGCTTGTGAGTAGTTGCTCCATTTTTCCATCCATAATCCTCATCTTTCTATTAGGAGTCTAACAATTTATTAAGATTAAATGAAACTTTAATGATCCCTGTCGGGAAAATGGGTCGATGCACTAGCAAAAGGATAAAATAAAGTGACTAGAGAACACACTGAATATTATACATCATGTGGATAACAATTGAACACATAGAACATCGCATTTAAGAAACAATGTTTGATTGCCATGCCTGACTGAAACTTGTGGCACACGATAACTTAATTTAAATTGTGTGCCCTGAATCTGGGTGCGTTTTTAGAAAATATACGATTCTGAATAAAGAAAAAAAAATACAATTGTACAATTTATTTAGTAGATTTTCTTATTTTAGGTTGACTTGCTTTAAAAATCACTTATCTATGAATTCTGCCTTCAGACTTCAGATAATGCATGCTACAAGTCATGACTTTAATTTCAAAATGCTTTCAGAGCAGCTCAGGATAAAACAAAATGTATTGCTTGTTTCTCAAGATAAGGTTAACAAAATGCCTCAGCAGTGATCAATCTCATTACAAATACCACAACAGCAATCATATTCACACTGCAGCAATAAAATCATGCCCATGAATACTGTACGCAGGAATGGCGGACTCTGCCACTAACAGTGAAAACTACTGTGTAGAGAAGTAATTGCAAAATGTCCAATTTACTTGCCCCTGAGTTTGATCCACTAATCACGATGGATTTTGTTGCGAACTATTTTTTTTGGCTTTTATTGCCTTTATTTATGGGACAGATTAAGTCAGGAAAGTGGGAGAGAGAGGGGGATGACACGCTGCAAAGGCGCCACAGGTCGGACCCGAACACGCGGCTGCTGTGACAAAGACTGAGCCTCTGTACGTGGGGCGCACGCTCAACCAGGTGAGCTAACCAGGGCGCACGCTCAACCAGGTGAGCTAACCAGGCACCCCTGGTTCTTCCAATTCTGGTGTGACCAGGCCACAGTGATAGAAAGAACAATCTTATCGCTACTGAGATGAAGAAAAAAGTAATGCAAAGAGATCTAGTAAGCAGAGACCCCCCAAAGTACATGGAAAGACATAAAGTAGACTTTATCGATCATATCTATCAATCTGCACCCATCTGTCCCTCCAGCACCACCTGCACCTTCCCCTTGCAAACCTCTTCAGTGCCTGCTCATCCCTATCACACGGCTCCATCAGACGCCAACCACTCCACTGCTCCAGCGAGAAGCCATGCAACCATCCAAGTGAAAATAATCAATTCCGCCTTCGATGGAGCACAATGCGACCGTTACAGCGCCTCACATGGCCATCCATCCTGCTGCTGTTCACCTCAGCAGCAGCCGGCTGTGCCACACAGATGGGCCTCTGCTCTGCCATGAAATGAGCCTGATTTGTGCCTGTACATGTGTGCTGTACATACTGTGTATGGATGTGTTTTTGACGCACACTAGTTGCAGGTGAAGGTGATGACTATGTGTGATATATTCAGGAGTCGCCACGAGACAAACTGGTGTGGTTTCGCATTCCAGTCTGTCAAACTGAAGGTCGCTCTGCTGTCTGGTTGTGTCAATCACTTGCAATGCCACTAAAGGATAACAAGGATAATTTGGGATGTTTTTTGCAAGTTGCCTTGGTTTCCAGTTTGCCTTCATGCAGTCAGGATAGTGGGAGAAATCAGGGCTTGTTTTCTTCCCTTCAGAAGAAACTGCTTGATGCAATTTCATGCTGCTACTACCACAGCTTTTAAATTTCCTGAGCTGGATAATCTATCACAGTAAATTTGCTTTTGTTCAAACGTCCCTATTATTTGTATTTCATTGTGGCCAATTGATTGTATTTATATCAGAGACTGCACATTGGACCAGATGTTATTTTAGGCTCACTGACTGAAAAGAAAAGCTAAAAAAAGTGTTCCAGTCACAATGTACAGTATAGAAGTTTTTCCCCCATTTACTGACATTTCTTGTGATTACAATTTGCTGGTTCCTTTCAATCTTCTAAACTCAAAGTATAAAACAGAAGTCTTCACTAGCACAAAATTGGGAAAAGATATTCCCAAAAGAAATTTATGTCAAATGTTATTTTGCCGAAACTTTGACTTATGACCAAATACCAAAACTAATGAAATTCCCATCAGCATCATCTGTAGGGGTGGGGGAAAAAATCGATACAGCATAGTATTGCAATATTTTCCGTGGCAATACTGTATCGATACACAGACGCCAAGTATCAACCTTTTATTACATACAGTATGTGTTGGTCAGTTTGTCTGCTTGACAATCCCATTTTGCAATGAAATTGAAGTGAGATGAACAAACAGAAAAATGTATCTTTTTAGATAAAACAAATGTTGACAAAGTTTCTTTTTGAGGACAAAATTTGATATTGGGAAAAATTTGAAGTTGAAAAAAAGGTAATAACTTGCAATATATCGCAGAATATTGCAATATGTTTAAAATCGCAATAATATCATATCATGACATACAGTACAGGCCAAAAGTTTGGTCACACCTTCTCATTCAATGCATTTCCTTTATTTTCATGACTATTAACATTGTAGATTCTCACTGAAGGCATCAAAACTATGAATGAACACATATGGAATTATGTACTTAACAAAAAAAGTGTGAAATAACTGAAAACATGTCTTATATTTTAGATTCTTCAAAGTAGCCACCCTTTATTTTTTTGATAGCGCTGCAAACCCTTGGTGTTCTCTCAATGAGCTTCATGAGGTAGTCACCTGAAATGGTTTTCACTTCACAGGTGTGCTTTGTCAGGGTTAATTAGTGGAATTGTTTCCCTTATTAATAAAAAAAGCAAAGGGTGGCTACTTTGAAGAATTTAAAATATAAGACATGTTTTCAGTTATTTCCCACTTTTTTAAGTACATAATTCCATATGTGTTCATTCATAGTTGTGAGGCCTTAAGTGAGAATCTACAATGTAAATAGTCATGAAAATAAATAAAAAAACGCACTGAATGAAAAGGTGTGTCCAAACTTTTGGCCTGTACTGTAAGTATCGTGATGATATCGTATCGTGAGGCCTCTGGTGATTCCCACCCCTAATCAGCTGTACTTTGTGTGTAGTGCAATGAGTATGCTAAAACAGTAAACTAAGATGGTGACCACAGTTTTGTGTCACAATTGGGCTACATGTTTCATGTTTATAAAAAATAACCTTTTGTTATATTACATCTGTCAAAAAAAAAAAATCGCATTCCTCTGCTCCGCCTGGTGCTCCTAATGGCATAAGGAAAACAACCAATCAGAGCCGAGGTGTCAATGACAGCTCGTGAACTCCAATCAAACTGTAGAAATTAGGCAGCACTGATCAAATATGAATCAAGATTCTGTTACTGCATTGCCTATTTTGTTTAAGGGTGTTTTAAGCTCCCAACGGCACTAGGGTTAGGCAATGGTTAGGGTTAGGTGACTTGAAGTCAACGGTCGCAGCGCTGCCTTGAAGTCGATTAGGCAATGGTTAGGGTTAGGGTTAGGGTTAAGGTTAGGGTTAGGTGCCTTGAAGTCAACGGTCACAGCGCTGCCTGGAAGGAGACGTTGTGGGCTTAAAACACCATTGAGCACCTATTTTTCACCTCAAATGTTTTTAGAAATATATTTTACGGTACTGTTTACTGTAAAATAAGAAAGTTTGGTCTGGCCGTTTGGGGTTTTGGCTTGACTGTTTTCAACATGGCGGCCGGGTCACAGACTCTCATTGCTTATCACATTCACTAGCTACTTTCACCAGCTTTAATCACAGAGCTCTCCCCGTCAGGACGCATTGACAGTTTGGGAATCCTGTAGAGAGTTTTCCACAGAGGAAACATATTGTTGTCCAGGACTTGGGACAGAAATTATTTTCAATTTTTTGTTTTGAACCCAAACAAATTCTGTCAAATCATGTTGCTCATCACAACCACACATCTGCCTGTAAGCTAATTTAATAAAAAATGTGGAACTTCAGGCAACATTATTTATGGTCAGCCTAGTTTAAAAAAAGATCTAGCCTGTGACTCTGTGTTTAAAATGCAGACTACGGGTGAAAGACAGAAACAGGCAGTAATGAGGGAGTTACAAGTGGAGTGATACATTTTAAGTGATCCACAATTTTTCGTGGAGCTGTGTGAACTGTTTTCCATGTGTCCGTCTCCGAAACGCCTGTTGAGAAGAAGCTGTGAAATTAATCAAAACAACATGTTATTTTACAGTCTGATGCTGGATGCACAACATTTCACCAGCTGATCTGCCGTGCGTAGTTGTACTGTAGCTTGAAAGTGTGCGACTGCAGAATGAACTGATAGCCTACCTGCTGCCTTCACCAGTGTAATGGAAAGGCTTTCAGAACAGTACTAAGGCACACCAGAGAACACAAGGTTTGATATTTACATGTTGGAAAGAACCCTTCCTAGTGCCTGCAAGCAATTATGGCAATAATAACTACCCAAAACAGCCCAAACTCGGTTGAAGCAGAGTCTCCTCATGACATACGTTACGACGTTACCTTACTCCCCGACCCCCACCACCAAGTCGGCGCCCATGCACAATCATATTGACATTTGCGTACACACCACTTGTCCACTTGTGGCACTGCTGACACATATCTGAGACCTGTCACTTACACACCAGATATCTTCTCCACACGTAAAGCAGCAGTGTACTGTACGATCATTTCCAGAACCGCAGTAGACTCTCCACTCCGGGAAGGAGGAAGGTCTGTCACAATTTTCTGAGGAGCAGGGAGTGCTGTGCAGTTATTTCTCTGCCCAGAAACTGATATATAATTACAGCGGAAAAAACGTAGGGTGAAATAGTGGGGTAGTTGACATGTCAATGTTTTACTCTGAACAGCTGCTGTCAGAGAGCAGGGAAACAAGGCGTGGTGCAAATAAGCACAGTGAAAATTAGTCGCCAGGATGCACTTTTTGGGTGTTTGAGGAGAGAAAACTTACAAATCTTACAAAAGAAGAGACAAAAAGACAGAGGGATATAAGAATAAATGCGAGGGGCAAATGGACCAAGAAAGAAATGTGTGCTTTGAGAATATTTGTGGATTAAATGGAAAACAAAAACTGCAAAAAGACCTTGTAAAAACATTAGGAGAGAAAAAAAAAGGCCAGAGAATGCAATTCAGATACAAATACATTTTTACAAATTTAAATAAAATCATATATTTTTTTTCAACGTGGGTCTTTTCTGGAAATGCAGACCGCTAAAAAACTATGTATATCGGATCAAGCAAAGCTTTCAATATAAATTTAAAGCGGTTACAATCAATATTTTTTTTTTATTAACAGTGGATATGACTACTTGTGTGTGAATGGAATCGCTTGTAATTACAAACCTCAACAGAATCATCACTCGACTCTGCTGTTCCCCTCAGCTCTATGGAGCTACATATATAGGGTCTTTCAGCTCAGTGTTTTGGTTTTCCAGCCTGCAAGCTTACTGTTTTGGTTCACTCTTACAGCTCTAATCAGTAGGGCTGGGCGATATAGAGAAAATCAAATATCACGATATTCTTGACCAAATACCTACAGTAGATGTCGCTATTGCGACGATATTGTACGGTTGACTATTGGTGCTTTAACAAAATGTTATTTACACAATAAGAAATAATCTCCAGAAAGGATTTAATGACATAGTGGGTTATGGTAAATAATAGAACAGCTAGAACACTCTGGTAAGTTCAGAAAATGACATCACTTTACTGTAATGCAGCCTGTAAAACCAGGAAAAGACACCACCATATTACGATATTACGATATCTAAAAACTAAGACACGCGGCACATGCGCGATTATGGAACCACTCTCCACTCCTCATTGGGAATGAGGTGGTGGAGAGGGTCTCTAGTTTTAAGTTCTTAGTTGTGACTGTGACGGAGGATTTGTCGTGGGGGAAAACCATCGCCTCTGCCACAGCGAAGGCCCAACAGCGCCTCTTCTTCCTTAGGAAGTTAAGGTGGGCAAAACTGCCCCAGAGATTCATGGTCAACTTCTACCACTGTGCAGTGGAGAGTGTGTTGACCTACGGGTTACTGGTATGGTTTGCTGCCTGCACAAGCGCAGAGGAGGAGGCCCTACACAGAGTGGTGAGAGCTGCAGGAAAGATCATTGGGGTCGTCCTCCCAGACATTCCAACCGTGTACACCTCGCGCTGCATGAAACGAGTGAAGAACATCCTCCAAGACCATTTACATCCAGCCCATCACCTCTTTCAACTGCTGCCTTCGAGGAGAAGATATAGGTCCATCAGGGCCAAAACCAGCAGGCTAGCCAACAGTCTTTACCCCCATGCTGTCAGGTTTCTTAATGGACATACTACCCCCCCCATTCCCCATTGGACATCAGTTTGTGACATAATGTCTCTGCCCATACACCATCAATACCTGTGACCTGGACATTGCATTGCTGCAAAAACATTACTATGATTTATTGATTGCACCATGCACTTTAATGGACATAGCACTTTATGGGATTTTTCTAGAGGGATTTATGGGAAGCTAACTTAGGTATAAAGTTATTCTAGGGGTATTTATGGGGAGTTAAATTAAATTAGGTATAAAGTCATGGGTAAATTATTTTCATGGGGACATATATAGATAAAACAAGCGGGTGAACAGCTTAAAATGATATGCCTGTCTGTTTGTTTTTGCTCTAACAATATTTCGTTGTTATGATGTAGCAATGACAAATAAAACTGAACTGAACTGAAGGCTTGTGTCATGTGGATGCAACAACAATGGTGTTGTCATTACCTAGAATTCCTCATGGGGGGTGCGACAGAAACTACACACTATATCTTTAAATTAGGTACTGTCTGAAACTCTTACAGTACACTTACGCAAGCTCATGCTCTCATTTCACCACCACATTAAATATTCATGACAGTGTTGCAAAAAGTCAACCATTTGTTAAATATAGCAGAGGCTGAAGCTCCCAGACATATGACTTTAAAGTGCTTTTGTTTTCACAGAAGACATTACATGGGCTTACACCAACATATTATCTGACCTCACTGTTCTCTTGGTATCCTCGTGTGCCCTCAGATTGCAGTCTGCTGGTTACCTAACTGACACAAGAGGAAATCAGCAGGCAGCAGAGTGTTTTCCAACCGAGCCCTCTCTCTCTGGAATTTAGTCTGTCTCGTGTAATTAGGGAAGCAAATTCTGCAGAAGCCTTAAAATCCAGACTTACAATTTATCTATTTTCATATCCTGGCAGGGAAGTTTTACAGTTTCTTCTTCTACCTCACACAGTATTTATATAGAAATCTACTGTTGGGAGCCTAGTAACTGTTGCTTCCTGGTTACTGCTTCTCCACTATGCTATATTTGTCTGTATGAGTGTGTACCTGGCTCAATGTATTTGTGTGTGTGTGTGTGTGTGTGGGGCGCTCTGCTAATATGTGTTAGGCTTGACACAATTGTGTTGGCAGTGAATACAGATGCTCCAGGTACTGTATCCACACCTGTATCCAAAAGGTCTTTGTCATGACATGTTTTCTAACTACATTGTCTAAGAAACTGTCCGTTTTATGGTTTTAACCTTTCGCCTACTGACAAAGAGGCTATGGAGGTTTGGCAGATGAAAAACTAAATCTCTTGTTTTCTATAATAGGACATCTCGAAGCTAACCTGTCCCCTAAAAAGTACATTTATATACCAGTAAATGGTTTTGCCTAATACATAAAGGAGGAAATTAAATTGCTGTCTTTTGTTCTCTGGCAACTTTTTTGCCAGTGCGTGAACTGCTATGCTCTTGTGCACTGCATGAAAGTCAAAATGGGGAGGTCAGAGTGGATGGTGGGTGTAAAAAAACAAAGGACTTTGACCTCAGAAACTGGAGCCTGTGTCCTGTTTGTGGTTAGATTCAGGCTACTAAAACATGTTGAATAAAGTAAGAAGAAATATTGTGGATATGGTTATATTTCATCCTGTCCAGTTTATTGGCATTTCTTTAAATTAATCACAATTGTCTTCGGCGGCACTAAGCGCCGAGCAGAGCTACGGTGCCGCTGCAAAATAGCCTCGGGAAGGAACTTGTTTTGGTGGAACGTGTGTACATGCAAAGGTTGTTTTAGTCGTGCAACAGAAAACTCAGATTGGACAGATAGTCTAGCTAGCTGTCTGGATTTACCCTGCAGAGATCTGAGGAGCAGTTAATCGCGTGGCGCGGCTGGTGGAATATCAAGCATTGGCTTCAATGGCCGTGATTGCTCGCGGGGACCGCGACGCCTCTGGAACGCAGCGCAGACGTGTCTGGTGGAAAAGACCTTTTTGTCACCGGAACAGAAAGCTCTCAGCACGACTTATTCTGCTGCATAAAGGTCTACTTCCTCCCACTGTGCTTCAAGACAGCTGCTTTTTCCGTACTCGCGAGCAATAGCTCTTTCACAACTCCCTGAAAGAAAGTCAACATGGAGATATGTGACATTTTCAACGGTTTTACTGCATAATTACTTTTAGTTTGTTGCTGAAAGTTGTTGCCACATCTTTAACAATGCTATTTTATCTCTGGTTGCTTACATTTTGAAGTCCTGATGTGGTATCCATATCACAACCAGCATGTTTAGCTGTTTAGCGGCAGATAAATGTCTGCTCGGCTCAACTGTGATTTGTCAAAGCAATTTACGTTTCGGTGGGAGTCTACTCCTCTTCAACAAGCCAAATTATACAAACAATGAGATTCCTCGACATACAGAAGGTTAAAGAATGCAGTGGTGCTCACAGTTAGCATTACCGTTAGCATTTTTCTCACAGATTTCTTACACTGGATAGACAAATGTAAAAGCTCAGGTTAGCAAAATGCAAAACTATAAAAAAAAAAAAAAAATTCATACTTTGAGGTGTCTGATTAGTGTGAATCCTCGTGTTGTGGCCATATTTAAAAGTTTGGTTGAAGGTGTGATAAGGTATAAGGAAGGAATGATTTTAGTTTGAGGCCGGTGACTGCCATTAATTTCTTCCAGCCCTTGTGTGCTAAAGGTATGTATTAAAGATAAGTGGCTTAGCCTGATTACCATTTAATAACTAAGAGGTGTCATAATTAAATTTCCATCAATCACGGTACTCTGCCTCTAACAAATGTCTGAATCATCTGAATCATTATGCAAATTAATAAGTAATATTCTCAGAATAAATTGGTCTATTAACCAGTGGTACATGCTCTATCTGGTGCAGCTCAGTGGCACTGGGTTGTGTGTGTGTGGCCTGCGTGTGTGTTTATAACACACCCATGTGTGTCATGTAATTGCAGTGAGTACACTTTAGGTTTTTCTTCTTCTTCAGAAACAGGCCTACGTCGCCACGCTTCAGGCTCGTTGTGCCAGTGAGCTGTGGATGTCTTACATGAGGGAAAAAAAGAAACGCAGGCAAAATAGATAACAGTGAGAAACATGGCCCTCTGCAACCTTCACATTATGAAAAAAGCTAAGAAAAAAAAAAAATCAGCTGTGCAAAACATCTTCAGTCATTAAAGCTGAAGTTAGAACACAGTTATTAGAGCTGAGAAACTTTTGACGCTGCTGACTGAGGCTTCAGGAGCATGAAGGAAGGAAGAGGAGACAGAGAAAATAGGGCACGAAAATATCAATATGAGATATGAACGATGGTGGGTGCTTGCTCCCTTTAAAACGCTGGTGGCGGGAGCCACTCAATATTCAGAGAGAGAGCTGACGCGTAGTGAGAACGCTCCTCATCGAGTTCCTCTTCTTTTTCTAACCCCGCGAATTAGTTCTTTTGTCTACAGGGCAATATATGTCGGAGATAAAAACAGCCTGTGGTTAATCCAGATCCCAGCAGCGCCTTTTGACTTTGTTTTTTTGTTTTGATTTTGTCTCTGCTTATGCACGGGGTGTAAATTAAGGTAAACTCGCAGTCAGCCTGACCCTGATTGGTTCCACTCTTCAGCTAAGGGTGCCTGGTAAAAAAAGTAAGTGTTGAAAGACAAAGTAGAGAGGTGGATGTCTGAGCTACTTCCTGCATTCTCAATAACTTAGCGTCTTCCCTTGCTATGGCAGGTGAAAGTACCGATACATCTCAGGTGAGCAGCTCTCTTTCTTTGCCACACCCTCACTGTCTGTCTTGTCTCTTTTTCAAGGGCCTCTTTAGTCCACTCAAATGCTAATATAAAGCACCCATATTCAAACATCTTCCACATCTAAAATTTCCATTACTCACAGCATGTAGCCTCGCCAAGAGAGACGGAATTTAACTTTGTCTCCCTTTGATTATCGCTGGATGTTAGCTCTCTATTTGTGGCCACCAGCTATGCTCCTCAGCTGCCTTTTCTTTAGCAATCTGCTGCTTTCCTTCATTAAAAGGCACCCAAACACACAAAATAGTACTATTACAAGTATTAGAAGAAGTGTACAGGAATATGCATGTACAAAAACACACACACACACACACACACACACACACACACACACACACACACACACACACTGCGCTTAGCTGTCTGGCTTTCACTTTTCCTCGTCTTATCAGTTGCTGCGTTTCAAAAATAAAGAATCTCAGCTTTCACATGAAAGGAAGGACTTTCACACCTTCCACCTGCTTCTTCCCTCTCCGGCTCACTCACTCAGCATTATCTCTCTCGATTGCGCTCGTGCCATCTGCAAGATTAATTGATCAAAAAGGCTGAGAATGTTCCTCGATGTTTGCTTGATTGAATTTGGGAAAGCTGGAGCCTTCATATTTTTCACCCCAGCATCCTGCTCCCCTCTAACACTTTCACACACTCCTCGTCTGTCTCCTCCTCGCTCTGGTTCTGCCTGTTTCATTGTCACTCTCTCTTTTATATCCCTCTCCATTTTAACAGCTACACACTTGGTAATATCCCAGATAGTATATCACGCAGAAAGAAAAAAGACATTCATGTGGATTCACTCCAAGCCAACAAGAAAAAAAGAAAATAAATGGAGCTGAATGGACTGGAGGGAAAGTTGAAAATCTTAAACTTGAGGCAAACCCTTCAGAGAAATATTTTTTTGTGTCCATTAATGGGTTGTGCCACATTACAGGCTGCTTGTTGTTTCCCGTGGAGCATGCACAGGGAACCCCTCTGGCCAATCAAAATGCCAATAAAAAGACCCAGAATCAAGCAAGAGCTGGGACACCCATGTGCTTTTGTATTGGCATGTGCATTTAAGCATACGCTGCTTCTTTTTTCTTTATTTACAGCATTGCAAATGTGCCTGCATGTGTGGTCATACTTTGTTAAACTATTGTTTTCTGCGAGATAACCCTGCTGTGAGCATCCATGTAGCACAAGGCTTTGATAGCAAACAGCAGCCTTGCATCAAGTGGACTTGAGAGCGAGCATCATGCTGGCTGAGTGAGCTATAGACACACAGAGTCAAACATACTTAGATCACAATCTACATTAACGAGTGAGAAGGTGGTGATTTTGGTGTTCAAGGCAAGGACAAGTGGCTGTTCTGGAGGGTGAACATGTGACAACACTACGCCACTCTGATCTTATTTAATGCATCACCTTGTTCATGTTCTCTTGGGAATTGGATTTGAAAGCATGAAGTGCTCAGGTATGAGGTGAATTCCTCTACTAAGGTTCACTTTGATATCTGAATTGTGTATGTTAACTCTCTTTTTCAAATACTGGGATTAAATGCCAATCGCTTTTTTCAGGCCCATAATGGGCTTATATTTAAAGTTTGTTAACATTTATTTTAATTTAGGAGCAGCCCAGGAATACGGAGTGAGTTTCACAAGTAATCTGCTCCACTGTTGGGATGCTTGAACGTGTCTCGGGAGGGTCTTTAAGTTGTAATCAGTGGATTTTACAACACCCTTGGTCACCGTGGTAACAGCAAAGTGCAGTTTTATACTAACAAACCCTCTTTGAGCAGCTACTTTGTCAGAAATACAACAGAAGAGCAACTGGTGTTTACAGTAAAGCCAAAAAAACTCATGGTTAATAAAGAAATTAGTCAACAATAAATTACGGCATTAACATCACAGCATTAATATAATACAGTTCTGACATGGTGTAAAGAGAGTGAATAGTAAACAGCGAGATCTCATTGCGCTGGATTACTACATGCATGCAACATTTTCATGTGAATCTCTCATGCTTCGGCAGACACTCTGAATCCAGCGTGGGAATGGCGGACAGTGCCACTACCTATAACAACTTTGATATGGAGAGGTACTTACTGAATGTAAATACAGTAAAGTATCAAAAATGGGGTTTGATTTAATGAAAATCTTAAGGATGTAATGTACTGTATATATTTGCTAATTTTTACACAGTTCTTTATACTATTGTAGAGTTTTGTAGTGTTTTAAATGAATGCCAGTCCATCCACAGTGCTTACACCTTTGGTTCCTAACTTTTTTACCTTATGACACGCACTAAATATTAACTCATAAGTTTGGATGACAATATTAAATATGGGAAAGAAACATCAATATTTATACCAGTATAGGTGATAAAACATTTTCTTAATTTTGGTTCATGTTGCACAAATAGAGCAAGGAGACATGCCATTTCTGACTGTCTTCTTTGTCTGTCTAACCCCTATTTCGTGGCCCCTGCAAGCAATCGCAGCCATTCAAGTCAATGCTTGATATTCCACCAGCCGCGCCACGGCGCGTCCCAGAAGCATGCGTGAAGCGGCTCTCCGCTCCGCTAAACATAGGCGCCAGGTCTGTTTTCACGCGAGCCACGGGGCATTCAGACAGCCGGGGAGGAAGTGAAACAGCGAGAGGATCCATTTACCAGAAGACACCCCCCAATATCGTTAATGTCTCCTCTACAACACCACGGACGACGAGAGATTCATCTTGGAGGTGGAAAATCATAATAGACACCACAGATCAAGGACAACACCAGAAAAGAGAAGGCATGGAGTTTAATTAAAGGGGTGTTTGAAGTGAAAGGTAGATACTAACCTAATAAACACGTGATTGTTCTGTAAAGTACAATCAAATCTGTTAATCGGGCAGCAAGACGCTCCACTTCTGAGACACTCCCGGTGTGGTATGGCGAGAGGTGGAGGACGGAACAAAAACCAGAACGCAGCACAGACACGTCCATTGGAGAGGAGGGAAGATTTTTCTTTTTTAATCGTACAACAAATTGAATATTTTTGTAATCCAGTCCTTTTTTAGGATTCTAAAAAGATCCTTCAAAACAGCGATAAGTATTGATAAACAAGCTCTCTTTTTTCAAAGATTAATGGGCTCTGTACCTTAAAGGTGCAATATGTAATATATTTACTGTAATAAATCCAAAAATGACCCCAATCATCAGATATTAAGGAAACATGCTTAAGTTGAAATACTAGCTTTTCTGACAACGTTAATGCCAGTATTTTCTGTAATTGAGAAAAAAAAAGTTATAATAGGCTATAGTGGCTTTACGCTGCTCTACATTGGAGGTGGAAAACCGAAACTACTGCAGAAATACACGGAGCACAAACACAACACATCTGCCGCAGCATCTCCACAGCTGAGCGCGTCCATAAACCTGAAGCTGCCCTGCATTTTACAGAGAGAGTGGACACTAAGCAGGTCTGCTTCAGAACGCCGTGTGTTTGAGTCTGAACTGTAGACTGGAAACGTCACGTCACGGGAACTTCAAACTAAATCATTAGTATTGCGCTCCTAAACTTTGTGTTGATGGCATCAATGTATTAGACTGATTTGGCTACGATTCCTCCGAAAACACCTTTCACAGCTTTCCTCACGTAGAGATGGTTGCTAGGTGATAGCAACAAATACAGCGCGGTCGGACCCCGCACGTAGCTGTCCGTTCTATTCGCCTCGGAAGAATAAACTGGACAAAGTTACATTCGGGGCTACACTCAAAAGATTCGGAGCTGAAGCCCCGGCAAAATCGGCTGACGCCGCTCCTGGTGTAAACCGGGACATTTTAGCATCCCGACAGGCTTTTGTCAGGACTCAGGACACGCAATTCAAAATCAAACCGGGACGTTTCGTCACCCTAGCTTTGGAGTAAAGTCTGGCTATGTGAGACAAGCGTATAGCAACATTGTTGTGGATGCTGCGGTCTCAGCCTGGCAAACTCATTTTTGAGTCTGGGGAGAAGGGGGAGGGGGAGACAACTCTCTCCAGTATTTTTAATTTGTACTGCAGTAACTATTTTAAACACTAGCTGTCAGTATTATATATTGCAGCTTTAAATGTAATGTGAGAGGCACAAACGGAGCTAGCCTTAGGTCGCATTAATACCACAGAGAATCACATGATACCCTAAAGTTAGTAGCAAACGTCTTTGATCTCATGCCCTGAAACAATAAACTGTTTCAGTGATGAGCCTTTGCTGTGCCTGATTATTGAATTTAACATGATTATTTAATAGCAATGTCAATATTTCTTAACCACAAAACTTGCCGGAAAAAAGGGCCGAGACAATCCTGCTCCATCATTGTTAGCGGAGCAGAATTAGAATTTGTCGATGACACCTTGCCTCTAACTTTCTGTAAAACTTGCTTGTTCTGACATTCTACACCGAGCTGTCTAACATCATGGGAATAACGTATGCAAATTTTGATTTAGCTTGTTGTTTCCTTTCAAGTCTTGCCAATAAAAGTGCCATGGTGCTGACAGAACAAAAGCAAAATATGGGGCGTATCAAAGAAAGCGAAAATGTATATAGTCAGGGCGTCAATTTGCAAGAGACATTCAACGTGCGGTCTTCAACACTCATTTGCACACACGACTGTGAAGACATTCTCTATCAAGCAGCTCTGACATTGCTGAAGAGGGAAAAATATGGCCTTATCTTCATGAACATGCCAACCTGGCTTGACAGTGATCATGAGAAACAAAGAAGATTGGAGACGGTAAAGAAAAATAGTCCTGAAATAAGCCTACAGGTCTGCTACCGATATTGATATAGCTACTGTGAAGAGAGCAAACATACACACAGGAGGCTTAGAGACAGAATGAGGGTCGTGCAAAAAAAAAAAAAAAAAAAAAAAGGAAGACGCTAACACTCAGAGATCAATAAGAAGTGTGTATTTGTGTATGTCTGTGCACATGAAAAGAAGAAGAGACAGACGGAGAGAGAGAGAGAGAGAAATGCAATCAGTGAGAGTATGAGGTTTCTCCAGAGTGAGGATTTGGGTCATTTGAAAGAATACGGCTGAATCAGCAACACTGCCGCCACCGCTGAACTTAATCTACTGAATTGTCCTGCAGGCGGGAGACTGAGCGAGGAAGAGAGGAACGGAGTGAGGATGTCAAATGGAAAGAGAAGGATAAAGAGAGGAAGGCAGAGGAGAGGATGAAACAAAAGGAGAGAGAAAGGAGGGAGGGAGATGGAGCGATAGATACAGGCGAGAAGATGGGAGCGGCTGAGAAGAAGAGAGATGGGGAGAGACAGAGGAGGCGAAAAGCAGTGGGTGAGAGATTTATCAGAAGAGACGGTAGGAGCGGGAGGGGAGATGGGAAGAGAGGAAGTAGGGAAAGCAAAAGAGAGAGAGATAGGGGGAGGAAGGTGGAGAGAGGAAGGGAGGGAGGGAGGGGAAGAGACATGGGAGCCAAACAAGAGGGAGATCGAGAAAGCGCACCCACTGTCTGCCGGCTACTGCTGCTCACTCGTGGATTGTTCTCCCCATCAGATTAACGAGAAAAGGGGTTGAGAAGTCTGCACCCTCCATCCACCGTCCTCCACCACTGCTCCTCCACTCATCCTCGAAGGGGTGAAGTGCTGCTTATTTTTTATAATCTCCTGACATTAACCCCATTTCTTTGTCTCATTTGCTACATCCCACCCAGCATTTGTTCTTTGATTTAACACACACACAGAAACACTAATTGTTTTTTTTAAGTGTTAATCGACCCCGGATCACATAGCATCATGTTCATTGCTCTTGAAGCATGTTGCACTGCATCCCTGGTCATGCATTGCTATCAGACAGAAGCATCCGTAAACATTTGTTTTATGGGAAGAATGTGGAAAATACTAACTCACTGGATGAATTTTCTTAGCGACTTAAAAGAAAAGAAAAGAAGGAAACATGCTATATGAGTGGGACTGTGCCATCTTTGATTTTATACGGCTTGTATTGACTCTGAAATGTCTCTCTCTCACCTCTCTGTCAGAGTAAATCATGTCTTTACATCAACCCGACACTAAGTCACTAAGAAGATTGGCTTTTCCTCCAGGGTGTGTTTGTGTTCAATATTCTTCCAGTAAATATTTTTTATAAGTGACTGAAATGTTTGGGTTCCCTCTAATAGCCATACAGGAACCAAAATACTTGCTGCGATACGACTTTTTAGGGGGTAGCCAGTTAGTTCATGGACTTAAATATCTCAATAAAAACATAAAATATCCCTTTGCAGAATCAGATTAAAACATTCGGTCCAAACTGTTTTTCATTTACAAGCATGGGCGTACGACTACATCCAGTTCACAGAATGTCTTGTATTTGCTTCCCCGCTTTATTCATACAATTTTTTATCATTTCTTCTGACATTTCTGCTGATATAAATAGTCACTTCCATCACTTCATGGCAGTAAGACAGTCTAGTTATGAGTTTAAGTACATAACAGATCCTCATGCTCATTGAGCCAATGTTACATCTTAAGACGTTTCCAAGTTTCAACCTACAGCAATCATTATTTACTAAATCCAAAAGTCAGATGCATATAAAAGTATACAGAGTCACTCAACGGAGTGCAAAGTAATTAATGACATTTATTGACCTTTATTACCAAACAGGAAGTGCCACATGTATAGCCTGCTCAGCCTATACCCTTCTCTCCCTATAGCTTTGGCTTTTCCCCAAATGTACCACCCACTGGAGACTCTTCAGATGCAATGTATCAATTTACTAACTGAGACAAATGTAAGGTTTACACTGGCATGTAGTTGAGGCAAACAGTCGGCCAGGTTTCTGTAGCAATCCAGGTTTTTGTACCAATATGGGCTGGATGATGAGTTAAGAAATCTCATTTCATAGCAAAGTAATTATTAAATCAATGCAGCAACGGTCAACTCTCTGAAGATACAACACGTCGTGATATGCGGCGGGGAAATTGTACTTAATTAACCCTAAGACCTTGTGGTATGTAAGTCCCTATGTTGCATTTCATTTCATTCAAATGTCAGTATGTGGAAGTGACTTACATACTGCTAGCCACATACCTGGTTGTCTTTTAATTTGGGGTAAAAACGTAAACCACATTTGAAAAATAGTGCTAACTGGCTTATTGGATCTGTACTCTATTAAAGAATATCTCCAAAAATTGGTAAAAAGCAAGACTGCCATATTTCAGAATGGAACCTGACATGACAACAGCACAAATCAGGGCCAGATCCAATCATACCTCCAGCTGGATGAACACAAACTTCACAAATAAATATTCTATTCTGCTTTCAAAAAATTGGATGGAGATTTACCATCTAAAACCCAGCTCATGAACACCAATATCCCATCTCTCTCTCTCTCTCTCTCTCTCTCTCTCTCTCTCTCTCTCTCTCTCTCTCTCTCTCTCAGTTCTGTGTCTTCACCACTAGATGGCAGACATGCTATGCGCCGCTGACGAATGCCCCTCTCCTTGACTGAGCCTAATGGCATGTGGCGGCTGGTGCCTGTGAGTAATGCCGCAGGAAAATGCGTTCCATAACCTATTGTTCTTATTGGAAAAGAGGAGGAAGAGAGGAGAGGGATACACAAAAAACAAACAAGTAAAAAGAGAAGATCGAGAGAGGAAGAGAAAACGAGTGACACCAGTTGTGCGCTGTGGGTGAGGGTTGTGCGGTCCAATCTTCTGACAGGAGGGTGGGGACGGTTACTGGGAGTTACAGAGGCAGAAAATGCTCTGCTGATGTAGTTGGTGTATTTAACACTTGTGCAGACACGCAGAGACACAAATAAAATACGTGATCAGCTCAGAGAGGCAGAATGGTCTTTCCATGTATGAAAATGTATTCATTTTTACTGCTTTAATGCACAAATGTATTTGCATTACGGGGTAAAAGTGATTCTGAAAGCTGACTGACTGAAATTGGACCATGCTGCTGTATCTGTTCCTACTAATGGAATTGTTACACTTTGCTCAATACACAAATCAACGTCCAGGTTAAGACTTTTCTCCGATCTTTAATGAGCACAGGAGTGGCTCTGAAGAAATGTTCAAACGTGAATTTTCCTCATTTGTGTTACTTTTGAATTATAGGCAAAGTTAGATGCCGAGCAACACAAAACTGCCTCCCTAAATTTCCAAAAATAAACAGGACATCTCCTGTGAAGCTAATGGGCTGCAATCAGCCTGAGTTAATGACAGAGAGCCAAGAATATATTTAACAAATATTTGAGACACATAACCTTAAAATGTACAAATGAACACAAGGAGGTAAACAGCAAAAAAGTAAATAAAGCTGCATTTAAACTAATTAGATTCCTGCTGATTGATTCTTCCCATTACACTGTATTGGACCGGGGCCTCCAGGAGGCGAGTGAATCAATCAGCATAAAGGCTGCATGTAACATCTCTGACTGCAGTCTCACAAACAGCAGGGCTCCGTTTGTGATTTTGAGGGGGTACAGTACACAGTGTGATAACACAGCATGGGATCGGCCCAATGCACGCAAGAACACTGTGTGAAAACTAGAAGAAATGTATAGATCATCTAAAGAGAAGTTAGAGAGTCTGTTCAATTCAATTCAATTTTATTTATAGTATCAAATCATACCAAAAGTTATCTCGAGACACTTTACAGATAGAGTAGGTCTAGACCACACTCTATAAATTCCAAAACCCCAACAATTACAGTAATTCCCTCAAGAGCAAGCATTAGCAGTGGCTGTTGCAACAGTGGCAAGAAAAAACTCCCTTTTAGGAAGAAACCTCGGCAGACCCAGACTCTTGGTAGGCGGTGTCTGACGGGCCGGTTGGGGGCGTGATGAACAGTGGTGATAATAGTCACATTAGAAGTCACAGTGACTTCGAAGGTTATCGTGGAAGTTCCTGTCATAGCAGGGCACATTGTGTCATACTGAGTAGTGCAGTCTCCTATACCGGATCCTGACTACTCTGTGCATAGGAACATCACAGCAGGGCGTTGCGGGATGTGACGTGGCGCTGCAGAGCACGGGTGGATGCTGCGGATGCAGCAGGACGCAGCAGGATGCGGCCGGGAAACGCAGAGAAGAAGAAACATAAGGACTCCGGGGAGTAAACTCCCCAGAGCTAGATTAGTAACAAGCATTTCTGGGACAGGATGCATACAAAAGTAACAAGTAGAGATGAGAGAGCAGCTCAGTGTGTCTTAGGAAGGAACAGCCTCCCCGGCAGTCTAGAATTGTAATAGCATAACTTAAGAGAGGCAGGTTAAAGAGAGGAGCCTGGTCGGGCTAGAACTCTCCCCAACCGGATCGGGCTGTACTGGCCTGCCTCCCTCTACTCTCGCTAGATTATTAATTATACAGTATATAAAACTGATGACTACGAGGAGAAGCAGTGGGCCGGGTTAGGTGGACGCTTCAACTCCTCGTTCCCTAACTATAAGCTTTATCAAAGAGGAGGGTTTTCAGTTTACTCTTAAATGTGGTGACGGTGTCTGCTCCTCGAACCCAGACTGGGAGCTGGTTCCACAATACTGGAGCCTGATAGCTGAAGGCCCTGGCCCCCAGTCTACTTCCAGAGACTCTAGGAACCACAAGTAGCCCCGCATTCCGGGAGCGCAGTGCTCTAGTGGGACAATAAGGTACTATGAGCTCTTCTAAGTATGATGGTGCTTGACCATTTAGAGCTTTGAAGTCAGGAGGAGGATTTTAAATTTGATCCTAGATTTCACTGGAAGCCACTGGACTGTTGACGTCTATAGCCATATTTAGCAAAACCTTACTAGTTTAAGTTTTTAAACAACTTTGTTACTTATTCCTTCTTTTGCTCTTTAATATATGTAACTGTCTGATAAATCCGATTAAAGTCAACTTTGGTGCATTTCATTTTCATCTTTAACATTGAATCATCTTAAAGCGCCCATATTATGAACATTTTCAGGTTCAAAATTGTATTTTAAGGTCGTACCAGAATAGGTTTACATGGTTTAATTTTCAAAAAACACCATATTTTTGTTGTACTGCACAGCTCTCTCTCACTGCTGCAGATCCTCTTTTCACCTGGTCTCTGTTTTAGCTACAGAGTAAGACCTCGTTTCTTCTTCTTCTTCTGTACTATCTTTGATTGCACTCGCACATGCACAGTAGCTCAGCTGTAGATCATTTCAGCTAGCTAGCTCCATTTATTTCGTTTCTCTGACTTTGGTCAGTTACAAGGCAGGATTAGCTGGGAGACTTCTAAATGAGGGCGCACATGTAAGTAGTTCTTTTGTAGATTATGGTGAACTTGTGTATGTTGTAGCAGTGCTTTGCTATTGAGAACGAGGTAGCATGCTAGCGTTAGCATGCTAACGCTACGAGCCAACGGTTGTGGTTAGCCAGCTTGTTTCAAAATCGGCACGACTTGTGACGTCACAAGCCGTGCCGATTTTGAACAGCTCACCCGGAGACTGAAGACAGGACACATTCAGAAACCGTATCTCACTCAAAACAGCATGGATGGATTTTTTTCAAAGTTTGTATGCGTGTGGAAGCACCAGAGACACAAAAGAACACCCCAAATCCCAGAAAGTGTTTTTTTCATAATATGGGCACTTTAAAACACATGAAATATACCATAGAGCCTAGTGTGGTTTTGATCTTAAAACACAAATATATGCAGCCATCACCCACAGACAGATTGCAGTACCCCAGGAAGAATAGCTTTTAGCTTATGCTGAAGCTAATGGCGATTCAAATAAAACAAACAAACCCTGATACCAACCCACACATATACACTATAACATGTCAGCACTGTGGAGATGAGAGAATAAGGGGTACTTGTTTGTCAATGCCAAACCTAATCATGTAAAATACCCCCCCACACACACACACTTTCTCATACCTACCTCATGCCCCCCTCTACCTCATTTACACAACCTCTTCTCCCTTTATTCTGCTTTTTTATTCCCTAATGTGAAATTAGATGAAAAGCAAAACACTTTTGTTTGCTTAAAAAGAAAAAGAAAACAAAGAAGGCAGGGTTCTGCTGGTGGTGTGATTAATGGGCAAGGCTTGATTTCTAGATCTTTATATCCTCCCAAAAAAGCTTCTGAATACTGGTTGTACAGCAGAGGGAAAGGCAGGAAGCAGTCTTGCTAGAATTTACTTTCTCTCATCTCCCCACTGCTGGTTGAATAGGGGTTCCCCATTAAAGTGCTTGTGACCTTTGGAAGAGAGGAGCAGGGGTTTGATTGGGCTTTTTTGTCAAATTGGGAACGCAATGAGCACAGGCACAGTGAGGGCCCATTTACTGGCTGCAGCCACTGTTTGTGAGGCAGAGAGCTGTGGTGCCCACACTGCTAGTGCTATGAGTAGTCAGCTGCAGCATTGGGATATTTTTGGACAGATACTGTATATAATAAATAAAACATAATAATAATAATAATAATAATAATAATAATAATGGCCAAGTAAGTGTGAACACATACAGGGAATTTGACATTGGCGTTTTTATTATCTATGGCTGTGCTTGTGTTACGGGTGGAATAAAAATGATTATATTATTCTCTGGACTAATGGAATTACACTGCATATACATATTGTTAGCCAGGGCAATTGCTGTATTAAAGAAATAATATTATGAATTTCAGTTTTAAAAAGGTGCTATACGTAGCATTTTAAAGCAGCAATAGTTGATTTGTTTGCGCACTTGGGGGCAGCAGAACAAGCTATAAACCACCAAATTGACATATTATTGTCTTCTAAAGTTGTTGCTGGCGAACAGTTGCTTATTTACACATACAGCAGAAATGAAACAACGTTAGGATTTATTTAGAGTCATGTCACCTTGTTCTCCTTTTAACTCTGTTTTGGTCTCCACCAACTCCTATGGGAAATATCTGGCTTGTTTGGCTTTGTCTACTCTGTAGAGCTGACCTGTCGAGTGATAATCTCTAAGAGTGACCTCTGTCATATTATATGTGGTTATTTAATCTATTGTTAAAATAAATATATTGAGTAGAAGGCCTAGGGCTTTCGCGATAACAGCAATATTGCAATACTGTGCTACTGACAAACAAACCGCAGGGGAAGCAACCGCCACAACCACTATCTTCGGTTTTTTTTTCTTCTTTTTTCATTAGATTATATGCATCAGTACCATATGTACATATGCGCTAATACAGCACATTGAGAACCACCCTAAATCACCGCAAGGGAAATTCCTTCACCGTGACAGCCTTATTGAGTAGTGCAGCATTAACTTCGGCAGGTTATTAACATATTTTAGTAGCATTTACGTTTGTGGCATCAGCTTGGAATGAAACTGTAAGAAGGTGTCGTTACTCCCCAAATAGTGGCTTTAATATACTAAGATAGATACTAAGAAGATACTAAGACTAAGCTACCAATGGTCTTTACAACAACTGACATGCCATTTATGTGTACAAATGATACATATAGCACCTAATATGCACTTTGTCGAACCACTGGATTTATTGTCTCTGACTCTCTCTGAGTGCTTTAGATGTTTCAAAATGGCTTTCTCCATTTATATGTGCATAATCTCAAAGTCTCTTCTTTTCTGATTTTATTCTTCACTCACAAGACCTGTCATCCTGAAATCCACTTAAAGCAGTTCCTTGTCAGAGGAAATCAGAAAAAACGACATGGAAAAGTAATCAACACTCAGCAACCATGCATCCATCTGCCCTCTCTTCTTTTGTACCACTATTTTTATTGCCCTATCTCAATTTCTCTCTATCTTTTTCTTTGTCTTGTTACTTCACACCCGTGGGACTGTGTAAGTGCCTGAGCCAGATGTAGAATTCTACTGTCCCTGTCCTCACATCTGTGTAGAGATAAATGCACATTCACCACCACTTTCTTTCTGCGCTTAGTTACATGATAGATACAAAACCAGACGCACACTTCCATGACATGGGTGCGATGATTTGTAGAGGAAAAGCAGCAAATCCCCATTTGTTTGTCAGATTCAAGTAAACATAATGGATCCATATATCTGGAAAAGCCTGGAATAAGGAAAACAATGGCATGAGAAGGAGATAGAAAGAATATGAGTAAGGCCCTGTTCAGACCCTGCATTAACATGCATCTTGGGTAATCGGATCACAAGTGGACAGCTCTAAGTACGTCAGTTTACACCTGGCGTTAGAATGTGTCTCCACATGCATCTTGAGTGACCACTTGTCCTCGGATCTCATTTCCCGCTCTATATGCAAATAAACACGTACATCATTTCCGTTTGCAAAGACCAAATACGTTGTTTTTAACCAGTGGGAGGTAGCAATGCACTTTGCATGCCTAGTCTGTCTGAAATTTTAAAAATAAATCAAAATACAGACTGGATTTATTCCTTGGCGTGTTCCATGCAAATTAAACTGCCCAAGATGTTTCATGCACTCATAATATATCTCTATGGGCTTTTTGAAATTTTCAGACATCATGGACAAAGACAGTTTAGGCGATTTAAGAATGCTACGTGTACGCAGAGGACATCAGTTGATAAGGATGTGGCCAAAGACACATTTTTACACTGCTAAAAGAATGTGACCATATGAATGTGGTTTGAGGGATCAGATGTCATGTTAATGTCAGGTCTGAACATGGCCAAAGTGTTTGTCAAAGGGGATGTAGAAAGCAAACAAGGAGGTGTGAGTGTACATATGTACAGCAAGATGGAGCGTAGTGTCCTAAGACAAGTATTGAAACTACAGAGAGGGAAAGCATACTAGAAAGAGCAACAGATAAAAAGAGGGAGGTATGGCAAAGAGAACAGACAGATCTGCTATGGTAAGTAAGACTGCTCACAGTCTTGGCAGACTTATTGCCACATTTATAACTTACTTAAACACCTCTCTGTTTGGGCTGCCATCATCTAACGTGTAGGTTAAGGCACAGAAATTCTTACCCTGGTGTCCAAGTGCTACCTTTGAGTGGAACCCCTCTGTGCACTTTCTGCACCTCTATTCCTCAGTTTTAGGCAATTCAATTATATTCTAATAGAGTTTATCAAGACTGAAAGCGAGAAATGAAAGGATGATGGATGATGAAGTTGATGACGATGATAATTCACCCACCATGTTGGCGACAGGGGGGTGAATGTGGTACATCCAGAGGAGTGATCATGCCCACTTTTCTAAATAGAAAAAAACGTTCTATTGTTTTTGTGTGAGCATGTGCATGTAACTTTATCTAGCTCATGCTTTTAAACACCAGATCAGCTAACAGTGTAACCGTGACTGTGTTTAATAAATTAAGCGTCATATCTACTTCAAATACACACAGACACATGTGTTGATCTGAAGCGACATTGACTTTAATAGCCACTTAAAATGTCTTTATTATTTTAAAGCACTTTATGAGTTGCCCCTGGCAAGGGGGAGTACAGTGTGAGATTTGACTTAAATTACGGCAACAAAAGCTGTTGCAGACTCGTTTATGTCCCTCCACCTCCTCCCCTTGTGCCATTTGCAGGTTTCCGGATAATTCTGGTTTATTGCAACTTAAAGTGGTCTGCCAGAGATGTAGTGTTGCACTTCCATAAAATTGGGCGAGACAGAATAAAAAAATCAATTGTCAAGATTGCAGTAAGAGAGGCAGACATGCCCTGACTTTTAGTCCAGAGTAAGAGTCAAGCTTACAAAATGCTTTATCCTACAATTGACATAATGCAACTCTTTTTTTTTACTAGATCCTCATGTGATGCCTTTATCTGTCAAACTCTACAACCCCAGTTTGTGTTTTGTATAAAAATTAGGGCCGGGACTCAATTAAAAAAAATAATCTAATTAATTACAGGCTTTGTAATTAATTAATTGAAATTAATCGCATTTTAATTCCATAAATATTTGACCTGAGAGATACCATTGAATAATGACTGAATACATAATGTAAGCTTAAGCAACACAATATTGTTTATTTTTGTTCAACCAAGTCCAGCAGACCAGTGCAATTTTTGCCATTAAGTGTAGCAATAGCATATTTAGAAATATAGTACATTTCAGAAATTCAGGTAGGTATATAGGTAGGTAGACCTTCTGTAAACTATGTTTTTTTAAGTAAAACACAATACTTTCAAGTACATTCAGACTTAGTTACCCTGGTCCTTAAACCAGTCATCTGGTGGAGTGTGGGTTGGGTGTGGGTCCTTGTACTCGGAGTCGGGCTAACGTCCACGCTAGCTGCTAAATGTTTTGCGTCGAGGTGATACTTGAGGCTCGATGTGCTGCGGTGATATGCGAATTCCTTGTTGCATAGCTTGCACACAACCATGCTCTAATCGACGCTTGCATCCGTTCGTTTTTTATAACAAAATTTCCCATCCACGGAGCCAACCAAAGCTATCTCGTCAACTTCTTCGTTCATGTTCACTGTGGTTTGTTGTTGTCTGAAGCATTGACATATATAAAAGGTCTTTAAAAATAAGTGTGATTAAAATGCGTAAAAAATGTTTAATGTGTTATTTTTTGTGTAATTAATTAACGCATTAAAGTCTGTAATTAATTAATCGTAATTAACGCGTTAAAGTCCCGGCTCTAATAAAAATCTTAAGCCCGATAACATCATCAGGGTTATTTTTCTTAAATTTGATGAAGCTCCTTCAGAACCACAGAAGAAATTATTAGGGCCGGGACTTTAACGCGTTAATTAAGATTAATTAATTACAGACTTTAACGCGTTAATTAACAAAAAAAATAACACGTTAAACATTTTTTACGCATTTTAATCACACTTATTTTTGCACCGCGGGACGTTTCTCACTGGATGAGTTTTGGCGGACCGATTATACTGGAGCACCAACTAGCGTTCATGGCTTCAGACCTTTTATATATGTCAATGCTTCAGACAACAACAAACCACAGTGAACATGAACGAAGAAGCTGACGAGACCGCTTTGGTTGGCACCGTGGATGGGAAATTTTGTTATAAAAAACGAACGGATGGAAGCGTCGATTAGAGCATGGTTGTGTGCAAGCTATGCAACAAGGAATGTGCATGTCACCGCAGCACATCGAGCCTCAAGTATCACCTCGACGCAAAACATTTAGCAGCTTGCCCGACTCCGAGTACAAGGACCCACACCCAACCTACACTCCACCAGATGACTGGTTTAAGGACCAGGGTAACTATTGGTATTGTGTTTTACTTAAAAAAACATAGTTTACAGAAGGTCTACCTACCTATAGGCTACCTGAATTTCTGAAATGTACTATATTTCTAAATATGCTATTGCTACACTTAATGGCAAAAATTGCACTGGTCTGCTGGACTTGGTTGAACAAAAATAAACAATATTTTGTTGCTTAAAGTTATTTATTCAGTCATTATTCAATGGTTTACTAAAAATCCATGTGAAAAAAATTACTTCTCACTGTTCTCAGGTCAAATATTTATGGAATTAAAATGCGATTAATTTCGATTAATTAATTACAAAGCCTCTAATTAATTAGATTAATTTTTTTAATCGAGTCCCGGCCCTAGAAATTATACAACTGCTTTTACAGGTTGAATAGTAATCTCCACAACTATTAAACTGACATGTTATGTGTGAAATGGTTGGAGTCTTATCTTGTATGTATTTGGAAAGGAAAACAAAAGCCAACAGCAATGTGATGTTGTAAACATCCATCACAGTTTACAGACCAACTTTCTGTTTTAGCTTTGACCTACTGTACTTATCTTATTATATGTACAGTTTTTCTGTGTATTGAGGGGCATTTCAGGTTTACTCACTCTCAGGGATTTAGATAATCTGACCGTCTTATTTACAGCCATTTCTGATTGTCTGGCAATCCTTATTAGTTTTTTTGACATCCCTCACTTGTCTGTGTCACACAACATAGATGCCTCAATTTTATTTAATTTTATCAATCCACAGAAACTAGGGGTGGTACGGTTCACAAAACCCACGGATCGGTTCGTATCACGGTTTTAGGGTCACGGTTTTCGGTTCTGTACGGTTCTTGTTATTTTTAACTTTTAATCTTTAACACTCCAGAATATACTTCAGCATATGATATATAGCTAAAATTAGCATATTGAATGCATGTTGCACAATACATGCACACAGTGGCAGTTCTATATATTGTTTTATTTCATCATAGGTAACATGAAATCCAAAATGTTCCCACACACCAGACTATAAACGATGCTGGCGCATCTTCCAACTCGGGGCAGCCTCTCTTCCACTTGACATTTCTGCATGTGACCTGCAACACCCCACTCCACTTGAGGAGCGGTCGGCTCGGTGTCTCTCAAAACCTGACGAAAATCTTTTAAACTGACCTTTGTCGACCTGAAATGAAGACAGATTCAGCAACTGCCCGGCCTATTTCTCGCTTAAAATGTTTTCAGAAACACGTTTCGGTTAACTATTTTCGTAAAATACGAGATCGTATTCTGAACGAGCCGCCATTAAAGTCTGTTTTGAAATTTGGGAGCAGCAAGACCCATGTGACACAATCGTCCAATCAGATGCCATGGGTTGCGTTCATCAAACTCATCCCGCTCGTCATTTCCAGTAAGTGTTTTAACATAGGTGTCGAAAGTGGGCACTACAGCAGTAAGTGGTTAGTGCACATTAACAGTGTACTGACGAACCGTGCGGTACACACACGCTCCGAACCGAGACTAGCGAACCGAGCGGTTCGGATGTTTTTTCATGAACCGTACCACCCCTAACAGAAACCCCGCGTTGGTTTTTGTCTGACAGTTAAGTCGTTCAAATCTCACAACTCTCCTTCGGTCTATATGTAGTGAACCCATTACTGGTATCTATAATGACTAATCAAGGCCCTCAGTTTCGCAATGGCCTTTTCCGTTTCAATATAGGCATACATCAATAAATGAATATATATAAAAACAATGCCATTTTCTTCTTTTATACTCCTTATGGTGTCTGCTTAAATCTATTTTTTTTTTTACAGTACATGTTGCTCAGCCCGATGAAAATAATAGCTGCTGCTGACCGACATACAGTTGCTTCTGAGGAAAGCGAACGTGGCTTTGACGTCTCACTTTTCATGTTGATTCCCAGTCACTGTGGCAATTTCCCCTGTAACTATGTTTCAGCCTATGCGTTGGTGAGTGTGATGTTATCATAACCTATAGCAATCATGGGCAAAACTGGGAAAATAAGACCCAAGCTGTATATAGAATTATGCTTCAATAGTCGAAACAAGCACTCTAGGCTAAAAAGAAAAGGAAAAAAAGGCACCTTGAATATACTCAATGTTATTCACTCTGGATGCCTTATGTGCAACTACAAAAGAACCCACAATGAAGACACACACTTACTTATAGGCACTTATAGGTAACCATACATGTACAAACATTCACACCATCACATCATTAACACTTACACAACACAATCTATCCACAAGCTGATGTGTTTTAAAGACCTATAAGTCACCACCAGTCATGGGGATGCACCACAAATCAATGAGAAGTCTATCCACCATGGGTAAGAGCCACACAAAGAGAGAGAGAACAATTCAGACATGCTGTCTTAGTAAACACAGGTAGTCTAACCCGGTCATGACCTTCCATCTCATCTGTATTTTGAATGTGCCTCATGTTTACCTTTAATGCATGACTAAAAAGCTGCTGATGCAGTAAAATGCTGCCTACAGGTCATTACAATGTGAAGACACTTCCTTATTCTGATGGTTCTTTTTTCTTTCTTTTTTTTTTTTAAAGGAGACTTTTCATTAGAAGTCTAGCACAACAAATTCACGTGTATAAACTGGAGACAGAGGAAGATTACCTCCATCGTGCCACAAGCAAGGGGAGAGAAATCTCACAGACACATCCGTACACTTATCAGCTCCAAAATGACACAATGCTGGTACCAGGGGGACTTAAATATTAATTCCCAGCCTGGTGAATATAAAAATAAATCCTTTTGCTAATCGTGCCGGGAGATGCTCGACGGCGGTAAAAAGGTTTTGTGTAAATTACTAAAAGATTAGTTCCTTCGCTGGTTTATCTACAGGTCCAAACCACAGAGGTGCATTCCTCAAGCACCTAAAATTCCTCTCTAACTTCCAGACAGGAAGTATAAGGATTTATCATATGTGTGTGTGTGTGTGTGTGTGTACTGTAAATGTCCCAGGAGCTTCTTTGAAATCCTGCGATTGTCTCTGGCGAAACAAGATAGTGGTGGTGCTTTGAAGGTGCAAAGCTGTGACAGGTTGGTATTACCTGCACGAGATATCGCAACGCGGGAAGTTTTGGCCAGACGGACGTTTGTCACATATGACGAGGAGATGCTGTTTTTTTTTCATGGGATTAGAGCGCATTAGCCAAGGTGGGTGCCAGTCAAAACACACCCAGTTGTATTTACTTATTTATTCTTAATCTTTGTCAGGAAATAAACATTTATAGCAAAACAAATTTAAGCTTCTCTCTTTGTCACGTAGCTACATCCCATAAACACTGATTACTGGCCCATTTAGTGGACATTTGGCTTTGAACTTGGAGATGAAAAAAGTAGAGGTATATTTTGTATCACACACTCAGCAAAAACGTTAAAGCACCTTAGCAGATTACTCCATGCTTAAGGCCCTCCTTGGATATGATAATATACTGAGGGGCCATTGAACAATGTGATTAATAATGAAATAGCCTATTTGCCAGGATGATACAGTTATAATATCCCAGTAAAAGCCTAAACAGACTTCACAACCGACCAGCACAGTTCTGAGTAAAAAAAAAATGGTAAAATTCCCTCCTTTTAGGTCAAGATTTGCTCCCTGTTGCACATAAAAGTTTATGAATAGCTTACACTTACTACACTTAAATATATAGCCTTCCTCGTGCTCTCTGTGTAAAAACCTCAGGACAGACTTCTTGCATGAGTCAGAGCTGATCAATTAAAAGCTTATTGATCTGTTATAGAGGCGGCGGGAGAGATAGTGGCAGGAACGTAGGAATTACTTTGCCCACATAAAGCCTTTTCCAATCCCACCTCCTCAATGTTAAATACACAGGAGAAGATCCAATTACGTCAGTGAGGAAGCTTTAAAGCCGTGTATATGCATCATGGTGTGTTACTGTGCTCACAAGTGATATTTTAGAAATGCATGGTCAAGGTGATGTGGTCAGCAATGAAAGGACAGTAGGTCAGAATGAAAGTGTTGATGGTGAAAGAACAACACCTTCTCAAAGCATCTTCTCTATGAAATCTGTATGTTTTTTCCAGAGAATTAACCATGAAAGAGCTATATTTCCACACACAGGCATGCATTGTTTACCGTTAATCAATATCATATAGATTACCGTTACTTGTGCAGACAGATACGGAGTGTGCACACTTCTTATAGATGCCTCTTTTAGATACGGCTAAAGAGCTTAGGCCTTCACACCTTTCTTTCAACCTCTTCATCCCTTGATTTTTTTCATCCCTTGATTTTTCTCCTATTTCCTTTCTCACCCATCTCAAGCACAAACAGAAACAGACCACCCCACCCCCCGGAGCTTAATTTACAATAGAAGACTACTTAATTTGAATGTCTTTGATGTCTTTGCTCAAATGAAGTATCTGATCCCAATCCCCTGGACACATCCACATGGGCGTATCGGTGTAACAAACCAACCACTAGCATCCCATCCAACCACAAGCTTTCTTTTCATTGTGTTCCTCACCTACAATTCGTACACCATCCCCAACGCATCATACGCATCACCAATCTATCCTTCACCAATTCTATTCATTTACAGTTTTAACAAGCAAGCTTACGCACTTCATCATCCGGTTAATTTATGGAGATGGGGTCTCAGGCTCAGTCCCCATTGTGGCCACGTGGCCTTGACATGTTGCCGAACTTGCCTTTGGCCTGCAAAGGCTTAAGGAAATGTAGAGAGATGGGCATTGTGGAGAGCCAAACCAATGGTTTCAGTTTTTCTTAACGTGGCTATATTATATAGTTTGTGTTGTGTTTGTAATTAAATCACTCTCACTGCTCCCCCCGCGACCCGACACCGGATAAGCGGACGAAGATGGACGAAGATGGATGGATGGTGTTGTGTTTGTGCAACTGCTGTCGTAAAGATCTTTTCTTTGTGGTGCTTTATTACCCACTGTAGATTACTGAGTTAGCAGGATGTCATATAGTCGCAATGAATATTTTGCTCAGACAGAAAATCATTCATTTACAATAAGAGAATATGTTACAGATGCCTCGTTGCATTTCAAGTGTTGCATACTGTAACTTAGCCTACTTTGGCTGTATCTTAAAGGAACACAACGACTTATTGGGACTTTAGCTCATTCATCGTATCCCCCAAAGTTAGATAAGTCCATACATACCCTCCTCATCTCCATACGTGTCGTAACTCTGTCTGACGACCCCACCGCTATCCTACCTTAGCACAGATCCTGGAGGTAACTGGCTCCAACTAGCCTACTGGTCCCAATAAGTGACAAAATAACGCCGGTTGTCTTCTTTTCTGTGATGGCCCTGCCCCAGTATCAGCCATAACTACAGCACATAACTTCTGAAATACAGGTTTAATTAAAACACATTAGGTCTACATAAAGACATCTCCTGCTACCTTTTACCTGGCTGGATACAGTAACCCAGGCTTTTCCGGTGATACACCGATATCTGTGACCCGTCAGAATGTGTACTGTAGAGCCGTCAAATCATTTTGTGACTTTGCGGGAAAAATTGGACCCGGGCAGAGGCATTAATAAAAACTATATAAAACTAGCAGTCTTTTCACTGTTAGTCTCGTTTGCTGTTATGATCATCAGATGGAACATTACACAGTTTCAGAAACGTTTACAAGTTACGTATAGTAGCCTTAACTACAAATCCTGATAATGTGCCTCCAAAATCCAGTTGCAGCCTAACATGGGGATTAGAGCTTTCCAAAGCCCAGGTTTGTAATTTACTGTGAACAAAAAGAACAATAGAAAAGGGGATCTGAAATGTGCAGATTAAATAAACAAATGCACTGGTATTTTCTAGGTGCTTGAGGTGCATGCATTGCTGGAGTGGCACAGAGTGAGAGTAAACATACACATGCTCACACATCCAGTCTCAGCACCATCTTGTGCCTTATTGGGGCTAATCCTGTGCGTACACCCTGACAGGCTTACGGATGCCCCCGTAGACTCCACCAGCACTGCCGAACACACAGAGCCTTGCTGAAGTGCTCTGTTCAGAGCATGAGCATGCAGAAAAATGTGTTAAAATGACCAACATGTGCAAACAAGCTGGCAGCCAGCAGCCCCAGAAGTACTAATTATGATGATAAGGGAGTGGGCAAACGCTGAGGCATATTAAATGGCATGTGTTGCACAAAAACATAGTACTCTGCTGTTAAGTCATATGTTAGTATAGTGTGAAAAAGTCATTTGATTCAAAGTTACCATGGTAAGTCTGTAATCCCAAAACCACACAGATTTGAAACAAGTGATGGGTTGATAGTTTTAACACTCTTTCTTGCCCAGAATTCAATACCACTTTCATGTCTCTGTTGTAAATATAAAGCTACTGATAGCAGCCTGTTAGCTTAGCTTAACACAACGACTGAAAACAGGGAAACAGCTAGCCTGGCTCTGTCCTCCAAAGCTTACTAATTAACATGTTATATCTTGGTTGTTTAATCCATACAAAGACTATCCTTTTTTATGATTTTTTTTTTGCCAGACTATTTCTAAGCTAATGGGCTGGCGCTAGCTACATAGTTAGCATACAGCTATGAGAGTGGTATCTATCTTCTCACCTATCTCTTTGCAAGAAAGCAAAAAAATATGAATTTCCAAAAAGTCAAAATATTCTTTTATGGTCAATGTCAGTTTTAAAAGAAAAGAATCCGAATTTTTTTAAAGCTTAATGCAAAAAAATAAAATAAAAAAAATAATAATCCTTGAAAGTTCACACTTTTGATTCAAATATTAGATAAATTGAGATCTAAAACATACTTTATTTGTTAACGTGGTACAAAAAGGACAATATCTCAAAGGAGAAATATTCTTGAGTCGGTCTAGGTCCTTAATCAAAGAAAAAGAAAAAAAGAACAAATTTCCGTGACCCCTTGTGTGATTTTCACCTCAACTGTCATCTGTAAATGAAAAGAAATCTCACCACAGGTTTACTTTTTCTGCCACAACCTTCTTAACCTTCAAGGGTGTACACAAGGCGCCCTCTCTGAAGTGTTCATTCAGTGGGATTGTGTTTGAAGTGTTGAGGTTAAATGGGGTGAAAGGGGGTCAGCATCAAGTAAGCCTTTAAAGGATGTGACACGTTGAAGTGTCTTATCATAAACACTCCTTCTGTGCCTTGATTATTCCTCAGGGCCGTTGATACTGAACCTAATCTTGACTGTAAATTGAACACGATTTACAGTAACATGGACTTAGCATATCTCCTCTCTTTAGATCATGTGTGGAAAATGTTAAATTCTCTGAAGAGGATACCAGACCCACACTGACTGTCACCATAGCAGCCATTTTATGCACTTTAGTTTGTCGTTTGCTTCTATATTTCCCTATTTGCATACCTGATAAAGAAAAGCAGCCCTCTGGCGCTCCATTCGTTAGAGGCAGGGATTTCTGGAGTTTAGTTTGGATGTTGTCTGGTCTTACTTTGCTTGTTTACCTCTGAGGACAAAGGGGAGGCTGATAATGTGGCAGCAGAGTCATGGCCGCTGGCTCTTTTTGATGAGGAGAAAGGTCTGTTTGACTAATTACCCTGGTGGTCAGACCACTTGTTTTTCCAATGCCACGTTTACGTCTTCTCTCTCTCACTCAGGTTATTTTTGTCCTCGGCTCCTGGGCACACGCGCTGAGCCATGACATCTGCCGCTGATATTTGCATTTGAATTAGCGCTCAGAATCACTACGTATTGATTTCCTGCAATTACCTTTCTTTTCTTCCTAGTTTCACCATTTGTTAAATTGTATTTTTACTCATTTCATGGAGTCATTCCCTGTTCTCCTTTTCTCCATTTTCTTAGACTCCTGAGTTTGGGCTGGGCGTTTACCTTTACCAAAAGTGAGTAATGCACAAACCATTCTTTGACATGAAATCCATAATCTGCAAAATTGATCGAATAAGTCGTAAATGCATCAATCACCAGGGATTTATTGATGGCTATTGCATTGGTCTATAGGGGAGGGAGAGAACAAAATACTATATTTATACTAATAAAATACTAATACTAATAATACTAAAAGTGTGATCACTCCCAAGAGCATATATAGAGCCCTACAAATTATCTATAAAATCCTCACTTTCATATGAAGAACACATGAATGCCTGAAAAGTTGGGCCTCATGTTGGGTCATTGTATGTATTCTTTATTTTTCCTGTGAGGCGAAAAGTTCAGTCTTAAATTGCTTAAATTGTTTGAACCTGATGAATGCCACCTGTTCATGACTAGGTGGATGTGTTTGTGAGATTTGAGAGTTAGCATAATCTACACCCCCAAATTGCTATTTAAGGCCACCTGTTCCGCTCCATTTGTGGACAAGTTTCATTTAAAGAACAGTTTTCATTTAGCATTACATTTACTTTAGCCATTTGTTTTTACTTATTGGATAATTTTGGTAACATATCGAAGAGTAAGGCATTATAAAAAAACATTCTGCCCGTGCCAGCTCTCCTATAACACTTGTATGTATCACTTAAGAATGTATTTGTTGGTATGAGAGGCCCATTCTCAGTGATGTGCACACAAAAGAGAGTGGGTATTTTTCATTTTCAGAGGAGAAAGATGGCCTTATTGTGCAATACTGTATTTCACATTTACAAAATACAGCCATAGCAACTTGGAAAGGCCACATGACATTGGAGCTCCTCTCCACCACAGGCAACTGCATTATTATGCCCTAAATTGAAATGACTGTTGCTATTCTCTGGGCACACAAACCCATCCTGGCCATGGCATGGCCATTTTCAAGAGTTGGGTTCCATCTTGTCTCCTGATGAAGAGCTTTGTATGGACCACCTGCGCTCGGGGTCTGGGCAAGTGAAACTCTGATTGCAAGGTGGATGGAGCACATATGCAGCCAGGGAAGCGGCACCATGCCGGGGCTAAGTGGCACTTTAACATGCGACTCATCCTGGGGTCTGGCTGTCCACATAGACGCAGGGCACAGCCATGATCCAAGAGATAAGCTTGTTGAAGGACGAAGAGAAGCAAACAAACCAAAGACTAAAGCACATGGTGGGGAACAGGAAAGCGATTAAATGTGTCTAATGACGATAAAATCAAGACAGATTTTCTTTCCTCTCTTTTTAAGTGTTTCTCTTTGAAACACTGTGATTAAGCTTTCATATCAGACCAAAGCTATGCAGGGACTGCTTGTCTTTGGATGGTTGTACGTGTGTTTATGTGTGATGGGACAGATGGTGTCTGTGGGGGTGGTGAATGATAAAGTGCGTATCAACTCAGTAAAGATAGTATTAGCTTGTAGAGCTGCAGGTGGCTCATCATGATGTTTGCCCGCTAAACTGCTGACTTATGTCCCTGGGTTAAAAGAGACCATTTGTATCTATTGGTGAGTGGGAGGTACTTTTGTATGCTCTCTCCCTGCCTCTCACTCTTCTCTTTCCAGTCCCTCCAGAAAAACGCGATTATGTGATTGCATAATTCAATGCATAATCAGCCAAAGTCTGCATACTGATGCGTGGGCCGCATTTTTTGAAATACGCCGCACTTTCGCCGCATAAATTGCAGATTTCCGCGCAAAATATGCGGGGCTTGCATGATTTCATAATCTCCGCATTTTCGTTGCAAAAAAGTCACATATATATCTTAGCATTTTTCTGGAAGGACTGTCTTTCTATATATTGGCGCTTACCCACTGCTAGTACCAGCTCTACTATACTTGGCTCGGCCGTGGTGCCCTATCCTACCGTCATAGCGGCGCCGCAGGAAACTGCCGTGACCTAACGCGACACACACACAGAATGTTGAAGGTGTGTTGTTTTTGACTCTCGGCACATGGCTGTTGCCACAGCCAGAAGACACATTTTGTTTCAAAAGTGCCGGGTTTGTTCAGGACACTCCTGTCTGTCGCTAGCAATGGTGACGCAGTGATTAGTGATGATCCGACCAATCAGTAGCCTGCAGGTTTTCACATCACCTTTTGGTATCGCCTCAGCTCGCTTGGAACCTCGACGGAGGTGATACTAAAAAAAGTACCTGTTGGCAGGTACCAGGGACTTCTTTTCATAATGGAAAACCAAAAAAGGCAAGTGGAGTCTAGGCGAGTCGAGCAGGTACCATGTAATGGAAAAACGCCATATTTAAGAGTAAACTCTATGTCTAAACTCTGGTCCTATCAGTTGTTCTTGATCTGACATAAAAAGTGGACTTTCGACCGACTTGTGGGTGAGTAAATGATGACAAAAATGTTAAAATAGCCGGCTAATAAAATGAAAAAGCAGCTCATGGGGAGGCATGCATTCATCCTTTTTCTAGTTTTAAAAATATTAATCATGTTTGAGGCTTCCTTGTGAACAAAGTGTGGAAATGATGCCCAGTTCCAAGTAAAAAAAAAATAGAAGTTACAGTATCTAAGGAACTAAAGCAGGGTTCTCATACTCAAATTACCTGAATGCCACAGGCCAGGTTGCTTGCTACAATGGGGGCTGCTTAAACACTGGGCAGAATAAACACAGTGTTTTAATTAATTTGAACTCAGCACATCCTGTGCGTCATACTGCACTGCATGGTTAGTACAGTAATGCTTCTCGGAATAGTTTTCCTGGAAAATGGCAGCGTTCTCCTTGTTCAGTCAGACACACTTACATCAAGGAATTGATCATTTGGCAGAGAAGGCTCTGCTCTTTGTGCGAGACCTCAAAGAATCTTAGCAGGAACAAGGATTCTGCTGGCGAACTAATCCCCCCCCTTGGCATACACAAGGAAGGAGGAAGTTGGGGTGGTGGAGGGAACAGCAGCAGCAAAAGAATGCTGATTTGTCTCAGAATATGGAAAACAAACCCCAAGAACACACTTCATTTCTTCAACAACCGATGAAAGAAATGCTGAAGGAGAGATTGCATTGAGTTACAGAAGCTAGTTAGCCAAAGGCTAGCCCAGACGTGACGTCATCATGACTTTGGCTCTCTATTATGGATTTATATAGCATTGCTAGAAAATAAATTATTACTCTTAAACCAAAGAATGAAAAGAAAAAAAAAAACTATAGTCACTGGACGGTATGTAAAAATACATTCTAAACATGTGGGAGGCTGAGTGAAATTGTCTTGTGGGCCGGATCTGGCCCCTGGGTAGGTAGTGTGAGACCCTGAAGCTAAAATGTCCACTGCTGAGGCAGATAGGCTTTGCCAGGGGCTAAGGTGACAGTCACATGCAGTGTTGGTCATCTTACTTTAAAAAAGTAATTAGTTACAGTTACAAATTACTTCTCCCAAAAAGTAATTGAGTTAATAACTCAGTTACCACATTGTAAAAGTAATTAGTTACTCAGCAAAGTAACTGTGATGCTATTTTTTATGTTCTATAATGCTATTACGTTCTATAACATCTTTAACGTCAAAGATGTTGCTGACCTGAAAAATCGAGCTTTGCTTGTTTTAACAGAGTGGCTCCGTCTCCTTCGCTAGCTGCATTTGGGCTTGGGGTTGGGTTAGCAGCAGCAACAAGTGTCGTGTATGTGTATAGCGTGCATGTTACATAAACATTCTTGCCTTTAATTTCAATGAGCGAGAAGTAGTGCCGGTACTTCCAGTTCGAGAACGCTACCTTTGAATGTCCCTGGCTCATCGCCATTGTCCCTGTCTTGTGTTTAGTGGTAGTCAGAGCGTGCATTGAGACAGTGCGAGCAGGACATTCTCCCACCCAGCCAATCATCATCGCATTTGCAACTATGTCATCATCCCCACCCCTGTTCTCTCCAGGCAGCTGGTGTGTAGCCAAAGTGTGTGACACCTCGCGCTTCATTCAACCAAGTAACGCGCCACTTTACATTCTCAGTAACGATAACGGCGTTGCAACGATGGGAAAAGTAATTAATTAGATTACTCCATTACTGAAAAAATAACGCCGTTAGTAACGCCGTTATACTTAAACGCCGTTACTCCCAACACTGGTCACATGTAAAAAGAAGCTATTCACATCTGGATCTGTGAACTGTATTTGATTACATTCAAGATTTCTGTCACACACCGTCTTCAGACATACAACGCTAGAGTGTGCCGGGCATGATGTGTGGAAGTTCTTTTTTTCACAGTATTTACCATTTAAAACAGTGAAAAACTGGGCATGAATTGGTCAATAATCAATAATAGCATTGCAACCGGCAAATCTACTTACATTGGTTCCAATAATTGTTAGCAACAAATGGATTTGTTGCAATTTTTTTAAATATTTTTTTTTTCTCACCTTTTTGCAATACCAACAAATTTGTTGTTAAAACAGTGAATAATTCTAAGAAATATTTGCATCTTGATCCCCCGACTCATTCACAGAACAGGACTTCAGAGATTTATAGATGGAATGGTGATGAAGGGAACCAGACCGAAGGCCTCCATGTGGCTACCTGCTGTTACTGTAAATAGGTTGGGGGGGGTCTATGACCTGAATGATAAAGAGAATTCCTTATGAATCTCAACATGGAACTCCAAATGTGGCAAGGCCGATACAGGACAGGCAGCGTGGGAGGCTTATACAGAATATCAAAGCTTCAGTGAATTCAAGTGATGAAGGAAAAAAAAATGTAAATAACAGTGCATGTCGCATAGTTCTTTGCTTTAAAAAGAAAAATAAGTGGGAGGTAATGTACTCTATATCAAGTCTTAAGAGGGTCATGATTTTTCGCTTGACCCTTTATTTTAGCCCTTGCATCTAACCATCAGAACGGTTACATAATATAAGTCCAGTTGTGGTTTTGGCTGTGTGGAAGAAGTCAAAAGTCAGCTCAGCACTGGCAGAGGTTGCTGGAGAATCCTCAAAATTCAAAACTATTTCTTGCCAACACAGTGAACTTGTGTCAGCCCTAAGACTTTCAGACAGTGGTGTATCTGTGGTACATGCAAGCTTTTAGCGTCAAGACCAAGATCAAAAGCACACCGGTGTAACGTAAGTACAATGGACTCATTAATTATGTATTCATATCTACATTACTGTATTTTCATCCCCCCCCCCTTTTGCAAGGACTGCTTTGCTTTTCATTCCGCATACGTAGTGTCTCCTCAAAAGATATTGCATCTGAACACTACATGAACATTGCTCAAAGAAGATAATTACTCTCACTGACCGCACCAAAGTTACAGTTATCATGCCTGCTGGCCTTGCATGTGCACGTATTCATCACACACACGGCAGAATGGAAATAAAGTTGCCCTTATGCCGTCAAACTGCATTTGATGGCTCCAGGTATATTGTGAACATTTTCTGGTTTGCGTAGGCAATTTGCTCTCGATTACATGAGTGGGAGTAAATTAAATAAATGTCCAACCAATATTATGAGGGAGAGGGGAGAAAGATAGAGAATGGAGTGGCCTATGCATGAATAGATGCCCGAGAAAGTAGATGTTGGAAGATACATTTATATAACCTGGGTGGAAAAAATATATACAGCAGTGAGCTAGAAGAGGGGCGAAAGGAAAAGGAGCGGGAAGATTAAGTAATTATCCTTTCAAACCTAATTTGAGGTGCTGAAATTAACCTATGCAAATAAAGTGGCTACATCACATCGAGGACCACAGTGACTCAGACTCTACAGGAACAAGATTGGTTTTCACATCTTATCACAATACTATCAAATGTAAATGCTGAACTGTAGTAAAAATGTTCATGCATTTGAGGAACATTTTTCCATACCATGGGAATCAGGTCAAATTGCAAGTTGGTATGTTATTCTTTTTCCTCACAAATAATAGCTCTGGATATGTCTGATCGTTGATAAAGACAAGGTAAAAGACATTGTGGGCCGGTGAAATTACTAATACTGTAGTGGCTCAAAAGGTACATTATTTCATAATGTACATTTCCACCGCACTAATTCCATCAGTACAACAACAAAGTAATTTCTCAGAAATATAGTTCTCATTCACATATTACATTTAATTCAATTCATCATTGCTAAGTTTTTTAAATTACCAGTGTTAAGGTGCCATCAATGAAACGTCTTGCTAGTTTTCATATTTTAAGATTACCGGGTTGGGGATTATATATCTTGAGCCACAGGAAGGGGTTCCATGTAAAACATCCTTGCAATAAGTGCTTGACAGTTTGACACTTTGTTGACAGTAACTTAACACAGATTTACAAAAGGTATCAACTTTAAATGAATGCTAATGTTGCTCCTTGTCTGTAGGATGTTTAAATAGGGATCATCCCTTTGTTCCAAGGGTGTGTCTCTTAATATGAACTAACATTGTAAATTATTGGTAAGGGCTATCTTTGCAATTCAAATTGAAAATGAACAAAGGGAGATGGACGTGTTGAATACAGTTTGAATGGTAATCTCTGCAGCCACTATGAGGATATCAATGTCTAAAAACATGAAAACTGTATTGCCTGCAAATTGAAGGGCATATTGAAGAGTGTAACATTAGTAGGCTATAAGCTTTGGGTGATTTCAACATATTCACCCAGGAAAACATACACTGAACATGGTGAAAGGTCTCCATAATGTGTCATATTAAAAGGATATTGAGTTGGGTAACATATAGTCTATATCATAGATATAAAAATGTTCTATACCTATGGTCTATAGCCTTCGTGTTCCACTTCCGGGATTGCTCCGTTGATGCAGGAAATTCCGCCAGATGCATGTATTTTCCTCTTCCTTCCGCTTTCTTTGTGTTGGAATTTAAATTTGGTGGATTTATGAGGACTATTGTTGACTGCTCCTCAGATCTCTGCATGGTAAATTGAGACAACTAGTTAGACTATCTGTCCAATCTGAGTTTTCTGTTGCACGACAATTTTGCAACGTATAACGGTATATATATATATATATATATATATATAAAAAATGAATCCTGGACTGTAAGATGTACAATACTCAAGTATTATACGCATGTTCACAAACAGCAGTATATCAGACTATTTTCACACAACATCTCAGCTCAATCCTTAAGCTGGCACAGACCCATGACCTTCTGTAACAACCTAAAACAGTGCAGGATCCCCAGTGTGCGTCTGTGTGAGAGAGAAAGGAAGTGAGGCGCATGTGTTTAACTGGTGGAGATGAAATTAGAAGCGGTGATTTCCCTATCGACTGATCCCTCTAAGCAGCTGCTTGCTTCTCTTCTTTATGGTGAACATGTCATTCTTTAATTCATAAAAGCGGTTTTTATCATACTCTTTCACCCCTCTGTACACAGCCACTTGCCAACTCGTCCTGCTCACTGAAGCTTGCGTTCTTCCAGATTTACTCTGCTCTGGTTTGTTCCTTCTCTCTGCAAACACTTAGGTCAAAATCTGATTTAATTTATTCATCAAGAACAATAAAAGCACTAGGAATCACCTTGGGGACATTTACACATGGCCTTACTGTATCAGGTGCACATCATTCAGGCACAACGGGCCCTCTTATTATTCTGCACAAGCAACAGACAAATCAATCAACATTTATATACTTACTGTTGGATCACTCTATGCAGCCATGCGGTATAGCATACTGCATGGCTGCAGCTTTAGAAAGGGATGGACGGACATTATGAAGAGCTTGCTTGGGATCATCTTGCGATCTAAATGCAAATTTAAGAAGGGTGTGAAAGCACTGAGGAAGTTATTACCTACATGGCTGGCTTTGATGAACAGCTCACGGCATTTGAGGCAAATACCAAAGTGGAGGATTGCATCCATGTGATTATGATGATTAATTACTCATTTAAATGTATTCCTTTTTTTATACCTCCTTCAACCTCAACCAATCACAAAAGGTGTGTGCAGAACCAGTGCTGCCACTTGTTTGAAAGTGTGTTGTGAATTCAAGTATGGCAGTGGCAGTGTGTACGGGAGCCCCCATGTAATCAGGACAGATGTAGCAAAGTCAAAACCATGCACTGAGGCAAGGCAAAGATGTATACAGGACCTGTAGTCTGTAGATTGACATATGAATATTAAATAGGCTCTGCCGGATCAAGGAAACTCTGGCAAATGCTCATTAAAAAGAACATTAGACGCTGTGAATTCTTAAAAACTAACATTGGAAACCGTGCTGCCCTGATGAAAACTGTTTAACCCTGCCTCTCTTTGAATCTCTCCCCAAAAAAAACGTTTGAACCAATACTCAGTTTTTACAGTATGTAAAAGCCACCAATTTGTGTCACTACTTTGCAATGATTCCCAAGGACATTTTCAGACATTCCAAAACATATGCTGATGTGACATCACTCGGCGACAAACCCACTCAAATATAAACTCTTAAAAACACACTTTCAGAAATAAAAGTCACCTTTAGAGGGGGTAGGGATACTGAGTGAGGGAAATGAAAGCAATTTCTCTCCTTTTGAAATGTAAATGCACAGCGATTTGCTGAATACCTTTGAAGAAATCATGTTATTAAGAATCAGGTGTCGCTATGCAGCCACCATTGATATGGAGTTCATAATTTTTAAATGAAATATATTTCTTCCTCTTGCAATTTCTTCACCCTTTTCACTTCTTCTTAAGTGGAGAGCAGCCTTTGTGTGAAAAGGTCACATGCCTTTCATGGAGCTCACACTCACCTGCTGACAGGCGAATGTCATCACTTTCCTTTAAACTCTTTTTTTTTTACAAGCCTACATGCATCCCAGTGTGATACTTTTAAAAAGTATTTAGAGTGACACAGTACGTAAACTGAATGCTATAAACATTTCAATACTAGTTAACCAACTTTGAGAACTTTAATCTTGAAGGAGAAATTGTACTATTTATTTTGGTGCTCAAGAGACGATATGACTAAATAACATCAAGTACCAGCAATGTCGATTTCTTTTTTGAATCCAGCAGACGTGATCATGGCTAGAACACACTATTGACAAGAATACAAGAAACACAACGAAAGAATTATCAATAATACATTATCAATACTTTCCATCCTTGCGAGTGTAAAATGGTGTGTGTGTGTGTGTATGTGTGTGTATGTGTGTCAAGGGAGTCGGTGTTTGAGATCAAACACTGCACACTGAGGCCATTTATTAAAGTTAGATCACAACACTGATTCCAGACTGAGAGTACATTAATCACTCTCTTATCTTGTTGGTTTTCCTAATTAATATTGTCATGAGAAATTTTAATTAGGTCAAATTAGGAAACGGGGAATTAATTAAGGTGCAATTACGTACCGTAAGACTTCCAAAGCATACAACACCAAAATAATATCACTTATTAATTTATCATGTTTCCATTAAAGTGTGGTTATATTATTAACAATACTGAGAGTCTAGCTGTTCTTTGAGCTAAATGCTAACGTCACTGCTTACAATGACAATGCTAACATGCTGATATAATGTTTACTATGTTTGCCATCTTAGTTTAAAATGTTAGCATGCTAACAATTGCTAATAAGCACTAAACCAAGGGGGTAAGCGAGCGCCTGGCAAGTGTAGCTCCTATTGCGCCATTTTGATGCTAACAAGCACTCACCCCGTTAGCATCCCATTGACTGCCATTCATTTTGACGTCACTTTGATAGCGAATAACTTTACATCTGAAGCATTTAAAGACTATTTGTCCATTGTTTATTCCTAAAGAAACACGACAATGTATAAAAGGCTCCATTACCTTGTATCTCATGTATGGCTCCGTAGCAGACGTTTTTGTAAAAATAAGCTAACGATTGTGTCATAACCACGCAACTTACTGTCGCATAGTAGAGGAATTACCGTATAGTACAGGAGAAGCTTGCAGGCAGTTTCGACTTACATTAGCTGTTTAAGTTTAATTACTAATGTTAACTAGCATAGCTGTTAGTTAGCAATAATTAGCCTGTGCCTATGTTATCTCCTTACATATACCTACGCTCTCCGTCTTTGCACGATTGGGAAGGATTGAGATTTCTCTTGGAACAGCTACCAGAAGACTTACAACTTTTTAGACAGGTTGCTCACGTCCCATCTACGTCTTCAAGCTCAGTTGGAGGCTGCGCACTAACGCTCAGCGCTCACCGGAAAAGTGCTTCTAATATCCTTCACTGGTCTCTGTCCAGAGCAACGGGATCTGTTGGTCCATTCTATATACTCTCTATGCACTAAACACAAAGCCTAGCTGAGGCTGCTGGGTAATGGCTTTTGCAAGTATTTGGTCGTAAACCAAAGTAGGCTATTGGACATATTACTGTGAATTGTTACCCTGATGATGAAACAAGATGAAAAGTAAATCTTCAAGAAAAACAATTTAGAGGGAAAAATAAATGTCTGTTCCAATTTCATGGCAATCAATTCAATAGTCGTTAATATATTTCTGTCTAGACCAAAGTGGTGGACCAACAGACCAACACTGCCATCCCTAGAGCCACCCTGCTAGCGATGCTGAAACGCCCCCCAATGATCTGATTTTACATATTTCAGGTTGACATCTTCAAAAAAGAAGACTTAAGAAAAGTAACCTGCATCATGCAAAGAGGCAGTTGCATACTGTAAAAACTGTAATTTAGCAAGCAGTATCAAAGCGCTTTCTTTTTCCCCATTCCAACTGTGTTCATATTCCCACCGTGGAGTTGAATTTGTCATAAAAACTACTACAATTCCATTGAGAAGAAACTAGAGCAGATTGGATGACTTATTCTGTTTGTTCACAGCAAAATGAGGTTTCAAAATTCACTTATCTGTGACTCAGGGGTGCTCAAGTATTGTCTTTCTCTGGTCTGATGAATGAGGATATCACAGCGGTTGTTTGCTCTTCTGCAGTGTCAAACGAAAAAGTAGCTATGAGCCCATGTCATGAAAGGCAGTTGTGATGGAGCTTTGTGGTTCTATTGGCCTTGGGATTCACATGCTGCTCTGGAACACACTTTTGAGGTGCTAAGTTGTTTAAATGCAGTGTGAAGTGGATGAGAATATCATGTTCTCTGTAATTAAAAGTAAGCATATGCAAGGCACACTCATCACTAAGTCTTTTGCACCGGGTACAGGTCTTAAACTATACAAACAAGCTTCTGGTCTGTCACTTCTACTTTAAGCACTGAAACTCAGTTGCTTAAATTTATTTAAAACAGCTGGTTGGCATTCTCAATTTGCCAACCAGCTGTGTATAATAAACTTTTTACATACATATCCAGCCATTAACTAATGATTACTCATTTCTAAGTGACACAAAATGATGGTTTTGTTAACCTTGTCTAAATACTTATTATGATTGACATTACACTGTATGTACAATGCTCAAAGTTTTCAAAGGCCAAAAAATAAATGAAAATATTACAACTGAACCTCTACTAAAGACTAAATAGCCAGAATGCTATTACTGTATTTTAAAACACTGGAATATGAATGATATATTGACCTATTATTTTTTGCATGCAAAGTGGTAGAATACGGGTGTACACCTTCCCTTCCAAAGGAGATCATTAACATCTTTACAATATAAAACATAATCCTTAGCCCTGTAATTGCTGCCACCACCCACGCATATTCACAAACCTGCCGATCCTAGTGAATCAAGGCTCCCTTAAATCCCAGTTTAACTCCCAGGTGTACGGCACACCCTCCTTCAATTCAACTTCCCAAGTGTTGTTACCACAATTCAGACTAAAATCTTGTCTAGACTGAGGCTCATTGCTTTGCTGTGACCTCCATTCCAGCTTTTTCCTTTCCAAGCTCCCACATGCAATCCATTTTTCATTCCAGCTCTGTATTGTTTCAGCCCATTTTATTTTGCTCCTCTGGAGAAGAGGTGTGCTGTGTTTTCAGGGACAGTAGTGTGTGCTGTAGCCTGCTGAGCCCAGGCAGTTGGTTGGGTACACCGTGTGCTTGCTGAGAACGGCTGCTGTCTGGCATGGATGCTAGCAGTTCTCACTACCAGCGGCTGATTTGCTTCAGTGACTCTTTTAAACTTCTTCACTTCCTGACTTTTTCTATATGTCTTTGCACTCTCACATACTTGCAAATAATTAAGTGAAATAAAAACTAAAAACAATGTGTACTGAATTGCAGGGTGTTCCTTAGCAGCAAATGTAATACTATAACAACCTTCCTGGCATTACCTCAAAGTACATCACCAGTCTGTAATCTTAAGAACATTCATGAAGTTTGTTCACATGTTGTTGCCCCAGTGCAAAGCAATGAAATAAAAGCATCTCAACTCCTAAAAATCAAACATGCAAGCTTTATACCTGGGATTGAACATCAAGCTGAAAGGTATAAGGGAGCGTCTGCTCGCCTTTATCACTAATGGGGCCCAAACTGCAGCGCTTAGACTGAATATGAATGTACCTCCGGTGAATTATTAATGTTGTGGTGTGCTTCGTATTCTGCCTGGCACTTCCAGAGGTGATCCACCTCCCACGTGGATTGGAAGCTGTCACCCGTAATTGGAGAAATCACGACAGCACGGAGTTAAGTGCTCCACAGTCCCCAGGTGAAGAATGTGACGGTGCACACTGCAGCACCAAGAGGTGGGAACATTTTCCTATATAGGTTTTTGCACTTTTCCCCCCCTCTCCATTTCTTTCCTCAATATTTTTCTTTCTCTTTCCTCAATCCCCCCCATTTATGGTTTATAGAGTCTGTTTCACAGATACCGTATATTCACCTTACGTTGACAAGCAAATGTATTAAGGATGTCACATTCAGTAAGCAATGATCAAGAAATTGAGTTCAGGAGGTGACAATGTTCATTGAGTGCTCAAGGATCAAGATAAGCTACAGAGACTTTCATTATGACCTTTGACCCTAACCACAACCCATGCATTCCATTAACATATTCCAAAAACCGCGTGAGATGAACCGTGTCTGATGAAAAACATGGTAATTTCGCAGAAGGCACAATCCATGAGGACTTTGCGGTACATTTTTCTGACAAGGTGACAACTCTGTGCAAAGCGGGTGGATCTCCGGTCCCGCAGAGTGCCCAGGGCACCATCAAACCGACAGCTCACAGCACACATGGACACGGGGGTTATAAAGACAGAGGCAAAGTTGTTGGCCAGCAAGGAGTTTTGGTAGTCCTATTGCCCTTGATCAAAGGAATCTGTCACTTTTCATGACAGGAAGAGGACCACCACAGCATCTATGATCCATGGTCAAATACTGTCAGATTCATCTCAGCCTATAGCAACCGTGGTTCTTGGAGGCCTGTCTGTCTGTCAGAGACAACATTGTTGATTGGGAGAGACAAAGCTTATGTTGTACAGAGGCTCAGGCCAGTGCGGGTCATGTGTGAACTGTTGACAAGGTCAAAGATGAAATCTGTCTGGAAAACCGAGAAGCGGAGCTCTTCGAAGCGACAAGTGAAGCTTGATGTGGTGATGGTTGTCTAAATTTTATAAGAATCCTTAAATGGGGCACGGATTTGATTCTGCCTCACAGGAGTACATACTTTTGTCAAGATGAATCCTGTGCAGTCTGTTTTTAGCTCCACAATTGGAACTTAATCACTATAATCCATTCATTGGATTATGACGCCATTGCTTTGCGATAAACCATCTGTGTGAGAAGGTGCCTCTGTGTTAGATTTGAAGTTCACCCATCATTGCTTGTAAATCTTCACTTATTTTCCACAGATTTAGTAACTGCATTTATTCATGATTCTTATCAATTTCCCTTTAAACCATATGCTTGGCTTTTGCTGGACATCGAATAGATGCCATTCCCACTTCCAATTATATGAAGAAGAAAAAAAAAGTGAAAACATTGTAAAATATATACATAGTGTATCTATACATATTGTTGGTGCAAACACACTAACCCTAAATGCAAACAAAGCATTTAATTTCCTCTTTTTGGGTGAAAGAGAAAAGTTGCAATATTGGAACAGATCTAAGGGATAAGATGGTATACTGTCTCTGAAATGCAAATTTAATGGAGGAGAAAAGGAAATGAGAAAATATATATATACAGTATAACCATAAGAACAACTTAATGATGTGGGGAGAATGTAAGCAGGTTGGGCAACAGAGGTTGGTAAATGTACACACAATATGTTTGAATATGTAGCCATAAGGGTTAATGCTACACTTGCACATAGCTGGTTCAGCAGGTTGAAAGTCATTAATCTAGTAGGCCACCTGCAATGCACAGCTAAATCAAATCATATTTATTTTTGTTACTTTTATTCAAGGATCATTTAAGTGTGGATATGCCATTTATGCTAACTTATCCGGAAAAATATCTGAGATAGTATGGGCTCATGATAGTAGCTGTACTTTATTATTTTGGACCTTCATTTTTGTATGTGGAACTACTGTATACCCAACCACAACATGCATCAGTGATAGGAGACATAGTTAAAAAAAATGTAAATATATTATGTCACACCAAAGACCCCCCCCAACAAGTCTATTACATTCTTTGTCAGCACCAAATGCACTTGCATATACAATAAATTTTTACAGCCTTGGTAAGAAGAGCATACATGGTGCACCTGAGGGCAACACTATACCACGTCGGTTTTACCTTAGGCTTTTCGGATGATGAGATACAGAATAATTCATTCAGATGTTGAATTTTTTATAAAAATGCATGAGCCTGTATGTGGAATGTCTATTTCTTATCAAAGATTATTTTTTAAAAAGGACATGATGGAGGCCGGTGGTGAAAACCTTGTAGCTCAAATTAGGTGAATTTCATATTTTTATCTCAGTTGAAGAGTTTTTTATTTGTTTAGAAAGTGATCCGAAATATAGCGGATATGAAATATTTTTTAAACTACAAAAGCCAAAAATGGTGGAAGCCTGCAAACCTGAAATTTTTGAGATTTCATTTAAAGCAATAATCTGCAGTCGGGCAATGTTTGGCCAGTCTGATTGAAAAGTTAAGGACAATACGTCTGCCTGAGGTCATACCACAGTCAAAATGCTTCATGGTGCAGTATAAAAGTTTCTGATGGGATTGCTATGTACCTTTGATTGCCTGTAACGTGTTATAGTCAAAAATTAGAGTCAAAATACATAGCCTGGCTTAATATCCTTCTCATTGTGTCATATAAAGCCATCATGCATGTCTTGATTTTTGATGCAGTGGCCGAAAGTAACTAAATAGCACTACGCCTGTAACAATTCAAAATTTTGCTCGACAATTAACTGTCTCAGAAATAATTGCGATTAACAATATAATTGTCTCTTTTAGTGAATAATATTTTTTTTAATGTACTACTTTTTCAAACAAATTGAAGTTTAAATGAATCCCAGGATTTATCTTTTATATATATATATATTTATTGTTATATATCATTCACTTCACAGCCTACGAAGTAAACCACGCCTCTTTATTATCATGAAACATTGTATATAACAAAAAATTTAAAAGAGAACATTTGTTCCCATTAATAAAACAAAAACAAAGAATGAATCATTAACAAAAAACAGAGCATGTTTAATTTCTCTGGCTTTAGACGGCTACAGCCCAGGATGTTTGGAGTTGCAACAAGTGACAGCTGCAGCTAGCATAGCTTTAGCTAAACCGTTGTTCTGTACAGATTATAAAAATAAAAGCACAAATCCCTGTGGAACTACGTTAGCATAATGTTAATGAATGACGGCCATTTCCGCTACAGCGTCATCATTTACGGCAACGTTACTAATTAAACAAAGCACCATAGTAGATTAAACACCACAGATGGACTAACTACATTAGCTAGCTACTTAAACACATATAAAAAGGTGCTTCGGTGGATTTTTAACATTCGAAAGCCGACTGGACTTGCAACTGTGGGTGGGGTGTCCTCTTGTAGGAATACATAGTATCATAGGCTAGTAGAGCTGGGTGATATGGAAAAAAAATCAAATATCTCGATATTTTTGACCAAATACATCGATGTTGATATTGCCGCAATATTATAGGGTTGACAATTGGTGCTTTCACCAAATATTAACACAATGAGAGTTTTGATAAATAATCACCAACAATGCCTTCTGTTCTCTTGTTACATTGAGTCTATCATATTGTTCTGAGATTTAATGGTGCCTAACACTTTTCATTTTAAGGTTGTGTTTAAAGAAAGTTGCCACAGGGAAGAAGAAATGTCTTATCTACGGATTTAATCTCGTTATAATTTTAATGCCTCCAGAAGTGATGATTTTATGAAATGTGTATTATCCTCACTCTGCCCACTCATATGCTATGTTGAATAAATGTTACTAAAATAGCGATGGGAAAACTGACCAACACATATACAGTATAATAAATGATTGATACTTGGCGTCTGTGTATCAATACAGTATTGCCACGGAAAATATCCCAATACTATGCTGTATCGATCTTTTCCCCCACCCATAATATTTGGATGCTAATACGTTTGTACTTTTATTGGTAACGGTATTTCTACACTGTGGTATTGTTTGTTTTATTAAGTAAAATATCTGAGTGCTTCTTCCACCACTTGTTGTTAGAATGTGCAAAGTCTTACCTGTTATATTTTGAAAAAAGTTTACAAGAGTATAAAATAACTGCCCTTCATTCAATAGACATTACTGTAGGAGGCATTGAAAGTATGAGTGCAGTCCTTGTGCCTCTCCTTCTCCTCCCTTCTCTAATAGATTCAAATTAATTCAGCCTCGCCAAGAGCAACTAACAAAGTTAAGTTATTTGGGCTGGGCCAACACCCCTGTTTCACTCATCTCTGTACAAATTAAATTTCAATTTGAAAAGCAGACTCCCTGTTATTGCACATTTGTCAAAACATCAACATTAGCCTGAATAGTCCAGTGGGGAAGGCGCTGGCATGTAGCTTATAATGGTTGCTTCCCTGAAGAAAATCAGATCAAGTATTGTTAATGTCTCCCACACACACCTTGGATTTAGCTGAGTTTTAATTCTTTCAAAATGTGGTGACAAGGAAGACCTAGCAAAATGGCATGAGTCTATATGTATGCCATTCTAGTCTGTTGTACAGTCAGTGTCAGCTGTAAATCTTCATTTGTGTTTTTCACAGTAAAAAAGCAGGAACCTTTTCATCATATAAATAACAATAAAATATAGCACATGCAGAGCTGGGCGATATGGAAAAAAATCAAATATCACGATATTTTTGACCAAATACATCAATATCAATAATGCGGCGATATTGTAGGGTTGACTATTGATTCTTCCAAAAAATATTAACACAATGAGAGTTTTGATAAATAATCACAATAATGTGGATACAATGACTAAGCGAGTAAAAGCAAATAAAACGTTCAGAAAATTACATCACTTTACTGTAATTAAAACCAGGAAAAAGCATGTTTGTCATAGCCTGATATTGCAATATCCAAAACTTTAGACAATATAATATATAATATAATATAATAATCTTGATATATTGCCCAGCCCTAAGCAAATGCATAAAATGTATCTGTTAAAAAGCATAAAACAAAGAAAACTGCAGCAAGCAGTAGGAGGACAAGGGGAAGGCTAGTTGGCTATAGAAAGTTTTAAGATGAGACTAAAGAAAGGAATGAAGTGGCAGCAAGGTCCCTCAGCTCAGGGTCAGCAACACTAAAGATTCGATCACCCATGGAGCCAAGCTGTGTGAGAGTGTGGGAGAGACAAAGTATTTAAGAGGGGGTGTAGGGCTGCTAGAGGTTGCAGTTTCTTTTTTCTTGGATCGAGTGCAAATAAAGATGCTGGAATTGCCCAGACGACTGTTTGTCAGCATTTTTTGGCTTTCTGGCAGCGTCAGATGAATAAAGACTTGATAGAGAAAGAAGAAGGTGAATACATAAAAGAGGGATAGGGAAGAGTGAAACATCAGCAGTGGTTTTGATTCAACTATTGATCTTGGCAGACTGACACTCCCTCTCATCCTTGACAGTTTCTTTTTCTCTCCCATCAGAAATGCATTTTTTTTTGCCAATGTCAGCAGAAAGGAAGGAAAACATAGCTTTGGGTTGATGATGAATCAACCCGAACCTGGGTGACATGGGAGACTTTGTTGGTATAGGATTGAATAAAGTATTGAGTTAGTTGCTAAGCAGTTAAAAGGAGTAGTTAAGACATTTTGGGAAATATGCTTTTTTGCTGCCTTGACAACAGTTGGATGTGAGGATCGATACCACTCTCGTGTTTGTGCGTTACGTACAGAGCTTCAGCCAGGAGGCAGTTAGCCTATAACCTGGAAGCATGGATAAGTATGGCAGCATCGGCCACCAGTGTATGAATGTGTGTGTGAATGGTGCTGGTGGTCCTGTAGTGTGTGAAGCACTCTGAGTGGTTAGTACTAGAAAAGCGCTTCATAAATGCAGTCGTTTTACATTTGCTATCTTTATGCTAAGATAAGCTAATTTCCTCCCAGCCCTAGCTCTATAGTCAAAGCAATAGTTCAACAATTTGAGAATTCATTTTTTGGCAAGAGTTAGATGAGAAGATTGGTACCACATGTCTGTAGGGTAAATATCAAGCTGGAGCCAGCAGTCGTATAGCTTAGCATAAAGACTGAATGTTTTTCTTTCTGTCCTAATCTGCCACTGGTGCACAGGACTGGAACGCATCTGGTGACTATTACTGTAAAAACACTTATTGAATACTTATGGGAACCCTTAATATGCTTTAGGGGTCCCAAGATGCCGAAATGCATTTTAGGTTTAAGTCTGACTCATGACCATTGCTGCATTACATACTGTACACTCATACTCTTTTATAACTGTTCTCCCTGCCTTTATTCCACTCAACAAATTGGCAAACATGACCTTAAAAAGAATTGTCACAATAATACCCCTTCAGGCTGATCATTTGATTGTCATTGGTTCTGCTTGGCTTTTACATATACTGCACATCAATTTGGAAATTACTGCTCAAAAAGGCACGGGCAATTGGCCTTATGTCAAATAATAATAACAAATACAATTTCAAAATAGCTTGCTGAAAAATTACAATACATTGATATTCTTACTTGGACAGAAGATAATTTTTTTTAATCACTGTATATTTTCAAGGTGAATGAAATTAGAAGTTGTGTTGGTCAGGGTCAAAGTAAATTGAATAAGTTGAATTGAGAATCAACTGGTTAAGGCCTTATAAAAGTGAATTTAAAGTCCCAGAAACAGTACCTCTTCTACAGTGAGCACTGTACTATATGTAAGTTACAATTTCTTGTATATTATGGTCTGGTGGTTACAGGGGTGATACTGTCCTACACCAGCTGTTACTAGCATGTACTGGGTAATAACACTGCTGTCATAATGGTTGGTTAGTCTCCTTTATGGGGGATAGCCTTTACTATTTTCTGCCCCTTATTCCAGGTCAAATACAGCACATTGCTACTCAACTTTTCTGAATCTGTAATATTCATTAGAATAGCACAGTTTACACTTCAATGGATAAAATGGTTTGCTCAAAGTAGTTCCATTGTTCAGCTAGGAAATAAATTATAAACTTTGGCAAAAATTCACCAATGAGGATGCAAAAGAGATGTATTCATTATTCCTCATTATTATATATGTAAATTGCTGCATTTGTAACACTTATTTTTACAGTTTGACAAACAGAAGTTACATTTAAGCAGCTAGTAACTGAAGCAGTATGTCAATAAGGGATAGAGTTATGCAGAGACCGTTCAAGCCTGTAGATTTGTAGGCTTAGTTTAGACAATTCCACCTTAATGTTCATGTATTGCTGCACTTATTAAGTAGATTAGTTCACAACGTTTTCTTGGGGTTTTTCTATACAGGCATGTAGAGGTGGGCGATATATCGTTTAGACGATAATATCCAAATTGTTGTCTGGACGATATGCAAAATTGGGATATCGAATATTTCATAATTTGTACAATCCGACCCCCCAAACATGAAAAGAGCTGAAGGAAGTTAAAGAGAAAACAAATAACGCACACTATAACCTTCTAAACAATTATATGTAGCGATTTTAATACTGTAGTGGTTTGTTTGACTGTACATTTTTGTACAAAATCATGATCGTCCCGCACGAGAGTAAGCTGCTACTAGTTCTTATATACCTGTGTGTTATGACGTTCACTCATGTCAACAAAGATGGCGGCGCGCGAATGTGCAACGGCTCTCCTCTCGGTGTATATTTATACAAGTACGTACAGCCACACTGAACTAATCAATACAGGACCACGATATAACACAGCCGTTACGAGAGCCTTCCAGGCGGCTCATAACATCCCGGAGGACATAGCCTGACCGGGCCCTCCAGGTTGTTGTCGGTGTTAGCACGGCGAGCTAGCTATCTTCCGGCAGATTGAGAAAATAACTCCGGCACGACCAGAGGACTGCATTTTTGTGCACAATGAATGGAGTACCAACTGCAGGATCGTTGCCCAGTACGGCTCACCTGACCTGGAGCCCTGTCGGTAATATACAGGCCATTTTATTTACTACGAAAACAGCACACTGCCGTCTACATAGCCCCCGATGCTAACGTTAGCACAAGTTTGGTTCACTGCTAACCATAGTGAACAAACTGCAGCGCGATCACCTGGATACGGGATACAGGGGACTTTAACAAGGCGTCCTTAAAGTCTGTTCCCCTCCAGCTTTCTCCCAGCATGTAGATTGTGTTACTAGAGGGAAGAAAACACTAGACCATGTATACTCTAACATCAAAAAAGCACACAGAACCGCACCTCTCCGTCACCTGGGCCAGTCAGGTCACATCCAACTCCTGATCCCAGCATAAATCCCAGTCAGAAGGACTATACATCCAAGTAGAAGGACTATCAGAACCTAGTCTGACCCGGCCCTGTCCCAGCTCCAGGACTGCTTCCAATAAGGTTGTTTATTATGATGTTTATTTGTTATGATTTCATTTTGCTTGTACATTTTCCCGAGAGAACCACCGAAATAGCCTCCGAACAGGGCTTCTTTAAACTTCTGGAAGGATTTCAAAAGTATCGTCTGAATATCGATATTGAAAAAAAATATCGAGATATTCATTTTTGTCACTATCTCCCACCCCTACAGGCATGTGTGGAAATGATTCCTAGACATCTCTACCAGGAATGAAAACGGGTCAGGGGTGAAAAAGGTGAGAAGGATATTACCCCTCTGTGCGGGTCCGGGGCATGCTCCCCCGAAAGAAAATTTTAAATATTCCATATTTTAAAGCATCAATCTTTGACACCGTGTAATATTTCAATATGCACTCTTTAAAGTTAATTTGACTGGCAAAACAGTTAAAGACCTTCTGACATTACACAATAATAAGTCATAATTCTTAACAATTTTTACTTCTTCCAACCATATGTTAAATTAAGAGTCAATGTGGATTTACATATTGCAATAATATCATAATCCTGAAATGAATCATTGTGAAAACTAAACTTTACTACTTTGGCCGGATCAACATCAAAAAAGCAAATTAGTACATTCATGATTCTGTCCATGTTGATATTAGCTGCTTTATTTACATTTATTACAAATGTCGCATAGGGCTGGACCCGAATATTCGAATATTCGTTCGGTGGGTAGGTATTCGATTTTAAAATTTGACATTCAAATATTCGTTTTTTTTTATTTTGGTTTATTTATTTTCTGCATTTATCTCTTGTTCACACTCCAGTCCAGTTGGTGGCGGTAATGCACATTTAAGTTGGTTTGCCAAATGCCAATAAACTAGAAAGAAGAAGATACTGTCGGTACACGATGACGCCGCGCCCACTTCGAGCATTTAGCATGCTGAGCAGAGAAGCTAGCGGCGATAACAAGTGCGGAAATGGAAAACGGTTTCACGTTTTTCCGTTGTGATTCGGCCAGAAACTTCAACATTGTGAGGTGAAGAGATTGTTTCGGAATATAAAGCTTGGATATTACATTTCCTTGGACTCTTGGGGATTTATGAAAATCAAGTTTTGGTCCACTTTTTACCACTTTGTTGCTGAAAGGACAACGACAACAGGTATGCATGCACTCTCGGTTGCGCAGATTACGGCTAAATTGTTTTATTTTCTTTTACTTTGTAACAGTTGTGTACATGGCTTTATATTTTAAAGATTTAATGCTTTAAAAGTTATAAAAACGCTCATGAGTGGAAGTTTTATCGAGGTTACAGCGACGCCCCCAGTCACAAAGTGTCCCGTTGACGAGACGGTGATCCTTGAGAGGTTAAAAGTTTATTAATTCTGAACGCGTCTGGCCTGTCTATTTATATTGCACCAAATACGACACTGCTGCACTCCCTTGTGAAGTCGTTTGGATGAAAGGTTCTCAAAATAATCAAAATGCAAACAAACAGACAGACACATAAAGATTCCTGCCTTTATTAGAGATAATAATATGTTCCAAAGCTTCGAATATTCGATGCTCATTACTACCGAAGCTTCGAAGCTCAAAAAATGGTATTCGGACCAGCCCTAACGTCGCATTGTTTATCTTTTCATATAGCTAGACGTCTAGACTCTGGGATAAGGACGTTATGTTTAAATACCTGCCATGCTGATTCCAACCAGACCGCTTTGTCAAGGCAGTTCGGGCTTCAGATAGCTTTTACAAATCATGTTCCGCTATGAACAACGTGCACACACGTATTGTTTGTATCACGGTCGGTCAGTAAAGGCGCAGTCGCAACGGTAGCAGTCGTTTCCGGTACTCGTATGACAGAGTGCACAGACCGAAGCTTTGTGACTAGCATCTAATGACTAGCAAGCACTTTCTTACCGCTGCTGCCGTCCAAAACATGAGCTGCAGAAGCAGCACCCGGCTCCTTCAATTTGAGGCCCCAAGTGCTAAACGGCTTCCCGTCTCCACCCTTTTCCTCTTGTCCTCTATTCATACCCAGCACCATTTGTTTTAACTACTTTCTCAACTAAAGCTGCCTGTATCTACATGCTCCAAGTTTGATAAACTTTGCCCCCATTTTTTTTTTTCCGCGTTACGGTTACCACGGAGACCACACCGAACCACACTCTGACATTTCGGCAAAGACCCGCCCTACTTTGCATCTGATTGGCTAGAACTCGTTTCATTGGTTGGTGGAACTCGTTTCACTGATTGGAAGTTTGATGATTAAATCCAGCGCATCAAAACAAATCCCATGTGGACTTTTTAATGTATTTATTTTTCTAAAACAGTCATACGCCAGAAATCGGGCACCAGGCCCGAGTACTTACACTCCCTTCCCCCCTCCCCCCTTAAACATTTTCTCATCAAATCTACACAATTCACGTAGGTCACCTATTTTGGTTTCAAAACGGCGAATTTCGCCGAAAGGTGAGTGATTTTCATGTCTGTCTACACATTTGGAACCATTTTGAAATACCCATAAGAGATTGGTGACAGGACCTTTGACTCTCCATTAAGCCAATTTTAAATGTTTTTACATAAAGAAGCAATGGTCAGTTTGGCATGACACCCAATAGAGAAGGAAAATGATTTTGGTTCTTGTACTTTTATCTCCCAATTCTTTCTCATAAACCCAATGCTTTCAGTAAACATTCATGCCCCCATATTCTGTATTATACAGCCACGGCCAACCTCTTCATGTATCTCTCCTGACCTGTAAGTCATGAACGCTCAATATTTTTGCTGTGCACTTTGGCCACCATATCCACGCTGACATCTACCCAGTTCGATGTTTGTCTTTGAAAGTAATGGCTAACAGGGGAGATTATTAGGCCTTCCTGGAAGTCTGCAGTGTGTTGAGTGCTTTTGTGTTGGCCATTACTTTCAGGGATTTTTGACAGTAGTTTTACATCTGAAGAACAGCTAAAGAGAGCAGTGCAGTCTTGCTTCCTATAATTCAGAAACATCAATTTGTTTTTATCCTATATAGATTTTTAGAAGGTTATTTTTTAGAACAATCTTTATTCCCATCTCTGTCTTTTTCACACATCTGTCTTTTCAGAACACAAGTTGATATTTTCAGTTGCTAAAATTTTAAAGAACACAGTGTCACCAATATTGATCTATAGTCTTACAAACCTACTTTTTGGGTAGCATACTTATGTATATAATTGTATAATATCGTAAGTATAAAATATGCTCTGTATTGACCTTTGGTTTGTGGTATTTAAGACCGATTCTTTTCTTTTGCCTATCTTTTTTTCCATTCTATGCATTTTAGTTTTGCTTTTATTTGGCTTTTTTACCCATGTGCCATAGTTGTTTTATGCCTAAAGAAATATAAAACTAATACCATTCCCATCAGCCTCAGCTGTACTTTGCTAATTAGTAGCAAATTTTAGCATGCTAAACTAAGACATGAAAATGGTAAACATTATACCTGCTTAGCATCGGCATGTTAGCATTATCATTGTGAGTTTGTAAGCTGATGTTAGCATTTAGCTCACAGCACACAGAGCTGTAAGCATTCCTGTAAACATCAAATCTTGTTATATTTTGTAACATACTTTAAATTCACCACCATTTCCCAGTGAAACTGTAAATAACATCACTGTCAAGCCAACCTGACAGGAATATTTACTCCAAAGTAGCTTCAACCTTTCAGTATAATCTCTCTAATCTGATGGCAGGAAATGTAAAAATCAATAATAAACATCTTTGACATGAATGTAAAAAAAACCAGTAAATCATGTCTGTCATAATCAATCTTAAATATAAATGTCAAACAATTGGATTTGTCCACAATATTTCTTCTCAGCATGCTTTTTTAAATTGAAAATAAAGCTTTGTGATTAACTAGATATAATTACACTTGGGACATGAATGCTTTTTAGTTAAACACAATGTACGGTATATTATGTCACCACTTCTCCTGTTTCTTATTTTCCGTGAATAGAGGACATGAACATGGCACATTTTCCCATTAGCAATTCAAAATAGGCTTGCAGTTATTGGAAGACTGGTAACCATATCACCGTTATCAGATATTTTATTCTGCATTTTGCAAACATGAAACAACGAAATGAACCTTGATTTAAAAAATGGACATTGTAGCAAACAGAGTTCTTGACGCTTCCACCTCCCCCCGAGAGCTGTTTTAATTAAAAAGCATGCAAACATCAAACATGTCTTAATATTGTGGGCCTGTATAAAGGGTAAAGGGATTGGGTAATTTAATTCCCGGATCAATAAGTCATTGAGAATGTTCTAAAACAGATATTTCCCCCCGGAGGTGTACATTAAGACTGTAAGCTGTGATTTAGTGTCAGGGTCCTGTTTGTTGCACCCAGAGTTCCTCTCTCTTCACCTTTCAGCATCGATTTCCATCCCACCACTTTGGATTTTTTTCTCCAAATAACTAACTCCCTCTATGCTTCAAAGGACCTGGATTTCCTTTGTGCATTTTGTGAATGTATGTGTTAGAGTTTTCATGTTCTCTTCACTGTGTGCCCCTGTGCATATTAGCTGTAAATAGCAGAGATAGTCTTAGACAGCACACCTCAGCCAAACAAATTTGTCAATCCAGGTCTTTAATCGTTAAAAAAAAAGTAGTTTCATATATCACACAGCGTGATACATCTGTGAGAATATATTTGAGTTTATTTGTGAGTAAAAGAGAGCGCAGAGAGAAAAAATAAAT